>NW_026294617.1:9313445-9913445 GCF_007827085.1 Peromyscus californicus insignis | reverse complement strand
AGAACTGACCGCCATACTGCACTGTGACGTGCACGACCACACTTACACACAGGAAGTAAATTAATAAAAGAGAGGAAGGACAGTGGTCTTGGTCACTGTCTTGTCCAAGACGTTGACTTTAAAAAGGAAAATCAGATAGTACTGAGTGCTCTCGGTTAAGTACTGCACAGGAATGGTAAAGTGCTGTGTGCGTGTGCTGTCTTGACACTTGATGAGGTTCACGCTGTCCCTACCGCATTTCACTTCTGCAGGACTGGACAAGGCATCAGTGCTGGAGAACATCTCACTAGGGCCTCTCATTAAATATATATATTATATAAATTATTATATAGAATACATTGTATGTCAATAATATGTTTATTTCTACAATATATTAATAAATGTTATTATATTATTATATATTATACATATAATATATATATGTAAAAGGAGATGACTGGCTTCTTTAAGTGTGGGGTGCATGTATGTGCAGAGGTATACTAACTTGTGCTTATGTGGCAATCAGAGGTTGTCTTTAGAAATCTCCTATGGTGTTCTACCTTATTTTTGAGACAAACTCTCTCACTGAAACTGGAATTCCCCATTTGGACTGGACTGGCAGGTCAGTGAGCCCCTGAGACCAGCCTATCTCTGCCCCACAGTACTTCAGTTACAGGAACCACCACCGTACCTGGCTTTGGTGCTGGGGACCCAAACTCAGGTCCTCACGGTCGATAGCATCTCTTTACCACTGAGCAGTCCACTGCCTCACACACACACACCTAAGGACAGTTTTAACCCAGTTTTATGTAGGAGACACAAGGTCCTTGTGCTCACAGATGCACTAGGGAAACCAGGAATGTTAAACACACTGAGTTGTCTCTTCAAAGGAAGAGATGTAAAACCTCGTCTCTTACTTACAGCTTCTGTCTTAGTTAGGGATTCTGTTGCTGTGAAGAAACACCATGACCACAGCAACCCTTATAAAGGAAAACATTTAATTGGTGCTTGCTTACAGGTTCAGAGGTTTAGTCTATCATCATGGAGGGGAGCATGGCAGCACACAGGCAGACATGGCACTAGAGAAGGAGCCAAAAGTTCTACATCTGGATCAGCAGGCAGAAGAATGGGCTTGGCTTGAGCATTTGAAACCTCAAACCCTGCCTCCAATGACATACTTCCTCCAACAAGTGTAGGGATAACGGCCCGCGCTACCACCACCCATTCACCACGTCCAAGCGAGGGGCTGTGGATTTAAAAATAAGGGACAAGAGACAGTGGGTCATTCACCTCAGCAGAATGTCGAATGCCAAATGCCGTTTATTGAAAGAGGGAGGAAACCTTAAATACAGGCTTACAGCACAATGGGAGAACCCCAGAGGGCAGAAGTTCGCTATTGATGTTTACATTCATGCATCTAAGCTGTTAATGCCCAATATGCAGGACACACAAACAAGGAACTTCTCTTAAGTGTTCAGGAGGGTGCATACCGGCAGGGAATTAGCATAGGGAAGACATCTGGTCAAGGTCAGCAAGCAGGCAACGGCTTTACTCAATATGGGAGGAGACCAGGGCCCTACAAACAAGGCCACACCTAATCTAATAAAGTCACACCTCCTAATAGTGACCAAGCATTCAAACACATGAGCCTATGGGGGCCATTCCTATTCAAACCACCACACCTGTTTTCCACCCAGAAGGCTGGGAATGGATGTGGTTAATAGTCTGATGACCTCTGTGCTATCTGGCCAGGCTACATCTGGCTCCCCTACACTCTTACGTTTATCTCGGCCATCTTCCCCAGACCCTTATCTTAAGCATTATTTCTCAGTCAGTCTATAGAGCCTATCTTTACAGAAGGGATCACATGTACTTTACAAAGAGTTTCAATGTAATCCTGTCTTAAGCTTTGATGTACACATGGGAGTGAGTTAATTATCATCAAGGAAGTTTTTTTCCAAATTGTGCTGTGCTTATGTATGTCTGAAATAAACTGCCCGGTGTCAGACTCTAGAGGTGTGAACCAATACCAGCTGCTGAGTCATGTTGAATTGGATTTCCTTCTTGCCTCATGCGTATGACACTCTGCTAGCCCTGGTGTTTGCAGGGACACCGCCCCCCCCCCCTCCCGCCGCGCACAGTTTTATATATCATCTTTCTTTTTTAATCCTAAAAATATGGACATGTGGTAATTGCTTGTGCTTGTTGAATGAATATTTGTGCATATATTTTCTTGGGATTTGGTGGGGATTGACACCCCACCCAGAACATAGATCAGACACTGAATATCACCTTGTCACCTTGTCATGGTCATGGGAGCTGTTATCCATTTGGTATCCTAATATTACCAATAAGGCATTCCATTACCTTATACTCTGAGGGATTTTGGCTACTATGACAAAGTACCATAAATCAGTGACATAAAATGGGAGCTTATTGTGTCTCTCCCAGGAGCTTATAGTTCAGAATCAAGGTTGTATCAGGGTTGGTCCCTTCTGTGGCTGTGAAGGAGGAAAATTTGCCCTGTGAAACGTAGCTGTTAGAGGTTTTCTAGCAGTCTTCAGTGCTCTTTGGTGTATCGGCAGGTCCTTCCTTCATATTCAAAGTCTTCGGTGTTCTTTGGTGTATCGGCATGTGGCGCTCCCTCTTGCTTGCACGTCTGTCTCTGAACTTCTTTCTGTTAATCACCAGTCCTTACAGCCCATCTAATGACATCATTGTCCTGCTTTAATATCTATTGCTGTGAGAAACCACCCTGACAAAAGGCAACTTAGGGGAGAAAGGGTTTTATTTGTCTCAGGATTCCAGGTCACAGCCCATCACCGAGGAGATGACAAGGTAGCAGGAACTTGGAGCATCTAGTCACATCACATCACGTCACAGCCAGGAGCAAACAGAATCATACATGCTTGCTTGTGCTTAGCTCAATTGCTCTGGTCTTATATATTTCAGAACCTCTATCTATGGCAATGGTTCTCAACCTATGGGTCAAGACCCATTTGGGGGTTGAACAATTCTTTCACAGGGGTTACCTAAGAGCATCAGAAAACACAGATATTTATATTACAATTCATAACAGTAGCAAAATTACAGTTATGAAGTAGCAACAAAAATAATTTTATGGTTGGGACTCACCACAACATGAGGAACTGTACTAAAGGGTCTCAGCACTAGGAAGGTTAAGAACCACTGATCTAGGGAATCGTGCTACCCGTAGTGGGCTGGGTTGTCCCACATCAATTAACTTTAATTAAGACAATCCCCCACAGGCCTGGGTCAACCCAATGTAGACCATCGAGACTCTCCTCCCAGGTGACCCTAGGTTGTGTCAAGTTGACAAACATCACAACATTCTTAACTACATCACTTCTATCAGCACGCTTTCACCCAGAAAAGCCAAATGCTAAGATGCTGGGTGTTAGGATTTCAGCACACAAATGGAGGAGGGGAGCAATTCAGCCACAACGCTGACCTTCCTGTCCTTTAGGGCAGTTACACTAGCTTGGAATCCCAGCTTTTCAGACAGGTTGCTGGGTTACAAGGTCTCAAATCTCCTCCTTTGCCAGTTGCCTCCAAAATAACCCATCCCTCCTGCTCCTGGAACTTTCTCGGCACTGCTGGATTAACAACACCTGTTCTGGCTTTAGGTGGCCTAGTTTGTGGTCATCAACACTGTGCTCTCAACTCTCTCTTCCCTCAAAGCATACTCCTAAAGCTGAAGGCATTCTCCCTCCAAGCACATACAGTGTTTTTGACCAAGTCTTACAGGTTATTGTGTGCCCTGGTAGCTCACTCCTCTTGGGAACATTGGTATGTTTCCAAAACCTAGAGATGGCGAGGTGATGAGGACTCATCCTGCATTGACCTTGAACTCCCCTGCTAGCACCAGTTCAGTTTTTCTTCTCTCTGTCAAGGCACATTATAATTCTCATTTTGAGGTAAACCAGCCCCTCAAACTGGCTCTGTTTTTGTCACATTTTTTCCTCTGAGATTCTTCTTCTTGATATTTGAAGAACTTGTAATTACTGAAGTTTATTGTCCTGTTTTTCTGAGGAGCTGAGGGGCTCTAGTTCAGATGGGAGCTTTGATGAACAGCCTCCATAGTCAGAATTTCCCACAGTTTATGTGTAAAGCAGTTGCTCACTATGTCTCGTATATGAGGACTCTGTTCACATCATCAGCATCCCTATTGCTTTGAAGTCTGAGACTAGCAAAGCAAAGAACCAGCTGTTTCAGAGAGGTAAAGCAGGCTTCTGGCTAGTTTGGCACAGGGATAAATTGGCCTAAGCAGCCGATAGACACTAGCTCTCATTATTCCTCTTATTACATTGAATCCAGGTGGCCCTCTGCTGAAGGGACAATCCAGGTGGCCCTCTGCTGAAGGGACAATCCAGGTGGCCCTCTGTTGAAGGGACAGGCATAACGCCTTTGACCTTAGCCGTCTTTGTTCATGAACAAAGAGTTTCCTTTTAGCATTTCTTTCTAAACTCAAGATTCACATGTTCAGGTCAATGTCAGCATATGAAAAACTTACTGGTGCTTTTTCCAAAGGCTAGAACAGGTCTGCTAAGTCTCTTTATCATTTGGAAAATGAAGGTGTATCGTTCAGTTGTTGCATTTCTTGCCACCCTCTCTTCAGCCTTCAACTGTTCAACACAATACAACTAGCTCACCAATTTCAACAAATACAGCTGAACGTCTCATTATCTCTTAGAACCATGACTGGAAGGACAGAAAGCTCTTTCTCTGATGGAGGGCCATGTCTTGGGCAGCCTGGTTCTCAGGTAGTAACAAGGTTAAAGCTATAGCTGCATGGTAGAAAGCCTGTTGCCATGGTTTCTGAGACAGGATGTAATAGTTAATTGCTATTGTCAACATGACTGGATTTAAAATCACCACAGAAACACATCTTTGGGTGTGTCTACAAGTTTAACTGAAGAGGAAATGTGGGGGTCCCTATACGCGCCGTAGCTGTCAGGAAAATAAGCCATGGAGAGACAAGAAAAAAAACTCAGTTCAGCTTGACTTAGCCAGACTGGATCAAATATCTGACACCAGGCAGTTTATTTTAGAAGTATTTAAGTATAGTGTAATTTTGGGAAAAAATTTCCTAGTAAGAACCATCACAATCCTTCCTACATGCATGACAAACCTTAATGCATGGCTGCATCTCAACTGTTTTGCAAAGTACATGTGACCTCTACCATGGTATGGAACCTATAACTTAGAGGCCTAGGACTTGCTGTGGTCTCTGACAGAGGTAGCGTAGAGATCAGCAACCTATAAAGTACATGTGACATCTCCCCTAAGGATGGGATCTATAGACTGAGACACAATTCTAGGGAATTTGGGTGAGGTCTGGCTCTATGGAGAGCAAAGGTCACCAGGTCATTAGCAACATCCACTCCCAGCCTTCTGGGTGAAAAACAAGCATTTGTTTCCTCCATTGAGGAGACAGCCCATGTAGTTAACATCCCTGGTTTCTCCAAGGAATGTTTGCTTATCTGTGAGCACCCACAACTTCTACAAGGGAAGATCTACCTTAAACGTGGGTGGCCCCATTTCATGGGTTTGTGTCTTGGACTGCTTACAAAGGAGAAGGCAAGCTAAGCAGCCACATTTTTCTCCCTCTGGTTCCTGATTGTGGATGGAACATGACCAACCATATCACACTCTGCTGCCTTGACTCCCCTACCATGATTATATCACCTAAGACCATGAGTGAAAACAAAGTTCCCCTTCCTGAGGATGCGTCCGTCAGGCGGTTCTGTCACAGCAATGAGATGAGAAAGTTACCAACACACAGGAGAGGATGCAAAAATGGAAACAGAAGATTTCCCCTTCACGGGTCTTTGGGAGGACAACAAGAGATGGGGAGAAACTAGCAGTATGAAAAACTCAAAGCAAAGCTCTCATTTTCCAAAAAAAAGAAATCATTTATTTTCCACCATGTATAAAGACCATATAATTCACCCAGAACATCATTGGACATACTGGTAGTTGTTGGTGTTTTTGATGGACTGACCTGGGTTCAGATGCTGGAGGCCGGTTACCCAGGAGCCTCCTGGGGCTTTGAGAGCTGAAAGAAGTCACAGGCTCAGTTTGACTTTGTAGTGTCAGCTTGGGCTTGTCCTCCCTGCTGAAGAGCCTGGGTTTAGGGTGTGGCACAAAGCATGTGACTCTGTCAGAGTTTGTTCCCATTGAATCAATGGAGGTTTCGTTTAGTTACAAGCTGGGAATACTTTATTACTTTTTGTGACTCCTTGCCGCATTTTTTTTTTTTCTTAGAAGGGGAAGGAATACAAAGAAAAGATTTGGATGGAATGGTGACTGAAATGTTTGTTTGTATGCTGAAGGAGGCTGGGGGCTGAGTTTGCCAAGTGCCAGGCTGCTTTTCCTAAAGCGCTTCCCAGGTCCTGTTTCAAGCATCTGATCTTTTGTCATTTCCTGAGTTTTGACTCAAAACCACAAACCACAAACCTTCATTCTAAAAATAAGTCCACTTTCATTTTTTCAGAAAACTTCATTACATTTTAGTGTGTGTGTTCATTTGTGTGCATACACATGTATAGAGGCCAAAGGACAATGGGTGGGGGTCAGTTTTCTTCTTCCACCATGTGGGTCTCAGGGATCAAACCCAGGTGGTCGGACATGACAGCAAGTGTCTTTACCTACTGAGCCATCCTGCCAGGTTCTGAACAAAGTTATGTTATAAAGTGGAATAGATAATACAGGAGGCAACATATGGCTCAGCTCCCTAGCACCCCAACTCAGTTCCTGGCTAAATTAAAAAACGTGATTTCTTTGGTCATCCAGATAACATCTTCATGAGTGTCTTTAAAACTGCCTATGTAAGACATGTGTACGACAAGCTCCCCCTCTCTTTGCCAGACTCTTTGGTTGTGCGATTATCTCAGCGTCCATTTTGTCACTGTGGTGGTTTGAATAAAAATGACCCCATAGGCCCATAGGGAGTGGCACTATTAGGAGGTGTGGCCTTGTCAGAGGAAGTGTGTCACTGCAGACTTTGAGGCCCACTCTCTTTCCTGCTGCCTGAGGATCCCGTTGTAGAACTCTCAGCTCCTTCTCCAGCACCATGTCTTCCTGCATGCAGCCATGTCCTGCTGTGATGACAATGGACTAAACCTCTGAACTGTAAGGCACCCCAATTAAATGTTTTCCTTGTAAGAGTTGTCACAGTAATGAAACCCTAATTAAGACAGTCACTGTGGTTCTGTGTGACTTTAAGGTGTCTGGTACCCTGCACCACTACTTGGAGATTCAAGAGAAGACAGACCCTGTTGCCATGGGCACAAATGCACTTCAGGCAGAAAGATTACCATCAACAACAAACACCACCAGAGCGAAGCAAGCATGGGTGCGGCGAGATGGACACAGGGGTGATTGCAGCTCGGCCTTGGTCCCTAGCAATGGTCCTCACTGGGGTGAGAGCCCAAACTCCAGTTCTCATTACAACACTCAGCACCTGCGCCGCTCCTGAAGAGAAGTTTGGGGGGAAAAATATAATCTGCATATATACTTCCAAAAACTCAGAGGCCTGGAAGGGCATTACAAATGCTTCATATGATAGCATTGTGCTGGATACCTGCCATCACCCCTTTGTCCAAACCTGCAGATTGTGCTCTGAGAGTGGCCATAATGTGAACCCTGGACTCTGGCGGAGACTGCTATGTGAATGGAAGTTCACCGCTGCATCGGTAGCAAGGGTACCACTCTGGTAGGATTGTTGGCAGCAGGGATATTTATATGTGAGGAGGGCAGAAGTACATGGGGGATTTCTTTTCCTTCTTGATTTTTCTATGAACCTAAAACAATCGCTTCTTAATAGAAACTCCTTGTTTGAGATTCAAGTAGCATACTCTAACAGTAGGCCATTTATTAGTGCAAACCTTCAAACATCTTCACCTGTTCATAACATCTTACTACATGTTCTTGAACCAAATTCAAATAAAACCACAACTAATATCCACCCAAAGCCTATCCACGAGGTTCACCAAATGTGCCCAGTATGGACAATATGAACAAACAATGAATACCATAACCCAACATGGATTCCTTTAGGATCTTGTACCTTAGAGTCACTCTAGTGTTTCATGATTACTCCATGTATGTTTGTAAACATTGTGAGTTGGGAGACATGAGAAAATGAGGCCACGGGCAGAGCTGTAAATATAATTATTCACTCCCTAATGGCATCCCATGCTCCCTAGTACTAATCCTTCACACTTAATAAATGTTCCCACCAACTCCACTTGGTGCGCTACATTCAAACTATAAATGGACAACTCCTTCAGATCCATTCCTCACAACTCCCTTCAGAATATGTCATTTGAACAGAAAGTCTTCCAATGGGTTTAAAGGGAACCAACAACCTTCCAAAGCAGCCAGAGTTCTGTCACAGAGTTAGGTACTGGGACTTGTGGGGGTCATTCTTGATACACCTGGAAGACCAGTGACTGTCTACGCTGTGCCCCTCAGATTGCTGGTGGAGAGATTCCTTTATGTCCAGTGTGACATCTTGCCTGCATATCTCAGGCAGAACAGCATCTCTCAGGGAAGAGCTGTTTTTGCCCTGGAGGCATGTTAGGAGCAGGCTGGTGCTCTGCTGTCAGCTTGCCCAGGACTGTGATTCCGTGGTGTAGGTCTTTTGCAGAGGTCAGCTCACCTGGCCACACAGGTCTCCAGTGCTAGAAAAAGTGTCCCTCTGTCTTCCAGCTTCTTCTTTCTGATCTACTGACACCTCGAGCAACACACTTCGAAGCAGGAAGCTGGAAGTAGTTTGTCTATCCGACATTTTCCCTTTGTTAAATGGTGGCATGATTACAGAGGAAAGGATAAAATGTGTATCTACTAGAATGTATTTTTCATACTAAGTGCTCAATTTACTAATGTATAATTTTTTGAATTTTGTTTGATTACTTTTTCAGTTAAAAATTTACATCCCTGAGCATGCAATTATACATAAATATAAAGAACTATAAGTCAATGGAAAGATGATCAACATACCTAATTTCCCATTTTTCCCCCTTTCTGCTGCTACCATTAGGGGTTTCTTCATGAGCCTTATCTACACAAAGCTACTTTGCTTTGTGAAGGAAAAAACAAACCTGATTTCCTCTTTTCATTTTCTAGAGCTTGCTCCCTCAACTCATGGCTATTAGAAACAGCAAAGATGACCAGAATTTCAGGTTCTGTGTCTTCATTTTCTCCCTCAGAGAAAGTGTTCAGCTCAGATCCACAGTCCAAACATTGTCCTGATTTTAAAATGCCATGACCTATTTGAAAAGATACTTCAAGCTCTAACAAAACACACTGGAAAAAAGTGAATATTCACACACAAAAATACAGTTGGGCCCTTTCTTTAAACCATATAGAATTAACTCAATGATTCGTGGATATAAACATGAGCTAAAAGTATAAAATTACTAGAAGAAGACAGAGGGGATGATTTATGACATTAGATTTGGAAATGATTTCTTATGTGACTTCAAAAGCAAGACAAAAAAATAAGGTTAAATAAATTGGACTACATTAAAAATTAAATCTTTGGTGTATCAAAGGACATGATAAACAGGCATCCCAGGGATGGCAAAAAATGTTTGAAAACTGTGTCTCTGACAGGGGATTAATATGCAGCCTCCAAATCAACAGCCAGAGCCAAGCAACCTGACCCACAACCAGGCAAGACAGTTGGAAGATGCATGTCCCAGGAAACCTGTGAAAACGTCAACAAGCCAGTGCATTGTTACTCGACATCGTAATCATTAGGGGGATGTAAATCAATGGCATAATGAGGTCCCCTCTCATGTACACAGTAGAATCGCTGTTGTTGAAGAAACCTCAAGCCCTGGCAGAAACTGGATCCGTGTGCCTCGCTGTAGGAGATATGAAGAGGATACAGCTGCTGTGCACAGTAGCATGGCAGCTCCTCAGGGATTAAAAATAGAACTCTCATATGATCCTGCAATTCCATTCCTGAGTAGAGAGCCAAGGGGACTGGAAGCAAAGAGTCAAAAAGCAGTTGTTCCTCCCTGCTCATGCTATCTAAACCGGCACTTAGGAAGAGAGGGAGGGATGGAGGGAGGGAGGGGGAGGGAGGGAGAGAGGGAGGGGCAGGGGGGGAGGGAGGGAGGGAGGGTGAATAAGAAAATATGATATCCATACATAATGGAATTCAGCCTTAAAAAGAAAGAAATCTGGTATGTGCTCAAGTGTGGAGGAACCTTGAGGACCCTAGTCCGAGTACAATAAGCAGTCGCAAGAGGAAAACACAGTGTGGTTCTGTTTACATGTGCTACCCAGATTAGTCAAATTCCTACAGATAGAAAGTGGAACAGCAGTTGCCTAAGGCGGGAGAGGGTTTAATGGACATGGGGTGTCAGCTTTGCAAGATTAAAATAAAACAAGTGCCAACTATCTACAACAGTGTAAATATACGCGTTACTGAGCTGCACACTTAAAAATGGGTAAAATGGCAAATGTCATGATATTTAATTGCAATAAAACAAAGCAAAGCTCAATAGTCTGTGCCCTGTGGCACTTACCACAGTGACACGCCATTTCGTTATACACTGTTGGCATCTGAGGTTGGCTTGAAACAGGACAAGTGCCAGCTGAGAGCCAGAGAGGTCACGGGAAGAGTGGAGATTCTGGGGCCCCTGAGGTCTCTTCAGTGACCCACCATGCAGGAAATACAATCACTGCACCATCAGGAATTCAGTCAGGAGCTCTCATGCTTCATAAAAGATGCTGGTGCTGTGTGTGCGAATGGGGTAAAAGTCATAAACTGTTGTGGAATATTATTTTAAGGTGTGTTACTTTTGTTTATGTTGCATTTGTTTAACTCTGTGAAGCTGTGTTACTGTGCCTGTCTAAAACACCTGATGGTCTAATAAAGAACTGAACAGCCAATAGCAAAGCAGGAGAAAGGATGGGTGGGGGTGATAGGCAAAGGGAAGATATAGAAAAAGAAATCCAGGGAAAAAATGAAGTAGTCAGAGAAGGAGGAAGAGGACTCCAGGGGCCAGCCACCCAGCTACACAGGCAGCCACAGAGTAAGAAACAAAGAAAGATATACAGGAATTGAAAAGAAAAAGCCCAGAGGCAAAAGGTAGATGGTATAATTTAAAGTTAAGAAAAGCTGGCAAGAAACAAGCCAATTTAAGGCGGGGCATTTATAACTAAGAATAAGCCTCCATGTGTGACTTATTTGGGAGCTGGGTAGCGGGCCCCCCAAAGAGCAAAAACCAACAACAATAAACTGCTAGTACTATGTGTGCAAATGAGGTAAGAGCCATAAACTGCTGGTGCTGTGTGTGCAAATGTGTAAGAGTCATAAACTGCTAGTACTGTGTGTGTAAATGGGGTAAGAGTCATAAACTGCAGAAGTCCTTTACCAATGAGAAGATTTTAAGAAAAAAATACTGCCTTTCATATCATTAAGCCATTTCTGTAAACATAGTCTGATCACTGAAAAGAAATTGATTTATTTAGCTGGGCCAAATCTCTATTAAAGATAGGCCCTTTGTCATAGTAAATACTAACCAGTTTCCAGAAACCAGTCTTTAAAAGCTTGCTTTGTACAACTGTTGAAGTCTGTCATTCCACGGATTTATTTTGGGCATTGGGTCCTGGAGCTTCTGCTAATAACAGGCAACTAAGGTAATTCCAACTTAACTTGGCCAGTGTTCTAATGGCGGTAAAAATACATATCCCATAAATCACAATGACACTGAGAACGAAGCTTGCCCCGTAGAGCCACAGAGGCCTGGCAGGCATGGTCCCCATGTACCCTAATGGTCCTTTGCTGGAAACCATTCCTGTTATTTAGAAAAATGAGAGGAATTTTTTGGAAACAAATTATGTTACAGTTAATATCTACACGACAGAATGTGTTTGTGCAACTCCAGAAGCCAAGATTCAAATTCGCTGAAAAGGTATTTTATACTGGGATTTTGTTTCACCAATAAATCAACTTTAACATATATTATTTTGTATTTATGGAGTGCCTCTTCAGGAATCTTCAATATTTTACAGACCTTCTGCCACTGACCTCCACAGCAGCCCCGTGAAGCTCACTGGAGAACCTCTGAACCCCTGCCAGACACCTCGGAAGAGAAGAGTTGATGAAAATTATCTCTAAAGAAACTGTCAGAGGAGCTGCTTTTTCTGTGGTTGAGTGTGGATTTAGCATGTTTTGTGAGGTCTTGTGTTGAGTCCCTGTAGACAAATTTCTAAACAGTCTTATTAAATAAGAAAACACAGAGCCAAATACAGGGGTGCAAACCATAGAGATCAGAGTACCACACTACAAAAAAAAAAAATAGTGTTGACATAAGACCCAGTAGCATAAACATAAAGAAGCCGAAAGATTCCATAGTTTCAGAGCACTCTATACAGACTGCTGGGGGACATAGATGGTCTCATCCAGCTATGACCCCTACAAGCTACAATGCCAACCTCCAGGCAAGATGTGCCCTCAGCTACGATACTGGCATGAAGATATGGGGTCACCCACCACTCTCTGGCAGGATTTGAGGCCTACACCGCTGGAGGGAACTCATATCTGGCACTGGAAACCCAGGCAGAAGTCCCTGGCTGGGGAAGGCCCAGGTCACAGGAAGAACCCACTATTGTGTTGCTAAATGATCAGAGTGTCAATCTACCTCCTAAATATTTGTTTATACCCATGGGTAAATGCTATTCTCAGCCGAGGTCAGGACTTCTGCTTTGCAATGGGTTATGGCTAATTTAGAGACTCATAACTGGTCAAAATGCTGAGAACAGGTGACCCTTGGGTGTCCAACCCTAAACAGGACATCTACAATGTTCTCTCCAAGGCTCAAGGAACATTTCAAAAGAGGAGGCAAGAAAGAATATCAGAGACAATATAAGAATGTAATGATGGTAAGGGCTCTGTGAAATGTGTCTTTTGTACATGACATGGATGTTACTCCCACAAACTCACAACAACAGTGGCTACCCATACAAGATGGAGTCCATCAACATCCATCGGGAATGGGCAGGACATTGATGAGGGTATGCCTGAGTTGAAGCCAACCTGGGCTACAGGGGTGAAACTGTCTTTTTAAAGCATTGTTTAAAATTAATTGATATTTTAAAACACTTTGCTGTGTAGAAACTACTATTTTTGTATTTTTATCACTCCAAGCCCTTTACTTTCTCAGTGGTTATTTTCAGTGGGGCTACTAAGAAAAGTAAGACAATTTAAAATTAAGAAAGTTAAAGAAAGATAATGAAGACCTCTATGCTTATGATCTTTCTTACCATTTCCAAATTGTTCATTCTGTAGGAGCAAGGGATAAAGCCAAGGTCTGGAGATGTAGCTCAGTAGTAGACTGCTTGCCTAGCACACATGATACCTTGGGACTGGTCCCTAGCACACACTCGTGCATACATACACACATGCACATGCACATACACACATACATGCACACATGCATGCACATGTATGATCAGCATACATACATGAGCACTACACACACAACACACAACACACACACACACACACACACACACACACACACACACACACACACACACACAGGACCAAAATTTAGAATCAATAGAACTGCCATTATAGCCATAATGAAGTTCACTAATGCAATCAAATGGTTGTATATTTATAGTTAGAATCGTTGTAAAATAGCAATAATTGTTTTATGACTGCTTAGTGCTACAATATTTTAAAAATCATTATCTCACTGGGCTGAAGGTTTTATTTGTTTACTATTCTAGTCCACAGGAGAGTGGGGTCTAAAATGAGGTGGACTAAAGTCTCATGCAATAACCAGCTTTATTCAGAGCACCACACAATTTATACTCTGAAGGTTAAGAAGAACCACATGAGTAAGGTGTTCAGTCACAAGGACAGGCCACATGTGGTAAAAACATGTTTCTTTATAGAGACACATGAATAACAGCAGCTGAAGTCAACTCACTCCATCCACCACACCTGGGAGGGGCACAAAAACACATTCCAAGAACAAGTCTGTGTTTTGAAGGAACTGAAGTCACAAGACTCTTGTCTTGTTTCTTTGGAGTTTTCTCACAAGCACTCAGAATTCTTGCATGACTCCATTCTTGGACTGTTCCAACAATTCGCAGTTTGAGTAGATTCCCTGGTTTGCTTAGATCATGAAATAATCACCATCTGCATTTGATCAAAGAAGGAAAAACACGGATGAAGAAGAAATGTTTTCTCTTCTGTCCTTGAAAGTATTTAGTTTACAAAGAAAAACATGTCCTTGCAGTAAAAAATAAATAAATAAGTAAATAATTCTAGTGCATTTCTTTCTTTCTTTCTTTCTTTATCTACATGCTTATCTTCTGGAAAGAAGAGAACTCAATGGTATTATGAAAAATTAATTTCAAAGGCATGTGGGATTAGAATTGTCAGTATTAAATGACTCTGTAAGACCCTAAGTATTCTTCAGGTTTCAGTGTGTCCTTAACCACATCTACAGGAAGTCACTGAGGCAAGAATTTTAATGGTAGCCAATATTGAAAGCTAACTGTATTTTTATAAGGCAATGATCAGCCCTTTCTTGTGAGAGCCTGAAGGTTACCGTCCCAATAAAGAGGCTAGGGGTAGGAGGGAAGGACTGACTTTGGTCTTATGCTTCTTTTCTTTAACTACCTAGCTGAGACATTTGTCCTTAACTTAGACTTGCTGGAGAGAGACTAAATAACTTAGCTCCAGATATCCCCCTGGTTAACGAGTCAGCGGCCATCACTACAGAATCCCAAAGTTGCACTTATGTCTGAGCAAGGCTGCAGGAAGGTGCCAACTCCAGATCCCTGCCAGCCAAGGGTGTTCTGGAGTACCAGAGAGGGCAGCAGTACTAGGTGGGCAGAAGAGAGAGCTTCTTTAAGCCCTGATTGGCTCTTGTCCCACATCTCCTGTGGTTTCCTGGAAGCACTGGCCTGGAGCAGCCGCCTTGGAGCAGCGCCCTGGAACAGTGCCCTAGAACAGCCTTGGCTTGCCATGACCAGGCCAGCAGCCAGCTGGGTTAGCTTCCCAGAGTCACTTTAGGCTCCAGAGACCTAGAAGCACCTCTACACCCTCAGAAGCATCTGGGAGGCTTGCTAAGGTGGGCCACTACAGCTAGAGCAAAATTAATGCTGTGGCTAAGAGCTGCTTTATGGACCATGTAAACCAGGGGGCGGGGAGTGGGGACATGACACTAAGAAGGACCCTCTGGTGAACAGACCTTGTGATAAATGAAACCAATGCCAGAGGGTCAAGGGACAAGGCATGGCCCCTCACGGTATCTAGTGGCCCTTCTCCCTACTCTTACTTCCCTACTTACAGAAAGAATCTTTTCTTTCCTTTTTTGGAAACAGAGTCTCACGCATTCAAAGCTGGCTTCAAACTCACTAGGGAGACAAAGATGACTTGGAATTCCTGATCCCATCATGGGCATGGGCCACCAAGCCTGGTTTATGCAGTGTTGGGTACTAGGCAGACACTCTAACTACTGCCCCACATTGCAGCACTGCATTAATTACTTGTCATCACTATGAGGATCACTGCCCCACACTGCAGCACTGCATTAATTACTTGCCATCATTATGATGATCACTGCCCCACGCTGCAGCACTGCATTAATTACTTGTTATCACTGTGACCATCACTGCCCCACACTGCAGCACTGCATTAATTACTTGTCATCACTGTGATGAACATTGCCCCACACAGCAGCACTGCATTAATTACTTGTCATCACTGTGAGGATCACTGCCCCACACAGCAGCACTGCATTAATTACTTGTCATCACTATGAGGATCACTGCTCCCACTACAGCACTGCATTAATTACTTGTGCATCACTATGAGGATCACTGCTCCCACTGCAGCACTGCATTAATTACTTGTGCATCACTCTGATGATCACTGTCCCATACAGCAGCACTGCATTAATTACTTGTCATCACTATGAGGATCACTGCTCCCACTGCAACACTACATTAATTACTTGTCATCGCTGTGATGATCACTGCCCCACACAGCAGCACTGCATTAATTACTTGTCATCACTATGAGGATCACTGCCCCACAGAAGCAGCTATAGGAGGAAAGCGTTTTTTGACTGACAGTTTTAGAGGGATCTTAGTTCTTCATAGCAGGGCAAGTGTGCTGGTAGGAGCATGAGTCAGAGGCTCCACCTGTATCAGCAGGAGTATGAGGCAGGGGCATGTTAAATGTCAGCAGACAGGAGAGAGTATACTAGACGAGAACAAGAGGTGCCTTTAACCTTCAAGCCCTGACCCACCGTGACCTATTTCAACAGTCAGAGCTCACTTCCCAAGTCCTCCACAGCCTTCAACACATCACTGTGAGCTAGGGGCAAATTGACATGACTGCCAGCTGATTAACAAATAACCACCAAGGCCATTGCTTTCAAACATCCTTATCCACCTCTCTCCCTGCCTGTGAGCTTCCTGTAACAATTTCCAAAACAGCCAGGGCCTTGTAAACTCTCCATCCTCACTTTGGCAGTCTTGGCTTTGAGAGATCTCCTCAACACTCTGGAGGGCAGAGCAACTGGGCCTGGAGAGAAGCTAAAAGAGGAGCTTATAGGAGAGGCTGGAGCAACTGGGCCTGGAGAGAAGCTAAAAGAGGAGCTTATAGGAGAGGCTGGAGCAACTGGGCCTGGGGAGAAGCCAAGGGAGGAGCTTGTAGCAGAGGCCGAGCAACTGGGCCTGGGGAGAAGCTATCTTGCAGAGTAGAATTAATACTTTGACAACTGCAGCATAAACAGATTGGTGTACACTGAGTACCAGAAGTCAGTCAATGTCCAGTCAGAGCCCCCATCTCTCTGAAAGCTTCTGTGTCTCTCATTCCTTCTATTCCACCTGCCAGAGTTCCTTCCTTAACAGGCTCGGCCACTCTCAGGAGTAGGAGCTGGTGTGGGAATGAAGGATGTAACACCCACAAGTGGGATCTTGGGGCTAAGAGGAGGCCACAGGTGATAGTTTTATAGTTTGGTCCTGAGCTTTCTACCAGTCAGGGCAAAGAGAGCAACATGCCATTTACATGATTCCTCCAATCCTATTGTGACCTTATTTTTCAGGAATAATCCCAATTACTCTTAGTAATACACACAAGAAAAGTTGATTTTTGGTTCTCCAACAGAAAGCTGCAGTTGAAGGGCATAAAGTTTTTTGTACAATTCTTCTATAGGTAATGTTTAAGATAATCAGCTGGGCTGCGGAGACAGTTCAGCAAGTAAACTGCTTACTTCGAAAGGGTGAGGTCCCGAGTTGATTCCTGAACATGCTTTAAAAAGCTGGCCTAAGCCGGGCGGTGGTGGCGCACGCCTTTAATCCCAGCACTCGGGAGGCAGAGGCCGGCGGATCTCTGTGAGTTCGAGGCCAGCCTGGGCTACCAAGTGAGTTCCAGGAAAGGCGCAAAGCTACACAGAGAAACCCTGTCTCGAAAAACCAAAAAAAAAAAAAAAAAAGCTGGCCTAGTTGCCAAACACAAAACAGACTCTGTGGCTTTTGCATGCATTTTGTTTTGATTATTTTTTGGCTTATTGATTTACTTTATTAAAGTTTGTTTGTCTGTTTTGATTTTCATTTTGTGTTTTTTGTTGTTTTCTTGGTTTCTTTTTTAAGAGAAAGAACATGAGGTTGAATGAATAGGGAAGTAGGGAGGATCTGAGAGGAGCTGGGAGAGGGTAAAGAACATGATCAAAGTGTGTTATATGAAAAAATTAGTAAAGCAAATGAGTTATAGTAATAGCAATAGTAATAATAACAATAAAAGCTGGTCCTGGCAAACCCCACTTATATGCCAGCACTGAGGAAGTAAAGACTGGAGGGCTTCTGGAGCTCATGGCCAATCAACCTAGCCTGCCTGGTGAGTTCCCGCCAGTGAGAGACCCTGCCTCAAAAAAATAAAGGGACAGCATCCCAAGAAACAGCACATGAAGATGACCTTTGACCTCCACAACAAGATCACACTATGTTTTAAAAATAAAATAAAAACAATTAGTTGTCTGTGATAATAGCTAGAACATAGCATATGGATTAGAAGGAATTATCTAAGTATTTTGTTCACACCACTGGCTTCATTTCTCAGAAAGCACTCTGTGTGGCTCTTCTGAGAAGAAGACACTGAGTCTCAGTAACTTATCCATAGGGCTAGTAAATGGTGCAGCTTGCACTTGACTGTGCCTTTGTGTTCCCACTGCTTCTTGAGCGATGACCTCCGGTCAACACAGTAACTCCTACAGACCTCAGAAGTTAACGGCAAATCCTTGTGACAAAGCAGAACCTGGTCTTCAAACTGGGAACTAAAGCATTATGTGTACAACAACTTTAAAATTTTATATTAAATTCTTGTTTTGTTCTTTGCCCTAGTATATTACAAGCTGGATATTATCAATTATATATTGTAAGTGATATTATAATATATGGTATGTTATCAGAACAAACCACCATATTGCTTTTAGCTGAACAGTTCCTTTGACCGTGCATGAACCACAGCTGTTCTATGTCAAGGCTGTAAATGTGTCTCAAGCAAATGAAACAGGACATGTTTTACAATGTTATGCCCTCTTCCTATAGAATGCCAACTCTCACCTAGAGCATGAAAGGTTTTCTCACTGCACATGAGAATGGAAACAGCTGTTGGTTCTAGGAAGTTCATCTTTTAAATGTTTAAAATTAAATCATACAGCTCTATAGAAAATAACTTTCTTTCCCCCACTTGCAAGAGAAACATTCCCACTCCAGGCCTGTTGAAAATACAGAATGAGAAATAATTGTGCTACTTATCCTCAGATATTTTCCTTTTCTATAAAACTGAACAGTGGTATTGGATGAATGCCCCCAAAGCATCTTAAGGGCTAAGGAAGGATTATGCTAAAGGCTAAACCCTGAGACAGGTTTATGTAGCCTGCATTGCACTTTCCTTGGGCTTAACATCTTTTAGCCTATCTACAGAGGATGTCGGAGGGCAGAGTTGCCGTTGGGAAACAGAATTAAGCAACTTAGTCGAGTTCGTACTTAAGGCAAGGTTTACCTTCAGTAAGACATTTCAGAAAGAGCTGGGGCAGCCACTGACCACCTGGGAAGCTGCTGCAGCAGAAGGGCAGAGGTTCTGGGGGTCTTCACACAGGCAGTGGGTGCCAAAACCAATCCGAAGAGAGGACGTAAGTACCCAAATCGTACAAGTCTACCTATTGAGTCATTCAAACTAGCTACGCTTAGTAAAGTGTTGCCCAAAAAAGGAAAGGGACATTTTATCACAGAAACTGGTTAATGTTAACGTTATCTCTTTGGGTCTGTGCTAGCAGTATGGCAGCTCATAAGCAATGACTTAGCAGAAGTTGCCCAAAAGTAAAGACTCTATTCCATTTCTGCCAGATAAACACTGCCTGCCTTTGTTGGGTTAACTGGAAGCAGAAGTAGGGGGGAGTGTTTTTATAGATCAGTTCAAAACTGACTTTTAAGCTTACGCATTTTATCATCTTCAAATAGATCATCGTTTCACATTACTGCTATTTACTTACCATCCATTTTTGTTTTGTTAGCATGTATTGTGTGTAATAATGAGTGTCATTGTGACATTTTCACACATGTAGCATACTTTGAGCAATGCACCCCATCACCCTTGCTCATTCTCTTCACTCTCCTGTGAATCCTTCTTCCCAAACAATGTCCATTCTACTTCTGTGTCTTCTGTGTGTGTAAGAAAGGAAGAGTTAGGTTGCTTACAGGAGCATGGACGGGGTGGGGGGGGTTATTTACAGGAGTGTGGGCAACTTACTAGAGGTTATACTGCTGAAGAAAATGTCTTTACCTCTCTGGCTATCATAGATTGCTTGTAGACACCTGAGGAGGGTGTTTTGTGTCATTGAGGCAGTGTGGTGCTGTGTTTTCTGGGATAGTCTTGACCTCGTGATCTTCCTGCCTCTGCTTCCAGCTAGGGATTTAAAGCATGTGCCACCACACTCAGCTTTATATTGTTTGAATGGCCTCCATTACTATAGTTAATTAAATTTTAAAAGTTATGTTGTGTGAAGCATAAACTATCAGATTAGAAATTTTCAGAGAATAATACCATGGAGCAATCAATGATAACCATGAAAAAAATCTATGTTGCTATTTCTTAATTCATTCTCTAACTAAAATACCTAATATTCAAGCCAATCATATGAGTACTTCTATAATTACACATTAGCATACATACAAACTTACATATGCTGGACTTTGCTTCACAGCACCTAAATTGTGTTTAATCCAAGCAGAAAATATATAATTACTACTTGCTTAATGATGATAAAGTTGTATCTTTCTATTATAATAATCATGAGTGTGCCTGGAATTTGACATTTCGAGAAGGCAAGGATGTTTCTAATGTCAAAGAGCTTTCTAGAATGAAAAGAAGCAAAGAGAAGGGCAGCATGCATGCAGCCATCTGTCTCCAACAACACTTCCCAGGGTATGTGAGGTGAGATGCATTCAGGAAAACGCTACAGCATATGCTTAGCAAAGGGGAAGTTCAATTATGAGCCCCGCCGAGTGTTTCGGTAATAACTGTCTTTGTTGGTGGTGCGACTCGTTATTATCATCTTTTCCGTTCTGCATTCTGTGCTAGGATAATCAAAGAAAAGATTTATTGTTATTTAAGACCACATTGAAATCTAGTTGCTTTTTAAAGTGGACTGTTAGTGATGTCATTTAAATGAGCAGGAAATAAATCTGTAGGGGCTTGGGAGGTGGCTGTCAGTCCAGTGATGCTGCTTAAAGTTGAGGACCTAAGTTTAGCCCCCTGGAACCCATGTAAAAAAAACAGGTAGAGGTACATGCCTGTAATCCCAGCGCTAGTGGCAAAGACATAAAGATCCCAGAAGCTCATGGATTAGCCATGTTGACTTCAATGAAAGACTTGTCTCAAAAAAAAAGCTGGAGAGCCATCAAGAAAAACAACACCCAACATTTGTATGTGTACACACACACACACACACACACACACACACACACACACACACACACACACACTTAGATCTAGGATGCAGCAACTCAAACCTCAGGTTTAATGAACAATTACAATTCAGCCAATGGAAGGCAGATACAATCAAATTGTGCCTGGCAACTGTGCGCTGGGCAGCCATTGAGTGAAATCTGCTGACTTAGCAAGGGTTCAGTTCACAAAGCGCATGTCTTACTACCGCTGCCCTGATGAGTTGAGACAGAATTAGCACTAGCTAAGTCGTCTGTGTGCCTCGGGAGGGGTTTGTGGAGGGTAAGAGTCTGAAGGCTGAGATTAAGGCATCTTCATCCTGCTAATGTGCTGGCCATCCAGGATTAGAGCCCTGGGTCAGGGAAATCCACCCAAATGCAGACCTCAGCATGGCACACTCTACTTGGAGATTGCCAGACACACTCTCCACTGAAGACATCCCCTGCTCTGCAGTGTCACTCAAGAACACATCAGCCACTGAGACAGAGCTGCCCAGCTCACAATCTGTCAAGATGTGCAAAATAAAAGAGGTTACCCCGAAAATACAAAAGTTAACATTTAAAGACTCGTGGATTGACCATAGAGCTAAGCACTCCCAAAGTGGTGGTTTGGGGACAATGTGGATTTGGACTTTCCAATGTCTACCTGGGGAATAAAGGGAGAGCTCTGGTCACCCTCAGAACTCCTTGAAAATGTTCTGGCTGTATTTGCTTTACAACGTCATTTGATTTGAGGCAGTGCAAGCATCCTGTGTGGTATCGTAATGGTGGTTACATTTACTTCTGTCAAAACCCATGGAATACAAACCAAGAGTGAACACCGATGTGAGTATGGACTTTGTCAGCCGCTGATTGCAACAAATACACAGCCCGCACAGAACGTTGACGTAAGGGGCAACCGTGCTCGTCTGTGGGGGAGAACAGCCGAGAACACTGTACTCTCCACTCAATTTCTCGTGCACATAAATTGCTCTAGAAAACCAAATGTACACATACAATTAACAATTTGAGGCCTACACATGGTATGAGGGATATCATGAGAGAAGATAACGCTTTCCTTTTTGTGTTGTTATTATTATTATGTGTATCTGACATGTGTGTGAGTGCAGGCACACGAGTGCTACAGTGTATGTGTGGAGATCAGCAAAAACTTTGGGGAACCAACTGCAGAAATACAGTAAGTAGAAATAACCAATCAAAAAGAACTTTAAAAATAGGGAAATGAAGAAGCTATGGATCTGGGGGGAGAGATGGGCAGGGCTGGGATGAGTGGAGGGAGGGGAAACTGTGATTAGGATGTATCGTATGAGAGAAGAACCTATTCCAATAAAAAAAGAAATAAAATAAACAAGTGCCCAAAGACACTGCTGGGAGACCCATGGACTTGAATTTCTCCTCTGATCTGAAGAAGAAATTAAAGAAGCAATAACATCGTTAAATGCTGTTACATTTTTAGTTTTCAGACCATATAAATGAATTTAAAGCTACTTTTAAAATCAAACCAAATGACACACAAGAAAGAAAAAGTGAAAAAGAAATAAAAATCTTTCCATGAAAATCAGAGCATTTCCGACTTTTCTTTTTCTTGTCATGATGGGGATGAAATCCAGGGCCTCATGCGTGCTGGGGAAATCCCACTCATTTCCTCTCTCTGTCTCAGATTTTTAAGATGATGATTGAGAATGAAAGGGAAGCTAAAATGACCTGTTTAACCAGTACTGTTTAATATTTAAAATATTAAATGATACTAACAGTGAATGAGAAACTGTAAGACACACAGCATCCCTTTAACAATGGATCGTCCCCTTATCAACAGTTCACTGGTAATGTATGCAGACACGGGTTTGTATACACATGAATATAATTTGGTCCCTTGTTCTTATTAAACCATCTCAGGCAATCATCCAGAGTCCACCCCAATTAGATGTCTTTTTAGCCATTAAGAAGACCTTTCTCCTCATTTTCTCTTTTAATCTTGTCATGTATATAGGAATATTTTCCCAAAGACTGAACATATGGAAGGGCTTGTACATTTCCACCTCTGGAAATAGTAAGTATGTAAATAACTTGAAAGAAGGGAGCTGGTATTCCTGGAATCTTGTAAGGTTCCAGGACTGATTCAGTGTGACTATTGCTTGTGATGTGGTGTGGCATTGCCCTATGGACTCTAACAAATTCCAGAGGGCATTTAAAAATCAAGTTCTGCAGATATTATCAGGCACTTCCTTTGGGAGAGTTTTTGTATAATTGAAAGCTTAGTGCAGTCAATCCTCTCAAATGCTGTGAAAGTGTAAAGAGGTTGTCATTATGTTTAAGAAAAATTCAAGTAATTCACAAAAGTGCAGGCATGAGGACCAGAGTTCAGTGCCCAGAACCCACATAAAAAATTAAACAAACAAACCAAAGCAGGTGTAGTGGTGTGCGATTGTGACCTCGGCTCTGGGGAAGCCAAGACAGGAGGGTCCCTAGGGATGACTGCCAGACCTGGGTCCCCAAAACACAAGGTGGACAGCTCTTGAGGAACAACCTCCACACACTGTGCCTGAATGGGCACACACACACACACACACACACACACACACACACACACACACACACACGAAAATATTTCTCAGTAGGTATTTGTTAATGTGCTTGTTTCTTTTTAGAATTCCTTCAGAGTCAAGAGATCTGATGACAAACCCAGTGATGTCTGTGAACCCTTTAATGACACCATCAGGACATCAGAGGATTCCACTGGTTCCCTCACCATTTGGGCCTCCAATTGTGGACAGGTACATCTCTCCAATCTGATAGTTCAATCCAAAGAGAAGTCATCCTTAGAGTTCGGAACTGTACCATGGCACTCTGCCGGTCTAACCTCTAGAACCTAAGGCTCTACTTCCCTTTGACGCTCGTTTGACCTACTAACCAATAAATGATCACATTTTCTCGGAATGTGGCGGCAATATCAAGTACAAAAACTGCTGGATTGGTCTACCACAATAAAACCCAAATGGCTTAAATCCCAGATGTTTAGGGCTGGAGAGATGGCTCAGCAGTCAAAAGCACTGGCCACTGTTTCCAGAGGACAGGGTTCAAATCCTAGCACTCACATGGAAGCTCACAACAGTCTGTAACTCACCGTCCTAGGGGATCCAACGCCCTCTTCTGGCCTTCCTGCTACTGCACACTTGTGGTACACATCAGACAAAACATCCATTCACATATATTTTTTTTTAAGTAAAGAAAAAAAAAAAAAAGACACTTGAGTCTCCAGTTCTGGATACTACAAGTCCAAAATCACACTCCTGCCCAGTTAGTTTCTGGTGAGTCCTGCTTCCTAGCGTGTAGATGCTGTCTCCTCCCTGCGTCCTCCCTGTGCAGATGACGGGCACTCTCCAGAGTGCGCACCGCTCCTTGGGAAACCTAGTCCTATCAGATCAAGGCTCCACCCTAACTAATTCTATAATATCTGGATCCCTGGATGTCACCAAATCATTCTTTCAGTAGCAGGGCAATTATAAGTATTTTGGTTTTACACTCTGGCAACATTCTGGTTCCCTTCTTTGGAATATTTTGAAGCTAAAACCCAGGATTTGTCCTTGTTCATGGAATATGAAAATAAATAAGTTGCCCACTGAGGTGGCCAAATGTTTATTCTAGATGGCAAATGCCACTGAGGGAATCATTAAATATGAACAAACTGTGTACTCACAGCATAATGGCCAGGGTCAGTATTCCAACCATGCCTTCTCCAGTGAGACTTCAGGGCATTTGCACTTCGGTTTCTATGGAGCCCCAAGCAGCTACTAAAAACTCCAGTACCTAAGTAAATGTCACTTTTGTGTGGCTGTGACCACAATCCTGGATATTGGCTCACACTTCTGGAGGATTCTATCCCGGCAGGGGAGGCATACCACAGCAGAATAATTCACATCATGCTGGGCCAGAAAAGCGGGGACACTGGCCTTCTGCTCACTCTCTCCTTCGATTTCGTCACATTCCCATGAGATCCCAGCCGCATCTCCTGCCCTCAATAACCTTCTTGAATGCCCTAGTGAACCTGTCAAGAAATGTGCCTCAATTTTCTAGACGATTCTAAATTCAATTAGCTTAACAATGAACTTAGATCATCAAACTTAGCAATAAACTGTATAATTCCTGCCACATTCTCCTTATTTTGTGTCCTTTTTCCCTCCTAGAGATGTCTTAACCTCCAGTATAGCTCCAACTGATCCGAGCCAGTTTTGTGCTCCCTCCCAGTTTGGATCCTCTGTTGTCCCGAACGTGAATGTGCCAAACCCGCTGCCGGGTCACTTCTACTCAGGTATGAGCGGCGGCGAGTGTGCAGCGGCACCAGTAGGTGTGCTGTTGATGCTCAGCACGGGAGGCCTGGGCAGTGGTCAAACCCTCGCCCTTGGTGCACTTGCTTCCTGGGTTTAGCTTTCTAGGTACCACTGTGGGAGCAGGACTGAGTTGCTTAACCCATCCGGGCACCAATATGACGGCAGGCGAGCGACATTACCATTTTACTTATCTTTCATGTGAAGACATGAGGGGTTTCCAAGAGCATTCTCTGAGAGTAAAGTGCTTCAGGCAGTTTCTGACTTGAGATGAGGGTATCGAATAGCTCCATGTAGAGCACCTGATTAGCATGCGTGAGGACCTGGACTCAGTTCCCAGTACCCCAAAACCAAACCAAAATAATGAAATAGCATATGGTCTCATAAGTCATAGAGAGAATTTAGCTCTTATTCTGATTTTATTCTAGAGCTGTTTCATACAGGATAGTAAGTCACTATTTATAATAATGTGCTACATAGTTTAAAATTGCTGATGGATTTCAAATGTCTACACCATAAAAATAATAAAGATATGAGATGGTAAATATGTTATTAACTTGATTTAACCATTCTCCCAATGTAAGCATTTATCAAAACATCACATTGTACCTTAGAAATATATGTAATTAAACAGGACAAGAAAAGACACATCAAGGAGGCATAGACCATCTTCTCCCTTTTGAAGTATAACAGGAAAAGGCCACCAGTCACGAGACTGACAATTCAAGAAAAAACTGAAACGTTATCTGCTGTTGATCTGGTGGCATTTATCAGGTTCTAGGCAAATAGTGTAAGATTCTGACACCATTTACTACATGCCAGTCCGGCTTAGGGGTTTCTGCAGATTCTGTTTTGAATTCCTTTATTTATTTTTATTTTTTTTTTTTTTTGTTTTTTGAGACAGGGTTTCTCTGTGTAGCTTTGCGCCTTTCCTGGGACTCACTTGGTAGCCCAGGCTGGCCTCGAACTCACAGAGATTGAATTCCTTTATTATTTTCAAGTCTATGTCTCTAATTTGATTATGGGATGGGGTGGTTCTCTCTCTCTCTCTCTCCCTCCCTCCTCCCTTCTTCTCTCAAGGCTGGGGCATTTTACCACCTGAACCCATAAAGGCCATGCCCACAAGGAATGAGATGATGGAAAGGCATCACACTGCCAGGTAATTTAATAATATTGTTTTATTTGTCTCCTACTCAATTCATCTGAGCTTGTTTTAAGTAAATTAAATAAATACATATAAATACAATAGAAGAACATAAGAGACATGATGAGGAACACACACCATCTACACACATGTACTGATCATTTACAGAAAGTACTTCAGGAACATCATACAATAAATTATACAAACATGTATATACAAGCTTTTTAATAATAAAAAGAAGATTGAAAAGCAGACAGTGGGGTCTGGGGATTAGAAAGTTTAGTGAGAACATTTGCTTTGCAAACATGAGGTCTTGAGATGAGATCCTTGGCATCCACACAAAAAGTTGGGTGTGACCACACACGTTTTAAATCCCAGGGATCGGAGGTTTGCTGTCCAACCAGCCTAGCCAAAAACAGGTGAGCTGCCATATGAGTAAAAGACCCATCTTGAGGGAACAGGATAGTGACATAGGAGGAGAGGTCAGGAGGGCACCCAAGGTCCTCCTGCTGTCTCTGCACACATGTGCACACTTGTGCTCAGGCAGACACCACACACAACACATGCACATACCTCCCCACTCCACAAAGTGGAGCTAAGGGTGGTTAGATCTGCATATTTAATAGCTTTCCATTGACCCGTAATACAAAATCCTGCCTGCAAATCCTCTGAAATTCCCACTGGCATTTCTGTCTTAAATGGCTTCAGTTCTGCCTGAAGACAGGTGTGAAACTCACCAACTCCACTTCAGGGTGTGTCCCCAGGGAATCATATCAACCCAACAATGGTCTTCATCTGTAGTGGCCAGCAGCAAATAAAGAGCATCCATGGTGAACAGGGTCTGGCCTCAGGGAGAGGGAAGGTCCAGGTGGTCACAGGCCAATGAGCAGTGTGAAGTGAGCAGAAGCAAGCCTCCTTCCCTTGCCTGCCCACCCATCTGCAGTGACCTAGACCCACCAAGCAAGCACCAATTGCATGAGTCCCTCTAACTATCATTGTGCTACGGAATTAAACACCTTCATGAAGTTTAGTGTCTGGCAATAAAATGCTGCTGCTACATCACCCCCACACTTGCTAAGGCTCTGTGCACACAGGCAGACCCACAGCCGAGCCTCAGACTTGAATTATGACGCTCACCCCAACCCCCCACTTTCAGGCCTCCAAAGCCCAAGATCCTTCTACCTCTGAGAGGATTCCTGTCTCCATCAAACAGGCTTCAGACAGACACTGTAATCATAGGAAAAGCAAAAGGGAGAGCTTAGGGAAGGTGAGGGCCTGTTAAAATTACATTTCTGGGGCCCCAGGATGGCTCAGCAAATCAAGGAGCTTGATGCCTGGCAATGTGAGTTCGATCCTTGGCACACACACAGTGGACCAACTCCCTCATATTGTACTCTGACCTACACACACACACACACACACACACACACACACACACACACACACACACACACACACACGAAGGCATGCATGCACCCATCTTTCCATGCAGCCAAAATAAATAAATGTAAAAAAGAATTAGATTTCTAATGATTGTCTGGGGTCATGTAAACTATATCATTTTGTTTTTAGGGCAGAAATAGAAATGTATTCTCTTTACCACCAAAGGAGGATGGAAAGAATTAATCCCCAGGGACTCACTGGCCTGGGGATACCACTCTTTTACGGGTCGAGTTGCCTGGGTGGCCCTGCAGGCTTCCAAGGCAGGAGCGCACTGCCTGCCAGTGATCTGCATCTACACAGAAGCACCCCCAGACATCTTCAGGGAAACCCTATTCTGCTGACAACTAGACCACACTTTACAGAGTGCTGGGGCCAGAAATACCGACTCAGGAGAGGTCCAGTCTACCAGAAACCTCTAGAGAGCGACACGGAGAGTTTCAAACGTCAAACAGAAGAAAAAAGCTCAGGCCAGGTGCCTGATGTTCCCTATGAAGAAGAAGAGGAGGACATCAAGGATCCAGGAATCGAGGTAGACAACAGCCAGAAGTCAAGGGAAATGGATGAAAAGCCAACTTCAGGCCTCGTCAACCCCTGCAGAGAGCTCCAGCCAAGCCAGAGGAAACCCCCTTCCCTAGAGGCCAAGGCTTGGGATGGTGGGAAGGAAAAGCCCTCTGAACAGGGCTGTGAAGGCTGCGATGAACAGAACGGGGTTGGCCTGCCCGTTTCCATCCTGCCTCCGTCAGGTAGGTGTCTGGGGTCAAAGGCAGGTCCTCAGCAGCTCCAGGGTGAGGTCTTCCCACTGGGGAGGGAACTGTGACAGCCATGCCTTCACATGGCCTTCATTCTCATTTTCAGACCCTCCGTCTACCTCTGTCTCACCTCCACTTTTTAAAAGACTTACTTATTTTTATTCTATGCCTATGGGTATTTCGCCTGCACGTGCACGTGTACACCATGTGCCTGCAGTGTTTGCAGAGACCAGAAAAGAGCACTGGATCCTCTGGACCTGGAGCTACAGGGGGGTGTGAGCTGCCTGGGATCCAAACCCAGGTCCTCTGGAAGAGCAGCAGTGATCTTAAGTGCTGAGCCCTCTCTCCAGCCCTTCCACCTCTATTTTCTTCGTCCTGTTTTAAATGACTTCTTGAAGTCACTTTATTATGTCACTCCTCACAAGTCCTGTTAGAAACACCAGTCTTGATATTGCTGTACCAAAACCATTCAACACAGATTGAGAGGATAGATACGAGAAAGTACGAAAATTTTTAATTAAAATTTTAATTTAATTGTGAATTTCTTTAACACAAACTAGAGGGCTATTTTGTTATGGATTTGGGGGTTTTGTTTTGCTTTGCTTTTTATTTATTTATTTTTACTTTATGTTCACTGGTGTTTTGCCTGCATGTATGTCTGTGTGAAGGTGTCAGATTCCCTGGAATTGGAGTTACAGACAGCTGTGAGCTGCCATGTGGTTGCTGGGAATTGAACCCAGGTCTCTGGAAGAGCAGCCAGTGCTCTTAACCACTGAGCCATCGCTGCAGCCCCAAGGGCTTTTGCTTTAAAGTATAAATTCTATCTCCCTTGTATCCAAGTGTAGAAAAACTACCAAAAGCATAAACCATCAGTTTTGGAAGTATTATTGTACTACAGAGAAAATCTCATATTGGATAGCTCTAGAATTTGTTTAGGAAAAAATGAAAACAGAGAGGTTTGGCATGTCCCCGATGGTCGTAGCTTCCTCTCAGTGGCTGTGATGAAACAGTGTGATCAAAAGTAACTGAAGGGAAGAGTCTGTTCAGGTTACAGTTCTCAGGTCAGTTCCCGGCCACGGGCCACCACCAGCCAAGACAAGGCAAGAACTCAAGGCAGGAATTGAGGGCAAGCCTGCTTGCTACTCCACATGGCATTTCCTCCAAGGAGGGAATTCACCTCACAGACAGGAAATGTGTCAGGAACCAAGGCGGACACTGTTTGCTGTCTGGCGGGCAGGCTTATAATAACCAGCTTTTTTATATGGTTCAAGACCACCTGCCCAGGGCGTGGTGCTGCCCACAGTGGGCTGGGCCCTCCCACATCAATTAACAATGAAGACAGTCCCCACAGACACACCCACACATAACCTGATCCAGGCACTGCTTCCACTGAGATTGCCTTAGGTAATTCTAGGTTCTGTCAACTCGACAGTTAAGGTGAACTAGGTCACTGATGTAGCCACCACACCAACTACTCCACTATGAAGTTCTTGGCTCACGTTCAGATCATGATGGGCACAGAAGATCACGTAACGTAGAATTGTAGCATTAATATGGAAAATGAAGTTCACAGAGTCTTTCTGTCAGCACTCAGAGATCATAGAGCGAATCTGGAACTTCTCTGTTCGCTTAGTGTTTCGTCACTGAAGAGACCTTAAGAGAGGAAATAAGCATTTGATAGTGAATCTGAATCTCTTCAGGGAGTTCAAAAATTGGCCTGTATAAACGGAGCACACTGGGATGACAGACATTAGTGAGTTCATACAGCTAAACGCAAACCTGTGTTCTAAGTGTCTCCTTCTGAATGGAAATTTTATACCACATAATAATTTCTTTTCATGTTAAAGGAACACATGAACTGGTTGCCCTTAGGGAAAACCGTTCTTCGGCTGATATTCAGAAATGGACTGTAGATGATGTGCACAACTTCATCAGAAGCCTTCCGGGCTGCTCAGACTACGCCCAGGTAACTTGGTATTTTTGCAGAACTATGAAAGTTTAGACTATTTAATGTACAATGAGTTTTGTCAAACTTCCTACTGAAATCCCTACCATATGACATTGTCTCTCACTGGAGAGGTCTCTATGACTGCTGGACACAGGCATCAGAGAAACCCTGGGAAGCCACTATTTAGCTTAATTTTCTGTCCTGTCTAGACTCATGAGAATGGGACTCAGGGGCTAAATATCCAGAAAGAATGAGAAATATTTACTACAGAACCTAAATAACAGAAATATGTACTTTGTCCTAAAAAAAAAAAAAAAGGACAAAAAGAGACAACTCAGTCCATAGACTGTCATGCAAGTGAAAGGACTTGAACTCAATCCCCAGAACACACACACACACACACACACACACACACACGCACACGCACACGCACACGCACACGCACACGCACGCACGCGCACGCATGCACACATACACACATATACACACATACAAACACATATATACACACACATACAAATACATACACACACACACACACACACACACACACACACACACACACACAAGCACATCATATACATACACACATACAGTGGGAAGAAGTATCCGAATTTAGATTTATTGTTCAGGTTTACAGGGACTTCTACCTACTACTTTCTTGTCCTCTTCTTTCTGAATTAAAAGGCTGTCTGAAAATGAGGGAGAGCCCTGTAAGCTCTAAAGTCTGAGGAGGGTGGAGAAGATTTAAACAGAAAACTCAGAAGTGAGCATAGAAGGCTTGTGAGGCAGGTTGAAGCTGGACATTACCAAGTTAACCGCTACCGACCAGTGAGCTTTTCACATCTGCTTCTTTACCTGCCTGGATATCTACCCTTCAGCAGGCTTCCAGCTTCTGGGAGAAAGGTGTCATCACAGACTAGATTCGGAGCAGACCCTTCTGGAAAGGCTGGTGGATAGCTCTTACCCAGGCCTTCCTTGCCTTTTTCCACCTACCCTTAACCCAGAAGACAGAGAGGCACTGCATCTGCCTCCACGAGGGGCCATGTTGTCTGTGATGGCTCTTCCCCGATCCCTTAACTCCAACCATTTTCCCAGGGAGTATATCCAGACGCTGCATCAAGGCTACACAGTAAATGAGACATAGATGCTGCCCTCAGATCATGACTCCAGGTTGAGTGAGTCCAACAAACAGAACTACAGAGCATTCCGGATATTATGAGTTACCTGGCCCTAGAGCCCAGACAAACCAGCAGCTAAAGAGAGACTTACAAGGCTCTGTGTCACCTTTAAGCAGTCTTTTACATGCAAATACTCCAACACCAAACTATCTGCGCATGAGACACGGGCTTTACTACAAAACTCAGCAACCAGGCTAATGATTTTCGGGTTTCTTCAGGTATTTAAGGATCATGCGATTGATGGAGAAACACTGCCCCTTCTCACCGAGCACCATCTTCGAGGCACCATGGGGCTGAAGCTTGGGCCAGCACTAAAAATCCAGTCTCAGGTATGGCAGACAATTTAGTATATAGCAACGATGAAAAGCCCAGGAGAAATGGGCCACGTTATGGTGTTGTAATATTAATATATAGAATACTTTAGTGCCCCTTTCACCTTCCCCCCTGTAACTGAGGATGTGAGAGAGGTGAGGGAACCCGAAAACACTTGATGAGGGTGGTACACATTTCTAGATGCGGCGGGGAGGCAATAAGCCGCCGTGTGCTGGTGGATGGTTGCAGTTCAGTCTCTTTATAAAGAGAAACAGATCCTGATTTGTAGCTGTCATAGTGTCAATGACTCTAAGTGACAAGTTCATAAATGTCAGTGGATGCAGAATTGGGAAGAGACACACAGCAACACCTCATTTCTGAGTACACCATATGTAACAGGCATGTTGTATCTCAGTGTAAATATCTCTAAGAACATAGGTAGCAATAAACAATAATGACAGAAAAATTAGGTTTAAAGCAAGAAGCAATGAGCTCCGAATACTTATTACTTCCATTTGCCAATTATTTCATTTAGGCTTATTTAAGTTTTAATGATGGCGTGCTTTAACAACTAGCTTGCAAACTTCCTAAAAAGAAAAAGAATGGTAATAATTGGCTCCTGAGGGCTGGATAGGCCAACTCCAGCACCATCAACTGTCACTGACAGCTTCACTACCAGATTCCAACCTCTGGCTCTTCTCCCTGCTTGGCTCTTCCCAATCCAGAGTCACCCACATGGCGTGAAAGGTGACTCCTGCCTAAGACAAATCGTGTCACTCCTCTGCTGCAAACCCTGGAGTCCCTTCAGAGTCAACGTGAAAGCCGTAGCATTCGTGCTCGGCAGGCACAGCAGTGCAGCACTTGGCTGCTGCTCACTTGCTGCTGGCGGCTCCTTGAATGTTCGGACATATTCTCCCCTAGGGCATCACGCTGTCTGGAGGGCCCTGCCTAATGGCCTCATTCTTTGCTCCCTCATCTTTTGGAGGGTTTTCTTTGTTTGATTTTGCTTTCTTAATTGTTTTGTTGTTGTTAGGTTTTTTTTTTCTTTGTTCTGAGGGTCTCAGTCTGTATTCCAGACCAGCATCAAAGTTACAGAGGATCTCCTACCTCAGCCTTCGCAGTACTGGAATACAGGCTACAGCTGCCACGCTTGGTCCTTACCTCCGTCTTTGTTCGATTGCACCTTCTCACTGAGGCTTGCTCTGCTCACTCTATGTAAAGCCTCACCCTGCCCACCCCCCCTGTAGACTGCTGATGTCTCTCTCTCTGTTCTTTTCTCCTCATAACACTTCTGACCCCGACCATAAATATAATCTATTTGTTATATACAGTTTTAATTGTTATTTCCCTCTGTCCCCTTCAGAAGAGAAGGAATCTTTACTCTTTTGTGAGCTTAGAGCATACAAAGTCTCATAATAGATCATGTCTTTTTTTTAAAGAGTGAACTGTCTCAAATGAAACAAAAATCAACAATTAGTTTGTCCCCAAATTTGTGAAGGCCTGCACCTGTTTGCCAGAAATATTTACATCAGGACCTAGAACTTCAGAATGTTCTTTTAGGGCTGGAGAGGAGACTTGGTTGGTAAAGTGATGCTACACACGCATGAGGAACTGAACTTAGATCCTCTGCTCTCATGGGAAGACAAAAAAAGCTGGACGTGGTGGCGTGCACCTGTAATCCTGGTGCTGCTCAAGGCAGAGACCCCTGCAGCGCCCCGGCCGGCTGGGCTTACCAAATCAGCCGCAGCTTCAGTAAGACTTTCACTAAAAAACAAGGCGGGAAGCAACAGAGGAAGGCAGTCGGCATGGACCTCTGGCCTCCACACGCACCCCCTCATACACATAAACATGTACACACACATACACACAGCTCCTCCCCCCACATACATGCACACAACTTTTAAAAGAAAGAATGTCCTGCCACTATCATTTTTGTTTGTCTAAAAATTTTAGGATATAGAAATTCTTCTTTTTAATTTTATGTGAATAAGTGTTATTTCTGCATGTATGTCTATTGCCCCGTATGTGCCTGGTGCCCATGGGAACCAGAAAAGGGCACCAGATCTCCTGGAACTGGAGTTACAGACACTTGTGAGTTGCCCTTGTGGGTGCTGGGAATTGAACTCAAGTCCTCTAGGAGAGCAATAAGTACTCTAGTCACTGAGCCTTCTCTTCAGCCTGGAAACTACTCAGCAGAGCATGGGAGTACCCAGCTGTAATCCCAGGACTTAGGACACTGAGACAAAAAGATAGTGAGTTCAAGTCCAGCCTCACAGTAAAAAAGAAAGCGAGAGAGGCGGTCTACGGTGAGCACTCAACACTTGATGTCCTCACCAGGGCTCTGATGTGGTGCTAGGGGTTTGTTTGTTTGCTGTTTGCTTTAACTTCTTGTTTTAGAATAGTTTAAGAAGTAGTAAAGTTGTAAAATTAAGATAGACAGTTTTCCCTGCTCTTCCCAGTGGTAGCATGACATCTTAGGTAACAGGAATACATTTGTCAGAACTAAGAACTAACAAGGATACAGTGTGGAACTATGTTTAAGTGACTTCCTTTTCTTTAGTGAGGACACTGTCTCTCTTGGCATACTTACAGACAATTTACGCGTCAGTTCTGTTCGACTCTGATTTGTTGCTGTTCTTTTCTGCGTTCCCCCATGGGATAGCTTTACCTCCCTGAAAGCCAGTGGAGCGGTTAGATCCCGGGTACCATCTGCCAGCTGGGGAAGGCCCCATAAATAGCAGTTGTCAATCAAAGAAGAGTCGTGAAGTCCTTGTCACTGGGAACCAAAGTAGCAGAGTTGGAAGGCTCTGGTTAACACTCGAGAATTCAGAGGGCGAACAAGCAAGAGTTTGAATGACGTCTGGGTACCCAAGATGGAAACTGAGGGAATCCTCATGATAGTGGACATGAGCAGGAGTAAAGAACCACCCCTTGCTAGGACAGAATCCTAGAGGATGGATCTGAGTTGGGCATGCAAGGAAAAGGGCGGGATTTGGAACTCTACACATTAGCAGAGCACAGGCAGCTTTGGGATTTGAATCATGCAGATGTGGCCTGGTTTCCATGCAGGGCCAAGGTTGTCAAAGCAAGGGTGATGGAACCCCAGTGTAGGCCCCCAATGGTTAGTTAGCATTAAGGTACAGCTCCCACGGCAGCCTGATTGTGTCTCACTGGCGACCGGTAGGTGTTAGAGTTATTTCAAGAATTTTGGCCTGGTCCAAGAAAAGCTGGCTGGCTTTTGGTGGAGACGTAGTAGAGCGGAAAGGTGGGCTAGACCCAGAATGAGACTGATTTGGGGCCGAGGAACCACAGCAGAGCCAGAGAAGAAATGGAAACTGGGAGACACCAGATACCCAGTTTTACAGCTGTAAGGATCACATGACTCTGAAAAGCAAGCAAGGCCTACTACATACTAGAAGTACAACCTCCTTCATCTATATAGATGTTCCACGTCTGAAATTACCTCAGCCTCCCTGCCCCCTCCCCCATGGTTTGCAGGGTTTGTTATCAAAAGAATTCAGGCTTAATTACTATAATTATTTTGTCTTCAAAGGTATCTCAGCACGTTGGAAATATGTTCTGTAAGAAAATTCCTTCACTTCCCACCCATGCAAGGCAAGCATTTGATCATCCAGCAGACACATCCCCTCTTTTGGATATTAATTCCTGGAGTGATGGTTTGAGCGTTCCTTGTTCCCAGGATATAATGATTCCCAAAAGAACTGAGCAAGACAGTATGAGAAATTAAAAATACTCAAAGACCTTGGTCTCAACAATTCTCGCTCATATAAACCCTCCTCATTCTCGCTAATTGGACTCCCAGAGATCCACCCGGGGCCTAGCCATGGATCTCTGCATCCAGATCCCTCAGTAGTTGGATGGGGTTTCTAGCACGGGGAAGGTGAGGGGGGCCAGAAGGGGGAGAACAAGGGAATCCGTGGCTGATATGTAGAACTGAATTGTACTGCAAAATAAAAAAAAAAAAAATACTCAAAGACAAATAAGTCACTCCCAGTTTTCTAGAGTTGCAGACGTTCCCCGCCATGTGTGAGAGCTTCCTGGGGCCAGGTGGAGGACATGGAGAGCAAGACCATACTCCTAGCATTGTCTTGGGAGGATCTCATCCAACAAGCTTCCTGCCGTGCCAAAGTGACCCAAGTGCCAAGGTTCTGGAGAATTGTCCTTAGAGAAAATGCTAATGGGGATGAGAATTCACAAACATCTTGCAAGCCTCAGTCTGAGGCCTCTGTGAGGAACACTCTGAAGAAGCTGAGAGTAGAAACTGAAAAGGAACTCCATCTCCTCACTCCTTTCTTCCAACCCTGGTGGAGACACAGGCTCTGATTTGAGGAGGCAGAAGAAGAAGGCAGAGAGAAGCCGACCACAGATGCCTGCCTTATCCCACGACAGGCAGTGTCTAGCCCAGGGTAGGCCTCATGAGAGTGAAATTAGGATTTGTTGGAGGGGTGGGGGAAGTCACCTGTATGCTGCAGGCTGGAAGTAGAGGGAGGTGGTGGTCGAGGTGGCTGTCTGCTCCATGTGGAATCCCAATCCTCCACTTAACATTTGACAGAATGACTCCAAAAGGACACAGAGGAATATGACAATTCAATCAAAGAGGACTAGCCGGCAGGCACAGGAAAAGGTCTTATTTTGAATGTTCTGAATCAGAAACCATGAGAAGGTGTGTCTATTTTTCAAATTCACAGTTCATGTGAAATAACCCTGGCAAGAAGCCTTTCAGATAGCCCACAGTCCCATGGTCTAGTATACTTGCCCTTAGAGTGGGCTGGACCAAAGAGTTCTTCCTAACGTGGCACACCCTTAAGGTCTGGCAGGGATCACTCCTGTGGCTTCTGGCTGCTTTTTATGTCACTTTCCATCTCCAAGCAGCACTGGGTAGAGAGCTCCACGTGATGAACCTTGACAGCGGACACTCGGAAGCTTGCCAACAGCCTCATGCCATTCAGATATGAGAAAGTGCGGTAAGTCTTGGCCCACAGCCTGACTCCAGCTCACAAGACCCTGGTCCAGGCTCTCAGTCAAGCTTCTACGGGTTCCTGACCACAGAACTACCATCCCAAACATGCTGTTTCCAAATACTGTGTTTTGGAGAATTTAAACACACATATTTAACTTAGTAACAAAAAGAGCACACTACTGTATTGTTATTTTTTTCTCTTTTACTTTTTTTGGGGGGCCCACCACCCAGCTCTGATCTCTCCTCCCAGATTTCTCCTTCTATATATACTCCCTGCCTGCCAGGCCCGCCCATCCTTTCTCCTGCCTTGCTATTGGCCAGTTCTTTATTAGACCATCAGGTGTTTTAGGCAGACACAGAAACACAGCTTCATAGAATTAAACAAATGCAATATGAACACAAGTAACATACCTTAAAATATTCTACTTCGCCGGGCGGTGGTGGCGCACGCCTTTAATCCCAGCACTCGGGAGGCAGAGCCAGGCGGATCGCTGTGAGTTCGAGGCCAGCCTGGGCTACCAAGTGAGTTCCAGGAAAGGCGCAAAGCTACACAGAGAAACCCTGTCTCGAAAAACCAAAAAAAAAAAAATTCTACTTCACTACCGAATCCACTTTTGATCTGGAAGGTGGAATTCCAAAGTCCTTTCCCCAGAGTCCTTGCTGATTTAGCTGAGTTTTGCTTCCTTTTATTTTTCCCCATGATAACATTTTTTTTCTGATATAAAATTATTTTATGGCATTTCTATGGACATGTGGACATTAGCATGGGTTTAGACTTTGAAACTAGAAAGGGGAGGGCAAACAGGTATTGAGGAAGTCAGTGGAGGACCATGGGCGTGTGGGACGTGAGAGCAGAAAGGAGGCTACTGGAGTGCGAGCACGTCCAAGGGGTGAGGGATTAGAGAAAGGGGGTGGAAGACCAAGAAAACTAGTCTATGTTTGTAAACCTCATTATCAAGCCTGAGACTTTGTACGTTAATTTTTAATTAATTTTAAAAACCTGTCATATCATCAAATATACTTGTAAATTTCTAGCTCAGTCTCTTGACCCCTTTCCTGAGGATCAGTCAAAAAGAAGAAAATCCCCACAAATTTCAAAACTTTACTAATTGTGCTTAAGTTGACAATAAGCTGGTGGATAACACATATTAGGTTTTGATTAAATGTAACTTGCAGAATATCTTAGTCTCCCTTTTTAACTCATCTAATCCTCAGTATGTAGAATTATCTGGACACACAACCTGCTGTGATTCCCAGGTTTCAGAAGTTCCATGAAATGCCCACTGTGGGAAAGCAGGTGCTATGGTAAGAGGTAAAAACTGACGCTTAGTTGACACTCTCCTGTGGAAGGGGATCACCGCTCCAATGCACATCATAAATTTCTTATTCCTGCTGATGAATCTGTTGGGCTGGGGACTGCCTGACTGGAGCAGATGTATGTCAGCGTTGCTCAGAGGAAAACACTCAGCAATGCCAGCCACAGACTACCACCACAAAAAGCACTGTGCTTAATTTTAGATCCATGCATTTAAAAAAGGAATCAGAGATGCTAACAGAAGTCCGCCTGGCTCTGACAACTCTCTGTCAAAAAGGAGATTGAAATAATCTGCCCGTGAAACTCCCTGCTCTCTACTAGTTAGGTCTACTTTATATTTTAAAAATTTTAGAATTATTTAATTTTACGTGTATGAGTGTTTTGCCTGTGTGTATATATGTGCACTCGTGCATGTGTGGTGCCCTCAGAGATCAGAAGAGGGCATCAGATCCCCTGGAACTGGAGTTATGGGTGGTTGTGAGCCACCATGTGGGTGCTGGGAATTGAACTCAGGACCTCTGGAAGAGCATCTCTCCAGCCCCTACTGGCTGCTATTTAACAAAAGGGATACTTCAGTGACTGGGATGACTTTGAAGGGTGAAAATTTCACTTACATTATTGTAAGTGTTCTATTGCTGTGAGGAGACACCATGACCCGGCAGCTCTTATAAAGGAAAGTATTTAATTGGGGCTGGCTTACAGTTTCAGAGCTTTAGTCCATTATCATAATGGCAGGATATGGTAGCACACAGGCAGACGCGGTGCTGGAGAAGTAGTTGAGAGTTCTACATCTGGATCCACAAAGCAGCAGAAAGAGAAAGCACTGGGCCTGGCTTGAGCTTCTGAAACCTCAAAGCCACCCCAGTGACAGGCTTCCTCCAACAAGGCCACACCCCCTAATCCCTTTCAAATAGTGCTACCCCCTGGTGACTAAGCATTCAAATACATGAGCCTATGGGGCCATTCTTATTTAAACCACCACAATTATCATACAGAATATTTTAATTTCAATACTGCATGACATTTTTGTCTGTCTGTCCCTCTGTGTGCTCCTCGGGTGTGTGAGTGAAGGTCAGAGGGCGGTTTGTCTTCTGTCTTCCTTCTACCCCATGAGGCTTGGAGCTGAAACTCAAGTCAGTAGGGTTCCAGTGTCTTCACCTGAGGAGCCATCGACCTGGTCCTAGGAAATGCCTCCTCTAGCGCTGCTTTGGTCTTGAGCACACTCTACTCTGTATAAGCATAAAATCAAAGACAAATCACAATGATAGAAAACCTCCTTTGTTTGAAAATCAACCACATTAAGAATTATTTGATGCACAGGATGTTATTTCTTACAGGATATTTTGCTCAGGGGAGTTGAGTAAATCCTTCTAAAAGCATCAGAGCTACTGAGAAGAAATAAGGCAGAGTCTTATTTCTAGGCCTGTAAGCTAGTCTGGGTTCAAAGCCATAATTCTTCCCCCTAATGAGTAAAGTTTCTGTACTCCAGTATTGGGTTTCTCCACTGATGCAATAAATCAGATCAGACCAAATTAATAAGTGCAGTTTTAATCTGAGCAAAGCATTCCCAGGTGGCCCCAGGAAAGAGAAGAAGCCACAAGGGAATGTCTGTGGGCCAGACCTTAAATACTCTCAGTGGGTGGAGCTGCTGCTTGGCGGGCTTCCTTTGGGCAAAGTCTGGAGAGGGAAGATCCCCAACATCCCAACCTTTTGGGGTATATATGGATGCTGGTTCAAGTCTGGCTGCTTCCTGCTGGCAAGGGGCAACATGGGGAGGGGGAGTCTGGAGTCAGTGGGGGTCACACTCAGTGGGAGGTGTGGATGAAGAAGCTTCTGGTTAGCTGACATCCTGGAGACCTCAGGCATCTGTTCCTTGGGGAGGCAGAGAAGGCAAGTTGCTAGGAGAAGAAATAGATAATTAACATTGGCCCTGTGAGTGGGGATAGCCATGGAGAATAGAATGAAATGGAGATGTGCCCTGATTGTACAGAAGAGGCAAGGGTGGATGAGTCAGATGAAAGAGCGGACATGCCCTTGAGTCTGGAGAGGTGGTGCCAGCACTGATGTCCCTGAAGCTGGTGGAGATGGCACACCAAATCAGGGATGATGATGTGTTCCGGGAATACCTGAGCCGTCACATCTGCTGTTTCCCTCGAGGTGGGGAGTGCCTCCATCCTGTAAAGGTGTCAGAGTTAAGAGATAACGGAGCCTTTTATGAGTGGGCATGTGGGTGAAGTCAACATGTCAGTACTTCCTTGTTGGTGTCCTCAGAGCTGGTGCAGGGGCTGGAACATCTGGAAAACCCCCTGCGGGTTGGCCTTGGCACGGGGAGAGGAGTGGACCTGTAAAATATAGGCTTGAAGATGGGTAGGGTCAAAGAGAAGTTCTAGAGACTGGTATTAGCTTCCACCAGGCCAGATTCCTTGATACAGTAGCAGAACTCTTTCCCCAGGAACCTGCAGGTGTCTGGAAAACAGCTGGAACAGATTCACACCTTGGTGTCATAGCAAAAGGCTGTGGCTTTGGATTTATCCTAGGGCCTGGTTTCAGCCCAACAAAACACATCTTTAAGTCTATACTTAGAGGACAACCAGAGGAAATTTACTGAATGAAAGATGTTGAGTGAGTGAAGGAGGAGGGAGAGAGGCTGAGGAGTGAGGGAGGAACAGAGTTGAACACACCTGCAAGCTTCCAAACCCTCTATAATGCTAACCTGTCTCTAAAAGTTGGAGAAATTTAAGGGCTCCTGAAAACTGTTTGTAGCCAGTGCTACCATGAAGCCTATGAATGAGGCACTCCTGTCTGTACCTACAACAGGAAACTTAACTAATGACCTAATGAGCTACCAAGCTGGTTGTAGCCTTGGGAGATCAGGGAGAGCTGTTAAACTGGGCAGTTCCAGGTTTCTCAGTGGTCATTGGAAACAGAGGTCCCAAAGGCAGTACCAGTCTTCAGCTGCCAAGCTCAGAAGATCTGACAGGCTTTCCCGTGGGGTAGGAATTTGGGGAGAATGACCTACCTTGTCTTGGTAAAGTGGGGTAATCGATGCCCCAGTGTCCTGTTGTCCAGCCTGGACAGGGTTTTGGCAGAGGTTGGATGTAAAGCAGTTGTCTACTCCATGGCTGGCTTTGCCACATTTAAAGCAAGCTTCCAGGTGGAGGTTCTTTTGTGCCCTTCCATCTTTCTTGAAGGAGATACAGGATGTTACCAGGTACTGGCATGTCTCCATTTTTATTAAAATGCCATATTCTCAGATCCCTGAAGCATTTGAGGATCAGAGTATAATTATCTGTTAGGTATGTCTGAATTAGACCAATGTTGTTTAGGCTTAACTTTGAGAGCACATATAAGCTAAATCTGGACATACAGTTTACCTAATTAGTTACAGCTTACCAATGTTAGTAAAAGGAAGATTAGAGGGAATATTTCAGTCTCTAATTTTCAGCTGTAGTCCTAAGGTATAATCATAAGGTAAAACCAAATTTTAACATTGTAAATAATTTAGTGTTTTTTAAAATCAATATCAAGGGGTTTACTCTTAAGTAACACAATCTGGCTGCCAGCAAGATACATCCCTGTACACGAATGCATGGAGGCACAGCTTTAATTCCTCAGCAAACCAGCGTTGTTTTAAATCCTATCTTCTATAAACCTTGTTTTTAGGACAGGACAAGGATTATCACACAGAAATCTATCCTAATCCAAAATAACTTGGAGACCTAATGTCTCCTGATGGACTCATTTCCATGTGGTCACTTCTATCTAAGATGGTGGTGAAGTCATATGACCTCTCTCTTCTCTATCCCTGTCAAAATGGAGACTGCTCACATGGTTGTTCTGATGGTGACTGCCCATGTGGTTGTTCTTGATGACATTACCAGTTTTAAGCTAACTTTTGATACAGATTTTTAACCATACCCAATTTCTTAGCTGTTTTTCTTTATAATAAGGTAGAACAGCATAAAATAACTTTTTCTGTCATTATATCAGATTCAGGGCCAGAAAAGCCCAGAGGCAAAATCTGAGCCCAGGCAGCTAGCTGTGAGCATAGCTGAGCTGTTACCAAAACACACGGGACATGTAAACTCAGGCATCCAAGACCAGTCAGAAACAAGCATACCATGGCCACACATTTACACATCCAACTGAGCCTGAAGCAAACACACAGGCACAGATCCACTCATATACATAGGATTGGTGGGACTTTTTAACAGAAAGACAGACAAAACCCTCTGTGGGAAACCACGTCAGGTGACCAAATCCCATCACATCCCCAACATGACACCAGCAGGCTAAGCCATAGCGACAGTGGGAGGCGCAGGGAGATTGATGAGAAATAGGGAAAGCATGAGATTACCCTCAGGCAGGTGGCACATGCCTTTAATCCCAGCACTTGAGAGGCAAAGGCAGGCAGATCTCTGTGAATTCAAAGTCAACCTGGTCTGCATAGTGAGTTCCAGGACAGCCAGGGCTACACAGTCTTGAAACAACAACAACAACAAAATACCCACAGGCAGCGGAAGCACAAGCTTGCCAGCAGGCAGGAAAACAGGAAAAGAGATGTTTTTAGGAGAGGGGAAGGTACAGCAGAAGGAGAACTGCAGAGCTATGGGAGCAGTTAGGGGAGGGGGACGGAGATGCAGAGAGATGGTGAGGAGGGAGGGGACCGGAGTGCAATGCTCTGCTGGTAAACCAGGGGGAGGCGTATGGTGTGAGAGAGCACCAATTTGAGTAAATATTGGACTTGGACCCAGAAGTATCCAATCATTCACAAGCCATTGGCTGGAGACCAGAGACTAAGGCAGGGTGTCCCCCGAGATAGTCTGGGGCCAAACGGTGGGGGAGGGTATTGAGGAAGGAACCCCAAGGGGCAGGGACTGTCCCTGCCCCAGAACAGGCCAGTCTCCTGGCACTGCAGTGGCTGGGCAGAAGGGGTAAAGACTCAGAAGGGGTCCTGGATCCCTTTACAGGCTTTTGGTTTGGAATGGATTACTCACTGGGCAAAAGTCAATGTGGAGGAGGAGGGGCGGGAGGGAGCATGCTTTCCACGGCTACATGGTCACCAGAAAAACTCAGCTCTACTTGGGTTCAGCACCTGTTGTACCCATTTCACAAAACCCCAGAGGCCACCAAGGAGCCGGTTTCCAATTCGAGAACATAAGGGTCCTTTTACTGTCAGGTTTGAACCTGGGCCACCAAAGGGCAGATGGAGGGAAATGCAGCAGTGGCCACAGGCCCAAGGGTAGAGAGTTTTTATAGGGAAAAGCCACAAGCTTTGGCATCTCAGGATTGGATAGGAAGGATATGGGGCAAGATGATTTTTGAAATTATTGGTCTAGACTTTTGGCCTGAAACCACATTTGAAACTATTGGGTTGGACTTTTGGCAGAGAACCATGACTTGCTGACCAGGATTTTCTGGGCTGCTCAGCAGGATTATCTGGATATCTTCTAGGGCCGTAAACCACAGACAGAATGTTTTCAGGAGCAAACTGCCCTGTATCTGTTCTGGTTGTCATGGCACATTCCTGAGGTCCTTCCTGGAACCGAGCACAGCAGGTGGTCTTTGATGGTGGCCCTACCCTTAGATGGAGTCTGTATTGCCTTCACACACCAAGTTGATAAATATTAGAGCCCTGGTCATTGTGTATCCTTCACCAATACGATAAGCCCATCAAACTGAATTAATAAATCCAGGTTTAACTGAGCAAAACATTCCCAGGTGGTCCCAGGAAAGAGGAGTGGCCATGAGGGGGAACCACGAGGGGAAGTCTGTGGGCCAGACCTTAAATACTTCTGGGGGGGGGGGGCTGCTGCTTGGCGGGCTTTCTTTGGGTGGGGTCTAGAGAAGGCAGCTCCAGGGGAGATCCCCAACAATGAGCTTGAGTTCTGGGCTTCCAGGTGAACCCCATCACTTCCAGCAGTAGTTTCTCAATCTACAGACAGACGTTTCACTACAAATATAAAACATTTTGTTTAGAGAGAGTTGAGGTCATTCACCATACTTGTCCAGCCTCTTCTCTGGAACATGAATCCCTCTTTCCACAAGTCCACACAAAGCCAAAGGTCTCCAATGTGTCTGCTAGAAGCCGTGGAGTGTTATTGTGTGCCTGTGAGAAACTAAATTCACCTGTAAGGGAGATGATCCACATGAACATTGCCGGCTGTCATTTTTAACATGCTTGCAGGCTGTGTGCACACTTTTTAAAAATTATCTTTCTAGTACATTTGGAATCTTTGGCTCATTCTCCAGTGACTTTTATTTTGATAGTTGCAATTTTTTAAGTGTACTAAACTGACTGTTAAATTTAGTTAAATGATTGTTTTATTCCTAGTGTAAAAAAGATATTCTCATCATGCATAATAAAGCAAGAGCTTCAAACATCTTTTCACTGCTTTAAATAAATCTTATTATTATAGTCTCAGTGTACATTAGCCCTTCCTTCTTGGTGAGAAAGCATGGACACAAACTACAATGTGTACATTTCTATTTGTTTTCAAATTATTTGGGGGAAACATTATTGATACTTTTCCCCAAAACAGCTATCAAATTAAGTTAATTGGCCTGGGGATGGGATATAGCTTAGTGGTAGAATACTTTACTTAGCATGCTCAAGACCCTCAATTGTTAGTACTTAAAAAATGTTTTAGTAAAATTAAATTAAATATTCTCTCTCTCTCTCACACACACACACACAGACACACACATGGTGTTGAAAGTCTCTTGCCAACACTTTCAAAAATAGCTGGGAAACCTTTAGTTTTGTTGGCCTGCAACTCATCCATGCAGCAGAGACTTAGGGAACCAGGGTCAGTACTGCAGGACAGGAATGAAAGAGAGGCAAGTGAAGCTACCTTCTCAGAGCTCGTGGTCCAGGAGACTCGTGTATCAGGATATTTAATATAAGTAGGAATAGTCTGTGTGTGAGTGTGCGCGCGCGCACGCGCGCAAGCATGTGTGTGTGTGTGTGTGTGTGTGTGTGTGTGTGTGTGTGTGTGTGTAAATCAAACTTAAGGAAAAGAGTATCAGATAGTCTCAAACCCTTTCTTTGTCCATTCCCTCAGCCCCTTCACAATTGTGTAATAAATAATAAAATGTACTTGACAATCTCAGGCACCTCTCTGTGCTCCTCTGAAATTGCTAGGCTTCTACACACTTTTTTGTCTCTTACAGCTGCACTCCTATATAGAGAAGTAGCCTGTTTCACTTCAGAAAGGGTGAGAAATTGGCAGAAAAGGTGACAAGGCAGTTTGTTACAAGAATCTAAAACCCCTTCTTCTCAACTTACATCTTTCCATCTCCCCACTGAAAGCGTGCCTAGGAAGCACAAGAGAGTAAGCCTCACACTCTACCCCCACAGCTACCGTGGAATCGGCAGCTCACTGTGGGAACTCCTGGTCAGGAGGCCTGCATCCATCCTCACAGCCATCGGGGCCCTTGCTTCATTCTCACAGTCTGCCCTTACAAGTGTGACACTGAGGGTTGTCCACCAGGGACTCATGGGACTCATGGAAAAGAAGCCTCCAACCAAAGCAACATGTGTGTACCAGTCTCTGCTTGGAGCAGAGGTTCCCTGGAAAGGCTTTTCCTTTCAGAGTTAGCACCACCAGCCTCTCTGTAGCGTGACCAGAAGCATCCAAGAGAGTTGTGAAGGGGCAAAAGCCGCATGAAAGAAACGCAGAAGAAATGGGACCCTTGCTGACCGCTGTTCACCTTCACTATCTGTAGCAATAGCAGAGCTAGTCAATTACATCACCTACCACCTAAATACGTAAGTCTCTTAATCCTGTTCCAACCACCAAAGGGAAAGAAGAGCACTGAACACCCTGACCCAGAGTTCATTCTGTTCTTGCCTCCTGCCTTGGTTCACGGTCTAAGGGTGAGGGGGCTTTTGATGGTATGCGAGCAGAGATGAAAAATTGCTTCAGATTCCCCTTTTCTAATTGTACCCCAGGACCCCTGGAAGACAGTCATCCTTTTTGTTTCCTGGTGAAAGACCCTAACCCTTCAGGCTCACACCCCCCCAAACCCCAAAAGAATGAGAAACTAAAAGAAAAGAAAAGAGCTAGTTCCAAGGGCAACCTGACTCAGTCATAACTCAACCACCCCTGCCACAGTGTAACAATGTAAAGAGATTTCTGTTAAGAGATGCACTCAACTGTGACTGGGATAATTGCAAGTGTTCCAGGAAGGACCACTGTAACTTTTGTGTAAACTTCACTCCCACCCTGATACCCCCCTTGAGGTTTCGGGAAGAATGTGCATGCGGACGTGACTGTACCCACCCTGTGATCAGGCCATGATCTTGTGAAATTAGCCTCTAGACATAAATCAATCGAAATGAAATTGTATGGGAATTGTAATCTTATGGCTTTTGTGGGTTTTTCCTTTAAAAGTACCCATGTGGCTGCAGTAGGGGCAACTCTTGCTCTCAGGACGAGAGGAGCCCGACTGAACAGCCGCATCAATAAACCTCTTGCTGTTTGCATCAACTAGACCGGAGTCTGGGTTCTTGGGGCACCCACCCAAGAAGGTAGTACCCTGGGTCTGGGGTCTATCACTGGTGCCTCACTTTTCCAGTCACATCTTCCTGAAGAACCCTTTTGCAGATCTCCTAATTTAGGGTTCTGAATTCTCTCTATTTCCTTCGTAAGCAAACACTGTCCAAAGAATTCTGCCCAGTGTGCTTCTTAGAAGGCTCTGCAATCTCACTGTGTGGAGGGATGTTTGTCCTCATCCTCATGACCATCTAATAGTGGACATGCTTTCATTGCACCTCCGCATCCTAGATTTAGAGTACGCCGTTTTGTAGTGCTTCATTGGCAGTAGGAGACCTCTCCTGTCTTTTAGATGGTTCAGCTTTCCTGTAGTGCTCATCTCAGAAAGTCTCTTCTTAGAGCCTCATGGTCTGGAGAAACATGCAAACGGACTTAAGGGCATAGGACCCCTTTACTCAAGGGCATGAGCCTCTTCAGACACACAGTGGTACACAATCTATGAACTTCTATTTATCGTAGGAGTGAAGTAGCCTTTCTTTGAAGTGTAAACCCAACCTGCTGCTCTGTTGCCTTACCTTGGTCTTTGAATTCTCCATCTTGTCTTTCTAGGTTTTTCTTCCATGGAGTTAGAATTCTATTTAATCAAGAAGCCTTTGCCCAGTATCTACAAGACAGACTTTACTCTTGTGTTATGAACCGGAAATCTGTTTCTCTCCCGAGATGGACTGTGCATCTAGTACTTTGGAACAGTGACTGGAAGTCACCCAGGTTCTCTCTGAACCTTGGACAATGTGGAAACTGCAGAAATCCCTGTCCATCTCTGTGGACCCGGCTGCTGCTTTGTGCAGTGGTCAGCCTGTTCTTTGACATTTGCGTGAGTGAGCTAACCAGTTCTGCAGAGCACACAAAGGGTTCCTGCAGTCAGTTCAGCAGCTGTGCTCTGCAGTGTGCCTTGATAACGGAGCTTTGCTGCAGATCTCTTTTACCTGGGAAACAGATATTATGGCGTTTACAGAAAGCATCCGTGGGGATTGAAAAGTAGCAGTTGAGGACAGTTCTCTGACGTTTCCAAGATTTCAACTGTGTTCTCTAGTAATATCAACACCTTCTTTCAGACATCTGTGCGTAGGTCACCAAATAGATGATAACAAAGAAAGTGGGCGTGGGGGGTTCCTTCAAAGCAGAGGAAGAACTTTTACCCACAGTTGTTTCTTTCCTTATGGATAGCATGAGAGCCACAATTAATTGCTGTGACACTGAAGCCACACCACAGGGTGACAGTGGCTCAGGGTCCTGACACTGAAGCCACACCACAGGGTGTCAGTGGCTCAGGGTCCTGACATTGAAGCCACACCACAGGGTGACAGTGGTTTCAGGTTCTCTAATACTTAGTCTTCCCTCTGTGGTCCAGTTGTCTGTCTGGGATTGTCACAAAGCCAGTCACTTAATTGAGCAGGCAAATAGACAAATAGCCAAAGCACAGGGGACAGAAGGAATCAGTAAACATTTATTAGTCCACGCAGACATGAGAGCAACTTCAGCAATTCTGAAGCATGGTTCGAAACAGGGCTAATATACAACATTTTCAGTCCTTGAAGAGTATAAAAAAAAGTCATTATTCCAGGGTAAAGGCATAAGATACAAACATTGTTAGATTTTATTTCCATCAGGTCTATTGACAGATGGCATCTACAGAAGTATTCAAAACACTACTTATTATTCAAGATACTTCCCTGCTCTTCAAAGAATACAAGTTTGTGTTGTCTGTTTCCTTTTGTGGTGTCTTTTTTCTTTTTTTACAGTATTCAGGATCAAACCCAGGACCTAACATGTGCTAGGCAAGTGTTCTACCCCCACAAGCTACTCTGTCCCCAGTCCTGAGAACCTTACCAAATGAATAGTTTAATTAGATTACTTCTTAGGAGATATTAGTTACTAGCACTGTAGATCATAAATTAGGGGTTTATTTTTTAAATTAGGATAAAGATAATATGAATTTTATTTAAAAACTGACAAACATTAACATATGAAAGAGAACTGAGCCTGGGTAGATGCTATAAAACATAGTAACTTTTAAAAGAGTGCTTGCTCTCATCCTTCTGCTTGCTACCCACTGAGTGCAGTGACTGACTTTAAAGTCTTTGTACTTTTTCAAAGTATCTAAAAACCTAAATAGTCAATAAATGGGACTGAAAGGTTGAGCAAGGTAAGATCATATAATGATCATAAAAGTCATTTCTTTATAAACCATATCGAACATCCCACCACCCTTTGTAAAACAATGTAGCAGCCTCTAGAGTAGTGATGAGGGTTGTACCCTTCCAGGTCTCCATCCCTCATGGTTACCGTCCATGAGGCTGATTTCACTAGACCATATCAAACAGCTTCCTGCCCCTGAATTCCACTCATGTCCAGCCGTGGGAACTAACAAAAGCTCGAGGAAGAAGGAAGAAAGAGAATGAGCATTAATTCCTAAGTCGCGCTCTTTATCCTCCACAGAGCTCACAGCTCCAGCCAAGGGGTCTCTCCTGTACTGAGAGCTACACTTCCCCCAAGTCCCGGATTCGCTAAATCAGTGCCTCTCCACAACCTTTCAGACCTAGATCTGAGAAGGCTCCCAACTATTGCTACATCCTGATGGTTTCTCTTGACCCTCTCTACACTGGTGCATGTGTGTGCCATGTGTGTGCCACGTGTGTGCCACGTGTGTGCCACGTGTGTGCTGCTGAAAGCCTGCTTCAGACGGCAGTTAGAAAGCCAAACTCAGACTTAGATAACAAATAGTTCGTTGAATCATGTAACTGAAAGATGAGGCATCTGGCTTCAAGTCAGCTCAAGCGACATCCTCAAGGCTGTTAGAACTGAAGGCTTTGTCAATGAGACTGTTGCTTTAATTATAGTATCATGAAGTCTGTGTGCCCCTTATTTCAGCATAGCCAGTGTGATAGCAAAAAGCAGACAGCAACCGCAAGAGACTTCCACAGAGTTCAGGACATGAACATCGAAACACCAACAACCTGCTTCATGTGGGACCTGACCAAGACGAGGAAAAATGGAATGGTGTGAAGGCACAGATGGTCTCGCCAGCTAGAGAGGGGAGAAACGAGGAAGAGAATGGACAGGTCCAGTCTGGGTGGAGAGCCACCGTAGCGGAAGGGGAGGAGCAGGAAAATTAAGTGGAGAAGGTCTTTCTCGCTTCTGGCACTGAAGCCTCGTGGGTAACTGAAAGCAAGAGGATCACGGCGCCAGTGGCAGGGGCCAGAAGAATGAGAAGCAGCCAGAGGAGCCGGTCCGAGAGGGCATGGGGAGTTCAGCTATGGGAAGCCTGTGCCAGTGCGGAGGTCCTGTGTTCAGCCCGTGAGAGTGCTGGAGCCTGGACCCCACCCCAGTCACCATCACGGGTTCGCCCTGGTGCAGCTCCACGAGCTAGAGAGCATTTTCCAGGGCAGTCATTACCCCAGTCCTAAAGAAGCAAAATGGGTGTGACTGAAGCCAGGGTGCAGAAATGGTTTTGGAAGAGGAAGAACAATACAGGAGATATAAGATGCTATCAATGCTCAGAGCTGCTCCTCCTGCTTCCCAGAACATCTTTCTCTGAAGATTGTGGAGGAGCCCTAGAGAGCCACCCTTGCTCAGGGGCCACCCAAACCCTTTTACTACATGCTGATTTCCTCAGTATTTGTATATGCAACAAAGATGTAAATTCCCAAAAAGAGGAAAAGGAAAGAAAGAAAGAAGGAAGGAAGGAAAGAAGGAAGGAAGGAAAGAAAGAAGGAAGGAAGGAAAGAAGGAAGGAAGGAAAGAAAGAAGGAAGGAAGGAAAGAAGGAAGGAAGGAAAGAAGGAAGGAAGGAAGGAAGGAAGGAAGGAAGGAAGGAAGGAAGGAAGGAAATCAATGACCCTGAGAATGGGTGCTAAGTGCTCGTTTCTTGTCCAAGAGGTCACAGATCTGGCAAGACAGGCGGCTAAAGGTGGTGATGATCTCTTTCATGCACCTTCTGGTCATTACCCAACGGGGGCTTTGTGAAGCCACAGCTTTAGACCAGAGGTCACCAGAGACACGTAGACCTCAGTCACAAGGACGTCAACACACTGGTACAGCAGGCGTTTGGTCCATCAGAGATACTACAGCTAAATATCTGAGTCTGGGTGACTGACATAATTAAATTTTATTTCTCACATTTGGAAAGTTGGGAAGCCTGAAACAAAGGCTCCCTTGGCTTTAAGGTCTCACAGAGCTCTTTCTTTGCTTCTAAGATGGAGCCTTCTTGCTGTGTCCTCACAAGGATAGGCAGAGAGTAAACAGGGCTAAACTCTTTCCCAGAAGACCTTCTGAGGGCATAAAGCCCGTTTGTGATGGTACAACCCTCGTGGCCAGCTTCTGGCAAGCTGACAACCAATATTAACTACACCTCCACTTTCTTATTTGTGAAATGAAAGTCTATAACGCCTCTAGCCATTAAAATTCTATGCTATATTTACCCACATACATGTTTGTACGTATGCATTTGTGTATGTATTTATTGATGGAGAAAAGAGGCAGGGACATGAGTCTTGGTGCTACTATGGCCACTATGGTCTAGTTTGCATGTGTTAAACCGTGAACATCTTACAGGGAACCCAGCCAGTGGTTTTCATGCCAACAAACATTTTCTGCTAAGTTGAGAAAATTAAAAGCAGAAAACTCAATAAAGAACAATGGAAAAAATAATAATGAAACACTCCTCTGTGTCTGTGGTTTTCATTGCTTCTAAGTCCGATTCTCAGATTCTGATATTCAGACACAAGACTGATGCACACACGAACTCACAGAGACTGTGCAGTATGCCTGAGACCCACACAGATTCAACAGATAGGGTCCCACCACTGAGAAGGGGACATGGACATAGGCTCCCACTCCTAAACAAGAAGCTATCTTCAGTTGATATCTGTTGACAAAAAGAAAATCAGTTTTCTCTAATACAGCATCACTGGGTATATCAGCCACAATCCAGGGTAGATCCCATGCCCAGAGTAGCTGGTCAACACAAAACAAATTCGATAATATTTTTTCATTTTGCTTTTGGGAGGTTTATTTATTTATTTTTTTAATAATGATTTTTATTTTCTTTTTTTGTTTCTTGGTTTTTTCTTTTTTCTTTTTCTTTTTCTTTTTTTTTTTAAGAGAGAGAAAGAAAGAACATGAGTTGGATTGATATGGAGGCAGGGAGAATCTGGAAGGAATTGGGGGAGGGAGAAATATGATAAAAACAATACTGTTGCCAGGCAGTGGTGGCGCATGCCTTTAATCCCAGCACTCGGGAGGCAGAGGCAGGCAGATTTCTGTGAGTTCGAGGCCAACCTGGTCTCCAAAGCGAGTTCCAGGAAAGGCACAAAGCTACACAGAGAAACCCTGTCTTGAAAAACCAAAAAAACAAAACAAAACAAAACAAAACAAAAAAACAATACTGTATGAAAAAACTTTTTCATTTAAAATTTTTAGTAATCGGGCAGGCACAACAAACCAGTAGCTACTTTGGTCCCAAGCGGGCCTGAATCTGCAGAGGACACAGATGCTCCCCTTCCCCGGACTTCTTGGTCAGGGCGGGCACAATCAACCAGGAACCCGCACAGTGCCTCTGGAGCACAGCGGTAAGGCACCATCATACCAAGGGCCATCCAAGGTTTCTAGGCCCAGAGAACAGGAGGAAGGAAAGGCCACAGCTCTGTGCCATGCCTTGAGACTTGGGCGATCAGGACTCAACCAAGCGCCACCTGTGACCCAACCAAGAGCCCTGGAGCCAGGCTGTCGGGCACCACTGTGGTGAGAGAGTACAGGGTGGGGAGGTAGAAAAGAGGGAGGGGTGGAATGGTTCGTGGGCTGGGGAGAGAGGCGGATCTGGAGAGGTGAGGGCTGTCATGAATGACCTGCTTGCTGCCTGAGTCCAGGGCGATATCCGATCCGGGGCTATGACCCAGGGCCAGGTCTTGGTCCAGGGCCTTGGAGCAGCCAAAGAGGCCTGTGTTAATGTCTGAGGTTCCTGTCGCCGCTGGGGTCGTGCAGGGGCCTGGGGTCTGGGCCACCACCTGGGCCCTGCTGGTATCCTAGGGCCATGCTGCCACAGCTACCATGCCAATATGGGGACCCTGCACAGCCACTCCGGACCATGGTGACATCCTGGCCCAGGCTGCTGCCGAAGACCATGTCTGGGTCCATGGTCCAGCTGTGGCCTGGGTCTATGTTGATGTCCTTAGCCCATGTTGCCTCCAAGGGCCACAGTAATACCTGGGATCTGAGCCACAACCTGTGACCATGTTGATGTCCGAGGCCTGTGCTGCTGCTGGGGCCAGGCCGATTTGGGTGACCGGTGCTGTCAACGGGGGCCATGGTGTTATCCAGATCAGGATTGTGGCCAACAGCCATGTCTAGGTCTGTGGCCCTACCCCCGCCAAGGTCTGTGTTAATGTCTGTAACTCCTGAGACCATCAAACACCAAGCTGATACTGGGGATCTGGGCTGCCACCTGGGGCCATATTGATGGCCAAGGGCCATGCTGCCCTGGGGACCAAGTTGCTTGCACCATGACCTAGGACCCAGGTGATATCCAGGCCCAGGCTGCTGCATAGGACCATGCCTGGGTCTGTGGTCCTACCACAGCCAGGGTCTATATTAATGTCCATGGCCCATGTTGCCACCAAAGACCACATAGATGCCCAGGGTCTGGGCCACAACCTATGGCCATGAGGGTGTCCAAGAGTCATGCAGCTACCAGGGACATGCTGATCTGAGAGGCCTGCACTGTCACCCCGGAGCTGTGGTGTAGTCCAGGCCAGGGCTGCCGCTAAAGGCCATGTCTGAATCAGTGGACCTACAGCAGTCAGGGTCTGAGTTGATGTCTGTGGCTCTTGTTACCATCAAGAGCCATGCAGAAGACCAGTGTCTGGTCAGCCACCTGAGACCATGCTGGTGTCCGAGGACCATGCCACTGCTGGGGCCGTGCTGATCTAAGTGGCCAGTGTAGCCACCTGGGGACCATGGAGACATCAGGGCACTGGTTGCTAGCTAGGGCTATGTCTGAGTCTGTGGCCCTGCAGTAGCTGGGATCTGGGGTGGTGTCCATGACTCCTGTTACCACTGAGGGTTCTGCAGATGCCCAGGGTCTGGTCAGCCACCTGAGACCATGTTGGTGCCCGAGAGCCATGCTGCCACCAGAGCCATACAGATCTGGGTGACCTGTGCTGCCTCCAGGCCGTAGTGACATCCGGCCTGAGCTGCTGCCATGTCTGGGTCCGTGGTCCTGCTGCAGCTGGGGTCTGTGATGATGTCCGTGGCCTGTGTTAGCACAAGGGCTCAGTGGAGCAATGCTGTACTGAGCCAGCCCTGCCCTTCTCTGGCCCTGGGATAGCTGACCCTCCTCCTCACTGGATAATGCAGCAGGAGAACTGTCCCTGCCCCCTTAGGAGACACCTGGTCCCCTGCCCTCGGAAAGATGGCCCCACCCCTCACCTCAGGTGTGGACCTCACCTAGAGCTGACCCTGTTGTCAGGGGCGCAGATGAGCCAGCTCTGAGGACATGAGAGCAGGAGCACTGGCCCTGCTCCTTGGGGCAGGCTGCACTGGGTGAGCTAGCTGAGGCAGTGCTGGAGAGCGATGACCATGAGGGAAAGCTGGGGTGTCGACAAACCCAGCTACCACCCAGGTCCAGAACTAGGGCTATGAGTTAGCCCACCCCCAACATCCACCAAATGTATGAACTGTTGGAGCATGTGAAGGGGACAAACATACAGATTCAAAACTGCAAGAAATCCATGACACAGGACAACAGCAGGATATCCAAGAGGAGCCCCAGTGAGAGCCCATGATGGGTGGTATAGCAGGGGCCAGAGACCTCAAGGCAGACCAAGGAACCCTTGCAAGTAAAGATGAACGGACTAAAGTGTAAACTGTGTGACTCACTGGGCCACATTACAGCTTCCACGAAGAGAGTCTCCTGATTTGTTTTGTTGTTTGTTTGTTTTTGTTTGGTTTGGTTTGGTTTTTTTCTTTTAAATTTGGTTTTGATTTGGGGAGGAGGTTGCAAGGGCAGAGGGCAGATGCGAGGTGACAGGGAGATGATGATGTGAAATCTACAAAGAATCCAAAGTTAAAAATAAAAATAAACTGAATCTTAAAAAACAACAAAAGATGAATGTTTCCAGCACATGGCGGCTGATGTGCCTCCTCACCCCGCCTCCGTGGACGGTAGGCTGAGTGTGCTAACCGAAGGAGTCAAGATTGGCAACTCTTACTCCCAGGAGGCTGATCCACTTAATCACACGCTCACCTCCGGAGAACCTGATTTCCCAAATGACCGATATGGATAGGTTTATTTGTTCCTATTAAGAGTGAAGTGCCCCATTTTTACTCATTTCTCTAGCTTGGAACATTTTGACCCAGTGCTAGGACACCACAGTGCCAGGCCTGACAGGAAGTGTTGTCCTTCATTCCTGAGCTTGAGTCCAGACTGCTGGCTCATATGGACGTGTGCTCAACACCTGAGACCTGCAGTCCCCATATTGGGCACATCTTGGCTGATAGAGGAGTCCTTTGACCTTCAGTGACACTGGCTGCTGATCTGCACATAATTGTTTGACCTAAAAACATCGGGACGTATGTTCATGAGGCTCAGAAAATACACAAAGAGTAAAAAACCTGCATTTCAACCCTGTCCTGCAGCCATGCTACGCCTTCTGGGCACAAGTGGACATGCACTCTTCCTTCAGCTTTCAGTCTGTATGCTGAATGCCTGACAGGGTGCTTGTGGGACTTACTTCATTCTCATTTTGGGGACATTCAATGTCCAAGATAGAGTATGAGAGCTACTGGCTTGCCCTCTGATGGGAATGAATGACAGTGTATCATGGGAGAAGCAGCATGCATCAGAGTGAACAGTCAAGTCTCAAACTGGAAGGGAAGGAGAAAGAGAAGGAGAGAGAGAAATATGGATCCCTGTAGCAAGTCTTTCTCTGTCCTGCCAGCCCACTCCCAAATCACCACATAGAGAATTAATATTAATTATAAATAATAGGCCGATAGCTTAGGCTTGTTACTAACTAGCTCTTACAACTTAAATTAACCCATTTCTACTAATCTATGTGTTGCCACATGACTCATGGCTTTACCTGTCCTCCAGCACATCTTGTTCCCTCTGCCTACCCCGCCTTTCTTCTTCCCAACATCCTCTGTGTCTGGCTATCCTGCCTATACCTCCTGCCTAGCTAATGGTCATTTAGCTTTGTATTAAACAAATAAGAAGGCACCTTTGCAATGACCCATCTTCACAGTGTATAAAAAAATTATTCCACAACAGATCCCATGATCCCCTTGAGCAGCATGATTCCATGACCTATGGGCTTTCCACTAGCTCCATCTAAGGTCCACAGTATCTCCTAATGCTATTGCCCTGGGGAACAAGCCTTTAACATGTGGACCCGTGGAGGAAATTCAACCTCCAAACCACAGTGTGCTTTGTTATGATTATGATTAATAGGGTCTCACTAATTAGCTCTGGCTACAACTTACAATGTAGACCAGGCTGACCTGAAAATCAAAAATCCTTCCTTGGCCACCTAAATCCCATGATTAAGTTATAAGCCACCACACCTGATTGACAGCACACTTTAATAAATGAGAAATGATTTGATGAGTAGACGTGCTTGTGGTACAAGTTTAAGGACGTGAATCCAAATCCCAAGAACCTACATAAAACCAGGTGTGTGGCATGTGCTTCTGCAATCCCAGCATTCCTATAGGAAGATGAGAAACAGAGGCTGCAGATTCCAGACCCTTCTGGGCTAGCTTATGCATGCAACAAGAAAGCAGCAAGAAAACTCTGTCTCAAACACAAGGCAAAGCATGGATGTCACCCAAGATGATTGTCCTCTGACCTCCACAAATTTGCCATGGTGTACATGCTCCTGCATTCACACACAAAGGCGTACACACACATTGTAAATACATATTGTACATATACAAATATAGAAATAAAATAAAATTGCAAAGAAGTATGTTCCTACTGCAAATAAGTATTAATGTGTCTTTCTTCTTCAGACATTTTTCTTACCCATGATTCTATCTGTACTAATTAACATTATCTGTACTAATAAGTTGGGGTTCTCACAGAATAAATTAACTGAAGATTATTTCAAAATAGTGTATAATTCCTTCAAAAAGGTGTATAATATTCCATTGTGTGCCCCAACCATGGTTTATGTAACTAGTCCTCTGCTGATAGATTTTTTTCATACTTCTATTTTTTTAGTAATTTGTACATGCAAGTTCATAAAGGTAAAAGTATGTCTATAGGACAAGTTTCTGAAACTTATAGATTGAGCCAAATGGGCTTATGCAATTACAATTTTCATTGCATTACTAAGTTGCATTCCATATAAATTGCACTAATGTTAATCCTGCCAGGAAGGTGAGTGTCCATCACTCAGCACACACGCTACAATTCTACCAAAAGTATTGCTCTTCCTTATTCTGGTTGTGACCAAGAGCCATTGATGCTGATCGACAGGACCCTGTCAGAGTTTGGCTGTGAATTCCCTCACATGAGAAGAAGTTCCAGATACTCTGCCTCCTAGAGAGCTCTGCCTGTGTCTCCTCTTCAGGAAGATGCAGCAGGAACCTACCCCATGTCTATGCCCAACAAGATAGGAAGGAGGGAGGCCAATTCCAAAACTCCAGGAAAGGAAGCTGCGTGGAAAACCGTATGACAAGAACTGTGCTCCTCAGCCGAGCACATAGCAGACCACTGCCTCTCACAGAAAACACCACAGACTGAAGAGTGCAGCTCCCGCCCCCTCCAGTCTTTTTCCAGGTTTCCTGTTGGTTCAGCCTAACCTGAAGCTAAAGGCAAGAGGGGCATTGATGCCTGTAGTTCACTGTGTGTCAGCCACTGCATTAGAAAGCAGGTGGAGAAGATCAAGAAAGGTCTTCAGGGCTGCCCTCCAATGATGAACGCTACATTTCTTTGAAATCTGATCTCCAGATTCTTTGCTTTGATTCTTGGTCCTAAGAGTCATGACTGCACAAGATTTCCCTTGTAGATTTTTTTTTCCCTGGTATGTGGCATGGTCATCCATTAGCATAGAAGCTATAGTTGTTTGGGGGTCACTTATAATACGTTAAAGTTCATAATCTAAACCTTGGATACAACTTATTAACACAGAATCATGAAGAAGAGACATTAATACTCATTTGCACTAAGAACATGTTTTTTAATTTAATTTTATTTTTATATTTGTGTACAATGTGTATGTACAAGTGTGTGCATGTACAATTGTGTGTACCATTCACACTCACTGTTTAAGTCATACATAGAGGTATTAAAATTTTAAGGAGTTTATTTGAGCAGAGAACACTTCATAGAGTGGGCAGCATCCAGAACCAGAAGAGAGTCACCCCTGCTGCCTCAGGGCTGACTGTGAGCTTCACAAGCTGAAGGTAGAAATATGACAAAAAAAATACATTTAAAGGGTTATATAGAAAGACTCAGGTTAGAGGCTAATTGGTACTTTCTGATTGGTAGTCTCCCTTTTCTTGTTGTGGTTGTAAGGTGCATCAGTTTGATTGTGTGAAAACTTAATATTCTGGAACCACTCTAGCTTGCAGGGTCCCCTACATTGAAAAAGTGTTGCATGGTATTGATGTTCAAAGCTCAATAGCACTTCATTCATGCTCAACTGTGTGTGAAAGACCAGCTACGTTTTGTGTTTGTTTTTGTTTTTTACCAAATGTCCCTATTCCTGGAAAATTGCTAGAATCTTCAGGGAGCTTACTTGTCAATCATGGTCATTATTTGCCTTTCTGATAGCTGGACTGGCCTCTCCAAACTCAAGGGTAGTCAGTCTCACAGAGGAATACATCAGAACTGAAGCTACCCCATGCCTCTCCAAACTCAAGGGTAGTCAGTCTCACAGAGGAATACATCAGAACTGAAGCTACCCCATGCCTGTGGCTTCCTCTGGCTACTGACAGAATGGGGATTGACCTAGCATCCTGTTATTGTGTGGGTAGAAATGGCACAGGAATGCTACCCTGGAGGTTAGTCATCCAAACAGCTGATCTTTCAAAATGAGAACATTCCCTCTGCTGTGCACCCAGTTGCAAAAGCACAGAGCCCCACTACAAGGTTGCTTGGACCTAAACCACTAAAACATTCATACACAATTCTTCCAACTGACAGTCATATAAAGTGCCAGAGGTCTATGCTAAGGTAAAATGCTTCCTGATTTCATGTCCATATCAGACACGGTGTTTGCATCCTTCACTGAGAGCAGTGTCTTTTTCTTGGAAGGATGTTTAGCTGTGGGTAAACATCCATTGTATCAATATGTTATAAATTACATATATTATATCAGTAGATATAGGAAGACTCATGTAAAGAGAGGCTTTCGAGGTTCTCTCCACAAAAACCACACAAGATCTTTTCCAGGCCTCACCCAAAAAAGGAGGCAAAAGTCATTGCTGCATAGGTGTCACCAATGGGGACAGTATAGGCTGGGTGAGGTGAGAAGCTCAGTACCAAAGTCACCACGTCAATTCTCATTCACAAACTGCTCCCAAGTGACCATCTTAGGTCAAACCAACATGAAATTTAATAATAACATTAATGAACAAATTGATCAATAAGTGTAAAAAGTGATAGCAACAGAAGACTAGCATTTGGCAAATACTGAGAGCTGCTGGTAACAAAAGACCATGAGAGTACACAGTAGGTGACAACTAGTACTCAGAAGGTCAACCTATCAGAACCAAGGGCTCGGTTAGAGGAAACCATCACCAAGGCGTTATGGAATTAGTGCCTTTTGAATGAATTGGCTGTTTCTTGTTGTAAACTTCTTGTGTAATAACAGCTATGATATCTCCCCATCTACCATGCATTTCCATGTAATGTGTACACGTAATTTCATGACTACATCTCAATCTTATGGGCACACATATCTGTGGATAGTCTAGAAGATGGTTTCTTATTTAACTGTACAATTTTTATGAATAGAAACATACTAAAATGTGCTTCATACTAGGTCTATTGTTCCATGTGGACTGCAGACACTTAGAGGTCTTGTTCTCCATTCTTAGCCACTGACAAGGTAAATATTGGACAGACAAAGTGTCCTTGTAGAACTTTCACAGAGCGGAATTGCAGGTGCCTGGCCTTGTTGGGTCAAAACTTTTCAGAAGAATTGTAGTGAACCAGAAGTGATAGTGCAGGTGTCTGGCCTTGGTATATCTTAGTGCTTCAAGAGATCAATAGCACCTATGCTGCCCTAAGCTTCCTCCACCAGCACCTCCCTACTCTGATTCAAAAAACAATTAACACTTTGTATTTGTTTCTACACCAGTTTTTAATGCAAGATTTTAGCCTCGGTAGACTAATTATGTATAGGTCCTGAGATCCAGGTGATTAACAGAAAAGGCTGTTAACTGACTAACCATGTCTGGATATTATTAATCACGTAAAATAGTACACTTATTCTTTGCCTTTTCCTTAAATCTCTTATTGGTGTAATTTCTTCCCTTGTAACGCTTGTAGCTATCCCTTTAAGAGATGACCCAGAATTTTTTATAACCTACAGCTGTTGTCAGTCACCAATTAAGCCGACCAAGTCTTTGCCAAGTGTGACTCTCACCAGAATACTTGTCCCTGAGAGTTTACTTTGTAGTTTTTACTAACAAGTTGTTAATGAATGTGTATATATGTGCTGGGGGAACAAGAAAAGAGGAAGATGGGAAGAACTAGATAGAATAATGACAGAACAGCAGGAGGGACAGAGAGGAGCTAAGAATGAGAACAGAAAAGAAGATGTGTATAGAGAATTGATTTAGAAAGATAAAGTGAATGGACTAAAGAGCTTGGTGTGCTTAGATTCTTTCAATATCCTTAAATTTAGATTCTTAGCTGGTTGTTAGATTCTTCCACGGACCCTGGGAGAAATCAATAGGGGCTGGACCTCTTTTGCTTTTGATAGGCAAACCCCATGTTAATAATTATTTCTGATGATGGTTAATAGATGCTTGTCAGGGACCAAACATGGACCATGGAAAAGTATTAGCTAGGCCAGAGAACAAGCCCCTGCCCTAAACCAGATGCCCCCAAAGATAAAGAACAGGTCAGGCAGGTCAGGTAGCATAGCAACAGAACAATGGGCACTGACCCGTGACCTTACCACCTAGCAGCCTCACGACTTGCACGTAGTCCTTCACCTGCACGTACGGCACGGCAGGTCGTGCACCCCTTCCCTCCTTCCCTCCCCCTCCCATGATATATAAGCCTTGCTGAGGAGAATAAAATTTGCAGCTTGATCAGAACACACTGTCTTGCTGTCTTCTCTCGTGTCTCCCCCATCCCTCTCATTCTCTCCCACAGGTGGGTCGCCCCCGTTGACACCCCGCTGGCCGGGACAGATGCTAGAATTAGTCAAAGAATGATGAAAAGCAGAATGTGTCCATCATTCCAGAGTATCCCTCATCAGCCACCTCAGGGAAAGAGCTGTGCAGTGCTAACTCCTGGACAAGCCAAGCCCACTAAGTGCTCAGCTGTGTCCCCCCGACAGGATGCAGAAGGAAATGACACCTTTGCAATGTCTTGCCAGAAATGTATAACCTGAATTTAATTATAACTGGGCAACTAGCAGTCTAGAAAATAACTGCTGGACCCTTGTTAAGGAGCCTAAGTCATGAAAGACAAACTGAACCATCCCAGGGTAAAGGAGACCAGGGGTCCAAGATGGCGGCACACAGCTTGGGAGCTGCGGTTGAACTGTGGAAGGACCGCAGTAGCACAACTGACAGATTTTTAATGAGGAACCTAGATTTGTTAGTAATGCCATTATGATTGTAATTTCTAGTTTTGAAATGGATCCATAATGATATGAACTGTTCGAATCTGCAGAACCCAGGTTTTCAAACCTAAGAAGCAGGTGAGAATTCATCACACTATTTTTGCAACTTTCTAACATTCTAAATAAGTCTAAAAGTATTTCAAATGGGAAAATTGTAAATGATTACAATTTAATTTAAAAAATGCAGCTGCCCCAGATGTGATGGTACACACCTTTAGTCCCACTGCTGGGATGGCAGAGGCAGATCTCTGTGAGCAGGAAGCCCACTCGGTAAACAGAGAGAGTTGCAGGTTGTTGCTCTACAAACTGAGACCCTCAAAAAAGGGGGAGAAGACAGAAAAGAAGGAAAGAAGCAAGAGAAAAAAGTGAAGTTGAACAAAATTCACTTATTACAATGTTGCTTTACAGAGAGTTTAAATACATATTAAGAGAAATACCTTTATCTGTTAAAAAATATTTTAATTATTTAATTTTTGAGATTATAATTATGCCTTTTCTGCTTTCCTTTTCCTCTCCCCAAACCCTCCCATATACCCCTCCTTTGCTCTCTTTCAAATTTATGGCCTCTCTTTTCATTAATTGTTGTATACATATATGTATAGGTACACACATGTATATTCAAAATGCCCCATACAGCCTGCTGGGTCTGTATAATGTTACTTGTACGTGTGTTCTCAGGGCTGAGCACTTGGTGTTGGACAAGCAGCTGGGGTGCTTCCCGGGGGAAGACCACTTCGCCTGCTCTCAGGGTTCCTTAGCCACCTGCAGCGCTTTGTGTGGGTGGGGCATGGTGGTTCCACACCCGCTTTTCCACGTCTGCTGCTGTTGCCCTTGCTCAGCTCACGTGTAGGCAGTCATGTTAGTGAGATTTTATGGATGTAAACTTCTGGCGTTTCTAGGAGACAGTCTCCCAGTCCTACAGACTTTCCCTCTTTCCTAAAGAACCCTGAGACTTAGGTTTGGGAGTTGTATTGTAGATCTATCCCTGGGGACGGGGCTCGACAACTCCGTATTTTGATTGGTTGTGGTTTTCTGTTATGGTCTCCATCTGTTGCAAAGAGAGTTTCCTTGATGAAGGGTGCGGACTTCACTTGTTGGTGAAATAAGGACAAATATTTAGAATGTAGTTAGGGACTCTGCTGGTTTAGTAAAGTGATGGTTGTGGGTTCTCCTCCAAGATACATGGCTTCACTATCCCTAGGTAGTTGCCTAGGTTTCCAGTACCAGCCACGATTTTCCTCTTGTTGAGAGAGTCTTAAGTCCAATTAGAGAGCTGTTGGTTACAGTCAAGATATGTGTGCCGGTATTGCACACATATCTTGTGTTAGGGTTATTGTGCCATGCTGCTCATTGTGGTTCACAAGCATCATAGCTGGGTGGGACTGTTGGCTGTTTCCCTCCTTTGTAGGCTTACAATTAGACTAGACACACAATCATTTCTTTTAATTAATTATGTGTTAAATTAAATGGGAATTTTAAAAAGCATATTCTGAACCTTCAGCATTTATTTTATTACCAAAAATTGAAAGTCAAGGTAACAACTATATATGAAAGGACTTTAGCAATCCTGGTCTGTCCTGGTAGCAATGTGAACAGATCCCTGCTTGTACCTACCATTTCCTAAGTATACCATTCTTCACACTGTCAATTTCCAGGAGGAAGGTATATAGGGGAGAAACTCTACCATTTAGCCAACGCAAAAATCAAGATCCCAAGTCCCTTTCCTTAAGAGTAACAAGAAACTATGGAGCTAGAGAAATGGGTCAGCAGTTAAGACCATTTTTCTTGTAGAGGATCCAAGTTTTGGTTCCCAACACCCCTGGGTGGCTCACAATTGTCTCTTACTGCAGATCGAGAGGATCTGATGCCCTATTCTGGCCTCCAGGGGACCTGCACTCACCCCATACACAACTCTACACATAATTACAAGCAAGACAGTACCTACTACTTTCACTTCCCTGTTTTCCCTGAGGTATAACATTTCAAACGCATTGGGTTTTCATTTACCAGGGGAGGAGAAAACATGTACAGCCTAGAGGTAACATACAGACTACCTACAAAAATAAATGGATCAACAGGAAGCAGGTAAGAATATAAGACACAGAGCTGGAGAGATGGTCTTCAAAATGACCCAGGTTCAATTCCCAGCATCCACATGGTGGCTGACAACCATCTCTAACTCCAGTTTTAGAGGATCCAATGCACTTTTCTGGCTTTCACAGGTCCCAGTCACAGGCATGGTACAAAGACATGTATGTAGGCAAAACACCTACACGTGTAAAAATAAATTCTAAAAAAAGAATATAAGACATTCTATTTTAGCAGTTTCCTTTAGCGAAATACATGAATAACTAATAACGTAATTCGAGGGTAGATTACAAATTGCTAATTATAATAGCCTGCAGCAAATTATTTAGGTAACTAGACAAAACACCTGTTTTCTGCCCTGTTACTCTTCACTCCTAAGATACGTCATTAACGTACACCAGGTGAACATCAGCACTTGGGCAGAAGTCGGGAAATCATGTAAGAACAATGGGAGGCGACAGTGTCCATCTCCACATGGGGTCCAGGTCTAGCTCTGGTTTTCTTGGTCCCCACAACTCCTAGGAACTCTGTGCCAGTTGATCCTCTCCCATCTGTCCCCCATATTATTACCTGTAACACAAATTGCTAAACGGTCTTATTAATTAAAAAGAAAAACCTAGAGCCAGATATTGGGGTGAAAGCTGAAAGATCAGAGAAGCAAGTCAGCCATATTCTTACCTCTACAAAATCCTCAACCTCAAGAGAGTGAGTTCCTGTTTCCTCACACCTTATATACCTTTCTGTGTTCTGCCATATTACTTCATGGGATTAAAGGTGTGTGTCACCACTGCCTGGTTGTGTTTCTTTCATGTAGCCCAGTGTGGCCTTGAACTCACAGAGATCCAGACAGATCTCTGCCTCCCGAGTAATAGGATTAAAGGTGTGTGCCACCACTGCCTGACCTCTATGTCTAATTTAGTGGCTGGCTCGGTTCTCTGATCCCCAGGTAAGCTTTATTGGGGTACACAATATATCACCACAATTACCTGTTATTGTAGATGTTTAGTTTGCACAGAAAACAAGTTCAAGATTCTACTAACCTATGAGGATCTGTTGGCCTTTCTTTTCAAAAAAAGTTTTCATGATTTAGGATTTCAAAATCTTGCCTCACCTCTTAAATTTCTGGTAGGAAGCAGGCTTGTGGGGGAGTGGTCTCCACAGGTCTCTGTCCTTGGGTGAGTTTGCACTGTGTGTGTGAGGAGGCATGATCTCTTGAGGTCTCTGTTCTCAGGTAAGTTTGCACTGTGAGAAGTCAAGCGAAAATGGCCAGTTCCTAGACTCAGGAGTTTTGCACAGTGAAATGTTTCTTTAGTCAAACCTAGGGGAACCTCTTAAAATGGTTCTCTCTAAATTCCATTAAGGGTTACATAGACCACAGAGCCTTGGGCAATAATAAAAGCATCCCAACAGAATTATTTCTCTGTTTTCTAAGAAAAAAAATTGACTAAAGTGCCAGAGGATATTTTCACCATTTCTTACTGTCCCACCAACACTCATTTAGTTGAGCCAGATGACAAGTAGGAAGTGGAAAGAAAAATATCAGAAATGCATGGTCATGAAAGTGTGTATGGCAAGAGGATGCAAGTGTGTTCCAAGATGCTAATGGATCCCTAGGAGAGAAGAAAGATAGGTAGGGATGATCACTCCAGAGAAGAAATTGTGATGTTGGGAATAGACTGGCACACAGCAGAAAGCCTCACTCCATTTCCCAGGCTGCCTTTGGACCTCTAGAGCTGATGAAATGCACTGGGCAGATATCAGGAAACTATCCATCTACCTGCTACTGCTAACAAGATCATAGAGTCTGGGGATTTCTCTGCCTGGAGTCCATTTTCCTATCTTTGTGGGAGAAAGAGCAACCTCAAAAATTCTAGAAGCAAGTGTCCAATCTTGGTTTCCTGGTAGCTGGATCGAGGCTTCTCGAGAAGTTTCCTAAATGAAGCCGGCATTGCTGTCTTAAACTCGCTCCCTGCCCAGACGCTTCTCCAGCATCTGGCAGTCATCCAAGCAGGCCCAGCCAGCTGCTCTAACCTCTACATGGTTTTGTAAGCATGCATTCCTTTAATTAACATCTCTTTCGTGTTGAATATTTTCGCTAGTTTCTCTTTCTTTACTAACCTTGACTAATATAGAATAAAAATCTAAAACTCAATAGACACCTATATGTAAATTGAAATATGATTGAGTTTTTAATGATATTAAAAACAACAAACAGCCGGGCGGTGATGGCGCACGCCTTTGATCCCAGCACTCAGGAGGCAGAGGCAGGCGAATCTCTGTGAGTTTCAGACCAGCCTGGTCTACAAAGTGAGTTCCATGAAAGGCGCAAAGCTACAAAGAGAAACCCTGTCTCAAAATAAAACAACAACAAAACAATATTTCAGTGGAGAGCACAAAATGATTTTGTGTGTGTTCTTACCCTCTGCAAAAATGTGTTTATTACAGTCTTTCAAAGGTACATTTCATTGTGTTTTTGTTGTTGTTTCCGTTTTTTGTGACAGGGTTTCTGTGTAGTCCTGGCTGTCCTAGAACTCATTTTGTAGACTAGGCTGGCTTTGAACTCAGAGATCCACCTGCCTCTGCCTCCTGAGTGCTGAGATTAAAGGCATGTGCACTTCTCCCGAATTTTATTTTTATTAAGAATTCAAAGAATCAACTCTCTTTAATATTTAAATCAAATTTCCAGACAAAATTAGGCTTATTGTGATTTATATTAAATTTGTTTTTGTTTTGACAACAGTACTAATTCACTAATTTATTAACAACATATTTCAATTTTTTTTTTTTTTGGTTTGCTTCTCTGTTGGTTTTTGTTAACCATTCTGACCAAAAGGAACTTGGGGAGAAAGGGTTTTCTTTGGCTTGCAAGTTACAGTCCCTCATTAAGGAAAGCCGTGGAAGGACTCCAGGCAGCAGCACAGAGGCATGCACTGAAGCAGAGGAGGAACTCCACTCACTGACTGGCTCAGCTTGCTGTGTGTGTGAGAGGGAGAGCAAGAGAAACAGGGGTTCACTCTGCAGCTCTGGATGCCCTGGAACTCACCAGGCTGGCCTCGAACTCACAGAGACCCGCCAGCCTCTGCCTCCCCAGTGCTGAGATTAAAGGTGTGCACCACCACATCCCTCTAAATTTCTTTCTTTTATGTCCCAGGACCACCAGCTCAGGGATGGCATTGCCCACAGTGGGCTGGGCTTTCCCCCATCGATCGTTAATCAAGATAAATGACCCTCAGACATGCCCATCGGCCAGTCTGATGGAGACAATTCCTCAGCTGAAGTTCCCTCTTCCCCCTGAGTAGCTTGTGTCAAGCTGACAAAAACTAACCAGCATGTTTTGTTTTGGTTTGGTTTGGTTTTGTGATGCCGAAGGGGGATGGCCATTGTTTACTTCAGTTCTCATACATCTTTGCTGACCATATAAAATAGTCCCAGTAAAAGGATTGAAAACAAAAAACTAACTATTATCAGTTTCTAGATACTATAAGCTGATCAGTGGGAACACATTTCTGTACTGCTCACTTCTGCTTACTGAAGTAGTACACCCTAGGAAACTGAATTTTCCAATTTCTATTCTTTAGTCATCCAGAGAAGAGATACAGACTGGAGAATTTTTGTTTAGCAGAGCGTGGTAAAAAGTTTTTTCAACTTTCAAAAATATTTTCAACAAAATCGAGTCTAAACAGTGAGGAGATGTATCTGTTCTCTTAAAGCGGAGGAAGTTTGGGGTTTGCGAGGAACAGATGAGAAATGTCCTGGAGAGAGTGGACAGAGCAATGCAAGTGTACCAGAGCAATGAGGAGGAGCCACAGCGATGGCCAGGGAACCCCTGCGCAGGAAGACCTACTGTGAGCACCCCAACATTGGCAGGAGGAGTGGAAGGGGAAACCCAGGGGAGAAAGATGGAAAAGAAATGATTACAGAGGAAGGAAAATAGAAGGCTGTGAGGGTTCCGAGGAAAGAAAAAGGTAGCCTGTGTTCTTGGATCTCAATACCATGCGTGCGCTTGTGATTCTTCCCTGGCCCTCTGAGGTACTATAATGAGGGCCTTTGACAAAACAAACAAACAAAACGGATGAGCAGAAGAAAATGCTGACCAGCCATGAAAGGGGAACAGAAAAGAGGTGAGAGCCTCACCATTCCGTTCCCAGCATACCCCTTACTCAAAATGTGCAAAAGCAGCCAGTAACTACACTTGGAGATTTTCTTTATCATTTTAACAGAGAGAGAGAGATACAATTGTGGAGAATGGCTAGATAAAGGGCAAGGAAACTATGGGGAGGTAGATATGGGCTTAGATAGTAAGCCTTACTAAGACTTGTTCATATCGACTTATCTCAGTTCTACCTCCATTACCAGTTAGATAAGGGAGGCTTCCCTCATCCTGGTACAGGGCAAGGGAGAGAGGCACTGTCAAGGCACATGTATGTCCTGATCTTATAAATGGATAACGGAAAGGCAGAGAACTAATTCTTCCAGTGTCTGCTCTTTCATAATTCTTTCAGGTCAAAACATTCCTTATACCAATATTGTATCACTAGGCATGATATATTCTGTTTCTCATATATCCAGCTAAGTACCCACATATCCATTCTAGGTGTCCACCAGACTTCTCAACATCAGCACCCTATTCTCAACACCAAACGCCACATTCCTGTCCTTCCCACAGGAAACCGCTTCCAGTCTTATCTTTCCCATTTTAGTAAGTTGCAAGCTCGTTCTAACCAAGCCAAAAATCTTAATCATATGTTTTAGAGAGGAAGGTTATTCTAGAACAAGTCAGAAAAGCTATTGGACACATTCTGAGTCATAACACTTTAGAGTTGTTTTGACTCTTCCCCATCCCTCCCATTCAGAACCTAGAACCCAAGCATTTTCCTACCACATCTGTAGCAACCACACAACTTCAGCCCCCACCCTCACATGTACAACCTCTAAACATAAGTCCTTCCTTTAATCCACACATCTGCTCCCATACTCTACTTTCAATACAATCCGAATCCTAAAAAAATGTACACCATGTCACTCCTTCACCCAGAATTCACACTGAAAACCCACTGAAGCCCTATTTTACTTAGAGTAAATCCCAGTCATTAAAGTTGTCTCCAAAAGCCTGTACAATCTAACTCCATCTCCTCCAACCTAGATCCTGGACTCCACCTTTCTTTTGGATCTACTTCAACCACCTATCTCCTTATCATTGCTCAAATACAGCATGACTCTACCAAGTCTAGATTTTATAAGTACTGCTCATTCTGTCTGTAGTTACAGTTTCCTTAGGTACTCCCTGGCCTTGCTCTTTCTTTCCTGTCTCGATCTGGTGCAAGATACCAACAGGACTACTCTTCCAGTTGAACTGCACCCTCCTTCCAACTGCAAACAGTGGTGATATATTGTGTACCCTATTAAATGTGCCTGAAGATCAGAGAACAGAACAAGCCACTAGATTAAACATAGATGTCGGGCAGTGGTGGCACACACCTTTAATCCCAGTACTTAGGAATCGCACACCTTTGATGCTAGCACTTAAGAGCTCATGACTTTGCTACCAGTATTTGGGAAGCACACACAGCTTTAATCCCAGCACTAGGAAGGAAGTGATATGGCTGGGCGGAGAAAGGTGTGTAAGGCGTGAGGAGATGGAACGAACCCCTTTTCGGCTGGCTCCCTTTCGGCTGAGGACTCAGACATTCAGTCAGAGGATTCGTGGAGTTGGCGAGGTGAGAAGTAGCTGTGATTTGTTCCTTTGTCTTTTTGATCTCTCAGCACTTACCCCAATATCTGGCTCCAGCTTTTTATTAAAAGACCATTAGGAATTTGTGCAGTAGCAAACAATTCTTTCATGTTTCTACATTTCTCTCATAAGGCCTTTTAAGAGACTTTACAACTTGCTTCATGTATTTATCTGTTCTCCCTAAAATATAAGTTCCATGAGGGCAGGGACAGTCATCTCATTCCTGAGTCACTATTATATCCCTTATTGCCTAGAAAAACACTGGTAGCAATCCCTTAATGAACAGAGGATAAATCTCTTTTTCTAAAAAACTTGCAGTAAAGTCTCTTATAGTTTTTGTTTGTTTGTTTGTTTTTAGGAAAACAATGTAAGAAAGCTAATGCTACGCACTTGGGAGAGAAATGGCAGCCAACAGGAATGAGACTGCAAGATCAGGACAAGAAGTGGCTCAGAGGAATGCCTCACTGCCACCATCAGTGGCATCGACAGACGACGCCAGCCACTGTATATGAGCAGCATCGACAGACGCCAGCCACTGTATATGAGCAGTAACTAAGAGGGATCCAGAACTTTAACTCTTAGGCTCTATGTACAAATATGAGCTGTTATTCATGTTTCTATACATGATAGGGAGCTGTGGCCGGGAGGTTAACAAGAGTACAAAAGATGGGATGGTGTGCAGAGAGGGTAGTTAAGGACAATGAGGAGGCTGCCACAGTAATGGCTCAGTGAGTAACCAAGATCTGATGAAGACAATGATAAGGAAGAGAAGAATCCCAAACATCTCGGTTGTACAATCAGCAGGGTGGTGAATGACTAGCAGTAAGGCATGGTTGGGATACTTTCAAGGTTTCTAGCATGACTGAGTGGGTAATGTGTGACCAAAATTACATGTAAAGGTGTTGATGGGGAATGGAGATTTCTAGATCAGATTTCTACCCAGTGCAGACATCCAGAAGAAAGCTGGAAATAAATATTCATGCAGGATTTTAGCATTAAGCTGAAAGTGTGGCTGAGATTCTCCAGAATATGCAAAGAGGAGAAAGAAGCAAAAAAGAACAAGGAGGACATTGCTACAGGTTGAATATTCTTTATCCAAAATCCCCATGAACATAATTGTCTCAAGTTTTGGATTTTTATGGGAAAATTGAATCTTTTTATACGTAAGCTGTATTGGTTTCACATACATCTGGTACATACAACTAGAAATTAGTGTGTCTGCATTTTTCCTGCAACTCATCACTTAAAGTCGGATATGGTCTTTCCTATTGCAGCATCATGCCAATATTCAAAATGTTTGAGATTTTGATTAAGGATGACCAGCCTGAAACTGCACACAAAGTCCAGTGTGCATGTCTTGTAGGATTGGGAAGTAGGCGAGGCAAAAGTTCTGAGACTAGGGCCTCTGTGTCTTTTCTCTACCCCTCCACATCTTAAGAGATAGCTGCCGAGTGTGGAGGAATTTTAACACTAAACAACATAGGCTGTTTCATAAGGGGAGATAGGTATAGGTGGTAGGTGAGGAGCCCTTTCTTCAGACCCCTACTAAAAATGAGTATTCAATGTTGAAACTTCTATGAGCTAATTTTTGCCCTATTACCATAATTCTTGTATGTTTCCTTGTTTCATGGAAATGGACCCTTTAAATGCTTTTTAAAAAACTGACTACTACTACAACTGAAATACACATATCACTTTTCAAAGACAGTATACTGTTGCCTGCAAAAGTCTTTGAACAAAGATTTGCTTAGCAAAAAAGGGGAGGGATGGGTTAAAGACATATTGTATCATAAAGGCAAAGACAGAGAATATGTGAATAATCAATATTGGCAAATACCAAATATAATGCTAGCTGAAAGAACAGTGGACTTGAGAAATGAAATACTATGGATGGGAGAGAGAAAGAAGAAACCAAATTGTGGTCTAGAGTGCATAGCATGGAGAGCATGAGGACGGTAAATTAAATTTCTTCTGGAGGTAATACAGCTATAGTTTGAGAAGGAGCTCATAATGGGTAATCTTGATATTCTACTTGGCTGAATCTGGAATTAGCTAAAAGCCACGGGACACATCTATAGGGGATTTTCCTCATCAGGTTATTTGAGGTGGGAAGACCCACCCTAAGTGTTGGTGGCACCTTTTTGTGACAGAAGGAAGCTTTGCTTTCGCCTGCCCTGCTGCTGCTTCTGCTGCTGCATTCCTTCCTTGTTCTCAGGATGCAGATTCTCCCAGGTTCTAAAATGTACCAAACATCTCTAGGAATCCTCCAGGTTTTCAGCTCCAGAGTGGGATGCTTAGCTACACAGCCTCAAGGACTGACCAACTACCAGTGTGAGACAGCCACTGCTCGACAACCCAAACCGTATTAGGTAAGCTGATGTAATAAATTCCCTTTTGATATACACTCAATTGGTCTGTTCCTCTAGAGAACCCTGACCTACACAGGACCACAAAGGAATTTCCATTCCTTGCCATCTATAGTACTAGCCAAACCCTCTCCATTTAGTAAGCACGCAGTCTCTACTAAATGAAATAGTGTTTCCATTTACATCGACTGTCCTATAGAAACAGTCCAGTGTCTTCCAGACCCAACAGCACAGAACAGAATCATCATTTGGGTAGGAAGGACTAGAGAAAACAAAAGATATTGTATCTTCTAAGTTGTGGGCTAATTGGTAAGAATCATTAGAGTGGGGGGGGGGGTGCACACCTTTAATCCCAGCACAGAGAAGGCAGAGGCAGGTGGATCTCTGTGAGTTGGAAGCCAGCCTGGTCTACAGAGGAAGTTCCAGGACAAGCTTCAAAGCTACACAGAAACCCTGTCTCGGAAAAACAAAACAAAACAAAAAGAATCCGTTCTCCTGCTCGCTGACAGTGCACACCCAAATTACAAATCAATGGGAAAGAAAAGAAATGGCCCCCTTGAGAAGAGAATCAAATAGTTCAAAACAAAACACAAAACCCTTCAGGTATCTTACTTCATAAAAGGATCAGGCATCAAGCTGCTGCAGTTCACCGTATTATATATTCACCATTATATTAGACACATGAAACAAAGACTTCAAGGATTTTGAAATTATGTGCTTACAATGCAAAAGTGAAAAAAAAGCAGACTACCATACTGCATGATGTTTGGGGGAAGAGAAAATGGATAAACTGAACATACACACATCATGTGTACACATAAAGTGGGAATAGACGACAAAAGGAAATTAAAATGGTTTGAAAATCCCCACAGTGTCATGGGAACTTGTATCTAAGCACTAACTACCGATCTGACCACCACTCTGGTCTGGAAGGCTCTAAAATAACAAGTCACGTAGTAAACACGGACCAGAAGTGGCCTGCGGTCGGTCTCCGCTTCCCATCTTAGCTTCCCCGGGCTCTTCCTGACTTCTGGGTTCTGAAGATGAGGAGGCACCTGCTTTTTGGAAATGAGCAGTGCACCCCTGACACTGAGCAAGGCCTGTTGACAGGTGGGGACCTGTCACACGCAGTCGGTGTCTCTGTCCCTGACTCTGAAGCTGTCTTTTCTAAGTGGAGCTTCACGGCCCTGAGGTGAGGCGCCACGGGGCTTGCTGTGGCGGGACGCGCCACCAGTGACGCTGCGGGCCGCGGAGGTCCAGGTGTTCTCCTCAGGAAACGTCACCCAGCGGCGGTGACCCGGAGGGGTGGGGCCCGGGAACCTGCATCTAGAAGCCGGCCGGGTGACGGCGACGCCGACGCCCAGTCAGGTCTGAGAGCCCAGGCCTCGTCCCCGCCTCCCTCCAGGTGCCAGCCCGCACCGCCCGCCACCGCCCCGGGCGAGCGCGGAGGCCGCAGACGCCCGACGGCCTCCCCCAGCCCGGGGCCCGCGGCGCCTTACATAACGGGCCGCGAGCCGCCGCGCTCTCGCGAGATTTCCTCCGCCTCCTCCCCCTCCTCGCTCCACGTCAGAAGGAACCGGGCGGAGCGGCCAACATGGCGGAACGCAGGCGACACAAGAAGCGGATCCAGGTAGCTCGGCGGCCCGGCGGGGCCGGGGGCTCGGGCGCGCTGGGAGACGGAGGGAGGCGGGGGACACGTCCCGACGGGACGGGCGGCGGCGGGACGTCCTCGCGGGGTGGCGGCGCCGGGACGGGCCCGAGGCGGCGCGGTGCGGGCGGCCGCTCGGCCGAGGGGTCTGCGGAGCGGCGGGGGGGAAGGACGGGAGGAGGCGCGGCGCTCGGAACCCCGCGGCCGGCCCCGCGTTCCTGCGGCGGCGGGCCCGGGCCTGCGCGGGCAGCCCGGGGCCCCGGGGCCGCCCGGCCCTGCCCCGCTCTTGCTGGCGCTCCCGAAATTCAGGCCACGGCAACTGGGGTAGGAGGAGGGTGACCCGAGGCAGCGCGGCCGCTTCTTTGTGCCCCCCCCCCCGCCCCCCCGGCCCGGCCTGCGGGCTCCTCTTCCAGATGTTGAGTGGCACCTGCCCTCTTCCCTCGCGGTAGTTCTTTGAACCGAACAGTCTGCTTGACGCTGGCCGGCATCCTTCCCGGCGACGCGATGTAAACAAACCCTGCCCGGTCGGTGCTGCAGTGAGCTGGTGGCGCCCAGGAGCCTTTCCCAGGCCAGCTTGTCAGTCTCATGCCCTACATAACATCCCTCCCGCATCCCATATGAATGTCACCTGTGCACCCCTGCCCCGCAAGTCTCTCCCAGGGGCTCGTTCTTTAACATCGGTATATGTTAAACACCGATGTGAGTGAGGAGTGCCTCCTGAGCTCACCCAGAAACCCAAAGGCATAATAAGTTGATGACATGTACTAAATTGTTAATTTATCAATCACAAGTTGTTACACTCATTCTTGTCTTTCTGTTCCTCGCTTAGGATGAGCTTTTCTATATTTTTCTATTTTCGTTTTATATCTATTTGTAAAGTTTTATTGATTTATTGGCCTACAGGTCTTTTGAACTATGTAAGTTAAAGTTAAAAACTTTGCTAAAATATTGTGGGAAAGATATCAGTGTTCAGTAAGTTTAGAATTTGGCACGCATAACAAAAATAATTTTGAACAGGGTACAGCAGGGAATTAGAAGCCTGTCCAAGTTCACATATGTCTTTACACCAAAGTGTCAAGACAATAGAAGTTTCTAATTATGCTGTTCCGAGGCTTTTGAAATTTAGTATTGTGGTTTAACATGGATAGTCATTTTATCATAATTTGTATTGAGGCTGTCAAATTTGTACCTCCTGTACTCCTTGTATTTACTCCTGGCAGTACAAATTTGTACTTTTTTTCTCTTTAATACACATTATTTTACAGTTTCATCTGCTCTTCAATATTGTCATAAAGGTGATAATGTACTTTTAAAATAGCTGCTCGTATTACAGTTATGAACTTAGGTTAAACAGAAAAGTAGGTGGAGAGGCCTTATGGTAGTCTAAGGTAGTAGCCAAAAGCTGCGACTTAGTCATCTACACCTGGTTGTACTCCAACTCCACCAATTAGCAAGGACTTTGAAGTTTTATTATTTTTTTTCCTCAACTTCTGCATTGGTAAGGATTGTTTATCTTAAAAAAAAAGAAAACTTTTTAAGGTTGTAGAGTTGGTATGAAAACATTAAATTAATGACTTATTAAAAGTTATTAAAAATGCTTGGCATATAACCTCTTTCTTGCCCTCCTTCACCAGAATAAAGAAATCAGGTTAGGTTATATTGGTTTTTGTTAAGCACTCCTTAATAAGCTTAAAAACAATTAACAGCCACCTATTCAGTAAATTAACCATTAGTCTGTAAGTTATATGAAGTATAGCTATTTGCTTTCTGTTTTTTTGAGACTTTAGTTATTAAAAGTCAGCTTGGTATTAAGAAATTAAAATGTTTTCCCATCCTCTAGATTTATTTCTATATGACAGTATAGAATGTTTGTGAAAGATCTTACAGTACTACTATAGTGCAGCCCAACAAAATTTCTAATGCTTATTTTTTGGTTATGTGTACATGTGTATCTGTGTGGTTATGTGCGCATGGGTCCAGGTGCCAGTGGAGGCCAAAAAGGGATGTCAGCTTCCATGGAGCTAGAGTTACAGGCTTCTTGACAACGGGTGTTAGCATCCAAACTGAGGTCTTCTGGGAAAGAAGTACATGCTTAACCACTGAGACATCGTCAGCCTCTTCCAACTATCTGAGGAGACAATTCCTCAGTACTTTTATTCCTGTCAAGATTCAAAAACTCTGATCTTGGCATTACTTGAGATAAAAAGATAATGTAGGGCTGGAGAGATGGCTCAGAGGTTAAGAGCACTGGCTGCTCTTGCAGAGGTCCAGAGTTCAATTCCCAGCAACCACATGATGGCTCACAACCATCTGTAATGAGATCTGGTGCCTTCTTCTGGCCTGCAGGTATACATGCAGACAGCACTGTATACATAATAAATAAAATCTTTAAAAAAAAAAAAAAAAAAAAAGATAATGTAATGACCAAGTTCAGAGTTTGTTACAGCAAAAGCATTTATATACTAACTGTTGAGTTTCCTCGTGTTACTTGTTTTTGTTTAGAAACGATTTTTAAGTAGATTCTGTTGACCTTGAATGACAGTGGGTTTTTGGGGAGGGAAGGGATGTTTGATACAAACACTTCAGTTGAGAGTTATGTTTTGTTTTGCTTTTATAGCCAATTCATTTGCTTTTTCCAGGACAGAATAATTTTAAAATCTGGTGCCCCAGCAGAGCCAGAAGCAAGGGGGCTGTTACTATATTTCTTTCTGGGACTCAGATGGGGTCACTGAAACTTGAAGTGAGCGTACATGTTAGTTGACATTGTGTTGTAAAATTTTAATAACTGAGATTCTCTAACAAGTGATGTCAGCTCAAACTAAAGAAATACTTAAAAACAAAAAGTCTTGTTTAAAAAAACAGCAACTATGTATTTTTAGGAAATAGTAACTATAGATTCACAAGGCACTAGAAGCATGTTTTAGAATTCTGGTATCATAAAGTTTAAAAATTGAAAAGAATCTGATAGAACTTATTTGGAATCCTCTATCCTGAGTTCAGTCTCTGGAGCTAAGAGGGCTCAGGGGCAGAGGCACTTGCCTGATGGTTTCAAGTTTGATCCCACAATATGGCAAGAGAAAACTGGCCTCTAGAATTGTCCTGAATTCACATGCACATGCTCACAGACACACACACACAGTTAAAACAAAAACAAACAAAAAAAAAAAGTTCAGTCCACAGTAGACTTGGAGCTTACAGATCTCCCCCTCATTTTCCTGACAAACTGATGTCCAGTGAGGTTGTGGCTTGAACTAGGATTGCCTTTTAAGTTAGTCCATTAGGTTTAGACTAGTCATCTAATTCCCAGTGCAGTATTCTTTCCACTTTATCATTGACTAAAGAAATAAGTTCTGAAATACTTGAATCCCAAATTACTTTACATAGATGTATTTAATTTAGTGTATATCTGTGTATCTTTGTGGAGATATGTGCACCTTATTACACCTGAGGATAGAAAAAGGCATCGAATCTTCTAAAATTGGAGTTAGAGGCAGTGGTGGGCCACCCAATATAGGTGCTGGGAAGAATGCTAATGTGTATTCTTAACCACTGAGCTCTCCAGCTCCCCAAATTCTGAATATAAAATTTTGTAACAAAGATTTAGTGTGACTTCCTGCTCAGAGACTCATTCCAAATAGTATTCTGCTTGTATATAGAAACGAGTTCAGTTTGGAAATCTTTAGATGGCTTCTGTATCTTAGACTTGTATAACCTCCGTAGGTTATTTTTGTTGTGCCCATCTGTCTCGCTGGCAGTAAAATCTGACATATCATGGGTCTATATGCCTCATTTCAGGAAAGAGAAGAAAAATGTTTGCAGACTCCAGGTCTGACTTTTCAGGACCTTCTGAAGGAAAGAGAAAGAACCTAGAAATCCAGTCCTCAGTCTGAAAATTCATCCTCTCCCACCTGCTAACATACAGGGCTTAATAGAGAATTTTGCAGTACATAGCAGACCTGTTGCCACAGGAAATATGATAGGAGCTAATTGGAGCTGTTGTTAGCTTACAGAGCTGTCTTTATGCAAATAATTTATTTACGATTCCCTCTAGTTTTCAGAATATCTTCTATTAACCTGTTTGCATTTTCATAAACATTTCTACTACTTTTTTTGTGCCTATGTTCAAATTTACAATGGACAAACTAAGACTTTTTCTTTTTTCACTCCACTATTGACAGACCAGTAAGTTTACTTCTTTTCAGTTGTAAATTATTTGAAATTCTGTAAGAGTAAAGCCCATGGCTTGCCCTGAATTTTTTTTTTCCTCCAAAAGGCTACAAATGGCAACTTCTATTTATTTCATTATAGTATTTAAGTATTGATATATTCTAAAATAAATTAATTAAAATCTTTTATGAATGTTCTACCAGTCTTCCTAAGTAATTTTGGGCTGTGGTTACCAGCAACCAGTACATTGGTATCTGGATGCAGGAAAAGGCAATCTAGCCTAAACTTGTTGGTTCTTTGCATCCTCCTTCAGAGACAACTGTGAGAGTTAATGGGGTTAGAAAGTCTTTTATTTGAGAATTGGTGAGCTGTTTTTTGTATGTTTTACAAGCATTTATTAATACTCTCCAAAGACTTTCACTTCTTAACAGTTTAGTGCGAAAGTTGGGAAGATCTTCTCTTCACAGGAAAAGGAACAAATAGGGAGCTAGTTTACTGTAGTCTAGTTTTTAAACAAGGTAAGTATATTGTATGCCCTGTTTAGGCTGCGGCAGGGCAGTCACACGGGACTTCCCATGTATCCATCTTCCACTGTCCTTGCTAATGCCACTCTCTGGCGGCAGATGCTCCAAATGATAGATTTTCGTCAAGAGCTGTCTGTGGTAACTAGTATCAGTCACTGGTACTTTAGGAGAGTAGTAGACAGCTGAATTCTGTGCCCACTTGAGAACTTTACTCACTTGTCACTTTTTCTGATTCTATTGTTGCTTACCAAGGAAAATAGAGAGTTGGGGGAAACGTTGATTAACTCAAAAGTGAAATTTAAAGAATTTTTGCAGTTACTTAACAGTGTCTGACTTCTTATAACAATCAACTTTTCTGAGTTTTTATATTTTGATATTTAACCAGATTTTACATGTGATGCCGTGATCAGCAGTCAGGAAATTAGCTCATTTATCTGTGCTAAGGGTTTAATTTAAGGATTGTATACCATGCCTAAAATGATGATTGTTCTCTAGAATCACCTTTCTTTTTTTTTTTTTTTTTTTTTTTTGGTTTTTCGAGACAGGGTCTCTCTGTGTAGCTTTGCGCCTTTCCTGGAACTCGCTTTGGAGACTAAGCTGGCCTCGAACTCACAGAGATCCGCCTGGCTCTGCCTCCCGAGTGCTGGGATTAAAGGCGTGCGCCACCACCGCCCGGCTTTAGAATCACCTTTCTTACACATTTCCTTTTTTTAAAAAAATATATTGAGCATATCCATCCCAAGTCCTTCACATCCCTTCCTACCTCCTTACCCACCCAACTTTGTGTTTCCTTTTTATTGATTAACATAGAAATCTGACGTTTTGTATCTATTCATTTCATTTGCCTTTACTATTAATCCTATGTATTCTACATTTGAAATGTTTCTGATTTTTCGACCAATATCATGTCACATTTATTCGACTGTTAACAGTAGTCTCCCAACTACTTTTCCTGCTTTGCATGTTTTTTTCCTGTTCCTCTTGCCTACACTCATAAAAATAATATGTGTTATTTTCCTATTTCTGTTCTATTAAAAAACATAGGCGTCTTTCTGCTCCTTATGGAATAAAGTTAAAATTTCTCAGCTTGCCTTAAGGACTCTATTCTCTCTGTACAAATTTAACTTCCTAGTACATTATAACTGATTTCTATTAGAGTCAAGTCTTGGCTCATTTTCAGCTTCATTGTTTATGTTGTTCATTCAGTTTACTCAGAACTTGTCTTTCAAAATCAAGTTCTTGGTAAGATACCTTTTTTGTACACTGATAATTTCACTTCTACTTTGTGTACTTCTAAAATATTTTTATTTATTGTTCCTTTGGAAAAACAGCAATTGCTGTTCGGGGTATTTATGTAACAAAGTACAGGTATTCATCCTACTGTACTAGTATACATTGTAGCATCCAAAGATTATAGATAAACACTCAGGAAGTGTGTGTTTGATTGAATGGATGACTTAAATTTATTGAGACATCCTTATTTAATCGGGCTTCCTTCCTTTGATTTCAAATCAATTCATCCTGGTAACAAGTTACCAGTTAAATGGAGAAACTTAAGTTGACAACAGATGCATTGAATGAGGAAAAAATATTTAGTATATGTTGTTGTTATTATAAAATAGAATTGATTGAACTTTTAGTTTTTATTGCCACAAATAATTATAGCTGGGGGTAGCTGAGTTTGTCATAGAAAACTTGGGAACAGATAGAGAAGAAAAGACACAGGAAAGGATACAGCAACTTCTACCAAACCGCTCTTGGTTATTGCACTCCATTAATAGAAATATCCCTTTCTGCATTTCTGGTTTTGCCATAGTCTTACCGGGGAAGAGAAAGTCCCAGACAGTGTCTGTGTCCCTGGGGAAAGGAAGGGACTCCGTGCCAGTCATCAGCACTTCAGCTCTTCTGGTCGCTACCTTAATTAGAGAATTTTTACAAACTGTCATCCATTGATCGGGCACATGTCTTTGACTGTGGTTATAACATTTATTTATGGCACCTCTTTCTACTTACTGTGCCATTTAGGCAGTCATTATTGGCAGGAATCATTATTGGCAGCATCTTATCTTTTAAATTATTGTTTTGTGAGTATTAAAAGAAGCCATCCAAAATTGAAGAAAAACTATACAAAATATTGGTATACTGGAAAAACAGTCTAATGATCTGTAGTTGAGGCCAACATGTAGGACAGCCTTTGACCTTGTCAGTTTGTATTTAGAAGACATTATTATTAAGAGTCACCATTTTTTCTTTAGTACGTTATCAGATCTGCCCCAAGGAAAGTCTGACAGCAAGCCCTGTATAGCACTTGAAAAGATTTACAGAACAGATGTGCGAATTACTCCATAGAGCTTGAATTTATCCCGTACATAAGCACACTAAATTAGTGTTCCTATGTTGCAGGAAGTCGGTGAACCATCAAAAGAAGAGAAGGCTGTAGCCAAGTATCTTCGATTCAACTGTCCAACAAAGTCCACCAATATGATGGGTCATCGGGTTGATTATTTTATTGGTAGGATTACATCTCTAAAATCTTACTACTGTACAAATCCTATGAAGTTACCTAAATTAAGATATGTAGAAGTTATAAAAGAGCTTCCATGTGTGGTTATTAAAGCTGAGTGATGAGCGTATGGCAGTTGATTATCCTTTATAAGTGCTTTATAATTGGTTTTGCTGGAAATTTTAAAAGTAAGGTTTATTTTCAGTATTCGTTATGAAATACTGCCTTTTGTTCAGATAGTATGATTACAGGGGAATTAACTAGGTCCACTGTTCACGTATTATCCATTCCACCTCATGATAGGCTGATATCATCTATAATATAGCCCATAGCTTATAAATGATGGTTGTATTTTTCTGTCTTATCAATTAAACCTGAATTTCTTTATACAGAAGGAGTTACTTCTTTTATGTTATTAATGATTTTGATATTCATTAAAATTTTTTTAAAAATAAACATGCTAATCCCTAAATCTAATGTATTTATTTGCTAGTCACAGTAGTAGATTGTTCAGAGTGATTCTTTGGTGAGTTATCATAACTTGAGAATTTTCATTACCACGGAGGGAAGAAGGAAGTATTTTGGGTTATTTTTTATTGTGAGTATTCAATGATTTTGATGGTTATATACGAATATTTTTTAGAAGACTTTTTGTAACGAACATTTCCCCATTAGTTTATCTTGCTTTGAGTAATGTTTTAATATTTAATTTAATATTTGCCAACATATTAATATATTTCGTGGGTTGACCTTGTAAAGAACACTTATAGTAGTCATTAGACTTAATCTTCTGTTTTTATTTCTGTTGTCAGAATGTTGACATTTATAGCATGATTTCAGTAGACGTATTTACATACACTGGATTTTAAATAACAAATTTCTTCTGTAGCTTCAAAAGCAGTGGATTGCCTCTTGGATTCAAAGTGGGCAAAGGCCAAGAAAGGAGAGGAGGCTTTGTTTACAACCCGGGAGTCCGTGGTCGACTACTGCAACAGGTAATGTCTGCTGTTAGTAGTGTCAGCTGTGCCCATGGTGGGAAGCCGTCTAACGCCTTGTTCCCAACCGCAGTGAGCGACCTGGACTTTATCCGTGGAAATACATCGTTCTTAGACTTGCTATCATTTTAATTGTGTGTAGTTTGTAGTTCTGTGTATTTGCCAGGGCTACTAAATGAAAGAATCAAGAGAAAAGCTTAGACCTGTTAACACTGAACAAATTCTGTGTGAGAAATGGTCAGAGCAGTTTTTTCTCCGGATCTTTTCCAGGGATGGCTGTTAGCTCTGTTATCCTTAGGTTTTTAGTGGCTTCTCCCTGGACTAAGCCAAACTTACTTGCTGTTTTCAGTGATTGCTAATACAGTATTCCTCTTAAAATTAAAACAGCTGCACTGTCTTCAAAGTCTCTCCTTGAAGATTCCAAGATAAGTACGTACACCTTGGGAACATACACATTTTTCATTTAGTTAACTTTTCTCTGTAAAGAAACTTGGTAAAGAATTTATACCTAAAAAGCCAAACCAAGTTACCTTCCTCTTTCTGCTTAATAAATAAGAGCATGCTTACTAATCTGTATTAGCTAAATTTTGCTCTATGGTACCAAAGTTTAACATCTGAGTATTTGAGATTTAGATTATAATTTTTCTTGGGAGGTATATAGCATTTAATGATGGCTGTACTTAATAACACTTTTTAAGTATCTGCCATCTCCTAGGTGTAGTGGACATGTAGAGGCAGGAAGATCAAGAATTTGAGGTTATTCTTGCCTACAAAGTGAGTTGAAGGTCAACCTGGACTGCTTGAGATCCTGTCTTTAAAAGAAAAGAAAAAGAACATTATTCATCTGAGAACTCTCTTTAAAAACTGTTAAAGTTACTAATTATCAAATACTACTTAAAATTCTTAGTTGCTGAATGACAGAGATGACCAGCGAGCATTTCAGAAACAAGTTTTATTTTGGGAGTAGTGCTGAACTAACAATGATACAGTTTATATTTACTGTCTTTTACAGTAATTTGTCTGATGAGAATTTCAAAATATAAACTTCCCTCTCTGCTTCAAGGGGTGTGTGTGTGTGTGTTGTAAAAAGTTGAGAGATACTACAGCTGTAGGAACTGGGACACAGCCAAGTTAAAAGTCCGTCCAAGGTCAAACAGCAGTTTAGGCTGAAGCTCTAAATGGATCAGTCAGGTCCCTTCCTCTCCATCCTTTCACCATATCTCCTCCAACAAGTTAATGAGGAATTTATTGGAGCAAAAGTTAATCACTTGCCAATATACTATGAAGGATATTAAATTTGTGAGCCTAAATCTCTCAGGAGAGCAGCCAGTATTAGTTCACATATTGTGGCCTTTTAGGAACCTTAATACTTTGTTATATGACAAGTTTTAAAAGATACTGAGGCTGAAGAGATGGCTTAGGGGTTAAGAGCCCTTGCTGCTCTTGCACAGGAACGCAGTTTATTCCCCAGCACCCATGTGGCAGATTATAACCCTCTGTTACTCCAGTTCCAAAGGATCTGGAACCCTTTTCTGACCTGTGAAGACACCAAGTGCACACATACAGTGCACTTCCATAGTGCAAGATACTCAACATACCATAAAAATATATATCTTGAGAGAGAGAGAGAGAGAGAGAGAGAGAGAGAGAGAGAGAGAGATCTGGAATTTGGAGAATGTCCCAGAGACAAACTCACTTTGAATTATAAGTTATTCCTACTCATGTCCTGTTTGTGTTCTTTCTGCACTAAAATAAAGGACTGGACCTAAGATGATATCAGCCACTTCTGATATAACCATAAAGTCCTCATCAGGACTGTTCTCGTGTTTCCTGCCCAACTGTAGAGATAACCACAGTAAGACTTGTCCAGTTTCATTTCTAAAGCAACTAAGTGGAATCTGAGGGGAAATGCCGGAGTGGAAAAGTTTGTGCTAGTATTTTAGGCATATTATCTTTTTCTTAAGCTTTAGTTCTTTTTGTTTTATGTGTGTAAGTATTTGCCTGCATATGTTTGTGTACTGTGTACCTGGTACCTGTGGAGGCTAGAAAAGGATATCAGATTTCCCTAGAACTAGAATGGTAGATGGTTGTGAGCTGCCATGTGAATGCTGGCAACCAAACCCTAGTCCTCTGCAAGAGTAACAAGTACTCTTAACTGCTGAGTCCTCTCTCCAGTCCTTATGGTGTCTTTTAGTCTATACTTTGTACCCAGAGTACAGAGTGTTCTTTACCCTAATTTCAGTGAGACGTGGTATCACCAGCCCACATTCTAGCATCTCAGAGTTCTCTTTACCCTTGTGTGTTTACCACAGTCCTTCTCTAATCTGCCTTTTCTGGGGTACTAGTTGGCCACTTCCCCTGCATGATTCTCTTTTCTCTCAGGTCCCCCAGCCCACATTAACTTTTGTATCTGTGGTTCTCTCATCTTGAACTCACAGAGATCTGCCTGCCTCTTCCTTCCAAGGGCTGGGATTAAAGGCATGAGCCACCCACTATCCCCCAATGATTTCATTGTTTTTTTATGGCTGGGTAATACTCCATTGTGTAAATGTACCACATTTTCTTTATCCATGCATTTGTTACTGAACATCTGGGTTTACAATTTCTGGCTGTAGAGCAACAATAAATATGATTGAGCAAGTGTCTCTGTAGTAGGATGAAGCCTCTTTTAAGTCTATGTCCAAGAGTGGTATAGCTGGATCTGGAGGTAGATTGATTCCCATCTTCCTGAAGCACTGCCACGCTGATTTATTTCCATAGTGGCTGTGCAGGTTTGCACTCCTACCAGCAACGGATGTTTCTTGGGTAGGATTATGATGTTAGAAAGAAAAATAAATAAATAACAATGAGATTGACTTACTATGGGATCAGCTAAACTTCTGACCTCATTAGATAATTGAATGAGGTCCATTTTTTAGTGATTTAAGTCTTGGGAAGGAGCAAACATAATAAATAGTCCAGTAAGTTAGTAGATAAGTGCTGTGGACAAGATAGCAGGAAGTAAAAGGGAAGAGGTAGGCTTATGTATTTTAAACAAGTTAAGTTGTAATTCCGAGAAAACTTGAAAGGAGTGAGAGTGAAACAAAACCTCATACTTTTTGGAGGAGGACTATTCCACATGATGGGAGCAGCCTTTGAAACTACTGACCTAGGAATACACTGTTGTGCCTCATATATGGCACATTTTTTAGATTGTTCTTGTGAGAATCCTTATCAGAGTGCAGAAGTGTCATCTTAGTATGTATAATCATCATCACTTAGTTGAAGATACTTATCAAAGCAGTAGACTGAATGAAGAAGTACATGTCGAAAAATATCCCTCCATAGAAGAGCTGAATAGTACCAAGCAGTCATGAACACACTTTTCTCTGCTGACATGTCGTAAATAAACTGTTTTCCTCTGTATTATTTTTACTCTTGCAATAAAGACACAACATTAAATGAGAATGAGTCTTAATTACTGTCACTGTGTCTAGAAACTATGTGGGTAAGTCTCAAAGCAGTAACGTCCTTTATGTTAGTTCAAGTGACAGAGTTTTGACAGCTTTTCATGGTCTGATTGGCTATTGGGCCTTTTTCCTTTGTGGAATTCCTTATACTTTTTTGTATGCTTATTATATTTCACTATATTTTTCCATAGGCTTACTAATTGTAATTTCTTTTATGAATTGCCAGTTCATATCTTCCTTTGCTAATTTTTTGGGGTCTTGATATTTTCGCTTTTTTAAAAGGTTTGTGTCTTTGTAATTGATGGGAATTGTAAAACTAGAACTGTTACTTTTCCCCAAGGCTTTTAAAGAAACAGTTTTTTCATCGGGCTCTAAAAGTAATGAAAATGAAGTATGATAAAGACATAAAAAAAGAAAAAGATAAAGGAAAATCTGAAAGTGGGAAAGAAGAAGATAAAAAGAGCAAGAAAGAAAATATAAAAGAAGAAAAGACAAAAAAGGAAAAAGAGAAAAAAAAAGATGGTGAAAAGGAAGAGCCCAAAAAGGTAAGTTTCCCTGAAGTTAAACTAAAACATTTAAAATCATTGTGGGAACTAGAGAGATGGTACAGAGGCCCTTCTTCAGGGGACCCAGGCTTCCATTTCCAGCACCCACATGGAGGCTCCTAACCTCTGTTAACTCCAGTTCCAGGGATGTCTTCTGGCCTTCTTGAGAGCTCTGCCTGCACATGATGCAGACACATGCAGGAAAAACGCCCAAACACATCGTCTATACACGTGCTCTTTAACTGGCCTGTGATCATAAAGCCTTTACAGCTATGGGAGATAACTGTCAGGACTATTTGTAAACACTGAGCTTAAGGATTTTTATTAGTGTTGAAAAAAGTCAGGATTTTTCACCTCATAAATGTCACAGTTTTTGTTCCTGAAGTGTTTTATTCTACTCATCTGTCTATTTATAGGAAGAAACTCCAGGAACTCCAAAAAAGAAGGAAACTAAGAAAAAATTTAAACTTGAGCCACATGATGATCAAGTTTTTCTGGATGGAAATGAGGTGAGATTAGAATATTGGATTTGAGTATGATAGAATTCCAGTTTTTCATAGACAATCTTAGAAATATATTTCATACCATCACTATGAAAAGAAATAATTTAGAAAAATCTAATAGTACATTTAAGTACATGAAAATAACTTTCAAAAAAATCTATACTTTTCTAATGTAGTTTTATATAGAATCAGATTTGACTGGGTATGAGTGAAATGAACCCTGAAATTACAGTAGCTTTAGTACAGGATAGATGCTGATTTCTTCCTCATTAGTATTCTCTAGGGGTGAGCAGTACAGTCAGGAAGCTTCATGGCAGGCCCAAGCTCCTTTCTTTTTTCCTGTGTTAGAATCTTCTTGCCAAGGTGCCTCATGGTCCATGATGATTGTTAACTTTTAAACTACATTCACAGAGAAAAAGGAATGAGAGGCACATGCCTTCCTTTTTAGTAAACTATCTCATGGACACATCCTTGGATGCACTTTTTATATTAGGAGTTTAATTTGTCCAGTTAAAATGCAGAATTTCTATTATTATCAAAGAGAAGAAGCAGACTGGCTCCTGGGGATCACCTGCTGACCTCTGCCTCTTCAACGATGTCTATCACAAACAGTTAGTGAGAAGACTGAAATTTTCAACATTGCTAATGCTTTGTTCAAGGAGGTAGTTCCATTATTCCTTTTGTAGTGAGATTTGTGTGGTGATGGCCGTGCATGAAGACTGTTATGGTAGTCACTTAACTACTGCAAAAATAGTGACTATGTCCTAGCTGCTGAACTGTTTTGAATTTCAAGACATATTCTTTCTTAATACACTTAAACCAATTATCAGATATGCAAAAAGCGGTGGTTCCTAGGGCTTTCTGTTTGAAATTCTGCAGTGGGAAGAGCTCAGATATATTGAGTTAAGTGTTGAGCTTATCAGTATGTGCCAGATACTTCACAGGTGCTGGAAATGATATAGTGATAGAGTGAAAGCCTCTGCAGGAAAGCTTTCAGAGTCCACTAAAGCCATAGGCACCTAAACATCTTTCTGTATTACATTGTAGTAAGCATTACTGGTGTGAGAACATCAATTAGGTACACTTAATTTAATTAAGAGGGATAAGGAGAGTCTGGAGATAATAGACACCTGACTTAAGCCTTCAGAACTGACTGGCAGATTGCCCATTGTACCAGGAAAGAATTATAGGTCTGTTAGGGAGGAAGCAGGCTGAACAAAAGCTGGATGCTTGTCATCTTGTAAAGGTTAGGTTGTGTACACACACTCCCACACTCAAGGAACTGGACTTAAAATTGGGAAATGTCTCTTTAAAATATGGGGTTTTCGGGTTTTATTTAGTGGTGACTAGCAAAATTAATGTTTGTGACTAATTCTCTGGGGAAAATGTAAAAGTAAAATAGAGGTTGAATTGAAACCCCAAGTGTTAGAAATACAAATAAATCAGAAAAAAAACAATAAAAGGTCTTGTTCAAAATTGAACTAGGAAATGGAAGAATACTGTAATTTACAGAAACTGAGAACGAAAACTAAGAGTCTTTTAATGATGAGTGTAGTTGTGACTGAAAGGAAAAGCTTGTAGCGTGTTAGGAAGTCGGGGTTGCCTTTGAGGAGCTTCAGTGTAGACATGCGTTACTAGTGGCACTGCAGTGCAGAGTAAACATTACTAATGTGACCAGAACTTTTAAGCACCGAGGTTTCTTGATTCTTCTAGGTTTATGTGTGGATCTATGACCCAGTTCACATTAAAACATTTGTCATGGGATTAATTCTTGGTAAGTAGGAGGATATAAGTAGCTTTTCAGTATAAGCTAACGTTTAGAGGGCAAAATGTAGCACCCCAAAGAAAAATATTTCTAAATTTAATGCAAAGTAAAAACTGCTTAAGAGGGAACTGTCTAAAAGGATACTTTCCATAAAATTAGAATATAAATAATAAACTAAAAGTATTTGCAACAACCAAAAGACTTTTAAGAGATTAACATGGTAGAACAACCTGGTTAAAAAAAAAAAAAGATAAATGTTGCTCACAGAGGAAGAAACACACTGACCAGTCATTGTGAATAAGACTTAATCATAACAGAGCGAAGTAGCAAAGATTAAGGTTACAGAAGTTAACAGTGAAAGTCCTGGGAGAGGGAGACACACACTCCAACAACTGATATCTTCTTTTTTTTACCTTTACACAGGCAGTTTGCAGTACCTTTCAAATTGTAGATATAAATACATTGACCCTGTAAGTCTTGCAGGAATTTATCCTATATTTGCCCATTTTGTGCACACAGTTGAGCACAGTGTATGCACTTCCTTGTTCACTATTTTAATACATATACTTCATACTACATTTAAAGTAAACAGTCCAGCACATATCGTTCAAGTTTTAAATGCCTGTCTTTTGACTACCAGTGGCATGAAAAGAAGTCACTGTTAGCTTTTCCAGTGTGATTGGATTTTGTTTGTGGTTGCGGTGCCTGGGATCAAACCCAGGGTCTTAAACATGCTAGGCAGGCACTTGACCACTGAGCTACATCCCAGCCTAGATAACTCCTTCTGTTATGTAGTCCAGTCCCCCGCAGTATACATGTACGGGTGTATTTGCAGGGTATTGTCTCTTTTCATGTAAAACTGAAAGCAGTTCAGGTTCCTCAGTAGAAGAATGAAATAATGGCAGTGTAATAGAATCCTTTAAAGAATGAAAGAGAAAACTGCTGAAGAGTGGGAATTACATACGTTCATTTATTTAGAAAAGATTATTTGTAACTAATTGTTTTATTGCCCTTAAGCAGTCTCTGGGGGTAGAATAAGCTTAGTAGTGTTTACTGATGAACAGTGGGACAAAAACTGAATGATTTCATCTTCAGTATAGCCTTTCACTCATTTTTCATATGGGTATTAAACTTATGCATGTATTTTTTTAAAGTTTGGGGCAAGATTGGGTGGGAAAGAATAATTAAACAAATTAGCAATAGCAGGTACTAATTAAAATATGATTGGTCAGTAGGATGTTACAGGATCCCATTTAGAGGAACTTAAGTAAGAATTGAAACTGAATTAACACCAAAAGGGTAGTGCTGTAGATTGCTTACAATGTGGTAGTCACTCCGTCGTTAACTCCTTCTAATCTTTCATTCCAATAAGAACAGGTAGTTATCAAACACAAGGTAAATTAGCTTTGGAAGGCATACCTGGTTTACACATGATAGAGCAGGAATTGAATCTTGTTCTTAATAGGAAAGGCCTAATAACCAGGCTGCTCATTTCTTAACAGTTTTCCCCTGAGGCCCTACTATAATTGAAAAGAAACTAGAGGTGCTTATATATGGTTTCCCTAACCACACTGCCCATTTTTTCTTAAGAGTCTGTGAATCTGATTCCCCTGGGAAGGGCTGGGGAGGAGTCTTCAGAATTTTGAGAGTAGGGTATTATTTTGTTGATTTTGTTGTTGTTGTTGTTGATTTTGGTTTTTCTAGACAGGGTTTCTCTGTGTAACAGCCCTTGCTGTCCTGGAACTTGTTTTGTAGACCAGACTGGTCTCGAACTCACAGAAATCCCCTTGCCTCTGCCTCCCGAGTGCTAGGATTAAAGGTTTGCACCTCCACCATCCAGCTGGTTTGGTTTTTTTTTTAAGCTTCCTTACTCCTAATATTTTTTAAAAAAGCTTCAAAATGACAATAGTTGGTGATTTAATGAATAGTTTTAATTTATACAGTAATTTTTATAATTAATGTAATCTGGACTTTTAAAACATACTAACCTATTTTAAGAACTATATAAAGTGAAATTGCTGATAATTCATCCTTTTTATGCAAATGATACTTTTTTGCTTCAGAGATTTAACAGTTTCCCCCTAAGAAAAGAATGTATTCACTGTTAATTGTAATCAAGCCATTCAAGTATTTGTTGTAAAAGTTTGACCTTTCTTGTCACATCCTTTCTTACTCCAGTTATTGCAGTGATAGCAGCCACCCTCTTCCCTCTCTGGCCAGCAGAGATGAGAGTAGGTGTTTATTACCTCAGTGTGGGCGCGGGCTGTTTTGTAGCCAGCATTCTTCTCCTTGCTGTTGGTAAGTGGTTAATAACGCCGATCTTGATATAAGGTAGGTGTTAAGCACTTAGACCTTAACCCAGAGCTCCAGTGAAGCTGAATAGCAAAATTAATACAGAGAAGTCAAGAAGTGTGGGACCCTCCTTTCTAGGTCAAATCTCAGAGCTCAAACCTGATTGCATTGGCTCTGATCTGAGATTTGCCTATATCTTTTCAAAACTTAATCTTGTATTAATACTGCATTTGATTAATGAACATAATTCTGTACAGTATAAAATACAATTTATATATATGTGTGTGTGTGTGTGTGTGTGTGTGTGTGTGTGTGTGTGTGCATGCATTGGCAAATGATTAAATCAAGTTAAAATACCCATTGCCTTGTTTAGCTATCATTTTTTATGGTGAGACATTTGAAATTTACTCTCTTAGTAATTTTGAAATATAATATATTACTCTATTTTAATCTGCATTTAGTTTTATGTTTTAAAATTAGCTATAATGAAGGTTTGTTTTTGCAGTGGTGAATCATTATTAGATATTTGAGGTAAGGTAAATGTAACTTGTATTAAATATTTAAGTTCAAGTCATGTATTCAGTTAAGTGGTTCTAAACAATTTGTTTGCCACTTTAGGGACAATTACAACTTTTCACTTGGGTACCAAAATTAATTCTTGAAATTAAGAAACTAAATGACTGAAAACCAAATAGGAAAACAAAGTGAATGTTTTTTAGCATTCAGAATTATTGAGATCTTTCATGCCTTTCTTTTAAAGACAGAATCTCACTATGTGAGACCAGGCTGGCCTCTGACTCACAGAGAGCCACCTGCCTCTGCCTTTCCAAGTGCTAGAATTAAAAGCATGTGCCATCACTCCCAGCCAAGAATAGTACTGCTTTATAGAAAAATAAATCACCCATAATGTTGATCTAGTTTCTATTGTTGAAAGACACACCTTGGTCAACATTGCCTAAACTAGATGCATACTCTCTGATAAATAATTTTTATTTTTGTAAAGCATCATTACTATAGCGCTAAACAGTTACTCTATTCACACCTTTCCCCTGGTCGCCAGGGTATCCTGAGTTGGGGCTACCACCCCCATGAACCCAGGAGTTCATCTGCTAATTTTCAGTCTACCATAGTGACAGGACTCCGCCCCCCACATTTTTCTGTGATCCCTGACTAAATGAGCCCTTTTCTACCTAACTTTCACTTTTTTCATTCCTCTAGCTTAGTCACCTTGAGAAAAATCCTTTGCTGCTTCTGCAGACAGCACAGCACAATTGTAGGCCAAGAAATAATAACCAATCCTATTAAACAGGTAACGAGTGTCAGTGTGATGCTGTATCAAGGAGAAAAGCTGTAAACATTGAACTACATTTAGATTCGATAAAATTGATGTCACCTGGCTGTCAAACTAGTGAAATTTACAAAACTTCCTTGAAGTTTTTCAGCAAAGGGTTAGCTCTACACAGTGAATTACGTCTAGTTGCTATATTTTAATTCACTCATAGTCACTATAATTTATGTTAGATTGTTTTGACCTTTGAAATGTTGTTTCTTGAATTTTGAAAATATTTTTCCAGGTTCCTAGGTATATAAATATGTAGTATGGATCAGAAGCAAACCCAACATGTAATTACAAATATATATATTAAGACAAGATCTCGTGTCTTGAGACCAAGCTAGCATCAAAATTGCTGTGTCACGGAAGATGACCTTGAATTTATGACTCCCTGTGTCTGTGTCCCAAGTGCTGGCATTACAGTAATACATCACCATGCCTGGTTTTGTATGGTGCTGGGAATGAAATCCAGGGCCTCTTCCTGCTTGTAGGCAGGTACTCCACCAGCTGAGCTAATTCCACCCTCCAAAGTTTTCCTTGAAGGAGTTTTGATCTATGGCCCACTTACGAATCCTGTGGTATAGAATTGTTCAAAAATCTTTTTGGTGTTTTTCAATGCATGGTTAATATCACCAATTAAAATAAGACTGTGGCATTTTTCTAAAATGTGGAGCTTTTACTACAAGAATGGTAAGATGGTACATATTGTAATTTTTCTGTGGTTCATTCTTTTATCTATTACCATATAAAACTGGAATGTTAGAATTCTGCTATGCCCAGTTTACGTGTCATAAGAAGTTCAGTTTTATTTACAACCTTTCTATAATTTTTTTTCTTGGATTTGATAAAATATTTCACGTGTCTTACAAATTTGTGAATAAACTGAAACATCATAATTGTATTTGAAGGAAAAAAACATGTTGCTTCTAAAAGTTGCTCATCTCTTTTTATCAGAATTTACTTGTAAATTACAGATTCAAATATGCTTACCTTCTTTGTGTTATAAATAATTCTGATCAGTATTATTTGATATATTTTTATTCTCACGAAAATAAAAATACTACCTTACAAGAAAGATTATTTATAAATACTGCTTTATAAATTAAGGCATATCTAAAAACCATTGTCCTTTGATTTATCTATCCAAAGCACAATAATTTAAAAAGCATGGATTAGCTATTTTGTAAGCTTTTTTTGAAATAGTTATATGTAATTTTAAAGAAAACAGAACAAAACAAACTGGTTACCCTAAAACATTTGTATAATCATTGTGACCTTTTAAAAAAGAAAAAAAGCCAGGTGTGGTGGCACACGCCTTTAGTCCCAGCACTCAAGGCAGAGGCAGGCAGATCTCTGAGTTTGAAGCCAGCTTGGTCTACAGAGCAAGTTCCAAGATAGCCAGGGCCACACAGGGAAACACTGTCTTGGGGGGGAAAAAAAAAAAGAAAAGAAAAATCACAAATCTGTACATAATTGGTAAATAATAGAAAACCATCTGAAATACTGAGGTTTCTGATAATATACTAAGCCAAGTGTGGTTACAAAACCCTGTGACCCCAGCTACTTGGAAGGCTGAGGCAGGAGGACAGTCACAGGCTCTGGACAGTGTAGCCTGTCTCAGAATTTGAAAGGGTTGAAGATAGTTTTGTGTTGCATACCTGACAGGCTACCCTGGATTCAAGCCCAAGTCCCAACGAAAACACCAAGAAAAGAGTTACTCATAGACTGTCTGTTTGAGTAGTCTTGCTGTGTGAGCATTGCATTTTCCTGGGGTTTCTTTGGTTATTTCTTGTAGTTCTTAGATAAAATCCTGATGTGTAAGCCCAAACCTTTCCTCCAAATGCTGAGATTGCAGGCATGCACCACTATACCTAGCTTATATTTTAGATACATAAAATTTTATTAATATATTAATATTAAGTTGGTACTTAAACAAAATTTACCTAATTAATAAAACAAGAATTCAACAATAGAAATTTTCTAATACCTGAATTCTTTTTCCAAAGCTGAGCTATCTTTTAGACAAGTTAGCACATGCTTTAGCTCCATAGCATATGTAAGGGTCCACTGAATTGTTTACATTTATTTTAAAATCAGAAATATTTATTTCTGTTATACACTTGTTCAGCATTGTATTTGCCTTTATAACATGTTGTATGTTGGATGTAGTTTTAGTATTTTTTTTAATCAAGACAAGCATGTAAGGACCAAGAAATAAGGCTACATTGCATTTTCCTTTTTCACTGGTAGATTTCTTAATATCATTCATAACTCTTACTCACATTTTCTTCTTTCTTTGCACCATGATCCCATGGATGCTTCAGTTTCCATCTGACTACTATGTTTACTGAAGTACATCACAAAATGCATAAATCCTAAGTGTATGTCCATGAAACAGCACCCAGATTTGAAAAAAAAGACAGTAATTTTTTTAAGAGTGTCATTATGACATTTGTGCCCTCAGTTGAGAGCAGAATACTCTGGTCTTGCAATATTGTCATCTGCTAAGCTAGTCTGATTTTAAATATTCATCTTTATGGTGCATAAATGTGCAAATAAAGCTAACTATTGTGTCAGTTCCTTATTCACAAACTCTCCCAGTGGTTGATTCAGTGCTTAATTTATTCAGGAGAAACTTTTCTCCCCACAGCTCGCTGTATTCTGTTCCTCATCATTTGGCTGATAACTGGAGGAAGACACCACTTTTGGTTCTTGCCAAACCTGACTGCTGATGTGGGCTTCATTGACTCCTTCAGGCCTCTGTACACACACGAATACAAAGGACCAAAAGCAGACTCAAAGAAAGACGAGAGATCGGAAACCAAAAGGCAGCAGAAGTCCGACAGTGAGGAAAAGTCAGACAGTGAGAAAAAGGAGGATGACGAGGGGAAAGTAGCAGCAGGAAATCATGGAGCAGAAGGCTCAGGTGGAGAGCGCCACTCAGACACAGACAGTGACAGGAGGGAAGATGACCGCTCCCAACACAGTAGTGGGAACGGGAATGATTTTGAAATGATCACGAAAGAGGAACTGGAACAGCAGACAGATGGAGATTGTGATGAAGAGGATGATGACAAGGATGGAGAAATGCCTAAATCTGCACATGAGAAGTCATAATCTGACTCATTGGGGACTGGAGTGCAGTAGGTTGGGTTTTCCGTGTTGGGTGATCATCATAATGTACACATGACATTTGTAGCATTCTTTAAATCCATTTTCTGAAATGTATTTGACCTTCAGTTACAGTCAGCCTTTTGTTTTGTAGGACATTGGTACTATTGGCACAGTCGAAGCCATTAATAACTTTATCCATCAGATTATTTTTCAGTGAGTAGGCCTCATTTTGATAGTCATCAAAGAAACATTGTCTACAGTGACGTTTAGATTAAGGGCATTTTTGATAGTTGTATGGCTTTTTACTGTTAGACTAATGGAAATCACTAAAGAAACTGCAGCTTTTCAAATTATGCATAAGTATATAGCCATTTTGCAGTTTCTTTATGATGAAATGCTTAAACTCATTGTTCTTGGTAGTTATGCTTTTGTTTTTCTTCATGAAATTATACCAGAAAATTCCTTTTTAAGATTTTGAGTTAGCAGGGATCAAGAGCATTTTGTGGAAACAAACCAGCTAGTAACAGTACAGCAACACTTTTAATTTAGCTACAAATTCTCCTTTTCCAACTTAGGAAGTTCAAACTGAATTGTACATTCAATCCAGAGAAAGGTGGTCATCTCCAACAAAAAGTGAAGAGCAGTGATTGGAACGTGAGGGCTCTTCCTTCCTCCCATCTCCTTGTCATAATATAAAATGTATTCTGTACATAATTTACAAATAAAACATTTTATTTTAATTGTTACTTATTATTTAGACATTTCTCAACACTTAAATTTGTAAAACGAAAACCATGTAAGGGTATGTTTTTAGAGTTTCCGTAACCCACAGAACATCTGATCTTTCTACAGCAGCTTCAGTTGTGTGCCAACATTCCATGTATTTTAATATGAGTAAAAATTATTCTTATTTTAAGTAAGAACAGACTTAAAATAGCTGTTTGTATGCCTTAATGTTCATTTTGATTTTCAATCTTTACATCTAGAAATGGGGACTATGTTATCAGACCAGGAGGCACTGCTGTGAGAGACAATTTGCTGTTCTCAAATACCAATTAAAAATAAAGGATATAAAAGAAAACATAGAAAACCATTGGACTCTAATTGCTTCAAACTAGTTCTGCCATTTTATTTTTTTTATACAGTTTAGTTACAAACCTTTTTTAAAAACTTGTTTACTTACAAGTATTCATTCCTTGGAGCTACAGTCTTACACACTGATAGTGAGCAGTAAATGACTTCCCTTCAGTCACAGTGGTTTTGTTGTATTATAGTTAGTAAGTGGTGGAATATGTAAGGTGTTCATCTTTAGGCTGTTCCCCTCTGAGTGTTTGACTAAAAGATGACTTTGAATTGTGAGAAAGTACATTCTGTATGTATTGAAATCTTATGAAATATGGCTTGATTGTTTCTTTAGTCTTCCTTGTGTGTGGACAGAATTGGGGCTGTAGTCTTTGAAGGGTTTTCTCAAAGCACTGTGCGTTGATTGTAGTGCCTGGGTAGTCTTCATCCACGTTTGCAGAGCCCTGCTGCTTCATTTGCACAGTAAGGAAAAGGATAATTAGAGCTTATGAACTTACTAGTTACAGTACATTAGTACCTATTTGGGGCTGTGAAAATGGAACCAGAATGTTTTATAACAGTAAAACTGCTTTGTTAACCTTTACTATTATGGTACCCAGGCACTCAATATTTATGTGCAAGTTCTTTATATGTCCTGTGTCTAGTCTAAAAAGTGAGGAATGCTAGCTATAAAGTCCACCCATTGATATGTGTGGATTTCTACAGATTACTAGTAACATTTTTATAAATATTTGATGACCTTTGGGGGGAATATTCTTACTATAGTTAAATATAAACTAGAAATTTCAGCTTAATTTCTATTGTATGCTTCGAGGTTGAACACTTTAAACAAATACAAAAATCAAAATGCTTCCTCTGTCCTAGTCTTCAGAAGTCTTTGTTGGCTAACTAAAATATCCTTGTGTCCAAGCATGGAGAATTGTTTACAATAGCCAATGGAGTGGGGATTCTTAAAAAATGATTTCATATGCTGCTGTTAAGTAGAAGCACAAAGCTTTTGAGTAATGTGGGATTTATTGTGGAGTGTGTGTATATTGGCCTAAGCAGGATTGAACTAATGAGGGCCTGAGTCCAGATGGAAGAATAGTGCATATGTGAATGTTCTCAAAATTAACCTATTATTATATAGGGTGCTTTTCCTTTTCCCTCCTACTGAATTCTTTAATTTTTAAATTATAAGGCCTTCTAGAGAATGTTAATTGATAATCTCAATGAATACTACTCAGAAAGTAATAAATTTTAATATATTACATTGAAATATGCAGTAGTGGTGGATTTTGGTGTTTTCTCCCACTTTCTGGTTTTTTATTGTGAGAACCAATTAGCTTCTGGCTAGGGAAATCATGTCTTTTCTAAGTTTGCTTTTTTAAAACTTTTAAGAATTGAAAAACTATGTACAGTTTTTCATTATGATTACATTTTCTGAAGTCTAGAACACAGGATTAGCAAATCCTGAACCACCATGTCTAAGGGAAATATGGGGCTTGGCTTCTACAAGCCTCTGTTAATAGCATTTAATCAACCAACAGTAAACCTGTTTTAGCTGTCTGTTTAAAAGACATGTTAACATATGTTATTGACTCCTTCACATTGAAGTCATGACCAATAGAATATTAGCTTCTGCCCAAACAACTCGCATCGTTGTATTTTTGCCTTAGGGAACATGAGATGGCATTTTAACACTACCTTTGGTGACCATTTTAAACAAAAAGCACAAAAGTGAAAAACAGAAATTAAACAGCAAAAAACAGTGTAAGATGTAGAAGGCAGCAGCTCGGTTCAACGGCCTCTGCCCCCTGGAATAAAATATATTGGTGAGTCATGCTCCAATATTGAGTAGTGTTTTAAATATTTACTCTGCCTGGAAATAGTTTCGAATTATATCATTAGTAAATTGCCTTTTCTCTATTATAGCAGTATTTTAGGTCTATTCATTGCTTCAGTAATACTGAGCTCATTCATTCATATGTCAGAATCTACTAGGCACACTGGTGAATGAAAGTCCAGTTCTGCCACCATGGAGCTCCAAGCAGTGTGATGAGTGCCATGCAAGGGTTTGCTAGATATGCTGGGTAACTCTTAACCTGCCCAGCTCCTGGTTCTGCTCACTGAGGGAACCTGAATGGAAATGAGCAGTGGGCTCCTGGCTTGGGTGAGGGGGCACAGAAGTGTCACTGCCAGAAATCAGGGAGTCTGTCTTGGCTGACAAAGATCACCACTTTTCCTAAATTCATTTCCCTGCTCCTGTGCTGGCACTCTTTGGTCAGGGTGATGTCTGTTCTGATGCTCCCTCATGCAGTTTCTAAAGCTAAGTACTTCCTCTGTGGGCCCTGTAAGATGAATTGCTAAATGGTCTTATTAATAATAATAATAAAAAAAAACCCGCAACCAGATATTGGGGTGAATTCTGAAAGATCAGAGAAGCAGAACAAGCCACAGCCAACCTCGCCTCGATAACTCCTCATTCGATCCTGTTTCCACTAATCCTCAAACTGAAAGCCTCTGAGTCCTCATTCAATGGATCTCAGCTGAACTGCTGCTCAAAAGTCTCTAGTTCCTGGTCCTCATGCCTTATATACCTTTCTGCTTCCTGCCATCACTACCTGGGATTAAAAGCATGTGTCCTTCCCAAGCAAAGAGTGAGCTCTCAAGTGCTGGGATTAAAGGTGTGTGCCACCATGCCTGGCTCTGTTTCCAGTGTGGCCTTGAGCTCACAGAGATCCAGACAGATCTCTGTCTCCTGAGTGACAGGATTAAAGGTGTGTGCTACCACTGTCTGACCTCTATGTCTAATCTAGTGGCTGTCCTGTTCTCTGACCCCCAGATAAGTTTATTAGGGTGCACAATATGTTGGGGGACACTATCACCACAGACCCTGCCCCACACGTACCAAAACTGCTGGTGTCTCCAGAGTGTCCATATAAAGCCTTTTTCTGCTGGCATTAAAACCAGATAACTACCTGCTTATCAGCCTCATTTGCATATCCCACCTTCTTCATGCAAGTGTATAACAGATAAATGCATTAATACACGTGAACCTAGTTCAGAGTCGCTTAAACTTAGTTATATGGCTTTTCTACCCTGTCATTTTAACATGAAGAGTACATCATTAAGTTAGCCATTTTAGAGTTGGAAGAAAAAAAAATACTTTTTTGTTGTTTTTTGGGTTTTTTCGAGACAGGGTTTCTCTGTGTAGTTTTGGTGCATGTCCTGGATCTTGCTCTGTAGACCAGGCTGGCCTTGAACTCACAGAGATCCACCTGGCTCTGCCTCCTGAGTGCTGGGATTAAAGGTGTGTGCCACCACCGCCTGGCATTTTTTTTTCTTTCAAAGATTTAATTTTGAGTGTGTGGGTTCCTTTGGAGGCCAGAAGAGGGTGTCAGGTCCCCTGGAGCTTGAGTTACAGGTAATTGGGAGCTACCCAATGTGGCTCAGGTCCATCACTGAGTCCCCAGTCCCTGTGACCTCTGTTATCATGGCATTAAAGGGGGAGAACAGGATATTTTTCTCAAGTCAAATCATCATACCAAAGCCTCATTTTTATTTTAAGGGAATACCTAGACCACTTCACATTTTTTGTACCATAGGCCTTACTTCGAAATAAGGTGTCTTAGTGTTCTATTGCTGTGAGGAGACACCATGACCATAGCAACTCTTAAAGAAAAACACTTAATTGGGTAGCTTACAGTTCAGAGGTTCAGTCCATTATTGTGGTGGAACATGGTGGCACGGCAGGCAGACGTGGTGCTGGAGAAGAAGCTGGGAATTCTATATCTTGATCCAGAGGCAACAGGAAGTGAACTTCATGTAACTTGAGCAGAGGAGACCTCAATGGAGACCCAACACCCCACAGCAATACACTTCCTCCAACAAGGCCACACCTCCTAATAGTGCCACTCTCTTTGGGGGCCTTTTTCTTTCAAACCACCACATAAGGTTTTTTGTTGTTGTTGTTTATTTATTTTGTTTTTTAGACAGTGTTGCATGTAGCCACATGGCAAAATATGGACTTTGATTATGATTATGACCTAAGTAATCATATTTGTCAGTGTGCCATTCCAAAAGCCAATGATACTTTATTTAATGTAATTTAACCCTTAACATTCACACCATGCCTCCTTCGTTAACACCAGTAACAAACTTCACGTGTGTTTATAGGGTTTTAAGTAGGTTATATCTTTTAGATAATAGTGAAGATTTTTCTTGTAGCAACTTTTTTAAATAGGAGAAGCAGGTCAGGCACCCATACTGATAATTCTTCAGTCATTTGGCAAACATCCCCAGAACAGTTATTGTTGCCAGGCACTATGTGATCGCCTAAGTCAAGGAGCATGGACTCATGCAGATAGTTACAACAGTGTTGTGTGATGGTAAGAGGATCTGTGGCCTGCCTGTGCCGTCACATAAATGAATCCAGTGCAGAATAGGGAAGTCTGGAGAGGCTTGCCCTTGGTGTATCTTGATCTGAAAGGATGAGATAGTATTATCTCAGGTCAAAAATAGAGAAGGTGCATCAAGATGTGTGTCTAGTTAGTGTTTCTAGGCTGAAATGACAGAAACCAAGGTGGGAAGGAAAGGATTTGTTTCACTTTACATTGTAAGTCCGTCACGGAGGGAAGCCAGGGCAGGAACTGGAGGCAGGAACTGGTGCAGAAGTCATGGAGGAGTGCTGCTTAATGGTGTTTTCTCTATGACTTTTTCAGTCTGCTTACTTGCTTTCTTTTTGTCTTTATCCACCCCCCCCCGGGGGGGGGGGATTTTTGTTTTTTGTTTTGTTGTTTGGTTTGATTTGGTTTTTGGTTTTTGAGACAGGATTTCTCTGTGTAAAAGCCCTGGCTGTCCTGGAACTCGCTTTGTAGACTAAGCTGGCCTCAAACTCACAGATATCTGCCTGCCTCTGCCTCCCAAGTGCTGGGATTAAAGGTGTGTGCTACCACCTACTAGCTTCAATCTGCTTTTTTTTTAAATTATGTTTTGAGATTATAATTTAAATCATTTTTTTTTTTTTGTTTTTTCGAGACAGGGTTTCTCCGTGTAGCTTTGCGCCTTTCCTGGAACTCACTTGGTAGCACAGGCTGGCCTCGAACTCACAGAGATCCGCCTGTCTCTGCCTCCCGAGTGCTGGGATTAAAGGCGTGCGCCACCACCGCCCGGCTAAATCATTTTTTGAGACTACCATTTTCCCTTCCCTTTCCTCATTCCAAACCCTCCTCTATATCACTCCTTGTTGTTTTTCAAATTCCTGGCTTCTATTTTTATTATTTTTTTGTTACATGAATTCATTCCCAAATACATAATAAAATCTGCTCAGTCTGTATAATGTTACGTGTATGTATGTTTTCAGGGCTGACTGCTTGGTATTGGAGAACCAATTGATGTGTTCTTAGGGAAGACCATTTCTCCTGTCTGAGCATACCTGTAGTTGTTTGTATAGGGTCGAGGCCTCATGGAATTTCCCCATTCCATGTTAGCATGTCTGTTGTCCTTGTTTAGCTCATGTTAAGGCAGTCATATTGGTGACGTGATGGGTGTAAACTTCTGACCTTACTAGGAGACGCAAACTCCCAAATCCTCTGGCTCTTACAGTCTTCCCAAACCTACTTCTGCAGTGACCCCTAAGGCTTCACTTCCAGGAGTTAGATTGTATATATACTGTTGGGACTGAGCTCCACAATTCTAAATTTTGATTGCTTATGATTTTCTGTAAAGATCTCTGTCACAAAGAGAAGTTTCCTTATCTGTGGGTATAAAGACAATATTTAGAATGCAGTTATAGGTTCTGCTCATTTGTAAAGTGGCAGTTATAGGTTCTCTCCCAAGGTCCATAACTTCACTAGCCCTGGCTTAGTTGGCCAAGTTTCTGGTATCAGGCATGATTTCCCTCTTCTTGAAGGGGTCTTATATCCAGTTAGAAAGTTGTTGGTTACTGCCTGATATGCATGCCACTACACCCTTGGGGTTATCATGCCACCCATGCTGGTCATTGTTGTAGTTCCTAGGCATCATAGCTGGGTTGGACTGTTGGTGGCTTCCCTCCTTTGGAAGCTTCCCTGGCACCTTCTGGTACCATGAAAGTCATTCCTCAGGCATTCAGGTCAGTTCCAGCCTAGGGGCCTCTGGGCCGTGTCTGAAATACATGGTGTTTTCAGCAATAGGAACTTACCCTCCACTTCTGTCTTGGTGGGACAACCAAGGGCGGTAGAAATAGTCTGTAATGTTTTAGGAGTCTCTTGGATAATCGTGACCAATAACCTAAAAGAGGGCTTCTCATGCCTGATGTTGACTTTTTGTTAGATTATCTTTGTCTCTTGAGAGCATTGCCAGCCCAGATGGGAAACTGTCATTTAAATTATATATGTTTATTTATATGCTGACTCAAGAGTATAATTTGAGGTAGGTAATAGTATGATTCCTTATGACTTTTTCAGAATCCTTACTGTTTTACCCTCCTTTTTCCTGTGTTTATCAGCCTGCTTTGTTATAGGTTGCAGGACCACCAGCATGGGTGGTACCACCCACAGTGAGCTGGCTCATCCACATCAATCATCAGTCAAGAAAATGCACCATAGGCTTGCCTGTGGACCAAACTGTTGAGGATGTTTTTTCAATTCCCTCTTCCCAAATGACTGTAGCTTATGTCAAGTTGACAGAAAACTAGCTAACACAATGTACAAACTAAGAGCCAGCATGAGACTGGTGTGCTCCTGGAACTACAAACAGTTTGTTTACCACAGGAAAGATCACTGCGTTAGTCCATTGGTTTGGGACATGATATGCCTCCCCAGTAGAATCTCTACCCTGCACACTTAGGGCTAAAAGCAAAGCTCTTTAGTGTGCTCGCCTGGGTGGAGCTGATGCCCAAGGAAGAACCAGCCTCAAACAGAAGAGTTTACTAGCTTGCACACACCTTAGGCCGTGCATTTTACACATGCTGCCATCCTTAAATCTCATCGAGGTTCCACATTTCGAACAGTTTAAACAGACAGGAGACTGCAGTCTGACCACTTGGGCAGATGGGAGATTCCCACAGCAGGTAGTAACAGAATTGTTTCTGAAGTTCACTAGTGTTTTCTTTCTTTTCAAATAGCTGCTACCCAGGGTCGTCTTGCCCACCTGGCAGAATGACGTTTTTCCTGATAAGGGCACTGGGGACTTAATGGCTGGTTCTAAGTCAGGGCTGTCTTTGCTATGGGAACAGAGCCTAACAGCTGGTGAATCCTGGTAAACAAATATTTACATCGTAGAATCCTAAACTGTGCTTATCTCTAACAGGCCTGGTTAGCAGACTACTTATGTTTGGGGTGTTTTGGAGGCAGTGCTCCTTTAGCTAAGTTCCACTTGTGTGACTTAATGTCTCCGAAGCAAATACACTAGTAAACCCTTCATAGCTTCATTTTTTATTTTATTACTCTGAGTTTCTCAGAAAGCACACCCTCTCCTCTGCAGTAGTCACACCAGCTAGTCCAAGACTGGGTGCCCAGCCAAGCCCCTTACCTCCTTAGGGCTTCTTGAGTTCCAAGGACCCTGTGGAGCAGAAGATGGCAGGAGCAATGTTGCCTCCCCACGAACAAAGCCTATCCAGAAATAACCCTAGCACAGAACCAGCAGAGCACAGGGAAAGACCAGGAATACACGAGACAGCAAGAACATGTCTGTGAGCCTCCAACTCTAGCTCTGCCCAAAGCCACCCCTGAGCTTTTTAGTCATGGAAGCCAAGGAATGATTCATTTTTGCATAAGCTACTTTGAATGCAATTTCCATCTGGAACTGAAAGATGGCTGGCAGACACAGTAATAAGTAGCAACAGTGAAAAAAAGATTCCATCAAACTTGCGTCTTAAACCACACTTTGTTATCCTGGAAATTCAGGGCAAACGATTTTGTTTTGTTCTGTTTAATTTTTGTTTTAGACAAGATTTTGTTATCTAGCCATGACCCTTAACTAGCAATCCCATCAGTCTTGAGAGCTAGGATTACAGGCATGGAGAGAATCTTGGAAAGAAAATGATACTAATTTTAGTAATCATTAAATTCCCCAAATACTTGCAATAAGTCTTAGTTTTACACATTCTAACTACAATGTCTGTTCTTGATTTAAATTTGTTTAATATTATTACAGAAAACACTTATAAAAATAAACAGGAAACTTAACCATTCCCTCCAGAGACAACAACTCATGTATTTGAAAAGCCTGTATGTACAACACATGTGCCTGTGTTTTCACAAAGGTGAGATGAGATCATAGCATGGGTACCTTACTCTTAGACTACTGAGAAATTACTGATCTGGAAAAGTAGTATGTAGGAAACCAGAACCACCAGCTTCAAGCTTTGAAGTATGAACTCAACTCTGGAATAATTACATGTCAGATATAGATTATTAGTATGTTAGAAGCCATCATCGGAGAGTGTGGTTTGTAGTTGGTCTTCATCGCCCATGGGTAGAAGGGCAGGACAACTGCAGCTGGATCAGCAGTGGCGTCTTGTTCTGTATTCATGAGTCTGTCTTTCCATTGCACCGCTTAATAAATTATTGACCAGACTTTTGTGGGTTCTCACTTCAGCCACCCAATCTTATGTTTCCTTTGAGACAGGGTCTCTTACTAGCCTAGAACTTGCCAATAGCTGGGTAGCCAAAGCTCCAGGATTTGCTTGTCTACCTCCTCCAGCTGACTACTTAGCTTTGTCTATCAACTTGGCACAGCCTAGAGTCATCTGAGAGAGAAATTGCCCAGCTCAGATTGGTCTGTAGACATGTCTATGGGGGGAGGGGGTGTTCTCTTGATTATTAGTTGATAGAGAAGGGCCCAGTCCAGTGTGGACAGTACTGTTCCTAGACAGCTGGTTCTAAACTGTGTAAGAAAACTAGCTCAGGAGCTGGAGAGATGGCTCAGTGGTTAACAGCACCCACTGTACCAGAATTTGGATCTCATCACTCATAGGGCAGCTCACAACTGTCTGTAAATCTAGTTCCAGGGGATCCAATGTCCTCTTTTGACCTCCATGGGCACCAGACACACATGTGATGCACATACTACATTCAGACAAACATTCACACTCATAAAATAAAAATTAATCTTAAAGAATGAGACCGAAAGCTGAGTAAGGCAGCTAGCAAGTCCCAACATCCTTCATGGCTTCTGCTATACTCTTAGCTGTGAAGTGAGTTGCTTGGTTGAAAGTACTGTTGTGCCAAATGGCATGTGGGGCTGCCTTGAGCTCCTGCTGTAACTCCCCTCAGTGATGGACTGTGACTTCTCCTCTCCTAAATTGCTTTTGGTAACTGCTGGGAGCCATTCCTGGCAGTGGATGGGTCCTGTAGAGGGTGTAAGGAGTCTGTGGGAGAAGGAAGTGAGCCAGGCCATGGTGGTTGGGAGAATCTTGCAGCCTGACTGACTAGCAGCCAGAGTGTTTCTTTATTTATACAGAATTTAGTTAGCAGGGATACATTCATGATGTTCTAAAACATAGATCATATCATTTTTGGTTTTGGACATGTGTTTCACTTCCTTTTGTTCATCTTTTAGTCGTCATTAATAAACTATGAGAGAACAGAGTTATCATTTCCAATCATTTTCCCTCAAGTTTTGACATCATTAATAAACAGAGTTATCATTTTTAGTCATTAACCCCATAACCTAATTTTTGAGAATCTAGAGGCATATGACAGCCTTTGCTCAGGCTGGTTGCTTTGGTTGCTTCAAGGACACTAGACCAAAACAAAAATCTTCAACTACCCTGAGCATTTTGCCATGTCCCAAGCAGTGAATTATTAACTCTTAGTGGTCAGAGTGCCCAGGAAAAATCCTCAGGCCAAAGCTGCTGCAGTTATTATTCAGATTCTGACATAATATAATCAATGTTCACATTTATATCTTCATAGAATTTGTCTGTATGTCTAATCCTGACATTCTGTTGTTCCTTGGTTATATGACATTATAGTGGCTCTACATGAGCTAACTTCTAAGAGAGGGAGGTCCTAACATCTCATACTTTTATCATCTTTCCACTCCATACTTTGCTCATCAATATGTCTCTATGTAGGGCAGAGTTGTATGCCATGTAATTGTCTGAGTGTACAGTGGGAAGAGGCTTGTAATCTGAACTGTGGACAATTCCTCTAGCCCACCGCATCTTGCTGACCTTTTTAAATTTACTTTGTTTTGAATATCTTGTTCCTGTATAAGTACAGGAACAGATGTTTCAAGAATGTCTCATAGCCTCATGAAGAGACCTGTGGCTTCTTTATGTATCACAACCTCCAAGGCATAAGGAGGACCTTCAAGTAGATAAGGATATCTCCCTCAAAGTGTGTGTGTGTGGGGGGGGGAGTATGTTCAGGACTTTCCTGGATAAGCTTAGAAGCAGCATTCCTGGGAGAAGGCATAAATGATTCATAAGGAATTTTCCATCAATCTGACATCCCCAAATTGCACAAATATTAAAAGTGCCCCAAGTATGTAACAGGTGGAGATGAAAACCAAAGGTGGCATGGCAGCCATCATGTGGCTCAGCTCTGCTGGATCTTGGTCAAGCAGCTATGCTGGCTTTATGACTTCTGCCATTCCATTCAGATATGTCTGTGCCAGGTAACATCAGTGTTTGTCACAGGTACAGAGAAGAAACTAGAAGATTAACACTGGGACTGCAAGGGCACACTGACAGCACCCAGGCTTTTTGTAGGAGTTCTAGCAATCACACTCATGCTTACAAGGCAAGCACTTTACCAACTGAGCCATCTCCCCATCGCACATGCACCAACAGTTGTGTGAGCCAATACTATGAATGCCAAGCCACAGTTATGTACATGAATAATATCCTGATAGCAGAGAACCAGCTCCTGCCAAGTGGGAGCTCATTCCTACCCCTTTAACATGTTGTATTCTTAATCCACCCTGTCACACCCTGAGAGGTGTATTGACAGGTGCTAAGTCCTTCCTGGCTTGGTCCTGGACCCCTGACTGGGTGATAGGAGAATGAAGAAGCACACATACAGAAAAGCTGGCTAGGGTCAGCTCGGCTTTGCTTACTCTGATGCAGGCACTAATAGGAAACCCAGAAACTCGGGCATTGATTATGTACCACATAAGGAGGTGAGGTTAACTTGTCTCAGTGGGAGGTCCCTGTGGGAGAGCAGTCTCAGCTGCAAGTACTCCTGAGTAAGAAACTGTAGTGTATACCATTTATACACTGGCCTTAGCTAATGGTCAGTCATTGGTCAATAATACTTGGACTTTGTCATTTCCATAGATCCGATGCATCAGGGTTATTGATGTGGATGTGCCCATGTTAACAGTACACATTCACTCAGCCCTGCATCCACTCCCCACAGACAGAGATGAAGGAATGCTAGTTAGACTCCCAATACGGCCCACAGGTTGGTTTTCCAGGATACAGGCACAGCTCTGCAACACCAAGGCAGAGAGCATCCAGAAAGTGATTCCAGGCCACCAGCCTTTCCTGTCTTCACTCAGCCAACACTGCCTGAACCTCTGTTATGATCTGAACTATAAAGTTAGAAACATGTGCCCTTTGTAGTCTCTAAACCCAGGCAGCAATCCAGGAAGGGGCAAAGAGCCAGCATCAGCCTCATGTGACAACAGACAGGAAGAGACTCTCCTTTGCCCGAAAGGCTGCAGTCTTTGTCATCTGCAAACTGTTGTTAAGGACGTGGTAAGTCAAGTACAGGGCAGAGCCCTGTGTGCAGTGGCAGTCTTTGAGAAGGAAGGGGAACATGAAGGAAACCTTGGGCAGGCAGGACGGAACGGTGGGCGGCGTCAGGGAAGGTCATTAGCTGCAGCTACTCCTGACTCGGTGTGCTTCCTTTTTAGCATTGACAGGACACTTTCCCATATTTGGAATATTGCCTTCCAGGAGTTCACAAACCCCAGAGAAAGATACCTGTGATGGGTTAGACTAGAAAGCAAAGGGACAAAAGAGTAACTCAAATGGGCCTCTTGGTTCAGATGCTCCAGCATAGAGTCCTAACATTCGGGACAATAGCAGAGAAATTCTGTCTCTTAAATAGCTGGTGTTAAGCTTGTGTAAAATGAAATCATAACTAGAGAATAGATATCTGCTTACCCTCCTCCTGCCACATTTAAAAAAAAAAAAGGAAGCACAAAAGATGTGTTCTGTGCTGCTGAGAACAATCCCTTTTCCTTCCTGTTGCCTGGGTTTTTTTCTTGGTACAACATCTAATTACAGAATTTTTAAAATTTTCCAACAGATGTGTACTATACAACTCAGTGCCTCCAGTGGACAACATTAGTTTCTCCCGACAGGGAAAGGCAACCAGAAACCCACAGTGAAAGGAGTTGGCTATAATGTGTACAACTCATTTTCTGTTGTCTTTTGATGCTCTGCTGCTAGCATAGAAATTAAGAAATTCTAATTAATATTTATGTGGTACTGATTTTATTTTGTTAAAAGTTAAGCATTTGAAGCCGGGCGGTGGTGGCGCACGCCTTTAATCCCAGCACTCGGGAGGCAGAGGCAGGCGGATCTCTGTGAGTTCGAGGCCAGCCTGGTCTACAAAGTGAGTTCCAGGAAAGGCACAAAACTACAGAGAAACCCTGTCTCGAAAAACCAAAAAAAAAAAAAAAAAAAAAAAAAAGTTAAGCATTTGAAACACGAAATTGATTTTTCATTTTCCACTATAATCTTTTTAGTACATGACACATATACTACTTATTTTTAATACGCTTTTTAAAATTATTCTATTTATTGATTTATTTATTTGAAGAGAGGTGTACACATGCTAAGGCATGTGTGTAGTAGTCAGAGGACAACTTTCAGGAGTCAGCCTCTTCCTACGTGGGTTCCAGGGAATGAGGTTGGGTTCCCAGGCTTGTCTGCAAGCACCTCTGCCCACAGAGCCATCATCCCCCTGGCCCTAAAGAAACTCTTAGAATAAGTTCAGCAAACTTAGAAAAACATGCACAAATAATAGAGTTTCAATGAGTTATCACAAACACATCAGTCTGCCCCAAGCCCTCCCAGTCTCTCCCCACCCTCGTCCCTTCCCCACCACACCCACCTTTGAAGTCATGAGTTAGATTGGCCTCTGTTTGAACTTGGTGCAAGTGGGATTATTTTAAGTAAGACTTTGTGTACTTTTGCTCTTGTTTGGTTTGGGTTTTGTGGTGCTAGAGCCTGAACCCAATGACTTGTACATAATGTGCTCTGAACTGCATCCCACCCTTTCCTCACCCCCGCCCCCGACAAGACTGAACCCAGGGAACTCAGGGATGCTCGTCAGGCACTCTACTGCTGAGCTACCTTTCCCGGCCCTTTTGCACACTTTGGACTTTGAACATTATAAGCTCTATACTGTGTGTGGAGGCCTTTCCTTCGTTATCTTGGTACAGATGACTGTCACTTCTGGCTGAGAGAACTATACAGATGGGTATGCAGAGAGTCCTCACAGACTGGGGCTCCACTTATACCTCCATTTCCCTATCTTCCCAATCCATAAGAGTGCACGGAGCCGCCATTGTTTACTGAGGATGTGTTCCTGCCTGGAAGAGTAATTTCCAGAAAACCCTAATCATTCTACCTCAGCCCTGTGGAGAATGTTTCTGTGCTCGTCACTGTGAGTCAACCGGCTGCCGAGCCCTCTGCGTACATTCTTGTCTGTGAGTGCTGCTAAGAAGGAAGCTCAGATTAAAGGATAGTAACAAGTCCCCACACAGGTTATTCAAGGGCACGATCTAACTAGAAGTGGTAAGAGAGGTACAAAGTAGTTTGAGGATTTTAAAGCCAGTAGAAACTTCACTCATTTGTGGGATCAGAAAAACTTTAAGATGGTGTTTAGGCTGTAGAGGACCAAGGCAATTAACAGATTGGTCTGTGGACATAATCTAGGCCAAAGCTATATCCTTGGTAAAACCTATAGAGTAAGGGTGTGGTGACACGTGTGTGACCCCAACATTTAGGAGGCTGAGCTAGGAGGATCGTGAATTCAAGGCCAGCCTGCACTACATCTCACCTGCTTCAAAAACAAAACAAACAAACAAACCTACAAGCATACAAAATAGACAGCCAGGCATTTGTAGATAATATTGAATGTGCAGTTTGCCTTAATCAGAGGGAATACTGTGGCTGGCCTGGAAAGCCAGGTGGAAGTCATAGAGGAGAACTCAAATGTCAAGCTGAGAAAGGAAATCTGCACCCATTCTCAGTTTCTAGAACATTTGGATGCCCTCTCCCAACAGCTAAGTTCCACCAACTTCGCTTCTTAGTGGAATATCAGTTTACATTTCTTTTGAATAATGCTCTTCTTTTTTCTTTTTCCATTTTCAAGTGTGTGATGGGCATATGTTTTTAGGCATATTTGCATGTGATCACCTGTGTGCACGAGTGTGTATACACATAGGTGCACATGCTCTAGAGACCTTATTCTTTGAAGCAGGCTCCCACAGTCAAGCCCAAAGCATGTGGATGTGACTGCTCTTGCTAGTAACTTGCCCTGGGGATCCGCTGTCTCTACCTCCCAGGGTTGGAGTTACAAGCAGGTCAGCATGGCTCAGCTGGCATTTACATGAGCTCTAGGAATCTGAACTCTGCTCCTCAGGTTTGTGTGGCAAGTGCCTAACCACTGGACCATCTCCCCACTCCTCTGCTGAAGAATTCTTAGTCTCCACTGTAATTTAAGTGTAAGCTTGGATTTGGACCTGACATTCTTCTGAAAATATTCCTGTCGAGATACTGTGTACTTGTTTCAAACAATGGAACCCACTCTGTCTAGAGGAAGAAGAAAGGGGATTCATGTAGAGGGGCATTGAATTATTCCCAATATTGAATGGCAAGCTAGGAAAGTGAACATAGAATATAGAACAGAAAAAAGAAATCTCTGGAATCCTAAGACTCTGCCCCCAGACCAGGCCATCAGGTCTTCATGACCATTTAATATGTAGCAAGCTTTCTTGTCAGAATATCATTGGACTGCCATCTCTCAAATAATGACCCAGAGACTTATTATTAATTATAAAAGCTTGGTCCTTTTTTTAACAGCTAATATTTTATTCAGATAGCAGTGGTCCAAGAACATTCAAATAGGAACTCAAATAAAATCAGATGTTAAAGATCAGTCTTCAAACATCATAGCCAACGATGCCACGTTTGCCTGTGATCTCTCCGACATAAAGCCACATCCACACCTCAGATTGGCCACCAAACCATTCAGCATAGCTTCCTTATCTGTAAGGTGTTGGAAGCTACCAGTTTTAGCACTTTGGATTATTTTTTTTTTTCCCCGCACTCTGAATAGCTGGGGTTGGGGGAACCAGCTCAACCTTGGCATACCGTCAAAATGTGGCCAAACAAGGCTTCGAGTAAGTCACGGCAGCAGTTATTAGCCCTGGGGCCTTCTCCTCGAAGTTACGGATGAACTTGGCCATGGTCTAGGGTGGAAGGTCTGTCTCCTCGAACCGGCAACTGAATGTCACCCTCGGAAGCAAAAGCTTGGCCTTTGCTTAGGCTTTTTCCCAACTAGCTCTTGTAACTTAATTAACCCATATTTATTTTTTAATCTACATTCTGCCACATGACTTGGTTACCTCTTCTAGTATGGCACATCCAACTTGCTCCTAGTTTGCTGGTGAAATCATCCACCTAGATTCCTCCCCCCAGTTTCTCTCTCTGCCTGGAAGTCCTGCCTAGATATTGACCCTTTAGTTCTTTATTTAACCAATCAGAAGGCACCTTAGGCAAGACACATCTTTATAGTATAAACAAATATTCTGCAACAATTGAACCCTCCCAGAGCATGTCGGTGTAAGTTGACCTGGCTGCCCTAACTCTTTGCAAAAGAGTCAAGATCCTCAGTGAGAGGAGTCATCTGCTTGAACCTGAGTTATACTATGGCCTCTCTCCCTGGAGCCAAGAGGAAAAGCAGCAAGGGTTTCTCTTGATGGTTAATTGTTAGCTTTATACAACCTAGAATCATCTGGGAAGAGGATAGTCTAGAGTAGGTTGGCCAGTGGGCATATCTGTGGGGGAATTGTCTTGATTCCCATTGATGTGGGAAGACCTAGTCTGAAAGTGGGCAGCACCACTTTCTGGTTTGGGGCCCTAGACTGTCTAAGAATGGAGGGAAGTAGTAGGAGTACTGGGCATGTGTGCGTTCATTTGTCTCTGCTCTTGACCGTGGATGTAACTAGCTGCTTCAAGTTTGTGCCTTGACTTCCCAGAAATGATGGCCTGTTACCTGGAATTGTAAGCTAAGGAAAGCCTTTCTGAAAGTTGATTTTCATCTGTGTCTTATCACAGACATAGAAATAAAACTAGAAAAGCCCCCCAAATAGACAAGGACTTATATGACCTCTCAGCATTTATGCCAAGTAGTCTCTCTCTGCTCTTCATCTCGGTTTACCTCCATGTCACTCTTCAGCACCAGCTACTGAACCTATCACTTCCCACCTCAGCTCCAGGGAAATGCCTTTTTCCTGGCTCTTCTTAGCCTGGCCACTTCTCCATTCCCTTCTTACGTATCAGGGATCCTCAAATTCCTGTCTTGGTCCATCCTCACTTCACAAACTCCTCAAGTAGTTGTGAAGTTGGATTTTTTTCATCAGCTTCCGATGTGACCTTAAATCTTTTACCCCAGTCTTTACTCATATCATGGACCTAAGTCACATGTTACTTCAGTGACAGCATGTCCCAAATGGAGTTTTAATCTCAGTTCTGCAAAGCTTCTCAAATGACGACTGGTCCAGTTAGAAACACAGTCATCCTCAGTCTCTAATTACATTGGCCACTAATTTTATTCCTACTACTTCAGAACCATTCCTTTACTTAGGAGATATTTAATGTCATGTGACTCTATCATGCTGCTTCCTAATTAGCTCGATGCTGTATTGTCTCATGATGAGAGATGGTGTGAAGAACTGAGGTGGAGTAGATGACTAAGAAGATAAAGATACAAAGATGGAGAGAGATGGAGACAGAATAAGAATATAATGAGAAAGGATTCCAGGTTTCTGGCCCAACCAACCAGAAAAGCCAAAAAAAAAAAAAAAAAAAAAAAAAAAACTGGGACTTCAGAAGAACATCTGATTTGAAAGGTAGATCAAGATAGCTCATTCAGTTTTGACCATACCCTATTTGAAATGGGACAACTGGATTGAAATGTCTAGGCGACTATGGTATAATAATGACAGGTGAGGAAAAAGGAGAGATTTGGAGACCACAGTTTTGTAGTCATTTACTCAACTATCTGTTGGTAGATAAAATCACGAAGGGGTGAGATGGACAACCAGGAACAGACAGAAAACAAAGACCCGTGAGCTGAGGTTGATCACTGTGTCAGAGCAGGTAGAGGAGGTACCCATCTAGAGGCTGTGAGGAGAAGCTCCTGAGGGCAGGAACTGAGCAAGAAATGTAGAAGACAAGGATAAGGTGACAAATAGTGCAATCAGATGTCACAGAAAGTACAATGGGCTCTGCTATGATGGAGGTGTCATCTCAACACCCAGGAAAGCTCTTCAAGCGCTAACACACTCACTGGGAGTAGCAGAGAGTTGCTGCAGGAACACCTATGCCGTAATAAACTCTGAGCATGTCCAAAGAAACTGGGGCAAGGGCAGATTTCTAAGTAAAATGTGGAGGATTGCATAATTATATTTTGATTCAACAATCTCTGACTACAAAGATTGATAACAAGGGTGTTTGAGGCTCAGTGGCAAAAGCGTTACATGTCAGAGGTCGGAAGACGTCTGAGTCCATTTTAAGTCTGATCATTTTCACAACTGTCCATGTCTCTTGAGTAGTTTTGTCACACAGTGGGGTCAAGGGGAGTAAACAGGAATGGGGTGAGTGCAGTCTTTAACTGTCTGAGCTGGGAGACACGATCCACAAGAGACAAGTTTGGTAAGGTGGATGTACTGGTTACTCTCTCCTTGAGTTACAGAACACCTGATAAAGGTGAGTTAACAAAGGAAGGTCTTGTCCTGGCTCACGTTTGTGTGTACAGTCCTCTGTGGTGGGGAGTCATGAGAGCAGCGGCATGAGGCGGCTGGTCACATCCCATCTGCAGTCAGAAAGCAGAGAGGTGAATGCTGGTGCTCGGCTCAGTTCTCTTCATTCATCCCAGGACCCCACCCTGTGCCATTGCACGTGCCCACAGTGAGGGTGGGCCTTCCCACCTCAGTTCATCTAGAAATGTCCTCACAAACATGCCAAGAAGTTTGCATCCTAGGTTCTTTCAAGCCGACTTTTGGTATTATCTATCACAGTGGGCTTCATTCACACCAAAATCCCTCTGTGGAAAGCCACTGTTAGAGAATGAAAACCCAAGCCTCAGCCTGGAAGAAAATATTTACCAAGTGCCATCTGATGAAGGGCTTGTATCCAAAATAGGCAAAGAACCCTTACAACTGGACAGTACAAATAAATAGACATCTCAGCAGACAGGACGTAAGGACAGCAAAGTAAGCACAGGAAAGATATCCCCGTTATATGTCACAAAGAAAGTGAAAGTCAGTTCCATTAGTGACAAGCATCAGCTTTGCATGCTATAATGAAATACCTCCCACAGCTAACTTATAAAGGCAAAGGTCTGTTTTAATTCAGGGTTCTGAAGATTGCAGTTTATAGCAGAATGACCCTATCATTCTGGAGAGGACAGCCACCTTGTGTAGGAGTGCACCATCATGCCCAGCTTTTTACATGGATGCCTGGGATCCAGATTCAAGTATTTGCGCTTGTGTATCAGGTGCATTGCCAACTGAGCCATATCCCCAATAGTTCTGAAGAGCAGTTTAGGGAATCACGTGCCTACAGCACATAAGTACTGCTGTTGTAGAATGGCATATCATGGAAAGTTCTTTAGTGAAGCTAACTGACAATGAGGGTCTGGTGCTGCCCAGAGCCATGTAGAAACAAAAGAAGTGTTAGAAATTGAGGCTGCTTCAGTGACCCTGGGAAAGCTGGCCTTGCCTCTTGCTGGACACTGCAGCAAAAGAGCTGGCCCCGACCCTCACCGAAGAGCTGACCCTGATGCCATGGGTGTAGAGGAGATGGTTCTGCCCCTCACCTGAGAGGAGTGCCCCAAGTATCCCAGACTGACTAGCTCAGTTACCACCTAGGCCAACAGCCATGCCTTGGGTTGGCCCACCCTAGCATCTACGACATCTAGGATCTGCTGGAGCTCATGAAGGGACTGGCCCTGTGGAATGGTATCCTCAGGATATCCATGACTCTGGTCAGCCGAGGGATATCCTAGAGGAGTTTCTGTGATGATGGTGTACCAAAAACCAGAGGTCTTGAACTAGACCAGTGACTCATCACAATAAATATTTGCTAGTAAAGCTGACAGGACAAAAGGGTACACTGTGTGACACACTGCACCCAATACCACCAGGACGAATGAAGAGGTGTTGGAGAGGTGGAAAAGATGAGAAGAGGTTTTTGTTTTGTTTTGTTTTATTCTTGTTTTTGTTTGCTTGCTATGTTTTGGTGTGGTTTGATATTTTTAAATTTTTTTGGGGAGTGCTGCAGGGGTGAAGGGAGGACATGGGGGGGACTGTAAGGTGAGTAGAATTGGGATGCATGATGTGAAATTCCCAAAGAATCAATAAAGAAATTATGATATTAAAAAAAGAAAAGAAAAAGAAACTGAGGCTGACAGAATAGGCCAGAAAACACACACTGGAGATGAGAGTACCAGAAGGGAGCTGCTGAGGCTGTGAGGAACTGGCCTGGGGCATAAATCACTCACCTGCTCACGGGAGCCAGTGTACCTAGCAAATATAACTGCCTGGCAACCTTAGTGATTAGTTTTTGAAACACAGATATCACTGCAGACTTCAGTTACATTTCATAATGATGCCATGTAAATTGTATCTGGCACTTCTGGAAACATCAACATCCATTATGGTATCATTATCCACAGCCACTGTGTATCTGTCTGTTTACAAAGAACGTGCCAACTTAGAGAAGGAAGAGTGGGGGTTTGGATTCAGATAGCCCTGGATGGTAAGCTCTGCCTCAACCACCTCTTTCTGAAAAGTACATGGCCTGGGAAGGGTCAGGGTCCTCCACACAGCCCCTATGCTGTGATTTTGGCTTTAGCTTGGACCACCTGGCTACTCTTAGAATTATCCAAAGTCTGGGCCTGATGCTCCAGCTTTGCACATGTCTTAGAGACAGTGTGAGTGAGTGTGTGTGTGTGTGTGTGTGTGTGTGTGTGTGTGTGTGTGTTCATGAGACATCCCTTCTTACTGAAGTGGGTGAGGCTCAAGTCCCTCCCACGTCCTTACCAGTTCTTTTCTCCACACTCTTTATTACAACCATCCCAGGCGGGGTTGATTTCCACTCTTTGTAGCTAAGATGATTGTGGATAACCTCAAAATAACTGAATTCTAAACCTTTCAGGTAACACACCCCACCATTGTTTACAACACTTCAACTTTGGGGAAGGATTAAATTTGTTCTTTGACAGTTTCATACACACACACACACACACACACACACACACACACATACACACAATGCAGTCTGGTCACACTTGCCTCCCACTCTCTTACCACTTAATACTAACCCTCCCTTCTCCCAACAATTCCGCTTCCAATTTTTACATCTTTATGTTTTGTGACTCACCCAGTTTTCTAGTAGGGGCAACCCACAGGAGTATAGTATAGTTATGAACTGTCTACTGGAGCATGGGCAACTCACCGGAGTTACACCACTAATATGCTAACTCCTCTCCACAGCAGCCCTCAGCAGCCACCAGTGCCCCAGGAGTGTGATACCACAGGGCCATCACGTATTTTTTTAAGTCGAGGAACTACATTTTGACATGAGGACAGAACATCAAGAAGTCAATATTGTATAACCACAGAAGGCACAATCCTACAAACTATAGGAAACTGACCACACTCGAAATGAGTAAATGCTGATTGTATCTGAGCCCTACTGCAAATCCTAGCACCTGGAGTCCATACCCAAATCTAGTCACAAGCCCTGGGTTATTAATTAATATATCCTGGGGAGAGTCTGGAACCCAAACTGCTGGTAGCTGATGGGTGGAGAAATGCCCCGGCTCTTCTCCTCTAGGAGAGTAATTCTCAAAAATGTTTTTATCTTTTTTAAATTGAGAAAATTCATATACCATAAAACTTACTTCAAAGTGTTGACCCCAATGTTTTAATACATACTCACAATTATATGATTATTATCACTATGAACAAGCAAACAACAACAACCAAAGGCCCTCTGCCATCTGCCCATAGACACAGCTGCTGTACTTTGGATGGGTTTGTCTATGCTGGAAATTCATAAACAGAATCATGTATTGTGTAGCATTTTGCAATTGGCATACTTCACTTATCATGATGTCTTCTGGCTAATTTATTATATGGTGCATCAGGAATCCCTTCTTTTGTACCATTGAATCTCATTTCAAGATGTGGATAACCATTTTGTTTACTCATTAACTCATGGACATTTGGAGTTTCCCACTTCTGGTAACTCTAAGTAATATTGCCATGAACATTCATATACACGTTTTTGTGTGAGCAATACTTCTCCAGTTCTATCAGGTATATATATATATATATAAACTAGGAGTGAGATTGCCAGGCCACAGGGTAGGTCTATGTTTAGCTTTCTGAGAATGGGAAAACTGTTCTCCAAAACAGCTGTGCATTTTTCATTACTGCCAGTAATGAATGAGAGTTCTAGTTCCTCTATATTCTCACCAACACTTCACATCATTTTTCCTTTCCTTTTCTTTTCTTTCCTTTCCCTTCCTTTCCCTTTCTCTCTCTCTCTCTCTCTCTCTCTCTCTCTCTCTCTCTCTCTCTCTCTCTCTCTCTTTCTTTCTTAAGACAAGATCTCCCTTTGTAGTCCTGGCTGGCCTGGAACTCATTAAAATCCGTTTATTTCTGCCTCCTGACTGAGTGCTAGGATTAAAACTGTGTGCTACCACACCCAGAAGCACCATCTTTTTTGAAATTATCTTCTTATTATACAGTAGATGTGAAATAATTTCTGGTTGTGGTTTTGATTTGCATTTCTTTAAGGATGAATGATACTAGCTGTGTCAGCCTTGAACTTACTGCCCACTTATATTATCTCCTTTGGAAAACAAAACAAACGTGCAAATCTTCACCCGTTGTTGTATGGTGCTGGTTAATAGTGTAGCCAACCGGTTCACTTTTTGAGATGTGTGCACTGTACCACCTCCTGGGGTTCACCGGTGGGATTACACTCAGTTTGCTCACACTGATAGCTTGCTTGATGACATGTGCTCTTGTCATTTCACCAGCTGCATTGGTTTTCGAAGACTATTGTAACAAAGTGCCACCAAAGAGGGGCCTAAACCCTAAAACTCCACAGCGTCTGTCTGAAGCCTGAGATCCGAATCAGTAGGATGGGTCCTTCTGAGAGCTGCAAGGGACATCTGTCCCATGCCTCTCCTTGATCCTCATTATTTTCTGCCACTTGGTGGCATTCCTTGTCCAGTAGGATTAGCCCACTCTTCACCTTCCTCTTCTCATAGTGTTCCTTCGTATGAATATCTGAGCCCTAATTTCCCTTTCTAGGATGACACCAATCACACTGGATCAGAGGCCCACCCTACTCCAGTGTCATCCCATCCTAATTAAATACATCCTCAGGGATCTTCTTCCCAAATAAGATCCCATCTGAGGTCCTGGGGTCGGAACATCAGCATATGAATTTGGGCAAAGGATTCATATGAAAGCCCATAATCTCTTCCTTGCCTCACCTCCCAATACCAACCTGATGCTTCTCTGAGGTCACTGTTCGATATGCTGCATGCACTTGACTCCTTATTGCAGAGCCTGTTTCTAGAGATATCAAAGTTAAAGCAAAACCAACCAATGTCTTGTCAGTTTAATAGTCATCCGCCTCTCCATGTCCTTCCAACAGGTTGGGAGTTTCCAGTAACACTATTCTCAAAACGGACCTGGGATTTTGACTGGAAGTAATCATGGGCCTTTCCCAAAGAATTGGTTTTGATGGTAATTCCAGGAATAGAATTTCATTCACTAAAGTTTTGCAGTTTATGTTGTAGGAGGGTCTCAGACCTTTGTAGGCCTCCAGACATTAGCACAACTGACTCCATGATGGAAGTACCATTCGGGCCATAAAACTCAGCACATAGACAACACTACCAACCAAAAACAAAACAAAACAAACAAACAAAAAAGACCTAGTCCATCAAAGTCCATAGTTCTGAGAAAGTCTCTACATGTACTAACGTTGCTTTTTTGGCTTCTGAAGTTCTACTTCTGACTAACTGTTCTTGTTAACTGAAGTATGTCAACTCAGAACATGTTTTTTTGTGCTTAAAAGCTCACCCTGAGAAAGGCTCAGGGCAACACTGAGATCCCAAATACTCAGCATAGTCTCTGGCCAGCTAATGAAGACTTTCTACTGGCTTAATACCATGTCTGAGCAGTCTTTTCTGGTGGATACCCACAACTGTATGGTGAGTTTTCAAGGCATAAGAACAATTACAGATGAGGTAGTACTTTAGGAGGAAAGGTTTTGAGCAAATTTATGCAGATTTAATATGAAACCTCACCACATAAGTTAGATTTTTTGGATCCACAAACACACAAAATTTGGCCAGATCTTAGCCGAGGATCTATCATCCACAATGCCGTTGCTATCTTTCAGTTACAGTTCAGATGCCTCTTCTTCCAGGTTATTCCCTAAATTGACCCATGTGAAATTCAAGAGTGATATGGGAGCTCTTCCTCATATAAGCTGGAGCATTCTAGATCCTGGCAACCATCTTGCCAAGTATAGGACATGAGCATTAAGCCAACTCACAGAAGGGCAGACACAAGAAAGGTCATGAAGAGAAAACTTCTAAGGACAACATTGAAATCTCTGGATCAAATTATAACAGTTTTTGTCAATCTCTTCATTTTTCAGTGTCCTGTAGAGATAGCAGGATTGCAGACAGATTTTTCTTTGGGCTGCCAGCATGCAAAAAAATGACATGGAGACTTATTATTAATCATGAAAGCTTGGCCTATAGCTTAGGCTTGTCCCACTAGCTCTTATAACTTAAATTAACCCATTTATATTAATCTGTGTTTTGCCAGGTGGCTTTTTACCTTTCTTCCTTCTTGCACCTCCTGATTTTCCATGTCCTCTGCTGTCTCTCCTGCACCTCAGTTCATCTCCTCTTCTCTCTCTCTGCCCAGAAGTCCTGCCTAACCTATTCCTGCTAGCTATTGGCCATTCAAGTTGTTATTAAACCAATCAGAAGGCACCATGGCAAAGACGCATCTTCACAACGTATAAAAAAAGATTATTCCACAACATTTCCCCCTTTTTTGTCTAAATAAAAAAAGGTTTTAACTCTTAACACAGTACAACTATATACAATAAGAAGAATTATCAGGTATTGTCTGAATAAAAAGGGGAGGTTTTAACCCTAACATAGTAAAACTATATACAATTATCAGGTAAGTATTATATTCACAGTGTCCAGTCCATGTGTATTTGTCATATTCAGAGAAAATACTCTATTATCTATCTTTTTTTTAAATAGATTTATTTATTATGTAAACAGTGTTCTGTTTGTATGTATCCCTGCAGGCCAGAAGAGGGAGCCAGATCTCATTACAGATGGTTGTGAGCCACCATGTGGGTGCTGGGAATTGAACTCAGGACCTCTGGAAGAACAGCCAGTGTTTTTCACCTCTGAGCCATCTCTCCAGCCCACTCTATTATCTATCTTATCTTGGTAAATTTAAAGTTTTATACCTAAACCATTTTCTATCATAACTTATATTACCATCTTAAAACTCTTTCTAGACCTCAAAACGTTTTTTTGATTGACAATTTAAGCTTTTACGTCTCTCAAACTTATACATTTTATACTTCTTTTGTGAGTTTTTTTTTGAATTTGATAACAAAGGAAATTGTAACTATGACTATCTTGTCTTTAACTCCATCAGAGACCAAAGAAGGATAAAATATTACATGAGTAAACAGGAAGTGCAGAGCAAACAACTTCCAAAACTATAGAAATGACAGAAACAACTGGTTGCCTGGACAGTCACCTAAGTTTCCTCTGTAACATTGGGGCATCCATCTTTGGCCTACAGGCCTAAAATATCTGACAGACTTTTCTGTAAAGCATGAATTTTGAAGAACTGTTCTACTTTGTCTTGGCAAAGTTTGGCAGTTGTCTTCTTTTGTGTCCTGCTTGTCCAGTTTGGACAGCATTCTGTCAGCAGTGAGGCAAGGGCACTTTCTTTGCCCAGTGACCAACCTTGCCACAAATGAAAGCAAACTTCATATGGAGTTTTTTTGGAGCCATCATCCTCTTTTGAAGTAAATCGGTGCTGCCAGGAGCAGACATGTCTCACTGTTGTGAAAAGCTTTATGTTATTAAAACATCTTAAATGCCATATTCTGTTGGTCTTTGAAGTGTTTAGAGACCACCTATCTATTTAAAATATATCTGTTTGACCTTGAAAACATACCTAACATGGCTACAAGTTTGATTTTCATAGATGGCTAACTACTAACCTGTCTTTATTATCCAAAATAGTTTGTAATATTAGCTTTGTCTAAAACTTTACATTGCATTTTTAAATGAGCTGCATAGGTACAATACCTGAATCGAGAATGAAACACATATACAGTATAACAAAAATAACCTTAAATTTGTATCAATATACAAAAATCCATACCAATGTAAAATATTTGAGGCTAGTCGTTGTTTAAAAGTAAACTCAACAATCCACTCTTTATCCCATCTTTTCTATACTGTATCCCCCTTTTTCTCCTCAGAAAGAGACCCCTGAATCCAATTTCCTTTGTTTAGCTTTCTCCTTAACCATGACCAGTAACAATTTGTAATCTCCGTAAATGATGACAAACATCCATAATCCATGGAATAACCAAACATCACCCACCCCACCTCTTGGGAATGTGGGTGTCATGTTTTCTAGACTGCTTTCTACTGTCTGTGGGCACTGGCATCTTTAGGGAACCTGAGAAAATTGAGATGATGGTCCAGTCCTGGGAAAACTGCCATAGCATTTGTTGTCCAATCTCTGTGCAATGGGAAAGTGCAAGCCTTAGCTGTAGACCTGGCTAGAATAGTCTATGGGGCTGAACCATCTCAGCCAGCAGCCTTGAAGATGTTCTGGATGCAGAACTCTGAGGAAACTGCAACAGAGGTACTCTGAGAGGCTGGATTACCTGGGCTACCCGTTTTCATTGATGTGTAGTCCCCTTGCTCTGAAAACACACAAACTTTCAAAGGAAACACACAAGTATGGACTGTGTGTTGTACACAAGCCAGCCAAAGATGATTTTTGTTTTATGTTTGAGCAGGTAAAATATACATCACCTGTCTTGTGGTTTATCTAGGTTTATTTCTTTATGTCTGTTGCCAGGATTTTCAGGGGATTTCACCCAATCAAACCTGATCTCTGTCAACCTTGAATGAATCCACAGCCTCTCATTTTCTGTGAAAACAAAAGCATAACCTCTTCCCCAAAGCAATACATTTTCTGGCTTCCATTTTAAAGTTACAGCATTCATAAAGTATCTAAGCTGGTTTAATTCAGGAGTTCTTCTTACAATCCCATGTCTCTCAGCAGCTGTCATTCACTCATCAGCAATCAAAAAATTCAAAGTCAACAGACTCCATACAGGATCCAGACTCCCTGTGTATTTTCCATCTTTACATGGTTTATCTTTTTTATATTATTTTACTTTCTCTTTACAGACTTTATTTTATTATTTATAAACTATTTTTTCTATGACTGTCTATACCCATTTTCTTTTCTTTTTTAAGCCTATGCACATTTTTAAACATACTTTAACTTATTTAGAGGTTTTTTCCATGTATAGCTGTCTTTCCTAAATACCTGCAGCATTCTCTGATCATGTGAGACAAACCTTAAACAGCCATGTCAGCCACTGCACACTCAGTTTAACGCATGGCACTGGCAAATGGCACTGGTGGCTGGCTCCAGCAAGCAAGAGCAGGAAGTTTTTGCTCTTTGCTGCTTGTTCTTGCCTCAGTAGCAAGTCCATTCCTTCACTGGAATTAGAGCCTACATCTTTGGTATTCCAATGTATTCTGAAGGCCAGCTGAGCCATCTGGCCTCATGGACTGAACTACTACGGGATTCTTGGACCTTCCATTTATAGACAGCCATTGTTGGATTAGCTGGACCACAGCCTGTAAGTCATTCTAATAAATCCCCTTTATATAATATATATATATATATATATATATATATATATATATAGAGAGAGAGAGAGAGAGAGAGAGAGAGAGACAGAGACAGACAGAGAGAGAGACAGAGAGACAGAGAGAGAGAGAGAGAGAGAGAGAGAGAGAGAGAGAGATTCATTCTATACATTCTCTTACTCTACAGAACCCTAACTAATACATATCTACTGTTGGACTACTCGGACCACAGACTATGACCCACTCTAATCCTACATATTAATTCTATCAGTTCTGTTACTTTAGAGAACCCTGACCTTTGCTGACTTCCTACTATGGGGTCATTAGAACACTGACTGTATGGGGACAGTCAGCAAATGTGGGTAATGCTCACATAGAGGAATTGCATCCAAGGTTCCAACCTTTGCTTTTCACCAAGAGCAAGACTGTCATTCTTTCCCCAAGTAGCTGCTGAAGCTGCAGAGGCCTCTCTACCTCACCCAAAGGCTTTTTGTGAAATTCACCATCACCTCTAGCCTCACTACCCTCCACTCCAAGGACAAATGAAGCTTACTTGCTTCTTGTTTTATTTATTTAAATTATAATTAGCATGTACTCATATACAAGGACATTTGCATACACATATATCATCTATTTCATTCCTATTCACCCTTCATTGCCCTCTTCTGTACCCATACTCACCTTCTGCTGTTCCCCTTCTTCACCCAGATAGTCCCACTTTTACTTTCTTGCTGTTTGTTTATGTGTGTGTGTATCTGCATATGCTTGTGTATGTGTGCATATGTGCATACATGTGTGTCTGTATACATTTGGAGGTCTGAGGTCAATATCAGGTGTCATTCCTCAGACACAATTCACTTTGTGTTTTGAAACAGGGTTTCTCACTGATCTGAAACTCACACAGCAGGCTACACACACCAAGAATCCACTTGTCTAAACTGCCTCAGCACTGGCATTTCAAGTGTGTGCCACCACACCCAGCTTTTTAAACATGCATTCTGGGGCTCACACTCAGGTCTTCATGTGTTGGGAGCCATTCAGCCTAGTCTCAGATCAGCATATGACTACCTGTCCAATGGGTTTCCTCAGCGCAAGGCTCCTGTGGAAATGGACTCTCACTTGGCAAGGACCAGTGGTCCACAGGACAGCATAGGAATATGCAAAATGCATGCAGCTTGCAGGCTCTTTTCCCTCTCATTATATTGGTGATTCTTTGGGTGCTTGTTAGTTTTTACATGTCAGTCACACATGCAATAGCTGTAATTTTCCCTGAAATTCTGCTCTTTCTTGAATATTTTCCCCTAAGATTCAACAGGGGGCTAATGCTTCTTAAATCTCTTATCTTGAATTACTAACTACAACTCCCAACCCTGGGAACTTTTCTGACTCAATAGAGGTAGTTAGGTATATATGAGAAAATAACACTTGGAATAATTACCATGTCTAACAGTTCTGGAAAAGAGAGCAGGGCATGCACATATAGATTAGGGAGAAATCCTCAGGAATACACATAGTGCCAACTGTTGAGAGTAAGTTGCCTGGACACCAAGCATAGAATCATTGGTAGGATCTGGTATGCTCTAAGAGGAAAAAATGCAATGTAAACTGTGGGATGGATAGATCCATGTTTATCATACATAGGACCTTATATTGGTGGAAGAAGTATGGTATAATGAGATGGGAAAAGAGTGCTTTATTGAAATCTGCCTTTTATAGAGAGATTGAGACATGAGACCCTCCTTTAGAAAAGGGAACTATATAAAAATATATCTTGCAGACATAAAAAAAATTGTCTGGGTTTAAATATTGTTGTCCTTAAAGCATTGTGCCCATGTCTATTACTTTTTAACTTTGTAACCAGAGGTAGCTGCCAGCTGACATAAGTGCTGTGAGAGCAAGATGTGTCTGGCTTGATTTTTAGTGAAGCCTGCAAAAATGCTGACCTCTTTGTCTAGAATAAAGTTATGCAGGGGATGGAAGGTGTATTGGGGGAAGCATAAAGGGGAGCAATGGGGTTTCATAATGATCACAGTGTATTCCTTAAATTATGATGTATTTCTTAAAGTAAAAAATGGAAGCCAATAATAAAGCTGTTCATGTAACCATGGTAAGAAAACTCTGTTTAAATATAAATAAAGATGGCCCAAGCTATTCAGGGCCACTTGAGTGCAATTCACTTGGTGGTCAGTGTAGCTAGAGTTTTCCTGCCTGGCCCACAGTCAGGACAAATCTCTCTCACCTGCCAGTCCCACAGCTGCTCAGACCCAACCAAGTAAACACAGAGACTTATATTGCTTACAAACTGTATGGCCGTGGCAGGCTTCTTGCTAACTGTTCTTATAACTTAAATTAACCCATTTCTATAACTCTATACCTTGCCACATGGCTCGTGGCTTACCAGCATCTTCACATGCTGCTTGTCATGGCGGAGGCTGGCAGTGTCTTCCCTCAGCCTTCCACTTCCCAGAATTCTCCTCTCTCCTTGTCCTGCCTATACTTCCTGCCTGGCCACTGGCCAATCAGTGTTTTATTTATACAGAACGATATCCACAGCACTTCCCTTTTCTTTTTTTTCAAAAAGGAATGTTTTAACCTTAATATAGTAAAATTACATATAATTTGGGGATTTGGGTGTAGCTTCTCTTACTACTTCCTGCTGGAGGAGGGCACTGTATCTTATGGGGACACAAAGAAAATTTTAGGATTATGGAGTAGTCCATGAGGCTGTATTGTCTGAGCCAGTTGCCTTCAAACCATTCTGGATGTGGGATCATCTGGGCCATGGTGTCATCGGAGACCTTTCAGGGGGTCTTGGCTGGTCAAACCTGATGTGTCTGAATCTGGAACAAATCCATAGCCTCTGGCTTTCTGTGGAAACAAAAGCAGAGCCTTCTTTCCAAAGCAACATATCCTTACATCCAAATTTTGAAGTCAAGGTACCCTTAAAATATACATTTTGGCATAACTCAACAGCTTTTGCAATCAAATGTTTTTCTTCAGTTACGAATATCAAAGACAACATAATCCAGATTGTATGTGTGGTAGCCATCTTTACGTGGCTTATTTTTTATATTACCTTGAGCCTACTGCTTTAAACTGCAGCATTCTAAGACTGAAACGGCGCTGTGGCTGCTGGCTCCACCCACTTCAGCTTCCCAACATGGTGGTGGTACGTTTACCACCAGCTCTGGGAGCCATCTTGGGTCTATGCTTTTATCCAAGCAGCGTGTAGTTCAGAAACCTCTTTTTGTTTTGTACTAGCAAAGGCTAAATCCACCACACAGCTTAATGTGCCACTTGCAGAGGCCTCATGTCAGAAGTTTTCCTTGTGCTGACACCCCTTTCCCATCCCAGGACCTGAACCCGAGCCAAAGCTGGACCCTGGTGTTCATGCTCACACTGCAAACACTTCAGCAATTGAGAAATGTGCTGTCTATCTTTCTATGTCTGCCTCACTTCACTCAACATTACTGTCTCCAGTTCTCCCCACTCCGCAGTGCAGTGTTCTGTGAACACCATAGCCATCTCCTGGCAGATGTCCCCACAAACTAGTTTCCGTTTCAATGCTTGACAACACACTTGGCCCCTGAAAAGTCTTTATCTTTTAGAGACACATACTGCAGTCTGTAGTGGGATTGGCTCCAGAATAAGTACAAGGAGGAAGTGGGTAGCAGGAACTGAAACGAGCCATGTGGTGAGTTAACTGCTGGAACTGCAGAACGGGAACATAGGGCCTTAGGATACAAGTTATTTTGCATATTTAAAATATCTGTAATGAAAACAGTTAAGAGAGAACATCTTCCTACATGCTATCAAACATCCTGTGGAGATATTTAATGGCTGAAATAATTGCCTAAATTTAGTAAGTGAATGTAAGTTTATGAATATTGATGAGTTATTTTGATAATTGCAGTCAAAAAAATGAGGAGAGGGTGCTCTATATTACATCTGCTGGTTGCCTTGACACTACAGTATTGCTTTTCTCTAAAGGGTAAACAAACACACAGAAAAAATGAGAACATTGTTCGAGTAATTGAACTAAAGGCTAAGGGCACCTAATATGGGGGAATATAGCTTAACTTACCAAAAGATAGTTGTGGATTGTTGGAATGGAGGTGAGGAACTAGCTTAACCTGTCTTCAAATGTTCATATAACAATTTCCCAGTATTATCATTGAAATGAAATTTGTCTAATGGATGTGTTTCATTTTGCAGAGCTTGGAAAATTAAAGTATGTGCACCATACCATAGATACATATTCAGTATTTCAATGGGCAACTGCTTTAAGTTCTGAAAAGGCTGATTCTGTAATCACACATTTATTAGAAGTTATGGGTAGTGTAGGGATACCTGTACAAATTAAGACGATGATGCTCCAGCATATGTCTCTAGTAAAACGAAACAGTTGTTGCATATTACAACATAAAACATACTACAGGAGTACCACAAAACCCTACAGGACAGGCAGTTATAGAATGCTCTAATCACACTTTAAAAGACAGGCTGAATAAACAGGAAGGTGTAAGAAAGATCCCCAGAGACAGATTACACAGGGCTCTATTAACTTTAAATTTTTAAATGCTAATGAGAAAGGAACAAAAGCTGCTAAGAGACATTGGATAGTAGAAAAACTGCTATCACCCTTAGCCCATTATGCACCACAAGAAAGGAGAGAGACAATGCATGTGGGTTCCAAAGATTTTAATAACTCGCCACAGAAGCAGATCACTGATCAATCAGGGCTGCAGGACAAGGACTCAGGAGCCTTTTTCCTCCTGACAGCCCTGAGCAGGAGGAGAATCAGGATTTATAAGCACAAAAATCACAAACATTTCTTGCCAAGTTACACTTACAATTTTCACTAATCAGGATTTAGAGATTAGGGACTTTCCTTGTGTATTCCATCATTGTCAACCAATATACAATGCAAGCTTTTCAGTCCAACCAATCAGACGCATTTGTTCTTTCTGTTGTCAAGAACATCCACAATGTTTCTAGAGAACTAAAGATGCATAATGACTATTTCTATGATTTCAAGAGGAATAGGTCAGCCATTGGAAAGTTCTCAGATCCTCTAGGACTTGGGAACCTGAACCTTATTTCATCCTACAGGTAATGGAGTCTGAAGTCAAAATGGAAGTACTTAGGCCAAGGTGCTTTTGCCTGACACCTTCAAATTAAATCAGCCTGTATATTTTAAAGATATGTTGACCTCAGAATGGAAACCAGGATATGTGTTATATTGGGGAAGAGGTTTTGCTTTTGTTTCCATAGGAGAAGAAATGCTATGGATACCATCAAGATTCATAAAGATTAGATTCATACAGGAGAGATCTCCTGAATAAGGAGAAGCAATAGTTCACCAGACAGCTTGTGCATTCAATCCAAACTAACAAATGCCTTTCATCTGATCAGGCATGAAAAAAATAAAAATAAAAAATAACAATATTTTTGAATGATAATTTACCAAAGGCATACAAAGAAAAAATGGGTTTTCTTAAACCATGTGTTTTAATTCCATGTTAGAATATTAGACTGTAGATTTCCAAATGGCCCACACCATCTTAGACATAAGCTTTTTGAGTTTTTTTCCTAAATAAAAGGGATATTTTTGTTGTCTGTTATTAAAAACACAGTTAAGATATTTAAAATGGCCACGTGGTGGTGATGCACACCTTTAATCCTAACACTTGGGAGGCAGAGGCAGGCAGATATCTGTGAGTTCCAAGCCAACCTGGTCTACAGAGCTAATTCCAGGACAGCCAGGACTACTAAAGAAATCCTGCTTCAAAAGAAAAAAAAAGATATTTAAAATGCTTTAAGTAAATTCAAAGGGTTACTACAGTTTAAATTTGCTTGCTAAATCTCTAAGAGTTGGAGTGTTTTGGAGCTAAAATAAAATATTTGAGCATGGTGGTGGTAGCCTATGCCTTTAATCCCAGAAGAAATAGGAGGACCTCTATGAGTTAGTTGTTTTCTAAATTCTAGAGCTACAGTGAACAATGTGCTTTACATGCTTTTAATCCCACAACCTAGGGACAAGATTCAGATACAGCTCCTAATTGATGTGCTTGAAAACTAGAGAAATCACATACCATGTTTACAGATTATTATAAAAATGCTCTACAGGGTTATTAGAAAGGCGGCTAATTTCCAATGGGAACAGGAACAAAGAGCAGCTTTCACAACTGCCAGTAAGCTCTTCTCCATGCATGCAACCCTGACCGATATTGAACCAGATGATACCCTAATTATGAATATCATATTTATTAGTGAATTGGCAACTGGGGACTCTGAATAAGGTAGAAAGGAAGGAGTCCACCAACATTTTTCTGTTGGCTTCTGTTGCAAACGCTTTGCATATCTGGAGAGTAAATACTCTCTCCTTGAGAAACATATCTGGACATTTTATGTGGCATGGAGAACCTTATACTCAGTCATTGCCAACCACCTCATGGTCATAAGAGCACCCCTTACAATGATGGATTGGATCTTTTTGAAGACAGAGTTCTTCACAGACTTAGCCACGGAAGGAAAGGTATTACAATGAAACTAGTACCTATCTGAATTCCTTCGTGACAAGGATGTGGTAGCAAAGGGGTCAGTGCCTTACTGTACTGAGGAAATAGCTCAGTTTCCCATAATCACCACCCCTAAACAACTCCCCCTCCCCTAAAAGAAGCACCATTGCCCAGTGGGGACCAATGGAATGGTCACAACATTTGGCTAAGGCATGGTTTACTGATGGTTCATCAACCACTGATGGAATGAAAACTAATGGAAAGTGTCAGCCAACAGATCAAGAGATGGAATGGCTATTACTGAGGAAGGAACCACCAAATCAGCACCACACGCTGAAGTAACAGCAGCACTGTTGGCTATAAGACAAACATAAGGAAGGCAAAAGGAAATATCTTCTCCAGTTCATGGTGTGTGTGTGCAATGGTACAGCTATATGGTCATCTAAATGGAAAACCACTAACTGGCAGATAAATGGCAAAGATACCTGGTCATGGGGGGCATGAATGGAAATGGCAAAACCTAGGAAAACTTGGCAAAGACATTAAATTTTATGTAGTTTATACAAACAAGAAAGACAAAATGTCTGAAAATAATGAAATAGTGGATAAATTGGCATCGTGTTTAATTAAGACTAGAATATTGAAATTTTCCAGGGAACAAATTCAGAATAAATCAACAAGAATGGTAGATTACACATTCAAAAATCTTGAAAGTTTACCCCAACACTAAAAAAATAAGGGGAAATGGAGAACCAAATTAAACCAGGACAACCCTATGAAAATAATTCTTATAAGGAATCCATAGCCAGGCAACGGTTCACACCTTTAATCCCAGCACTTGGGAGGCAGAAGCAGTCACATAAAATTTATAGTGACTTAAATTTAAAAGCCACTTGCCAAAGGGAGGCTGAAATCTAAAGGGAATGTTCTTTGTGATCTAAAAACAAATATACTTTAACCTTGAATTTATATATAAAGAGAAAGGGGAATATAGGTGTATTTATCCACCAAACTAAGCTATATTTAAGCTATATAAAAGTTTCAATTTTTCAAAAAGAATTTTTTAATTGAAAGATAAATTTTTTTTCTGTTGTCAAAAAACATTTTGCCCTAGCAAAAATAGAACCTGACAAAAAAGGAACCCCCAGAGTTAGGGTTGGGGCAGGGTTTTGCTTTTATCTTTCTAGGAGAATAAAAGCGTCTGACTAAGGAATCCAGAGACCACTGGACAGGTCTGAAGAAAAAGGATGGATCATTGGGAGAAGATGTCCCAGGAAAAAGATAACCTTTGAGGACTCCAAGAATATGATGGAGCTCTGCAGTGACAAATCCACCTGGATTGTGGTAATGCCGCTAAGCTAACAAACATCAATGAAAGATCAGCTTCCAACTACAAGCTGCTCAGGACATTCAAATTGCTGAGTTCATTTGAGACTGACATGAACATTTTACAGAACTTTGAACTTAGAAATACTTAATCCTAAAGCTGCCAATTACAATCAAGCTGTACATTGTGGAAAGCTTGGTAGAAAGAGCTTAATTATTGTAAATAGTTTTACTGTGTTAGAGTTAAAACCTTTCTTTTTTTTTTTTTTTTTTTTTTTTGGTTTTTCGAGACAGGGTTTCTCTGTGTAGTTTTGCGCCTTTCCTGGAACTCGCTTTGGAGACCAGGCTGGCCTCGAACTCACAGAGATCCGCCTGCCTCTGCCTCCCGAGTGCTGGGATTAAAGGCGTGCGCCACCACCGCCCGGCTTCTTTTTTTTTTTATTTAGACAAAAAGAGGGAAATGTTACAGGATATTTAATCACACTGTGAACCCCAAGACTGTGTTATTTACTGGGAAAAAAAAAAAACCTGCTTCTAGCTGTGGTGTGGCTCAACCCTAGCACACGCCTATAATCCAAAAGTGTTTTGCTTGAGTATTGTAAACAGGATTAAATAAAATCAACCATAGGTCAAGACACAGAGCAAGCAACCAGTTGACAGGAAATAACCATAGAGAGTAAGAGAGTCAGGAGGAAAGAGAGAGACACACATACAGGAAGTAGAAGGGAGGGACATCCAGTTGGAGGAATCTTTGTTTCAAACAACAGGTGAGGTGGGTGGATTTTGGATTTTTCTTGGGGTTATGGATAATTGTCATCGTAAGGGGTTAGTAATAAGTCATTATAGAGGATGATGGGCACCGAAGACACTCCATATGGAGTTTGCTTTTCTTCTTGGCAAAACTGGTCTGTTGGGCAAGAAACTGCCCTTGCCTCAACTGCTGACAGCAAATAAGCTGTCCAATCTAGACAAGCAGGATACAAAGAAAAGTGACTGCCAAACTTTGCCAAGACAGGGTAGGACAGTCCTTCAAATTTTCCTGCTTTTGAAAAAAGTCTGTCAGATATTCTAGGCCTGTAAGCCAAAGTTGGATGCCCCAGTGTTGCAGAGAAGCCTATGTGACTGTCCAGGCAGCCAGATGTTTCTGTCATTCTTTGCATTTTTTGGAAGTCACTTGCTTGCATTTCTTGCTTACTCAGGTAATACTATTTTACTTCTGAGGTCTTTGATGGGGTTGAAGACTCAAGAGTTACAGTTACAATCCTCCCAAATCTTAGCTAAGGACATATTAGGTATAAAACTTAGATCATTCAGGAGTAATCTAAGTTTGGAGTAATTGGAGTAATCTCTTAAAAATTGCCTATTACCTATGGTCTAGACGCCTAGGATGTATTTCTTTCTTTGTTATTGTTCTTGTTGTATGTAGTTTCATTCCTTGTTAAGATTATTACCTTTTCCTCTTTCTGAACTCGATAATTGTTCTTATTGTATATAGTTTTTATTATGTTAGGATTAGAACCTTCCTTTTTATTTTAGACAAAAAAGGGGAAATGTTGTGGGAATCTGTCATTCAGTCCAAGACCAATTGGAACGGTTTGGCCCAGTGGGTGTGGTCTTCTCTGAAGGCACATGACCCTTTAAGAATTTGTGGGAGAAGGGTCAAGCTCTTTCTTGGGCAGGTCATAGGGGGTGATGAGCAGCAGAGAAGCATGGCTTGCAGTTTACTTCCATCTCTCTTGCGCAAATTGGCAGGACAGCAGCAACTGCATCATTGGCAGTGTTTTAGCCTTGTTCAGTGTCTTGAGTGAACCTCATTGATTACATTCCTTACCTTACCTGGTCCCATACTCCCACGTCCTGCTTTATATCCTCTCTCTGCCCTTTAGTTAGTTTGGATAAGGATTTATCTTCTTGATTTTTCTCAAAGAACCAACTCTGTTTCATTGATTCTTTTTATTGTTTGCTTTGTTTCTATTTTGTATTGATTTCAGCCCTGAGTTTGATTATTTCCTGCCATCTACACCTCTTGGGTATATTTGCTTCTTTTTGTTCTGGAGCTTTCATGTGTCGCTACTACTACTATGAAATCTCTCTAATTTCTTTATGAAGGCACTTAATGCTATGAACTTTCCTTTTAGCATTGATTTCATTGTGTCTCATAATTAGGTATATTGTGCATTGATTTTCATGGAAAAAGAAATCTATTTGGTTTTCTGTATGCTTCTTGTACCTTGACAGGCTTCTTTTTCTTTAGGTTAGGGAAATTTTCTTCTGTGATTTTGTTGAAAGTATTTTCTGGGCCTTTGAGCTGGGAATCTTCTTCTTTTTCTATTCCTATTATTCTTAGGTTTGGTCTTTTCACAGTGTCCCAGATTTCCTGGATGTTTTTGTGTTAGGAACTTTTTAAATTTAACATTTAACATTTTCTTTGATTAATGTATCAATATCTTCTATTGTATCTTCAATGTCTCTTCCATCTCTTATATTCTGTTGGTGATGCTTGACTCTGTAGTTCCTGTTCACTTACCCAGATTTTCCACTTCCAGAGTTCTCTCAGTTTGTGTTGTCTTTATTACTTCTATTTCCATTTTTGGGTCTTGAACTGTTTTATTCATTTATTTCACCTGTTTTGGGCAGATTTTCCTGAATTTCTTTAAGAGATTTTTCATTTCCTCTTTAAGGGCCTCTATCATCTTTATAAGGTTGGATTTAAGGTCATTTTCTCATGCTTCAGCTATGTTGGGATGTCCAGGACTTGCTGTGGTAGGATAGCTGGGCTATGGTGATGCCATATTGTCCTGGCTGTTGTGTTCTTACACTGGCCTCTGGTCATCTGGGTTTGGGGTTGTTATAGGTTTAGGTGCTAATTTCTGATTTTGTCTTATTAGATGGATGTTTTCTCCTTTGCTTTCTATTTCCTCTCTGGTCTTCTGTCCTGAGTGGCCTGGGGTTCTGGTAACCAGCAAGTTTTCAGGTCTAGGAGGGTGTCTTCACTGAGGTCTTTGTGTCCTGTGTGACCTCTGGGGATTTGGGGGCCATTGTTGCCTCTGGGATTCCAAGTACCTATGTGACCTCTGGGTACCTGCTTGGCCCCTGGGGTTCCTTGTATGGAGTGGCCTCCAGTAAAGCAGAAATAAATAAATAAATAAATAAAGAGAGAAAGAGAGAGAGAGAGAGAGAGAGAGAGAGAGAGAGAGAGAGAGAGAGAGAGAGAAGGAAGGAAGGAAGGAAGGAAGGAAGGAAGGAAAGAAAGAAAGAAAGAAAGAAAGAAAGAAAGAAAGAAAGAAAGAAAGAAAGAAAGAAAGAAAGAAAGAAAGCTTGGGAGATGGCAGCTCAGCTAGTAGAGGTGCTTGCTCCACAAGCATGAGGAACTGAGTTCAGATCCTGGCACCACATAAAAAGCCAGGCAAGGCTGCTTACCCTGCAACCCCGGCCCTGGAGCTCACTGGCCACGAAGTTTAGCTAGAAAAAAGTGGCAAGCTCCAGGGTAGGGCAGAGAGTGACAGAGTAGGACTCCCACCATCTACCTCTGGCCTCTAGATGTACATGCATGGGTGGCAGAACACACACACACACTTAAAAAAAAGAACCAGGAGTCAAATAGAAATTTGCAGTCTACCAATTAAGCTAGTAATAATTCATGGGTGACCAAAATACTGCATGTTTTTAGTAGATCAATCTAGGATATGAAGAAATACAATGTGTCCCGGTTAGTTTTATGTCAAGTTGACAGAAGCTTGAGTCATCAGAGAGGAGGGAACTTCAATTGAGAAAATGCCTCTATAAAAGATCAGGTTGTATGCAAGCCTATAGGACATTTTCTTAATTGATGGTGGTCCTGAGTTCTATAAGAAAGCAGACTGAGCAAGTCATGGGAGCAAGCCAGTAAGCAGCTCCCCTCCATGGTCTCTGCATCAGCTCCTGCCTCCAGGTTCCTGTCCTGTGTGAGTTCCTGTCTTGACTTCCTTTGGTGATGAACAGTGATGTGGAAATGTAAGCCAAATGAACCCTTTCCTACTCAAGTTGTCAAGGTGCACTGTGTAGCGTGGGTCAGTTGAAGAAAGAAGGCACTCCAAGATGAAATTTTAAGGCCTATGTGGCAGCAGGATGGTCCAGCCTTTGTGATGAACTGAACCCCAAACCTCTGTAGAAAGGCATATTTATTGAAAGTTACACAAAGTATTTCCTCACACCAAGGTTCCTAATCTTAATTTACATGTCTTACTGAAGGAGAGCATCACATGCCTCTTCATTATGTATTGTGTGCAATACATAATAATACAAGAGGTTCAGGGGTGCCTGAGTCCTCTTGTGACCAAAGCCCCTTCAGAAAAAAGAAAAAAACAACAACACTGTTTTCCACAAGGATTCTTCAAAGTACTCCTAAAAACGGTTGTTCATTCTAATGTCTATCCCAGATACGGTGACTCTGCTAATTCCTACAATGCCAAGTAGCATTGGTCATGGCATTTCATCACAGCCATAGAAACCCTAACTAGGGCAAGATGCTAGGCAAGGGTTAGAGGGATGGCTCCGTGATTAAGAGCACTTGTTGCTCTTCCAGTGGACCCAGCACCCACACCAGGCAGCTCACAACTGCCTGAACATCCCCAGAGGATCAGATGCCTTCTTCTGGCCTCCACAGGCATCCACACTCAAGGCAGACACAGACATAAAATGTAATTAAAAGGTACTAGGCCATTGGTGCTCTGTAATGAAACTTGCTATAGCAAAAACATTTAAAATCTGAATAAGCAATTGTCTAAAGAGTGATGAAATTGGAAAGGAATATTGTCAGATCTAAAGGAAACTTCACTTCCCCAAATTCTGGTGGTTAGACAAAAGCCAGCACTCCTCAAGAATTTGTGAAGCTTGTTCCCCTCTAACAAAGGACAGAAGGGACAAATATCTATCTATTGTGCCCACATGCTGGCCTCCAGGCTCCTTCAGTATCACAGTGCCTAGCTCCTCCTGCCTCCTCCCCAACCATGAACTTCTCCATCCCAGGAATGCCCCTGCCCCCAGCTACTCTTCTCTCCTTATAACCCTGCCGTTTCGGCTCTCCTCCATCTCTTTTGCCCTCTCTCTCTGTCTTCCTCTCTTAGTCTTCTCTCTGTCTTTGTCTGTCTCTCCTCCCCTCTCCTGGCCAGGCCCAGTCTGCTGTCCTCAGTCTACTATTTTCTCTCCCTGCCCTCGATTCTTCCAGATGCTTCGGGCTGCTCTCTCCCTCATATCTACAATAACCTTCCCGTCAACCATAACTTGGAGAGGTCATGTCCTCAGTTTATACAAAATGGTGATGTTGAATTCTGCTAGAGAAAAATTTGGTGGGGGTTGGAAACAGGTAGATATCAATGATTACTGATAAATCATTTTTATATGCTAAACACTATGTATCATCATGGGTCTTTATTTTTTTAATGATAGCTTTTGATTTTACAATACAAAATATTTCACAAACGTAGGCAAGATCATTAGCTAACATAATCAGCAGAGCGGTAACTAAAACCTGGTCTTTCCGATGCTGGAAAACCCCCTCTTTCTGCAATGACACCCTTTTAGGTAGAGTGCCTGGAATGATTTTTAGGCTTGTCTTCTGAGAGAACTTACCTGCTGCTATGGCGTTCAATTGTGTGAAACTATCTTGACCACGAGCTCAACAAGGGAGGAGTTTATTTTTTTCCTGTCATGAGAAACCTGAGCATAGCGGTCAAGGTGGGTGCAGCCCCTTTTTCTGTTGAGTGTTGTTCTTAGTCTAAGATTACTGTTCCACCCCTGCTCACAGCAGGAAGGAAAGCAGAGGAGAGAAGAGGAGGTTTTCCTCAAGAAAGCAAGCCTTCCCGGACTTTGTTCTGCATCTCCAGGGCCAGAACCACGTTGACTGGGCTCCCCCAGCGATGGCATCCGTTGCACTTGAGCTTGGTACATCGCCTCCCTGAAGGAGTGTGGGACTCTCCAAGAAGTTGAGGTGGGGAATTATTGAGACAGTGTCTGTCTCTCGTAGACATTTGACAATTCTGAGGTGAGATGGTTGGGACAGAAGCCTCAGATCTAGGTTTCTAGGAGCTCAGGAACCTATCTTAGTTCATTTCTCTGTTCCTGTGACAAAATAAGCAGGTAGGGCTTATCTGACTCAGTCTCCAGGATACAGCACATCATGGCGTAGAAAGCAGGTGGCCGGAGCGGAGTCAGTGTAGTCAGGAAACAGAGATAAAAGCGCATCTTGTTTTCCCCCTTTCATTCAAAGACCCCAGTCCACATGGATGGTGTCACCTACATTCAAGGTGGGTCTTCCCACCTCTGTGAAGCTTCTCAGAAAAATGTCCTTCCAGACACACTCAGCGGTGTGTTTCCATGGTGACTCTACATCCAATCAAGTTGCCAAAGAAGGCTAACCATCACAGCACCCTTTCGGATGAATTTTGTAGCAAGCGAGGCAGAAGAGGCCAGAGGAGAGAACCTGGGAATCAATGGGTCTGTCACAATCTCACCACCAGCTCCCCAAACAGGATCCTGCTCTGGGGAGGAGTCTAGTATGTAGTCACTCTAACACCGCTAGATGGGAAAAGTCTCAGGACAGTGTTGATAAGAAATTTGGTAATGGGGGGAGAAAGTGGGCATGTGGGGATACTTGGGAATGCTAGGAACATTTGAAGACCAATTCTGCCTCCTGGATCACTTCATCCTATGAAAGTGTAGGCTGGCTGCTCGGAGCTACTTCTCCCAGCCCTGATGCTAGCAAGGCACTTCTCCTTCATACTGCTGGATATGTTTAGCCTAGCATGTAAGGTTGGCGTACACCTAGTTCAGAGAGACGTATGACTGGCCTCTTTAAAGTACACACTCCACAGATGGTGACTTGTCTTTCTTAGGTCTATGCTCTGACTGCACACCTCCTGCCCTCCCTTCCTCTCTGCAAAAGGGTCCCCCAGCCATTTCTGATGCTCTACCTTCTCTCTGAAGGGAGTGCGGGGGTGGGGGTGGGTGGGGGAGGGGGACAACGACAAGGGAGGGACACACACCCCTCTGGGCTGAAGCATTTCACAGCCTCACTTGATTTCATTCATCGCTCCTTTTTCCAGGATGTCTCCTCTGAGCTGGGAGGCAGGCACACGCAATTCCCCTTACAGCCCACATGTAACACCCGAGGGGCCTTTGCTACCATGTCAGTCCATTTCTGAGTTCCTGGCAAGGTCAGTTCAGCCCAACTGGGAGGGGGAAAGGCGTAGGCTACAACCCGGAACATGGATCTGCTTGGAGAGGAGTGGGAGAAAAATCGTGTCGTATTTTGAATAACTAACAAGTCATAGGTTCTCAACAAATATTTACTGAATTAACACTGGCCAGCAAAGAAAAAAAACACGATATGTTCTGCAGATTTTGATTTTTAAAAATCAGGATTTATAGCGCACTAAGGTAATTGGTAAGTGGCGCATGCGTCTCAAGTCATGTCGCCTTGGGAATATCCTCATCTGTAAACAATTGCCAAGGGTAAACTTGAGAAACTGGCCGTAGAGCAAGAGGTGGTGTTAGGAGCACCTCAGGCTGGGCTTGGATCCTCAAGATCTGGCACCAGGAAGGGGTCTCCTTCACCCCAAACCCTGCAGCCTTCTGCCAACTCTTTTCCAGCCGTCCCGGGGTGGCAGCCTTGGCCGCCTCTGGTCGCCTCACCGGCAGGGGGCGTCCTACGCACTGTCTAGGGAGTGCCTGCTTTTTCCAGTATGAGCCAGATGGCGACCTCGGTGGACTCAGGCAGTTTACCCCGAGCGCTCCGGGCCTGGCTAGGCTGAAAGAAAAAAGGAGCAGCCGGATTACTCCGGCAATAACCTAGGACAGGAAGGGGTGGGATGGGCGGGGCGAGCGGAGGGGAGAACGCGCGGCTCCGCCTCTTGGGGCTCATCTGGGGCGTGTGGAGCGGAGGTGGGCGGGGCGAGCGCCGCGCGGCTCCGCCCTTTGGGACTCACCTGGGGCGACTGGAGCGGAGGTGGGCGGGGCGAGCGGAGGTGGGCGGGGCGAGCGGAGGTGAGCGGGGCGGGGCCCCGCCCCTCGAGCAGTCTCGGCGGTTGGCTGCTTGAAGCTACTCGGGCTCCGCGGGTGCTGAGGAGTGCGAGCTGAGGTGAGCGCGCGGCTCCTGGGGGCCACTGACGGTCGCGTTGCCAGGAGGCGTCCCTTCCTGGGACTCGGGGTGACGCCGCCAGCGGCGGGCTTCCGCAGAGCGGACGAGGGGCAGGGTCCCACGGGCGCCCGGCCCCCACGCCGCGGTTCCCAGCCCTCTGCATCAGGCCCGGGGCTGAGGTGGGTGTGTCTCGGTCCTCGCTGGCTTCCCGACACACGCCCGGCGCACCCGGGCTCGGCGACTGAACCTTGGGCTCTGCCCTGCCGGCGGTTGGTACTGGAGCGCGGCGGCTGGCTCGGGGACCCGCCCCGGGGAGCAGGGGGCTGAAGCAACTTCTCTCCTGCGGAGTTGCGCGACCGCATCACCTGGCTGCAAGAAGGAAACACGCTCGCTCCGTCCCCAGCTGTGCAAGTGATCTGATAAGGGCGTTGTTGCTCAAATCCCAGAGGTAAATAACACCCGTGGTTACAGAGGACACACGAAAGGTGCTTCCGCGTGTGCTTTGTATTTACGAACGTGTGCAGCACACATTGGCAGGGCCTATGGCTAGCGTTTCTTTATGAATCAAGATTTTAAAGTTACTGCGGGTTGATGCCCATGAGAAGTGCAGGGACTGGAAACCTGTAAGATAAAACGTTAGCCTTAAAGGAGCAAAGCGACTTGTGGACTTTGACTGTGTCCTCGTTTTGAAACGTTCTGGAATTTGAGGAAATGTTTTTAGTTTTAGAAAGGGTATTAATTACATTTAAAATTTTTTAAACGTGTGTGTGTCCTGTCTCCCTGTGGAGGTCAGAGGACAAGTTTCAAGGAATAATCTCTCCATGTGTGTTCGTGGTTGGAACTCGTGTTCTGGCTTAATGGCAAGAGCCCTGAACTATCTTGCTGGCTTCATAAGGAGTTCTAGGACAGGTTCCAAAGTTACACAGAGAAACCCTGCCTCGAAAAACAAACCAAAAAAAAAAATCTGATCTTTTAGGATTACTGACTGAAGTTGAAATATGCATTGAGGATTTGCTTCGAAGTTTGGGGGTTCAGGAGTACACTGGGCCGTGAGAGGTTAACAGGCAAAACTGGATGTTAGGCATGCAATTCTTTACTGTGTCTGTTTTTGCACATTTTGGGTATTTCCCTTTAAAAGTTGCAACACTGCCTTTCTTTTTCTTTCTTTTTTTCCTCCAGTTCAGCACTATACAGGTGACTCTAGTTTCAAAGCCTCTCATATATCATTATTTTTCATAAATTGGATGTGAATACTGCCTCATCAGACTGACCCTAAAAGATCATAGTCTCTGTCTGTCTTACACACTGCACAGGAGATGGCACCGCTGTTTGTTAGTGGATCAAGTTGATGCAGGTGGGTGCTGGCTCAGCTTTTTCCGAACACACACCATTAGCAAACCTGGGGGTTGGGCTGCCTCCAGTCAGGCGGTTTGTATCAAATGTGTTAGCATTTTTCCCAATGGCTCCAATCCCTTCTAAGTTATACTCAGCAGAAAAACAGGCCTGGGCTTTGGGTATGGCTCATCAGTAGAGCATTTGCCTGGCATGCTCCGGGGCCAGGGTTGGGTCTCCAGCACCCTTCAACCCCCCAAAAGAGAGCAGAGTAGGAACTGCCTGCGGTCCACTTGGGATCATATGCACTTCTGCACATCCTGTATGTCACTAGTTTTTGTAATGATGAAGACAGCATAACTGAGCGGGGCTGGACTTAGTCCTTGAAAAGGATCTGTATTTTCCCGAAGTTACTCCACTTTGCTTTCAGGATCGAGAAACAAACATCCGGCCTGTAACAAGCCGTGTAGCATGCCCATGCCATTCTTTTCGTTTGTGTGGAGAGAGTTACATTTGTCCACATTCTTTTTCCTCAGATTTTATCCTGTAATTCTTACTGTGCTCTGCCGCACTCGATTGGCACATTGTAAAAGTGTAGATTCTAAGCGGGAACAATGGAAGCGCAGCAAATAAAGAAAGGGGATGCAGACTCCGGAAAGAGAAACCCACATTTTAAGTAACTTCACTACAACTGAGTTTAATATTCCTTTAATTTAAAAGAGGCACCACATAAAACTCTGCCTGTGACAATGGATTGCTGAAGTGTTAGACAAACCACCTCAAAGGAAAATGTGAGTTTGTTCTTGAGTCAAATATGAAGGACCGCGCCTCGGAACACAGATTCAGGCTGCCCAAATACATGTTCTGATGTGGAAATGGTTTCATGATGTTTTTATAGGACAAAAAGTCATAAATTAAGCCACTTAAAAATATGCACTGCCAGAAACATCAGGTAGGCCATCACAGCCAAGAAGACAGCCCAGCTGTAGGTCTCAGATGCTGACTGGTAAGTCCTTAGCTCTTGATGATGGAAGATAGTGGTGTGCTGAGCTAATACCTTCCAAAGGATTTTACGTGGGAGTCACAGGATGTTAGAACTGGGCGGAGTTGTTAAGGGGACTAAAGATAGCCCAAACTGGCTTGACTCTGGACCTACAGCATTCCAGTTCTCTACAGCCATACAGTTCTAGTCAGTTAAACTGTACATACGTATGATGGGTTTCTGGGGCTGGTGGTTTGTTCCTTCTGGGAACTTGGTTCACAGTACCTCAGTACAATCTTGTGGCATGTGGTTCAGTTTTCATTGTATGAATAAAAGAAATATGCAGTGGTGGTCAGGCACTTAGACCCATGGGAAACCAAAGTCAATAGATTCATTACAGTTTTCCCAAAATGAGGTGGGAGGTGTGCGTGATTTTTTTCACCTCCACTGCTTGTGGCCATCTCACAGTTTATGGGAGGGTCGGAATAAAGGCTGACACATATGGACATTAACCATTCGCTAAGTTAACTAATCTTTCCTGTAGGCCACAGGTTACCTCACTGTCTCTGCCTTCTGTTAGCTGGCTAAGGAAATTGGGCCCTTAAAGGAGCCCCATTCTTTAAAAGGAGTTTCAGTGGTTTGGGGTCTGGTGAGGTAACATTATCACCCATTTCAGGCCTGTCACAATTTTTTGTCAATAGACCTATTTCTTTAATAGATACAGAATAGGCTTTTTTTTCCATAACACCCCCCCTTTTTTTTTTTTTTACAAAACTGCTCAACGGTTTTTTTTAAAATTACCCGCAAACTAGAAAGATCAGTTTTCCATCAACAAGTGAATAGATTAACAAATTATGTTTATACAAAGGAAAATCTTGATATACTATATAATACTAAATAATACTATAGATCTCAAAAGCATTATGCTAAGTGAATTAGTTCATATACAAACACCTACATTTAAAAATATTTTTATTCTTTGAGAATTTCATATAGTATATTTTGATCATATTCACCCTTGCTCCACTCCTCACCTTCACCTCCCTATCCACCCATCTTCTAGTCTGTCTTTTTTTCTTTTCTTTTCTTTTCTTTTCTTTTCTCTTCTCTTCTCTTCTCTTCTCTTCTCTTCTTTTCTTTTCTTTTCTTTTCTTTTCTTTTCTTTTCTTTTCTTTTCTTTTCTTTCAGCCCATCCAGTCCAATTTATGTTGCCCAACTACCCTTGGGTGTGAGCCCTGCCCTGGAATGTGGCGGATCTACCAAGAGTCACACAATTAAGGAAAACTGACTCTCCCTCTCCCAGCAGCTCTCCAACGCCAGTGGCTCTCTGGCTTGTGGTTAGATTTTATGCTCTCCCGTCCCTCCCCCAGGCAGGAATTTTTTCTGGCTTGAGCTTGTGCAGTTAGTTTGTGCATGTTGTCACAAATACTGCGAGTTCCTGTGTCATTGTCCTCTGGTATCTTGAAAACATTGTGTCTTTGATGTTATCCACCCCCTTGGTGCTTACACTTTCTGCCCCTTCTTCCTTGAAGATCCCTGATCCTTGGGGGAAGGAGTTTGATGTAAACATCCATGTATAGCTGAGCACTCCAGTCTCTCATTCTCTGCATGTTGACCAGTTGAGAATCTCTGTGTTAATTACCATCTGTTGCAAGAAACTTCTCTGAAGAGGGTTGAGCAATGCACTAGTTGATGGGTATAGCCATAAGTAATTAGGAGTTGTTTTAATACTGTACCCATTTGGCAGAATAATGGTACCAGGTTCTTCCCCAGGACCTATCTAGCCATAGGTTCTGGGCCCAGTTAACAGTTCCAGGTATGCAGTCCGTCTAATGGAGTGGACCTTGGATACGATCAGAAAGTGGCTGTCACTCCATAACATGTGTGCCACTGTTTTATCAGTGGGCATATCTTATCATTTATGATTGTAGTTTTCAGGGTTCACAGTTCAGTAAGCTTGAACCTCTGGGCGTGTGAATAGTACTTTCCAGCAGTTTGAAAGCTTGCCAGTTGGGGTGAAGCTTCCAGTTGAGAACCAGCTAGATTTCCCCCAGTTTTGTGACTCAAGTATGTAGTGTTTTCAGCAATAAGGTCTTACTGTCAGTTTCTGAAGAGTAACCAAGAGCATAAGCAATGAATAAATAGCCTGTACTGTTTGGGGATCTATGGAGCTCCATTGGCCAACATAGAGTAGGCTTTTGTATCTTTGGAGGTCATCAGACTTAGGATCCTTAAAGCCTGTTAAACACACTATTTTATTTCCCCTTTGGTTTTTCAAGGCAGGGTTTCTCTGTGTAGCCCTGGCTATCCTGGAACTCACTTTGTAAACCAGGTTGACCTTGAACTCAGAGAGATCCACCTGCCTCTGCCTCCTGAGTGTTGGGATTAAAGGTGTGCGCCACCACTGCCCAGCAAAACACACTAATTTTTTAAAAGAAAAAGATAACAGCAGTCTGGTAGCCAAGTGAGTGGCACAAGTGTCTCTCTTTAAATTTTCTCCCATAGTATTAGGATGAGATCATAGTCCCATTTCTATTCCAACGTAGTTTTCTCCCTACTCCTCTAAAATAAGATGTGGAGAGGGAAAGTTGTCAATCTCCTCGGTGACAAGGCAGTGGCCTGATGCATCCTCTCTTCTGATAGATAGTGTTAAAAGCCCTTATGTTTCCACAGCTGTGACACTTCTTTATCCCGATTGTGTGGCTAAGAGGATAAACACATTAGAAAGGCACACTGTCCCTTGTTGGCGTAGAAGTGAGAGGGGAGGAATGGCAGCCGAGTCGGCAGCCATGTTTGAACACAGGACTCTCATGTGCCTCAGCTCTCCTCTCCTGGGAGTGTGATGCAAGGACGTTTTGATTTTCTTTTCTTTCTTTTCTTTTTCTTTTATTTAACTACCATTTTTTCATTTATTTTACATACTGACCACTGTTTCCCCTCATATTTTGATTTTCAACAAAGGGTGACATTGAGGTCTAAGGGAACTAAAAGTTGGCTTCAAGTCATTATTGTCCTTTTTCTTTCTAAAGGTCTGTTTTTCTTTATGCGTATGTGTGTATTTCTGTGTGTTTGCCATGTATGTGTGGGTGCCTGAAGTGGTCAGAAGAGGGTGTCAGATCTCCTGGACCAGAGTTACAGATGATTGTGAGCTGCATAACAAGGATGCTGGGAACCAAACTTGGGTCCTCTGCAAGAGCAGCAAGCACTTTTAACCTCTGAGCCATCTTTCCAGACCTCTTTGTTGTTGTTTTCTGATACAAGGCCCATGTAACCCAGGCTGGCCTCAAACTCTCCATGTACCTGAGATGACCTTGAATGTCTGCCACACCTGCCTCCACCTCCTGCTGTGATTCCTACTCTTGGCTTTCCATATTCCGGGGATTAACCCATAGTTTACTGTATGGTCGGCAAGAACTCTACCAATGGCTCTGATGTCCTCCTCCTCTCACTCTGAAGTATGGAAGAAGAAAATTTAACTAAGAGTCCATTTAGTCTTTTTGTTAATTATACACTTTTTAATTTTTGAGACAGGGTTTTACTGTACGGTCCAGGAACTCATTATAGATCCCAAGCTGGCCTCAAGCTTATGGGTAATCATTCTCCTCTCAGTGCTAGGATTACAGGCAAGAGTCACCTTGCCAGGCTTCCCGTCTGTTGTTGTAGGGGCAGAGAAGGAGGTGTGTGTGTGTACACTGGTGTGCTCACCTGCTGATGTGTCTCTGGAGGCCAGAGGTTGACGTCCGGCGTCTTCTGCTGTCATTCTCTACCTTGTGTTTTGAGAGATGATCGTACTGATCTTGGAGCTCACCATTTCAAGTAGTCTAGCAAGGTTGCAAGCTCCAGATCCACCATCTCTGCCCCAATTCCAATACTGGGGTTCTGGACACACCCCATCGTCCCTGGCTTTTTCACAGTATTCTGGGGCTCTGCATCCTCTTGCTTTACCACCGATCCACCTCACCATTCTCTCACAAACTTGTTTAATTCTCACAACTCTGCCTTACACTGGGTATCACATGACAGCCCATTTTTGGAAGGGAATCCTGCTTAGAAGACTTAGTTCACTTGATGGCCTGGGACTGGTATCGTGACTGCAGTTTTAGGGCAGAAGCCTGAGCTCAGCAGTCTGAGCGAGCTAGACTGACCCCTACCTCCTCCCTTACCCCACATCCCTTGCCTCCCCTCCCCCCACCCCGCATCCCTATACTCCAATTTTAAAAAGCAAGTCATGATAAAACAGAGAAAGGGGACTCAGTCACCATATTGGGAAAAGAGGCCTAATGTCCCCAAGTTCATCTTCAGGGAAACATTAACTTTAGGTTTTAATGGAGAAAGAATTGGGGCAGAGGGCAGGAGATATATGTGCATAATGAAGCAGTTCTGATCAAGGTGTGGCCTGGTTGACTAGTGTCTCAATTCTGGTTCTGCAAGGTGGTCCAAAGAAGTTGGTACCTCTCATCACTTTAGGGAAGCAGTCTGGTTCCTACAGGGTGATGACTTCTGATCCCAGGGGAGCATCCCCCAACAGAGATTTGCCTTCATCTTGAGGGTAGTCTGCCATGGGAGGTTTCCCTGTCCCTGGATGTCTTCCATCTGGAAGGGAATGAGCTAGGCTGGGTAAACAGCTATCCCTAGATCGAGTAACATGCATGTAACATGTATGTGCAGAGTCAAGAACTGAACCAGTCCTTCATTCAGATGCTCTGCAAGTCTCAGTGCCTTTTACCAAAAGTAGACTCCAACTGCCTGCTACAGTAGCGCCAAGATGGAAACTTCTCTGTGAAAAGTGAGGGCGGCATTATTCCCAGCCTCTCTTCAGTGCCACACGGTATTCCAGAATCTCCATTATGCACCTGTTATCCATCTGGGTGCTAGCTCAGTAGTACAGACAAGCTCATTCGCCACACCGCCATGGTGACACACTGGCGACATGAGTCGTAGCCATCAAATGTCGTATTAGGCCATCACAGTTAAAAAGAAAACTGAACCTGCATTGAACATCAGATTTGGACCTGAGAGATAGCTCAGAAGGTAAGTGACCAAGCCCAACAACCTGACTTCAGTCCCCAGAAGTCACATGGTAGGACAGTTTGCTTTTGTGTGTTTTCCTCTGACCTCCACACACATGCTATGACACGTGCTTATGTGTGCACATGCACACACAAAACAGATGTTTAAAAAAAGAAAGTTACACTTTTTCCATGAACTTCTTCCAAGAAATGCACGAGGAGCACTGCATCGCCTCCTCTTAGGAGAGCTCAGGGTTCTTGTTCCCTCAGCTCTCCACTGTCCCTAAGTGCTTGCCATCCTGGGGTTTGCTTCTCTTACAGGGAGTCTGTCAGACATGTGGGCAGGGCCAGCCGCACAGCTCTGAGAGTGGTGAGCTGCTAGGGGAGGCCTGTGGCACAACAGTGGAACCCAGTGACTTGTGTGTTGCCGGGCTATCAGCATTGGTGTCCTCCAGTATAAATATGAGGAAAACTAGTTGGGTAGAGTGGAGCACATGCCTATAATTCCAGCAGCTCTGGAGGCTGAAGCAGAAGCATAACCAAGTTCAAGGCCAGCCTGGGCCATATAGCAAAACCCTTTCTCAAACACACACACACAGGGGCTGGGGCCATAGGCCAATGGTAGAACACTTGCCTAGCATCCCCTGGGCTCTGGGTTCCAATATGAGACAATGTTATTATTTTTCTGTTTGCATAAATGTGTATGTGGTATACGTGTGTATGTGCATGTTTACATGTGAGGGGCACACATGTGGAATGATGACACATTGGCACATATGTTTGCATGCACGTGGGGCCCTTAGGCTGACGTCAGAGTTGATCCTCAATCATTCTTGCACTTTAGTTATAGTCAGGGTCTCTTAGTCAAACCCAGAATTCCCAGAATCTGGGGATCCCATCTCCACCTCCTAAGGCTGGAACTGCGGGCTGGCTCCCATGCCGTCCATTATTTACTTGGGTTCTGGAGATTCAAACTCCAGTCCTGATTCTCACTCCACAGGACTTTAGCCACTGAGCCAACTCCTCAGCCCTGCAGTACCAGAAACAAAAGTGAAGTGCCAGCCGAAGGGAAGTCAGAGGCCCTGTCCTCTGAGGACGTGAAAGGGCTAGTGCTTTGTGTCGCGCGTGCGCGCGCGCGCCTGTCCCGAGAGAGCACAAGTTGGGTTGTACTGGCTGGCTTTATGTCAGCTTGTCAGAAGCTCAAGCCATTTGGGAAGAGGAGACCTTAGTTGAGAAAATGCCTCCAGATTGGCCTGTGGAAAAGCCTATGGTACACCTTTTAAACTGTAGATTGATGTGGGAGGGGCCAGCTTACTGTGGGTGGTGCCAACCCTGGACTGGAAGCCCTGAGGTGTATAAGAAAGCAAATGAGCAAGCTTTGGAGAGCAAGCCAGTAGACAGCACTCCTCCATGGCCTCTGCTTCAGTGCCTGCCTGGCTTGCCTGGTGATGGACAAGCTGTGAGCTGCAACCAGCCCTTCCTCCCCACGTGGCTTTGGTCATGGTGTTTATCCCATCAAGAGCCCTAACTGGAGCAGTGGTCATTTCCTCATACTCTTCTGCTTTTCTGGTTTACATGATGTTTTAGTCCTGCAGAGGGGGAGTCGGTGTTGGAGGCCTCGGGGTGGGAAGCGAGTGCCCAAAATAACCCATCGGAAGCTCCTTGGAAGTCAGAAGGTAGGGCTTGGGCATCGGGGGAACTCCAGCCTGACTCTGGGAGTCAAGTGGATCCTGAGGCTGGGTCCCAGAATTGCCCTGAGCTGGATCCCCGACATGCCAAGGGTCTGCCAGGATTTGCCCTCTCCCCAGTTCTGCTCTGCCCACCTGACTCTTGTTAACTGCCAGTCTGCTTCTATATGCTGCTTAGGCATGGCTTCTCAGAAAGCTTGGCTTGGATGAGGAACTGAGGCACTTGCCCACAGCCCAGCCTCCCAGATGCTTCCGCAAGTCGAATCTAAGGCAGCTTGATTTCCTCAATTTAAAACTTTCTGTTAAGGATCATGGGGTCAGTGTTCTCATCTCTGCTGTGTCTGCAGTTTCATCACAGTTGAAGTTCTCTTCAGAATATGGTTTCCTTCTCCAGAGTCCTTGAGTTCCACAGGCCTGGGCACCCACAGAAATGAGCCTGTGGAATGATTTGGGGGAAAACAGGTACTGTTTTGAGGTCTTTGTTGATAGACTACCACTGTAGACATGTCTTAGTTGAAAGGGCTACAAATGGAATGCCTGCTTAGGCCCAAATACATAAGCCCTTCTTATAGACACAGGTGTTTTTGTCAATGGCAGGCCAGCGGGCTGATGGTAGACCTTTCAGGGGGCTCTGGGATTCAGGTTTGACTGTGTGCTGCCGTCATCTCCTTGGCCAAGTAAAAGAGGGTTGACTGGCTGTTGGCTTGAGAACAAAAGCAAGACAAAACAGTCCAGAGCAAGGACTCTGGTGTGTGGGACCTCAGTGTCGTATTGCCTTACTGTGTTTAGCCTCTCCGCATCATTCCTCTCACAGTACAGAACAGATCAGCTTTTGCTGTCCACTACTCCATATTTGTGAGTGAATCCACCTCACAGGCAGGATCAGGGAGAAGGGGCATGTGACCCTTCTCCAACTCCTTTTAAGAGGTCATGTACAACAGCAGGAAGCACCGGCTCCTTTGGGCCATATAGCCCAAGGTCATGGGCAGAGCAAATACCATTACAGATGTAATCCAGCTTTCCTTCTAAACTTAATACATTTAACATTTTATAAACAATGTTAGCATTTTAACCTAGTTGTCATGCTGTGACTCAAGTTTACCATTTTGTTTCTCCATGCCTTTGTAAATAATAATACCTTCATACCCTTTCATCAATTTTCAACCATTCTCTTAAAAAGTAGAGGGCTGGAACTATAGCATCATAGCAGAGCACTTCTCAACATGTGAAAGGCCCTGGGTTTGAACCCCAGAACTAAAATAATAATAAAATAAAATTTAGTTAACTATGCCTATCGCTCATTTTTATTGTAAATTATTCTGTATTGAATGTAATAAACCCTTGATCCCATTTCACAGTATTCAAGATGGTTGTGGTGGTGGTTTGAATAGGAATGGCTCTTATAGACTCATGTGTTTGAATGCATGGCCTATAGAGAGTGGCACTATTAGGAGGTGTGGCCCTGTTGGAGGAAGTGTGTCACTGTGGGGGTGGGCTTTGAGGTCTCAGATGCTCAAGCTATTCCCAGTGTGGCTCACAGTTCACTTCCTGTTGCCTACAGATCAAGATGTAGACCTCTTAGCTACTTCTCCAGCACCATGTCTGCTGCCTGCTGCCTTGCTTTCCACCATGATAATAATGGACTAAACCTCTGAAATTGTAAGCCAGCCCCAATTAAATGCTTTCCTTTATAAGAAGTGCCATGGTCATGCTCTTCACAGCAAGAGAAACCCTAACTAAGACAGTTGCCATAAAAATAATTACAGATTCAAACATTCTGAAGAATAAGAAGTTTTCTTCATTATTACAAAAGTATTTTACCTTATGGAATATGTAAGATAGTGTAAAAAGTAAATGTGTACCTGTGTTCTCCTCATCTGGAGATGGCCATCATAGGTATGTGGCAGGGGCACATTACCTGGAAACTTGATAGAATGCAGACTCTTAGGTCAACCTCAACATATATCGAATAAAGATCCTTCACTTAATTATGCCACATTCAAGTCTGAGAACTACAGGTATGCATGGCCATGACCTTACCAATCTATAGGCCTTTCCTCTCACAGTTGTGCACAAGTATCTTTCTGGGGGTCTAGGGGAATTCTGTCACGCCTGCCTAGAAAAGGCTCTGCTGTGCATGGCTTGGGCTCTGTCATTGAACACGGTGTGTGACAGTGTTTTCCTGTTTGCTCTCTTTTCCCCAGAGCATATATCTCATGGCTTCAGGAAGTCGTCCATCTTCTGACTGTGCCATAGTTCATTTGACGGACTCCTATTGTTACAGGTTGTTTTGATTCTTTGCAGGGAAGGTATTTTATGGCTGTTGGAAATACACCAGAATGAGCTGGTCCCGCTGTTCCTTCCTCACTTCCTTTTAGTTAATTCTTGGAATGTTGCTATTGGACCAAAGGTATGATGGCTGTAAATATTCTTTATATGCTCCAGGAGTGTACAAAATGCTCCCATGCTAGCCTAGGCCTGTGTGAGGTGGTCTGTAGACAAATGGAGAAGCAGAGCTTTGTCTCCATTTTTATCTTGCCTCCAGGACTGGCTCAGAGGAGACTCTGAGGTCACTCAAAGGTGAATGGAGGAGGGGACATAAGTGACAGCGGGGTGGGCAGTGGCCTGTGGTGGCAGAGTTCTTCCCTGGCTGAGTCCTGAGTGGTAACAGATGCCACTGACTAGGAAGTGGCCTCTTTCATGGTATGTGTGCTGTGTGCCCAGTTTAGACTTTCCTCCCAGTGTCCTGGAGTACAGGAGTAAAATTTACCTACAGTAATTGCAGGTGTGAAGTGACTACTCTGTAATCCCTAAATCTATAGAACGTGATTGGGACCAGACTTGGATTTGCTTCGTAAGTCTGAGACTTCTAGGTTACAGAACAACAGATGCTCATATTAAGTAAACTTTATTCTGGAAGGTGTCCTAAGATTTTTTTTTTTTTTGATAAAGAAAAAGTGAACTGTCAGATCTACAAATGTGATTCAATTAGGGATTACAGAGTAGTCACTTCACACCTGCAATTACTGTAGGTAAATTTTACTCCTGTACTCCAGGACACTGGGAGGAAAGTCTGAACTGGGCACACGGCACACATACCATGAAAGAGGCCACATCAATGCAGTCTGCTGCTAGACCTGAGCAGCCAGTGATCTGCTTTGTCTCATATATTCTAAGAAGTTTTATCTAAATGGAATCTTAGGACATGGTTTGGGGACTTGGCTTCTTTTGATGGGGGAGTATGTGTGGATATGGGTGTTCATGGAGCCCAGAGGACAACCTCAGGTGTTTCTCAGAAGCTATCCACCTTGTTTTTTTGAGATATGTTCTTTCATTGGCCTAGAGATCCCTGTCTTCACCTCTCTAGCTGGATTGCAAGTATGCATCACCAAGCCTGACACTTTTTGTTTATGCTGGGGCTGCACTCAGGCCCTCATGGTTACAAGCAAGTGCTTTATTAGAAGAGACATCTCCCCAGGATTCGGCTTCTTAATATTCATTTTTGAGGTTAATCTGTGTTGTAGAATTTATCAGTAGTAGGCCATTCCTTTGTATTGTTAAAGGATTTGCTTTTATGAAACAACATAATTTCTTATTTATGAACTGATAGGCATTTCAATTGTTTCAATTATTTTGGTTTTGGTTATTTATACAGTGTTGGTTATTACAAGTGATGCTTGTTACTATGTATATGTATTTGTATAGGTTATATTTTTATGTCTTTTGGGTGAGTTTCTAAGAGTGTAGTTGTAGAATCAAGTTTATGTTTAACTTTTTAACAAACTATTTTCCCAAGTGTCTGTGCAGTGCAAGACTCTAAGCAACAGTGTGTGAGGGATTTAACTTTTCCACTTTTCCGCAGCATCCAATGCTGTCCATCTTTATCAGAGCCTGTCTTCATTACTTTTCTACTGCTGTGCTGAGACTCCATAACCAAGGCAACTCATAGAAGAAAGCATTTAATGGGACTTACAGTTTCAGAGAGTGAGTCCATGACCATTACGATGGGGAGCATGGTAGCAGGCGGGCAGGCATGGTACTGGAGTAGCAGCGGAGAGCTTGCATGTTGAGACAACAACCCCAAGGCAGAAGAGAGCTAACTGGGAATGGCTTGGGCTTTTGAAACATCAAAGTTCTCTCCTGGTGACACACCTCCTCCAAGACCACCTGTCCTAATGCTTTCCAAAAAGTTCCACCAGGTGGGGACCAAACATTCAAATATATGAGCCTCTGGGGGATATTCTTTTCTTGTTTGGTTGGTTTTGGAGACAGGGTTTCTCAGCTCTGGCTGTCTTGGAACTCGCTTTGTAGACTAAGCTGGCCTCTAACTCACAGAGATCACCTACCTCTGCCTCCTGAGTGCTGGGATTAAAGTCGTGCACCACCACTGCCTAGCCTGGGGGCTATTCTTATTCAAACCACTACACAGTCATTCTCTTGAGTATGTGATAGTGTAGCATTACAGTTTTGTTTTGTTTTTGTTTTTGTTTTTCCAGAGCTGAGGACCGAACCCAGGGCCTTGCGCTTGCTAGGCAAGTGCTCTACCACTGAGCTAAATCCCCAACCCCACAGTTTTTTATTAACATAATTTTCATTGATTATTTGAGAATTTCACATAATGCACCCTGGTCATCTGTTGTGGGAATTTTGATGGCATTGTGACACTTCAAGACTGTTAAATACAGTTTACCTTGAATCAGGGAGTAGAGCTAGCAACTAGCTGTAGATGTAACCAACCATCTTATTAAATAAGAAACACAGAACCAGTGCAAAGAAGAAAGCCAAGAGATCAGAGCTCAGAACCTTACCCGTCTGCTGCAGCTAGCCTCTTCAGTCAAGAGAGACCTACTTCCTGAGTGTTTGTCTTTATATAGACTTTCTGTTCTGCCTTCTCATTGGTTGTAAACCCAACCACATGACCGCCTCGTCACTGCCTGCCTGTACAGACCTCCAGATCTTCTATGGTTGGTATTGAGATTAAAGGCGTGTGTCTCCAATGCTGGCTGTATCCTTGACCACACAGAGATTTACCTAGCTCTGCCTACCAAGTGCTGGGTGGGATTAAAGGCGTGCACCACGACCGCCCAGCTCTGCTATGGCTTGCTATTAGCTGTGACCCCCAGGCAACTTTATTTATTAACATACAAATAAAATCACATTTCAGTACAAATGAAATATCACCATAACTAGCTGACTGGAATTGGCCATAGAGAAACTTGGATGGAGTTTCTAAACAATTTGGATAGAGAAGACACACAGGAAGGAAAGGGTAGGGACTTGAGTTTAGCTCTTCCTTTTGGTTTTGGAACGAGTGAAGAGACATGATTCCTGCTGGGTCTCTAGCCAAAAACCATGGTCAGCTGGTTGCTTCTTGGCCTTTCTGATCTAGCAGGTTTTTACTCTCACATCTGACTTCCGAGTCTTTGTTGGTAAAATAGAACAATAGAGACTTAGTTTAAACCTACATATGGTGGATGTGGGACCAGAAGGCCCTCCAGGCCATGGCCTGAGTGGCCAGTGGGATGTTGACTGTGGGGCCCTGGGGCCCAGATTATAATTAATACATGTGCAGCCACTAAGCTGACAGAAAAACATCCATCACCCTTACTTCCTAGTCTTAGGTCTCCCCCTCCCCAGTGGCCTTCTCCTCCCAAAAAGATTTTAAAAAAAAGTTCAATTTGTGTTGTCCTATGGTCACTGGAACATGGTCAACCTCTCAGTGGCCAGCCCCTTAAAGAAAAATGAATCCTTTCCCACCTCCACCCCTACCCCTGCCAGTAGCCATTATTGTGGAGAGCTTGCTTCAGCATCCTTATCAAAATTTTTAAGAGTTCTCTTTGATGGCTTCCTGTCTGGGCTGGTTTGTTTTGTTTTGTTTTTTCAGGGAGGGTGATGGTGGGCGGTGTCACAGGAACCTTCTATGTCCCTCTTTCTCAACTGTGAGTCTGCTGTCATCGATACCACTGCAGGAGAAGCTTCCTTGTCCTTTACAGTCAGCAGGAGCATGGATCATAGACTTCCACATGGTTGCTGGCAAGAGCACAGACCACAGACATCCACCTGGCCTCCCCAACATGGCCCTCAAGTGGCAGTATGGACCACAGACATCAACATGGCCTCAGGTGGCAGCACAGACCACGGATATTGGAATGGCCTTGGGTAGTAACACAGCCCCTAGCTGCAGCAGCACCACAGACCCAGACAAGGCCCCTGGTGGCAGCATGGACCACAGTCATCAACATGGCCTCAGGCGGCAGTACAGGCCAGCACATCAACATGGCTTTTAGCAGCAGCTCAGGCCTCTCTCTACCGTGTATGTGCCACTTGGTTCGTCCATCCTTCCCCCCCCCCCAGTGGCCTTGGAAACCATAGCACATTACTCAGTACCTCTTTACCCACACAGCTCTACATGCAAATACTCTTTGCCACAAGTCATTGGTCTGGACCAAAGACTCTGGTCTCTGAAGCACCATAAATACCTGACCATGGCTGAGACTTCCTCAATCACAGCCATGCTTCAGGTTTTCATCTTCATTGGTGATGACGTGCTCCCAGATCTGGTTCTGCAACACCAGTTCCTCCTCATGGTCCAGCAGCTTGTAGATGGAGTAGTTGGGGTTCACTGACTCAGAGCACTATATCTGGGCTAGTATGACAGCTGAGTTGGTCAGACTTTTCCAGCACATTAGTTTTAATTGGCATTTTCTTAAAGGTAAATAATGATGCAGAGGACTTTTTCATCTGATTATTAATCATTTTATGTGGTGAAATGACCACCTAAACCTTTTGCCAGTCCTTTTTAAAACATTAATTTTTTAAATTAAAATATAGTTACATCATTTCCCCTGCCGCTGCCTCCTATCCCTTTCATTCCTCCAGTGCCTTCTCAAATTCGTGGCCTCTTCTTAATTATTACTGTTACACACACACACACACACACACACACACACACACACACACACACGCACGCACACGCACGCACGCACGCACACACGGTGGGGAGTCAGCTGAATGATTTAGTGTTGCTTGTATGCACATGTTTTAGGGCCGACCACTTAGTGTTAGACAACCATTTAGGGAATGCATCCCTGAGGAAGACTAGAGGGACTAGTTCTCCCTCTCACGGCAGTTGTTAATGTTTTTCATCTAGAGATGGAGCTCTATGAGACTTCCCCATCCACGCTGGCATGTCAGCTAGTGATGTCAGTGTTCTGCCCTTAAGCAGCCACACTGCGATTTCATAGGTGTAGAAGACACAGTCTTGCAGCAGACTTCCTGGTCCTCAGCACCATCATCAGTGACATTCCCTGACCTTAGGTGCAGGAGTTGTGTCCTTGTAGATGTGGGGGCTAGGGTCAGGCACCCCACTGTCTATAATGGTCTCCATCTGCTTCAGAAGGAAGCTATGATGGCTGGAGGGGCGAGAGCAACCTTACCTGTGGTCTAAGGGTAAGTGTCTGGAACACAGTTAGGAACGACTGGCATAGAAAAGGGGCAGGAGTAGGTCCTCTAAGATCCACGGTGTCTCTAGCCATGGCTGGCTGGCTAGGTTTCCAGCACCAGGCAGGCATGACTTTCACTTTCCTCCTATTGATCAGACCTAAATCCAATTGGACAGCTCTTTGTTACTGCCAAGATGTAAGTGCCACTGTTGCACCTTTAGGGAATCGTGCTCTGCTGTCATTGTGTTCATAAGCATTCCTTCCTTGGCAGCTTTCACAGCAGTAGAAAAACTAGTTCTCAGGGAAGAGGTCTTCAGGTCAGATCCAACCTGAACCCTCTGAATCCTGTCGGCCAAAGTGATTGTTGTCTTCAGCAGTAAGGACTTGCCTCCAACTCCTGGGAGACAGCCAAGGGCAACAGTAATAACCTGTATTGTTTGGGGGCCTTTTGAACTCCCCTGACCAATGCTCAAAAGGAAGTTTCTCATGCCTGATACTGGGGTTTGTTAAGTAGTCTAGCTCTCGGGAAGAGCACTACCATAGTACCGTGTGTGTATGTGTGTGTGTGTGTGTGTGTGTGTGTGTGTGTGTGTGTGTGTGTGTGTGTCAGTGTGTCAGTGTGTCAGTGTCAGCGCACGTGCATGTACCTACACTTTGTCTTAGTTACTAATCTATTGCTGTGAAGAGACATGACCAAGGTAACTCTTAGAAAAGAAGGCATTTCTTCGTTTCAGAGGTCAGTCTATTATCATCATGGCAGGAAGCAGACAGTAATAGCACTGTATAGCAGCAGCTGAGAGCTTTACATCCTGAATGGGGGGGGGCAAAGAGACAGACAGAGACTAGGAAACCTCAAAGCCCACCCCCATTGACACACCTTCTCAAGGTCACACCCACTCCCCTCACCACACCTCCTAATCCTTCCTAAACAGTCATACTAGGGACAAAACATTCAAAGTGTGAACCTAGGGGACCATTCTCGTTCAGGCCACCCCCACTAATGTATTATACATACAGTAATATTCCCTGTGGCTATTCCAAACACCCCAGTGTGGCTGGCCCCTCCTCCTCCCTCCTGCTGTGTTTTCCTCGTTCCCCTCCCACTTAATGCCTCCCCTTTCCCATCTCCCCTTCAAATCATCTGTATCCTGCTATTCTGGTCTCTAGAGCGCCTTCTCCACCCCAAAGGTTCATTTTGACTCCCTGGCTTCTGCAGTTATTCCAGGTTGTATACTCACATCTAAAGATTTAGAGTTAGGACCACAAATGAGAGAGAACATGTAGCATTTGTCACTCGGGATCTGGGTGACCTCGTTCAGCATATTAGTTCCACCCATCTACCTGTAAATTTCATGATCTCATTTTCTTGACAGCTGAATAGTATTCTGTTGTGTACATGTATAAATTTTCACTATCCATTCATCAACTGAAGGGCATTTAGACTTTTCCACCTGCTCGCGATTATGAATAGAGTGGCTGCTTGTCTGTGGACCTGTGGTGAGGGAGTCCGTCATGGAGGAAGAGCACACTGGAGCAGAGCTCATCACCTCATGGCTGCCAGACAGCAGAAAGAGACAGGAGGAGACTGAGGACAAGATAGACCCTTCAGAGTCATATCTCTGGTGACCGTGTGTCTTGAGTCAGTCCATACCTTTCTCAGTGTCTGTCACCTTCCAGTACCACCATCAGATGATGAAGAATCCATCAATGGGTTAAACTATTGATGAAGGCAGAGCCCTCCTAATGCAGTGAGTTCCTAAAGTCCCAGCCACTATCAGCCAGGCCTCTAATACATGAGCCTTCAGGGACATTTCAGATTCAAACCCTGAAACACAGCGCCAGTTGGCCCTCTTTTCCGGGGTTTGCTATTACTGATTTTTAACTCAGCTATTCTGGGGAATGTGAAGTTGCATGTCGTTGTGGTTTTAGCTTTTCCTAATGACTAATGTGGGGAGCTTCTAGATGTTGCTGGCTGTTTATGCATTTTCTACTCAATGTGTCTTTTCAGTTTTGCCAATTCTGCAATGAGTCACCTTTTTGCTGAGTCCAGAATTCTCTGTGTACATAGTGTGGCCACACGTCATTCATTAGATATATGTGTTGGAAGTAGATTTTCCAAATATTCCTTTTTTTTTCTCTTTTGATATTCTATGATTGGAATTTGATTTTTGAGTTTCTAATCAATTTCTGTGCTTTTCAAAACATTCCAAAGAATTTTTTCTTTTTTACCTGCTCTAAAGGTTGCAGAGATAGCCTCCTGGCTGATGGCTGGACAGAGGTGCTCATCACTCAGCTCTTCCAGAAAGAAAAGCTAAAGATGCATAATTGTGTTCCGAGGTGAGTGGTCATTAGAGCTCCCTGGAAATTAGAGATTGGACTCCTGTGAGAGTCTGGGACCCTGGACAACAGCATAGTAAGGAAAACAGAGTCTTGGTGCCTGCTACCCCACATCCACAGCTAGAGGAAGACAAGCCTCCTGTGAGGGAAACAGGCCCAGCACACAGTCAGTGTTTGTTAGCAATTTTCACCCCTGGAAGTTTGCATAACCTTCATGCTTACAGCTCACTGATGTCAGGAACCTGGAAATGTACAAGTATTATCTCCTTTGGAAAAGGAGCACACGTATTCCACTGACTGCCACCCATGCCCCAGGGTGAACTTAAACTGGCACTGAATCCTCATCTGTGTCCCATCTTTGGAATGCCACAGACATTCACTCTGCCCTATATATACTGTAGGGGACAGGCATTGTGACAGAAAAGTGTCACCCTCTAGAATCAGGAGATAAGAGTGCTTTCCCTTTGAAAAGGTCTGGCTATCAGGAGCGTGGCCAGCCATATGCATATAGGCTCACTGAAGGCCCACGAAGTTCCTGCCGCCTATTCCCAGTACACTACACTCAAATGCCTATCAGCAAGAAGAGTGCAATGTTCCTGCTGCTCTGCCTATGTGAGTATGCTGAAGGGTTTTTGGGCAATTCCATGGAGTCAAGCATTGACCAGTCCCCAGATGTACATAGCCAAAGAGAACTTGACTCAGCTCTGGCTATACAGTCCACCTGGGTGCTCTGTAGAAGAAGCACAAAGGAGCACCAAGATTCGGCTCCCACCCCACCCAGGAAGTCTCTGCTGCCCTACCCACTCCCCCTGTCTGACCACATGCTGCTGTCAAGACTGGGTATAAGCCCCACCAAGTGAACGTTGAACTTCCCAGCTTCCTGTGAGTGTCTAGTCTGCACCGCTGATTGAACCACTGCTGGAGCCTCTCATGCCGAGAGCCTTTGCTATTAGCAAAGCTGGCATCAGCAGATCCTGAAGCCCTTTGTCTGAGAGGGCTCTAACTCCCGCTGTAGAAGTACCTCACCCCCATCACTGTCTGCTCCACAGACCGGTGCGGCACACACTGCACAGAGTCATTAATCACAACCAGGGAAACTGTTCTGTGGTGGCCATCTAGAATCAGAGCCAATATTGCACAATACTTCAGTGTACACCTTCAGGGGAAATCTGCCTACTAAGAGGGTCATTTCATCAAAATAGAGATTTCTGAACTCCAGGTACACAGATCCCAGTGTAGGAGCATAAAGAATCTGAATGGATGAGGTGGCATCCTCTCAAAGAAAACTCTAACTATGGCAATAAGTTCCAAATAAACAATGAAAAGGAATGATTATTACTGGGGAGACAAAGGGCCAGTGGAGAAGGACATAAAAGGCATTGCAGGGGTGAATATGAGCCAAGTAAAGGACAAATGTGTCATAGTGAAACCCACCCTTTTTTATGCTAATTTCCAAAGAAACAATTGAAAGATAAAGGAATGATTGTATTTTAAAAAGTGAGATCCTAGAGAATATAGTTAGTGAGATGATATTAAAGAGGTATCACATATTATGAATGCAAAATTCCATAGAGAAATACATTGAAAAAGAACCAAACAGCAATCTTGGGATGAAAAACTCAGTAAATTAAATAAAAGATAGAGTTGCTAGCCTCAACAGACAATCTAGATTAAGCAGAAGAAAGAGTATCTGAACTTGTGACTTTATCCCATCCAACCATGACATACCATATCCAGGTCCAGCCAGGCTAGCCCATACTGTGCCCCGATCCAGCCTGCTAAGTGTAGTCCTCACCCTTTGCCTCGGTCAGTGTTTGTTCTGTTGCCCTGAAGAGACACCATGACCATCGCAACTCTTATAAAAGAAAACATTTAATTGGGGGTTTAACTTACAGTTTCAGAGGCTGAGCCATGACCATCATGCCGGGGAGTTTGGCAGCAGGCAGGCAGGCTTGGTACAGAGCAGTAGGAGAGAACTTATATCCCAATCCACAGGCTGGAGGAAAAGAGAGAAAGAAACTGACTGGGCCTGGCTTGGGCTTTTGAAACCTCAAAGCCCACCCCCAGTGAGACACTTCCTCCAATCTTTTCAAATAGTGCCACTCCCTGGTGACCAAGCTTTCACATCTATGAGCCCATGAGGGCCATTCTCATTCAGACCACCACACTTCTTATCAAAGAAACTCCTCTTTGCAGAAGACAGACCATCAATGAAAACAATTGGTCAAAAATGAAGAGAAAAACTGACCATGGGGTACCAAGCCCCAACTGATGCATCTACAATTCAATTCCTGCACCTAAGGCTCAGGAACATAATGGAAGAGGGTAGAAAGATTGTAAAAGGCTGAAGATCAGGAGGTCTGCTGTGAGATTGTGTCCCCTAGAAAGTGACAAGGAAGTTATACCCAAGACACCTCAACAGTATGGTCCTAAACAAGACCTGAACAGTGACAACACTAATAGACACTCTAACATCTATTGAAAATCCAATGATACCCCACCCCTAGACAAAGAACCCAGGGGTGAGCCCCTAATTGGTTATCTAGTAGCAAGTGGTCAGTGACTGACCACCACCAAATGGACTCAGCAGGCTGTATTTGTATATTTATGCGCTGTGCAGCTAATAAAGAGACCATGAATTTGAGAGGGAGTAAGGGGATATGGATGGCATTGAAGGGAGGAAAGGGAAGGGATAAATGATGTAATTATATTTTAGTTTAATTTATTTTAATTGTAAAAGAATATCTGAACTTGAAGACGGGCCTTTTGAAAGCTCAGTTGGGGCAAGAAGATATATTCAGGACTTCTGGGACACCATTAAATGAACAAAGAGTATATTTTTTGAATACTCAAAATTGAAGGAAAAAGTTAAGGACACAAACAATTTCAATGAAATAATGTGGCAAGAATTCAAATCTTGGGTAAAATGCAGGCATATATGCAAATGAGGTATATTAGAACCTTAATGTGACCAGAAAAGATCTTTAATACAGAATACTATAGTCAAGCATAGTGTTGAAGTACGTGGCAAAGAAAAGATTTTAAAATCTATTTTAAAATAAGAAAGCCCTAGTCACAATCCAGGATGTTCCAGTTGAATTAATAGCAGATTCCTCAGCAGAAACTACAAGCCAGGAGGGGATGAAGTGATGTACTACAGGTCTTGAGAAAAAATCATTTTGGACTAAGCTGCTGTATCCAGCAAAGCTAGCCTTTGGGAATGAAGAAGAAATAAGACCTTCTGTGGTGGTTTGAAAGAAAATGGCCCCCAAAGGGATTTGCACTATTAGGAGGTATGGCCTTATTGGAGTAGATGTGGTCTTGTTGGAAGAAGTGTGTCACTGTGTAGGCAGGTTTTGAGGTCTCTCATATGCTCAAGATACTGCCAGTGTGACAACACACAGACCACTTCTGTTGCCTACAAGATATAGGACTCTCAGCTTCTTCTCCAGCACCATGTCTGCCTGCATGCCGCCATGATGATAATGGACTAAACCTCTGAAACTGTATGCCACCCCAATTAAATGTTTTCCTTATAAGAGTTGCCATGGTCATGGTGTCTCTTCATAGCCATAGAAACCCAAACTAAGACACCTCTCCAGATGAAAAACAACAAAAGAGGAAATTCATGACCAGAAAACAGCCTTTTTGACCCCTTGCTCCCAAAGATTAACTGTCATTCCACAAGACAAAATGCATTTCGTCTAGTTTGTGCCTCCATAGTCTTAACACTTCCAACACCATTCAAAATTCCATGTCCAAAATCTCTTCTGAGAGTCAAAGCTAAGCCTTCTTAACTGTGAGGCCCTGTAAAAATTAAAACAGCTAGTTGCATGCTTCCGTTAAATAGTGGTACAGAGTGAACAATCCCATTCCAACCAGGGATTCTGCAAGGTTTCCCAAGGCCAACACCCAGCAGGGAGAACACCAAATCCTATGGTTCCATGACTAGTGTTTGGGACACATGGTGGCATGATGTGATTTCCTACAGGCTTGGGAAGGCCTATCCTTTCAGCCCTGTTACCTGTAGCTTACCTTGGCAGACATGATACATTCCTGGTATTTCCAAGATCCTGAGGTCTTCTCTGTTTCACCTTCACAATTTCACACAGCAAAGAGCCTGGTTCTGCTACATTGCCTAACTACACAGGATTTTCTCTGGAACCTTGGTGTAGGCCTCTCTAACCATGGCTTGCTAGCAGTCTCCATAAGTAGCCAATTCTGTTCAGTGAGAGATCTCTTAAGAGGTGGAGTGGAAGGTACACAGGATGGCTCAATGGGGAATGATGCTTGACAGCCCCCAGGTCTCCAGGGTGGAAGGAGAAAAGCAAACACATTGTCCTCTGACCACCATACACATCCTATGGTATACATACGTCTGTCCACGTACACACAATAACTAAATGTAGTTTTAAAATATTTAAAGGCACACAAGTGCCATACACAAATTTTTTTTTTAATATTTAGGTAGAATTGTTTGGTTCAAGAGTCAAATCCCCCCAAAATTCTGTTAACCTACCAGAGTCAGCTTTAGGTCTGGTTGGAGAGCAAGCTGAGAGAGCTCCAGGGAACTAGACCAGCACTGATGGGGCATGCTACCCCACTGTGTGATGATGATGGAAGATCTCTGTCAGACAATCGGCTTGGATCATTTTCTCAGCAATGATGACCAGCATGATTTTAGAAACTGTGCACCTGAGCATGAGAAGTGTTATGGTTTAGATGTAAAGTATCCCCAGAACAAGGCTCATGTATAAGCCTTAGCCTCCAGGTGTTACTTCTAATTTTTGAGTACATTTATTTGTCGGTTGTGTGTGTGTGTGTGTGTGTGTGTGTGTGTGTGTGTGTGTGTGTGTGTGTGTGTGTGTGTGTACACATGCACAATGGTATACATGAGGAGGTCAGGCAACAACCTGCAGGAGGAATTGGTTCTCTCCTTCCACCACGTGGGTTGTTGGGATCAAACTCAGGAGGTTATCAGACTTACTGGTAAGCTCCAGATTCAGTGAGAGACTGTCTCAAAGAATAAAGTGAAAAAATGGTTAGGGAAGACGCCCTGACATCAACCTCTGGCCTCCACACAAAGGTGAGCAGGCCCACCCCAGGTGCATAGAGGCATATACAACATACATATACATACAATAGATACATATACATACAATAGATACATATACATACAAACCTGTGCGAAAGCTGCAGGACAGAGAACAGGACAAAAATTTAAGTTTAGCCATTTTGTCAAAATGGTACAGGAGCTCAAGCTTAAAAGACTGGGTGGCAGTAGTTGTCACCAATCAGCAGAGGGACCCTCTCTGGTGGGAATGACACATGGGCAGCCTCAAGGTGCTGAGTGGGAGAGGCTTACGAGATGGGATTTCAAAGCCAGACACTTAACAGCACTTAGAACTGTGGCTCTTGGCTTATGACGCCAGGAACATGGTTCTAGACTTTCCTGAGTGCCAGTGGCTTGTAGGCTGAGCTTTCAGACTCAGAAGTTTGTGTCCATAAGCCTTGTGAACCAAATACAGGCTCTGGGTTCTCAAGTCCCCCGCTGTATTTACCTTGCTCATTATGCAGACACTGAGTCTCCAGTGAGACTGATTCAAGCTGGTGACAGACCTTGTTGTCATACACGTCAGGCTGGTTCTGCAGACATGCAAGACACCGAAGTTACAGGCTCTCAAGAGGCTTCCACTGGATTTCAAAGGAATTCCTGGGAGGCCAGGCCATGTGTAGCAAGGTCCAAGTCCCCCTAGGAAGAAGCTGTGTGTGAAAACAAGGCAGTGTGTGGAAACGTGACAGTAAAGTCACATGCCAGGAATGAGGAACATCAAGGAAAAGTGCAGGCAACAGCAGAAGCAGAAGAGAGAAGCTGTTTAGTCTGCAGCTGGCAAGGCCATAGGCACTCGGGCTCCACATCACCAGGCCCCAGGCAGGTCTGTTCTTAAGTCTCCTTAGAGATAGACGCCTCTGCTCACACATCTCTCTGTACCACACTTCCTACACCAAGGTCCTCAGTCGTTTACTAGTCTTTCACTCATTTTCCAGCCTCTAGATTTTCATCCTAGAAGATGTAACCTTTAGAACAAAGTTCTTTTAAAAGTTTTCAAAGCCATACAGGTGACATGTTCGTTCGCTTGGTTGGTTGGTCGGTCGGTTGGTTGGTTGGTTGGTTGGTTTTTGGGGGGTTGGGCAGTTGCTGGGGATTGAACTCAGGGCCTCGCCCAAGCTAGATAAGTACTCCACTGAGCTACATCTTCAGCACTCTAACATCTATACAGATACACTGAATAACATCACTGATGGTCAGTCCTGCCCCATCCCTACTACACATTCCTCCCCCCATGTACACACTTCAGATTTTGAGGCAAATTCTGGTAAACTAACTAGTCAGTATATATATATACTTATTTAAAACTCTTAATTTCCATTTCCTCTGTAAAGACTCCAGAAATACAGTCACATCCTGAGGTACTGTTGTTTAGGGCTTAAACTTCTGAATCTGAAGGGAGCAGAGTTCGGATCACAACAAAGTTATAAATTAACAACTCCTTAGCATACTAAAATTTCTAGTTAGCACCCAACTTTTACTACAAACATGTTTGCTTTAACTCATCCAGTAAGTTCTACACATTGTATCTACTTGTGTCTCCTAAGCCCCCCTTTTTGTGGGTTTATATTTTTCTTTTATTGAAAATAGATGTTTTCATACAATATATTCTGATAATGGTTTCCCCTTTCCCAGCTCTTCAGGGAATCCCCCGTCTTCCCTCCCATTGGAATCCATACCTTATCTTAAGCCTTTTACTCTTTTGTACTGTTACAGTTTACAATGAGACAAGTCCCATAGAGCGGGCCATGTCTTCATTTTCCTGCTTATAGTTATCATTGGGTGTTGTTTTCTCTGTCCTCTGTATGTATGAGAAACTGTCATTGAACTCAAAGGTTTCATTGGCTTCTGATTTCTTGACAAGTCTGCTTTGTAGGTAACAGTGGATTCTTTCATCTCCTCCTTTGAGGGAGATGAAAACCAGTGGCTTACCTCCATTTTGAACATCAAGGGCTGCAAGATGACACTTTTCAGAGTTTTTCATCCTTTGTTTTGCTGTTCTATCCCCAGGTGGCGCAGTTAGTACAAGAGATGTAGCAAAAAACATGTCTCAGTATTTCCTCATTTACGAAGAATCAGTGATTTGGTTCTTCAGTGTCCTCCAATGTCACAAATAAGGCCGTTTTCTTTATTTTCTCTGTGTGTATATATGCACATGCCTGTGTAGAAAAGACTAGTCTTCAGGAAAGGCGGTGTCTCCACGTACTGAATCACCTTGCACTTCTCAGAAGGTCAGTTGACCATACCTTTTTGGGTCTATTTCTGAATTCTTTTCTGTACCATTGACTTATGGGAAAGTCCTTGTGCTAAAACATGCTGCTCTTGTTTCTGTACTTTACAGCAAGTCTCAACTCAGGTTATATAAATTGTCAGATAAAATGTTACAGTTGTTCATACAAATTATTTTCATTCTCCCAAGACACATGTCTTTCTAGATAAAGCATAAGTCAGTTTGTCGGTTTCCACAAGATAAGCTTTCTGAGTCTTCTAGTCTCGTTCTCTTTCACTGATTTAGGACTTCTCTTCCATAATGACTTTCGGCTTTCAGAATATTGTGCTTATATGTGCTTTGTCAAGTGCGTCCTTAAGTTTTTCTTATTTTTCCTGCTCTTGTACATTTACTTCCTTTCCAAGGCTTTGTAGTACACATAGATATAATTGTTATTGATCTGTGTTAATTAGCTAAGCTTTTATTCTGGCTTCCTTAAATTTCCCTAAGTACATGATCATGTCACCCACAAATAAAGATAGTTCTACTTCTTTCTAGTCTATATTCCTTTGTTTTCCTGTTCTTGCTTATGGCATGGATGAGGATCTCTAGTGAAACACTGAGTAGGCATGGAGAGTGGACACCAGCATGCTCTAGAGGGAAATTGCTACTCTGAGCACTAAGCATGAGGTATAGGTGTGTCTTATCTGGTTGGGAAAGCGCCTGTCTATTGCTTGTGAGTTTGTCTCCTGTTGGGTTTTATGAACTGCTTTCTGCATCCCTCGGTTGATCCTGAAATTCTCCCATCCCTCTGCTACCATGGTGAGGTAGTTACTAGATTCCTACGCTAGTTGGCACTGCTTGTGGTAGCACTTTGTGTGTTGGGAGATTCCATTGCTAGAGTTTTCGTAAAGGTTTTTGCTCCTATGTTCATAAAGTATGTTGATTTATGATAGACTTTTCTTGAACTACTATTCTGGTCTTGTGACATGAGCTAAGGTCTGTACTAAGTTTAGTACTTTATTCTTAAATGTTTGGTGGAATCAGTCAATGAAAACAACTGTGTTGAAACTTTTTGAGGGAAGGTTTTAAATAGATCTTTTTATTCAGATTAAAATAGTTTTATGTGTATTAGTGTTTATGCCTGTATTGTGTGTGTGCGTACGTGCAGCACAGATGTGCCTAGGGCCTGCTAAGGCTAGAAGAGGGTATGGGATCCCCTAGACCTAGTGTTACAGATGGCTGTGAGCCACTCTGCAGGTACTAGGACCAAATCCAGGTCCTCTGCAAAAGCAGCCGAGTACTTTTATCTGCTGAGCCATGTCTCCAGCCAGAGGTTGGTTTCCTTAATAGAAATATTTAGCACTCTTTTGTGAATGAGTTTTGGTAGTATCCTTAAACTATTTCATCATAAATGTTTAACTTTTGGAAAAATGGTTCAAAATAGTCATTATTTATCTTATTAATGATTATAGAAGCTCCAGTAAGGTCGTGGCTTTCCTAATGCTTATAATACCTTCCTTAAATGTCTCACCATTACTGCCATCCTCCCACCACAACAGCCAGTGTGCGAAATGAATGGTTGTGTTTGGCTTGTCTGTTTCCTGCAGCCCAGGCTGTGTGGTGGTCCTGCTCTACCTTCCAAGTGCTGAGATTATAGACGTGAGCCATCATGCCCAGCCCTGGGCTGCTTTTCCATTTCATTGATTGCTGCTCTTTATTCTGGCCTTCCTTCAGCACTCTCACTTCTTGGTTGAGATATTCTTTTCCTATTTGAACAAGTCAGGAGAAAACCCCAAAGCTACTAGAATAACCGAATTTAAATCGAATAGTAATTTTAACCATTTTTCTTACATTTGTATTGTTGCTTTTCAAAGTTAGTTTCCTCTGTAGCTTTTCTGTTGTGAAATAGATAATGTGAGTTTAAAAACATTTTCAAAGGACACAGAGAACATTGAGGAATTGCTGTAGTCAGGGCAGGCGTAACAGGTTATCTCAAAATCCCAGTGGCTTAATGCAGCAAAGATTTGCTCGTACCATGCATTAATTGTGATTCCTCAGTGGCTTTGCCCTATAGTCAGGACCCACACTGGCAGAGCCACCATCACCTAGCATGTAGCAGGGAAGAGAACACTGAAGGATGTCCCCATGAGGGCCAACCTAACAGCGAGGATCTAGGAACTAATGTGTGTATATATACGATATGTAATGTGTGTGTATGTGGGGGGAAACGTGTATGTATGGCATTTGTGTGTATGTATATGGGATGTGTACATGTGTGTATGGGTTGTGGTAGGGGCAATACGGGCTACTGAAGGACTGAAAAAAATGGGTAATTTTCATTGTGTATATTTCAGGAACTTCAGCTTTGTACCTTATCTATTATATATAGCAAGTTTCAAAACCACTATCAAGCAAGAATTACATCTTAAAAGAGTTTCATTTATGTTTTGTAAGAATAGTTTCCTTAACCAACAGCCAATTGCAGTCTTCTGTGGGTAACAGCAGTAACAGAATCCCTTGCATTTGGATGGTGCCTGTTTCTAGATTCTTTCCTCTACAGATTGGGCCCCTTTTTTCATTTCCACTTGTGACTTGGGCCATAATTATGCACCATATTTTTAGAATTGATCTTAGGACTCTAAAGGTATGTGACAGCCACCCTGACAAGTTCACAGGTTCTTGCCATGCAGCCGGCCCACACAGGCATCTCTAGTGCTGATGCATTTCCTGCACCCCAAACCCAGTGCAGACACAGCTGCACCTGTCTTCCCATGCTGTATTCAGTGCATTAAACTTAAGATCAGAAATGAGATTCTGCAGCACAATTGTTGGATTATAATAATATTTGCAGTTACTAACCCTTTTTATTCCCCAACTCCTATGAATGTACAGAGAATTTTCCAGAAGCGATATGGTATGTGTGATACCTAGACAGATTAAATGCAGATGACATTAGCTGATATTAAGGTAGACACTAAAGCAAGTGTGAAACAGTGTAAATTTTCTCAATTGTTTTTGGTTTGGGAAAATATAGTGATTTTTCATTTAAAAATATTATTTATACCAAAACTGTTAGGAGATCCTTAAACCAAATAGTAAGAATTACTGGTATGACTGGGAAAACTGCAGTGTACTGCAAGATTTCTTTAAACAGATGCTGTGTTAGGTGTACCCAACTCAGCATCTCAAGTGACTGTCAATCTAAGTATGGTCCTTCTCCCTGCTGCTCAAAGAAACTGAAATGGGAAGCACCTGGGCTGCCTCTAGTCCCAAAAGCTTTGTTTTCTCTAAAGGGACATAAAATATAGACTGTTTACAAAAATGGCTGTTAATGCTGGTCACTTTTGTTTCCTTTCACAGAGGTTACTCACATGTGTTGGTATAGTAAAACAACACACAAGGAGCCAACAATAATGCAGTTGAAGGACGTAAAATGAGAACCGTAAGTTCAAGTCAAGAAGAGAGTAAGTATGGCACGTTAGTATAGTAAATATTAGCATGTTCATTATAGCATGTTCGTTAGTATAGTATAGTAAGTATAGCATGTTCGTTAGTGTAGTATAGTAAGTATAGCATGTTAGTATAGTATAGTATAGTATAGTATAGTATAGTATAGTATAGTATAGTATAGTATAGTAAGTACAGCATAATCTAAAGATAGGAGCTGGGCTTGGTGGTGCATGCCTGTAGTCCCAGCTCTCGGGAAGCAGAGGCAGGTGAAGCTTGGTCTTCAGAATGGGTTCAAGGACAGCCAGGACTACATGGTGCTACAGATTGGAAAGCACCGAGGGAACCAGCCAGGTCGGCCAGTGCTTCCATGCTGGGCAGATCTGAAAGCAAGTCTCCAAGGCACAGATGCCTGGAAAAGGCCTTCCATGTCTGCTCTCCAGGTTGTACTTGAGGCAATGAATACAGGAACGGCTCATATTCTTTACATCTCTGAATCCCTGTGGATACTTCTCAAGGGAAATTCTGGACGGGTGGAGTACGATTTCACCTCATCCTGGGAGCCCATTGAAAGGAGAAGATACTGGAATTTTGAGTATTTATAGTGAGTTATGGGAGAAGGGGCTACATACATAAAATTCTCTAAGAAATGTCTCATCTGAGAGTTTTGATTTCTGTACCAGATTCAGGAACCACTGTAAAATGACCCAAAACCTCCTTTCTTGCCTGCTCCCTTTAATTGCTCTTACCACCTCCAGATGCGTATCTTCCTGAATTTTCTCCCAGTTGTGATTCTCCTGCATCTTCTGCTTCAGACTCTTCTTCATCCAACCTTTCCAAGCAAGGTCTCTGCTGGAGCCGATCCTTTCTTCACCTTTCTGAGCCCCTGGGAAACACTGGGTCCTCCAGATGTTAGCCAGTGCTTTCTGGCTTTGCTAATTCCAGTCTGGAAAGAAGATATAAGCAATAGAATCCCTGAAGGCAGAGCATTCTCTTGCTTCTTTTACTCCAAAGATATACTTTTAAAGTTGGATTTTAAAGAAATTGTTAATTGTCATTTACTTTGGGAGGAGCCGCAGCCTATGTGTGGAGGTCAGAGGACATGGAGTTATAGGGTCAACTCAGGTCATTGGGCTTGGCAGCAGACACCTTCACCTGCTGAAGAACCATCTCACTGGCCCTGGATTTTTATGATTTATTTTTAATTGTGTGTTTGTGTACACATGAATACAGCTTCCCATGGAAACCAGAGACATTGGATCCCCCTGGAGCTGGAGTTACAGATAGCTGTGAGCCATCCAATTGGGGGCTGAGAGCCAAACCGGCTCATCTACAGGAGTGTGTGCTCTTTACCACCCAGCCAGCCCTTGGCCAAGGGTTTTTGTAAATGGGAACCCTCAGCATTTTCCTCCCTCACCCTCATTTTAAGCCAACATTGGCATGTTTAAATTTAAGCCAATTTCTCTTTTAGTCCGAGGAGGGCTTTATGTGGTCTGTTCTTCCCTCCAGGCTTCCTGATCCAGGCCACCACTCATCTAGGCATGCAGTGTAAGTCAGGTGGACAGCTCCATTTCTTTGTCCCGGAATGGGACTTTTTCAGAAAGGATCAATTTAAACTGGAGTGTGCACAGGGAAAAAGAAACCTTGAGTGAAGAAAAGTGCTTGCTTCTTTAGTGTCTTTTATAGCTGTGGTTGTAAAATACTGCATTTTTAATCACAATGTTTACATCTTCATATAAATAAATGGTTTCCCTTAATGAGTTTGTGGCACACTAGACTGATGGTCCTGGGGAGTCATGGTGCACACTGTGAACAGACTGATAGCCTCCTCAACACTGGCTCCTTCGCCCTCAGTCTTCTCACTAATGCTCTGAAATTATTTGGTCATCAGGCAACTGAGGCCTGTCATTTTTCTTTACTCTGTGAAGTATACAAAAGACGGAAACAGCTACTAGTGTTAACTATTGTACCATTTTGTCTTCATTTTAGTATTTTATGAATATATGTATTGTTTGAACTTGACGTATTGCTGTTGTTTTAAATATTTTTTTCTTTGAAAATCATTTTGATCATACTCATCTCCCTATCCACCCAACTTCATACATTCTCACTCATTTGCTCCTTCCTTCCTTCTTCCTTCCTCTCCCTGGACTCCCCACTCTTACTCAAAAAACCATCAAACCTGTTTGTGTTGGCCAACTAGTTCTGGACATGGATCTTACCCTGGAGTATGGTCAGTTATCAGGTGTCATTCCACTACAGACAATGGACTGTCCCTCTCCTGGCACCGATAAAATGCCAATAGCTCCTCAGCTAGGGGCGAGACTTGGTGACACATTCCCTCTTCCATTCTGGGATTTAGTGTGGCTTGAGTTTGTGCGGGTTTTGTGCATGCCATCACAAGCTCTGAGTTCATATGTGCATCTGTTCTGTTCTGTCCAGAAAAGTCTCCTCAAAGTCATTCACTACCTCCAGCTCTTCAAATCTTTCTGCCTCCTCTTCCACATGGATCTCTGATCCTTGAAAGGAAGGATAAGATACAGATAATCCCATTTAGGGCTGGGAATTTCAGTCTCCCTCTCTTCATGTTGACCAGTTGTGGGTCTGTATGCTAATTGCCAGCTACTATAAAAAAAGTGTTTCTGATGAGGGTTGAATGATGCACTGATCTACAGATATAGCAATAAATCATTAGGAGTAGTTTTATTGCTCTATCCATTTAGCAGAATAATAGTATGTTTCCTCCTAGGGCCTAAAACCTATCTAGCTATAGGTTCTGGACCTCATTGATGATGTCAGGTATGGGTTCCATCTTGTGGAGAAGGCCTTAATATCCAATCAAAAAGTGATTGGTTACTTCTATAACATTTATGTTATAAATTATAACATAATTATAACAAACAATTATAACTATTACCAGGCAGGTTGTTATTGTAGCTCACAGAGTTCATAGCTGGATGAGATAATTACTTTTCTCTGGTAGCATGCATAATACCTTCCAACAATATGGAAGCTAGCCAGTAGTAGCCGTGAAGCTTCCAGGTCAGTACCAGCTAGATTTCTCCATGTTCTATGACTCAAGTATGTAGTATCTTCAGCAATAAGGTTTTACCATCATTTTCTAGAGGGCAACCAATACATTGGCAATAGGATGTAATGTTTGGGTGCAGGTCTATGGACACCATTGACCAACAACTCAAAAAATAGGTGACCCATTCCTGGTACTGGTGGTTTTATTTGGAAGCATATGGTGGCTAATTGGGGTATTGCCTACCACCCCCAGAATAACTCCATTTAAATGTGTGCTTTCAAAGAAAGGGTCTTTTGTTTTTTAAGACAGTTTCTCTGTGTAGCTCTTGGCTGTCCTGGAACTCACTCTGTAGACTAGGCTGGCCTTGAACTCAGAAATCCACCTGTCTCACCTCTCAAGTGCCAGAATTAAAGGCATGTACCACCACTGCCTGGCTCAAAAGGCCTTTAGTATGGGCTGTCCCTCACCATATTCTATTATCTATTATGCCCTCCCAAGCCTACCTCACTTAATCATTCCTGTTCCATTTTTCATTCTCCAAAATGTATCATGAAGGGATATTGTTTTTGTCACAGGCCTTTTCTACATCTGATGAGATGATCATGTGGTTTTTGTCTTTATTCTATTTATGTGGAGAATTACATCTATTGATTAACTTATATTGAACCACCCATGTATCACTGGAAGCCAACTTTATGAGAGTAAATAATAATTTTTGATGTGTTCTTGGATTCTGTTTGCAGGTATTTTGTTGAGAATCTTTGCATTTATGTTCATAAGAAATATTGGTCTTTAATTTTCTTTAGTTGGTCTTTGTCTCATTTGGGTATCAAATACCAGCTTCATAAAAAGAGCTTGGAGATAACCCTTCAGTTTGTTTTATGGAATAACCTGAGGAATATTGGTGTTTTCTTTGAGGGTTTGTTTGGTAAAATTCCAAACTGACTCTATCTGGCTTAGGCTTTTTTAGTTGAGAGATTTTTAATTATTGCTTCTATCTCTTTAGATATTACAGGTCTATTTCAATTTTTAACTTCGATAGGTTGTACACATACAAAAATTCACCCATTTAAGTTTTCAATTTGGTGGAATACAAATTTCAAAAGAATATACTTAGGATTCTGTGAATTTCCTCAGTGTCTGCTGTAATGTCATTTTCATCTCTAATATTAGTTTGGATCCTCTCTTTTGGTTAATTTGCCTAAAGGTTTGCCAATACTGTTAATTTTTTTTAAAAAGAACTAACTCATCTTTTCATTGATTCTTTGTATTTTTGTTGTTTCTATTTCATTAATTTCACTTCTAAGTTTAATTCTTCCTGTCTTCTCTTTTTGGGTATGTGTTCTTATTTTTCAAAAGCTTTGAAGTGTATCATTAAGGTATTAATATGAGATAGCTGCAGCCCTAGCTGGTCTGGATCTTCTATGTAGACTTGGCTATCCTTGAACTCAAGAGATCCACTTGCCTGTGCCTCCTGGGAGCTGGGATTCAACACACATGCCACTATGCCTGTACGTTGCATAATATTATACCCTGCATTTCACTTAAAATATTGTAGAAGTTTATCGTTATTTTAACGTGTGAAAAATTTCAAGTATAAGAAGAATGCTTTTCACTAGAAAACTAAATCTTCCTATCTGAATAAACTTTTTAATGTTGTTTTTATATAAGGGATCAAACCCAGGGTTGTGAACATATAAAGCAAATGTGCTACCACTGTGCTACACCCCAGCCTTCTTGATATTTTTTAATGGCTGCATACAGTACATCTTAACGGTGTTCCTACCGTCTAATTGTTGACATTGCTCATATTTATTGTTGTTAGGATTTAGTGGTTCTTGTTGCTTTGTGTGTGTGTGTGTGTGTCTATGCGTATTTGGTATATAAGTTGTTGTTTGGAGTTTGCAGGGGATGGGTGCCAGGGATCAGACCCAGGAGGGGTTTTTGCATATTCCAGGCAATGAACTTTATCCCCCCAATCTTTTTTTCTTGAAAGGCCGTTTCTGGAATCTCCTTCCTTTCTTGGCTTCTTCCTCTCTGACCTCTTTCCCACTTGCCCATGCATTTGACACTCAAGCTTCAACTCATGCCCTTGGCTCTTGTATTTATGTTCTTGGGTACCAATGCTCATCCCCAATCCTGTTCTTTCCTGTGTTCTCTCCCGTTGCCATATCTAAACAAGCATATCCCAAAGAGAAAGCCTGCTCTTTCATAGGCTCCCAGTATTCTCAACCCAGGTATTTTTGAGCGTTAGAGAAAGCTAGATGAAAAATATGAAAATGGCTACTCAAAGTGGCCCTAAACATAACCTCTAAATCTCACCATCAGAAGGACAAAAAGGGAGGTTGTGTGGAGCAATTGGTCATTACCCTGTGCCTGCTTCTTCTAATGGTTTGGCTGAGGTAAATACAAGTATCTCTTTTACAAGTTATTAGAAACCAAACTTAGTAGAGAAGTCACACCTTCATGTGACATTTCAGGACAGCTCAAACCCCGACCACCTTTGACCCTCATCTCTGTGCACAGCATTAGGAGAGGTCGCTGTACAGCCACCGGTCACCTAGTAACACTGCCTCACTCCACTCACAAGTCACAAGCCGGTGCACGTGGAGAAGCACGTCAAGTTTACAGTCGAGAGAGCACCATGATAACATCAAGGTTTTTCTTCTTTTTGCAGGAAAGAAAATAAAGCGAAGCTGTTTCTTGTCCTGTGTATTCATCAGATCGTCTTGAAATTTAACTAAAATGACAGCTGTTCCTTCAGAGAACTGCTCTTTTCAGCACCTGTTACATGAGTCAAAGCAGCCCCTAGACGTTAATTGTCTGTTGTTCTTGATCATAACTGGGAAAACATTATTAAATATCCTGATACTAGGGATGAAAAGGAAAGCCACCTATTGGAGTTTTATCGAGTATTTCTGCTTTTCACTAGCATTTGTTGATCTTCTGCTGTTGGTAAACATTTCCATTCTGTCCTACTTCAGGGACTTTGTAGTTCTAGGTGTTAGGTTTACAAAATACCACATCTGTCTACTCATACAAATCACCTCCTCCACTTATGGCTTTTTGCATTATCCGGTTTGCTTACTAGCTTGTATAGATTACTCTTTGACTCTGTCTGGAGCCACCAAGCATTCATCTAAGTGGCAAAGGTTATTTTACCCCTTGACAGTCCTGCTAACCTGGATTTCAGTCCTTGCTTATGTTCTAGGAGAGCCAGCCATCTCTCAACGCTTGCAGACACACAGGGCTGCTCTGCACCAATGCCCTTCCTATGTTAGCACTCAGAGTTACTGGCTGTCATTGTCTGTGCTGATGGTTTTATTTGTGGCTTTTCTGATTTCATGGCCAGAAGTTGTTGCCTTGGTACAGGCTATGAGGATGGCGTCCTATATGAACGAGACTGTCCTCTCCTTCCCTTTCACATCCCACTCTGGTCACACTGTGCGCTCTAGAGAAGCACTCTTGCCCAGGCTTGTTGTGTGCTTTCTTGGTACCTGGTTTCCCTTTGTAGCACTTCAGGCCCTCACGCTCTCACTCAGAGTTCCAATCCCAGCGTACGTAGACATGAATGTCCCCTGGCTGTACTTTGTCAACAGTTTTCTCATTGCTGCGGTGTGTTGGTTGAACTGCCACAAGCTTTATTTAAGAGGCAGCACATTACCTGTGGATCCTTTCGTCAACTGGAAATGCTGTTTTGTTCCAGTCCATAGACTTAAGCAAGTGGAGAGGTCTGTGTCCATAATCATCTGTTAATGTGCTGCTGTGTTGGGAGAACTCCATCCAGAAGCACCAAGATCAATCTTAGGAGCAGGACAGAGGTGGCTCAGGACACGGCTCAGAACACGTAACTGAAGCTCGTGTCCCCAACTTTCATCAGCACAGCCTCTGTGTGGTGGATATCAGATAGTGCTAAGGACACTTGAACACCCCAAAGTTTTTATCCTGTTTAGCAACATTGTGTAAGCATTTGGTATTAATCCAAAAGGAAAATAAACATGAACATGTGGCCAGCTTGATGTTTTACTCCAAAAAACTACTGGATGCAAAATGTTAAATAAATTTGAGGTTTCACTGCCAACTTTAAAATCTGAACTTAAATGTTATCAACTTTAGAGCAAAAAAAAAAAGACAAAATGATTTGGTATAAATAAACTTTAAGGGGAAGGTTAGTTCATTTTAAATATAGCTAAAATATTTTATTGCAGATATTCCCGGAAAGTTCCAGCTGTTCAGCTTATGGAGCTGGGAACCATGGGGGCTCTTGCCATGACACACCAATTGCATGTTCATTTAGAACATGTGCACATCAGATCATAGTCATGTTAGCAGCATATGCTACAAAAAGCATTGGGCTATTGAGATTTAAGGCTATATAATTCTGTCTTGTAGGGGTAACCCCACACATTGTATAGATGCCAGTGACACGTTCCCCAGAAGTGGCAATCAAAAATGTCTCCACATACTCCCACCCCACTCCCACCCCCAGGCACAACTCCCCACCCCCACTCCCCTGGAGTGAAGCAATGTGGGTCAGAATAAGCTGAAATCACTTCATGAATTAAGTACATAGATATTTTGGCTGATATTTACAAATACTAATATGTTTCAAGAACCACCCCTAGAATTTCTAAAGTGAGTGGCTTTTAGAGAAGCCACGACTCACTTGGTAGAGCGCTTAGCAGCACACAAAGCCCCAGCACCACAAAAGAGTGTAGTACTGTGTGCCTACAATCCTGTACCTGGGGCGGTGTATGCAGGAAGACCAGAAATTCAAGGTCAGCCTGGGCCACATGAGATCATCCAGTCTCCCTCCCCCCAAGATGTTTTAAAAAGTAGTTGTGACCTATGGAGTGAAGTTCATGATCCACAAATGGGTTGCGTCCTGAAACAAGTGCCTTGGAGCAGCAGTAACCACACAGGTTTGTGTGCCTGGCGCTGTGTAAGTACCAATCACGCTGCCAGCACTGCCGCATCCTCTCTACATGCTCTCGCAGGGAAGGACACTAAAGCAGCAGCGTTAAGCCTGCCCAAGCTCACTCGGCTAGCGTCCCACTAATGAATGTCCGCCATTCATTAGTCCCACTCACTGTTTCTCAAGAGAATGGCTTGTGATAGTTTTTACTTAAAACGTAGTTTCTGTGACAGCTTAAGGAACTGAGGTCCCGTTTCCTTGAGCATCCAGGTCTTCAGGTTAGGACCAGCCACCTAGAGACAAGTTGGCCATGCTGCTAGGTGATTAGGAGTTCTGAATGAGCTGCGCACAGGGCAAGCATTCCTGGTCTAAAACGCTTTTGGATAAGGGATATTCAATAATGTCTGAAAAACTTAAGGTATCCAACATTCCAGATGACACCTTGTGATGCAAACCTAACCAACCTGAGCCATTCTAAGAAAAAGGGCACTGGAGCAATGAAGTGGTCAAACCAGAAGACTGTCTCTGGGATGTCAAGTTTCATTTGCTAATGCAGAGGACCTCTGGCTGCCAATAACCTAGGCTTTTATTATCCCAATTTAGAGCTCCTGCTTTCAGATATAAAACTCAGTGAGGGATTGGCCTGATTTAAGTCACATGCTCATCTGTGGTCAGTGTTGCTGCAAGGAGACACTGGGAGGAAGGGAACTTAAACATTAGGCTGCAGTATTTAAAATGTTCAAAACTTAGGCATTAACAGGTAAGAAAAGGTATAAATTCTTAAAATGCAAATAGATACAATGACATCCAAAGCCACCATGCCTGATTTGTGTGTTGCTGGGGATTGAACCCAGGGCTTCAGGTAAGCTAGGCAAGCACTGGGCCAAAAGCAAAGCTCAGTATACCTGAGCCTATGAGCAACAGCGTGTACTTGAGTTCAGATGTTAGAAGCTGGCCTTTTTAATTCACTGGTACATGTTTTCCTCTCCCTGTTTGTTTGTGGGTTTGTTTTTCTTTTTTCTTTTTCTTTTGTCTTCCAATTAGCCATAACATGAGAATAAAACATACTTAGCAATATTGAACTTAATGTATACTTCTTGTAGATTATATACTAGGAAATTTATAACCAGTTCAGCCCTCCATTAAGGCTTTACTTAGATTTCCCCATCTCTCAAAAGCTTAAAAAAGTAAAAACTCAATAACCAGTCAGGTTTTTATTTGTAAAGAACTGAAGTTACAACTGGTCTACAATATATTATCGTAATATAAACAACATAAATAAAAGATCCTGTAGGCCCACTACTAATCTTCCACCCAGACCCACTCAAAGCCATGTCACAATACTCTATGTGGAAGTGCAGGGAACAAAGGTGCAATCCAAGCAAGTTTAAGCAGCAGAGTATAAGGTGCTTCCATTAGCAGTTAACATTGCCAGCAAACATCTGATGCTCCATTTTAGTCACCGAATAGACACACAAACAGGAAGTCTAAAGTTCATACACATGCGACTTAATATGAAAGTGCTTTCTCTTTTCTTAAAAAAATACATCAAATGAACACTTTTTACATAGATAATGGTGTGCTCTTATAATGCAAAATTCACTTCATTTTCAGGTTATACACTGTAAAACTGTAGCTAGGAACACCAGTCGAGGAAGTCTATGCTAAGGTGCTCGAACTATGTCATTTCCTGTGAGGACTCTAATACAACATTCATGTAAGACACATTTCTATAACCTTAATATTTGCTTTCTCTAAGATTAAAACACATTCTCTTGCCCCCTTGGTGGTGCTTTTTTCCTTGATGAATCTTTTGAGATTTTTTTTAATTATGAAACTTAGATTTTAGAACAATGGGAGAACCAAAAGGAAGTTGTCTTTTTTTATGTGCTTAAAACATTAAAAAATAGTTAATCACAGAAACTTGCCCTGTGAAACAAATTTTAAGCAGTAAAGAGACAAAACATCCTCACTGAATCACGAGGCTTCAACTACCTTTGCCTACTGTCAGCAACTACCCCTGTGCACAGCCGTCTGCAACATTCAACCTTCATTTCCAGCACAATCCTGCACTTTCCAAGAATTTCTGCAGTTTGGAAAAAGAAAACCAAGACGACCCATCTTTTGAGTGAGGTGATCAGCAGTCCATCAATGTGAGAAATCACACACACAAAATTATAATCTTTATATTCTCGGCTGAATTCTGAAGTTCCAAGAATACAGCTACAAAAACAGCATTAATGCAACAGAGATCAACAGCACGGGCTACTTTACAACTTAGGTATACGCTAAAGAACTTAAAACACTTTAAAAGTAACCAGCATCATAGAACAATTTACAAAGGCCGGATTATTGGGCTATTTAGATTAGTATACTTTAAAAAAATCTGTTTGAAAGCATCTATCATATATATATATATAATCTAACACTTTATTTGGACATTTTCCCACTTAAAAAGCTACAGCTATGATACATAAAAGTTTTTAAAATATATTTTTATACCTTTATAAAGAATGTTAGTATCAACTGATGTTAATATTTGAAGCAAAAACTACCACCTGATTCACAGAGTCCCAGAGGGAAGAGGGAATTGACCCAATTGCAGCTGATTCTCACTCCATCTTGACTACTCAAATCCTTGCTGGCACAGCAGGGTCTGCTTTGTTACCAGCTCTGCATTTCATGAGGCCATAACGCACCCTCTTCTGACTGGCACACAATACAATCAATACTAGAAACAGCAGCAGCAGCAGCCTGTTCTCCTGGTCTTCTTTCAGATGTTTCTGTTTTGGAAAACTGCTACACTGTCAATACTGGATATAAATCTTGGTGACTGGTCCTGAGGCTGCCTGTCACAACTCTCACAGTTGGTCACGGTGAGCACTCTTATGTTGTCAACGGTATGTGAAAGGTGGTATGAGAGCGGTGATGTGATTTGGACCCTTCAGGTATTATTAAACCCTAGTTCCCAGGCAACAGGGCATTAACTGGGAGTAAGTACATATGTGCTTCAGCAGCAGTGAGGTTGTTTGGGAAGACTTGATTTGTTTTTTTTTATTTAATATAACCCAAGTGTTAAATAGTTTACAAATGGATGAATAAGTGCATGAGTAATAGTATTCACCTGTCATTCAGTCAGGGCAGGGGTAAATAACCAATTATGTAGCTCAGGACTGTTTTTTAGAGCTGGGGAAAGGCGTTTCTTCAATAATGACTTAAGCCAAAATTCAACATATTTAGTAGTGCAGGCATCACACTGTATACTCGGATGAAATTCAAAACCAAGTAATTGCTCAAGGTGTCACATACAGCTAAGGTGCCGTCTACCGAGTCTCAAAGCCACCACGCTTCATCTCCACTCGGTATGGTAATGCGGCAAGTGTATTTATGTTACTCACTACTGAAGGAAAATAGTAATTTTGCACACTTAGTGCTACCAAAACATTAAACACAGGCACTATGTACAAGGACTTTAAACACTGTACATATTTAGTTCACGTGAGGCAAGACTTAAAATGCCCCTCCCTTCTACAGCAGCTCAGGCCTGTTTCAGTGATGATGGAATCTACCCCTCTCACCACTGTCAGAGAAAGGTCCACAAAGCACAGGTTAACCCTGACAAATCCCACTAAGCCCATAAGCAGTAGGCACTCTAAGTATCTAAGATGATGACTGGCATTGATTTAGACAGTATAAAAGGACATAACTACATCCCTCTTTTAGTTCATTAAAATTATGCCATGCTAGTGTAATGATGTTTTAAATTTATACTGATTTGTTTTCAAAATTAAAATTCATTCATTATATACCTCTTTAAAAATTTTCTTTCTATACCCAATACCAGCAGTATCACGAATAGCAGCAGGTATACACTTGAAAAGCAACAGAAAGAACTCTGCCTAAAATATAAGGTGTTAGAAGCTCATTTGTACCTAACATTTTATTAAAATTGTATTTTTAAATAAAATGTCCACAAGCTATCAAAAGGAAAAAAAATAAAACCCCTGTGGAAATAATTTCCCATAACTATGGCACTTGCCAGCAAGTGTGTGTGCACATGAGAGTCTGTCTTAGGGAAGCTGGGAGCACATCACAAAAGAGGTCAGGCCTCCTAATGTTCTTCTTTGGAACATGGTAATAAGTGTATTTTAACTGGTACCTTGTAACTTTCAAAAAGAAAAAAAAAAAAAAAAGGAGCCGGGCGGTGGTGGCGCACGCCTTTAATCCCAGCACTCGGGAGGCAGAGGCAGGCGGATCTCTGTGAGTTCGAGGCCAGCCTGGACTACCAAGTGAGTTCCAGGAAAGACGCAAAGCTACACAGAGAAACCCTGTCTCGAAAAACCAAAAAAAAAAAAAAGAAAAAAAAAAGGTTTCTCTTAGTGTGATTTTAAAGTAGATTGAACTTGTGCACAACTTGTAAGGTCTTAACATTTTAGGTAACTTTTTTAAAAAAGCTAATGTCATTTTCAACATTTTAAATTGAAGGAACAGCTTTTACTTCAACTATAAACTATAGGGTAATGCATTTTTATAATCTTCTAACACATGAGAAATATCTTCCCAGAGAATTTCTGAAGATGTATGGTTCAATAGGTTAAAATTAAGTATTAATAAGAAAACATTTATTTATATTGATAATTGTGAGTTAAACAGTTCATGTCATGAGTCTTTCTGCTTTACACCAAGAACACAGGCAGGCTTGGGGGACCCTGTCAGGAGAAAAAGCCAATCACCGAACCTCAGACAGACACAGCAGACCACCTTACAGTGCCTTTCCTCATGACCGCTGCAAAACTAAAACAGCTGTGGCATCTGATGGGGAAACTCCGATAATCGCCCCCTCAATCACAACAAACTCCTAAGTTTTCACAGATACTCTCTCCTCTTACTAGTTCTCTTAAGAAATCCAGGCTCGCTCACTTGGGTACCAGTGGGACTATTAACATCAGAGCCTCAGAGCAGGGTCAGGTGATAAGAAAAAGAACTCATTTGACTACAAGCAAATCTTGACACTGGAGCTAACTTTGGCACAGTGGCACAGACCTTCATTCCAGCACTTAAGAAAAGGCCAGAGGATCACAATTCTAGGTAAGTCTAGGCAAACAAGCCAAAAACACAGTCTGTAAGCTCAGAGGTGGAGTGTGAAGCCCTGACTTCAATCCTAGTCCAGCAAACAAGACAAGACATCCTAAGACCTTTATACTGCTATAATGGGAGTCCAACCATCCATTACCATGGGTCATTCCAAACTGCTAATGACCATCATTATGCTAAATGTCTCATTTAGTTGGCAGTGTCATCTTCTTATCTGCCCTCCCCCCACATTAAAAACAAAACCCTTCAGGGTACAACTAGTCACACAGACAGATGGTGCACAAGAAACATACCTAGGAAATTATTTGCACAGATGAACAAAGCCTTCATGGAAATACAACCTGGGAAGTTATAAAGGTCTAGTCCTGTACAAAATCCTGAAGATTTCCAAGCCAGGATACTACCCAACTCCAAGCCAAGAACTAGGAAGAAAGCCAGACCTGTGTGGTGTGTTTGGAGCAGGGTTGGGGGTAGAGGGGACTTAGTGAAGGAATTTGGTGAGGCCATTCGTGCCACCAACAATACCAGTTGGCAGCAAGTGTTGCTGGCATTCACAAAGGATGAAAGTCTTCAAACTGCAACATATAGCCAGCCTTTCAGGTTGAAAACATGTTTGAAATGCTTCAACAGTATTACCAGTCAGATTTCATACACTGGACATAGCTGTAAGATCAGCTTCATTCACATGCATCAGTAATAGTTTATTCTTTCTAGAATCACATATACACATGAAATCAAAGCCTCAAATTACATGACTCTATTTCCTCCCTACTACTCTGGTCCAGGATAGCACTGAACCCCTTAAAACATGGCTCTGAGTTCTGAGGCACACAACTAAACAAACTTGTGAGAAACTGTGTCCCTTGAAAGACTTCAATCCAAGATTTGTATTTGTAAACAGATAAGTGACTACAATTTCGCACTTAATATATGAAGGTTGACTAAAAATTACTCAAAGGCATGGTCTCACATACTAGTTTTCTAATACAAAAAACAAAAAGAGGAAAGCAGCGGGATTCCTAAAACACAGAAAACCACTTCTATTTATTTAGGTAAAGCATGAATTTTAACGTTAAAAGTGCAGAAATGTGTTCAGCGTTGCAATAATGGAGTGAGCACCAGTGGGGTCCATTGGCCTCTCAGCCACTCTCTAGCTCATTCACTGTCATTTCTCTCCTCTCTTCAGCACCTCTCCTCCCAGGGGACAGCTTTAACCCGGACTTCACAGAAGGAACTCCAAGACAACGCAAGTGAATGTAACCATCGCAGCTGCAGGCCACCAAAGCTCTCAAGTATGGAGACAACATTCCTAGGCTGTGCTGATTTATAATGAAGCTGTGTAGCTGTGCTTTTACCCATGTCTACACAAAGCTTGTAAGTATTGTCAGAGAAAATAACTTTTACAAGCCAGCTGTTTATTTTCCTAAGAACACAGAACTTAAATAAAATGTGAAAAGCATGTCCCATAGTGGAAAGGGGGTTTAAAGTAAGGAAATGCAAACTCAGGTAGCAAAAACAGGAAGAACCCATGTTCCCTTTCTGGTTGTCATTTTTTTTTTCTTCCAAGAAAGTTCTTAAAGCACTTAGTAATACAAAAGGAAGTGAAAATGGCATTCTTTCTATCTATGTCATACCGAACGGCCTAATGCTCAGGAGATGGGGAACACAGGGTGTGTGTCCCCCAATACATGTAATTGAAACTTTCAAACTAGATGATTAAACTATCTAGAACTATTCCTGCAGCAATGGGAGAACTACCAAATGACAGCAAGTAAGCCATTTCTAAATCAAACAACCCACTCGGAGGAAAAAAGTGTATTTTCTAGTTGAATTTAAGTTGCGTGGACAACAGAAGATCTGGACACAGTCAAGGACAAGAAGGCATCTCCAACAGAAACTCCTCTTGTAAGCTGCTTAGGGATGCTTGAAGAGAGTGCTCGGCCCAGGGGTTTCTCATAAACACACAATGAGCTGATTCTAGTAGAAAGGTAGACTATATATAAGTATTTGTAGGAGGGAAGCATTATTGCTGGAGGTCTATACTGGACAATCAATTCTGTTTTAACTGTGGATTACTACAATACAGTTTTAATTCCAGAGGAAATTTGCCTCTGTGCCTCCTTCATATAGTAGGCAATCTCTTAGTGCTGCTTAGCCTTGTTTAGGAGAATGAGGGGAAAGTCTATGACAACTTCCATGATGACTCATTACTAATAAATGAGATGGACTATAGAGTATCTACCTTTCTTGAAACATTAGTAAGAAAATGTGATACAAAGAAATATGTAACAGACTATACTACTGTAGGCTTGAAACATGAGCCTCACACTACTTACACATTCTGAGTCTACAAAGGACTACCAGTGAACACCTCTTAAACTACTACACTGACAATCCCACAAAGCATACATTCAAACAAGAGGCATCTAAAAGATTAAAAAAATTAGCCACTATATTTTTGTATAAAAATAACCAACATTTTCTAATGTACATAAAGCCAAAAGATAAATATCTGTGATAACCTTTGTAACACCTTTTAGTCTTCTACTAGCTCAACACAATTTCTGAAAAGAGCCGTGAAAATGAAGCAGCTCGGACTCTTGCTGTCTCTTACATCTGTGGCCAAGTCTTCGTTATCCGCTTCGATTTCTCAAGGATGTAGTAAAGGTACAGAAAGCAGACCAAGTCATCAGCTCTTCTGATGCCCAGCACTTTAAGGCTTTCAGAGCATTTACAGGAAATTCTGTCTTAATGTCCTAACTCCAGAAAACTGCTGAGTGGAAACTTCTGATTAAGAGAAATCCCTTTAATGTTTTGTGGGAAGACTCCAAGGACTTAGTAAGGGAGAAAGAAATGTGCACTCTAGACAGACTGAGCAGGGTTGCTTCGAGAGCACATGGGAAGGGGTCACAGCTCCACTGCCAACTCTCCTTGCTGGAAGAGACTCACAGGCATGATGCATCTTACACCATCAGTGCAGAGCAACAGTCAGGAAAGGTGACCATGGGCCAGTGCCACATCACAGTCACATGTCCTGTAAAGCAGTCTCATCTTATAGACAATTTTATGGATTTTTCTTCCCCTTTCTGGTATACAGTAAAACTGTAAAAAAATACTTCAGCAGAACATTAATGCCATTTGAATAGTACCTCACTATACATGTACTCCTTATCATACCCTATCTTTTCGTATGTCCCTGCAGGTGAAAAAGAGCAACATGCAGCACTCTTGGCTCACCAGGGCTTCTCAACCTTGGCACTACTGGCATCTATGACATATCATTCTTGGTAATAGTCCTGTGCACTGAAGGATATTCGGCAACATCTCTGGCTGCCACGACCACCTCCTCAACTCCTGGAACAACCCTCTCCAAAACTCAACCCCAAGCTGTGGTAACCAGAATGTGTCTAGATATTGCCAAATGCCCCCTGGAGGACAAAAAGAGACCCCCACTGAGAACTATAGCTCTGAATGTATAGAACCAAGAGGAAAACTGTCTGGGTGAAGTCTAGAAGAGACTCTGTGACCTCCATAAACACTGCTTATGCAAGAACACAATCCTTCTTCACAGCCAGAGCATTTGTCTGGAAGATATGTTTTTAAAACATACTGATATTTCATTGCACTCAATTCTGTCAATGGGCTCCTAAATTACCTTATATCTCTATGATAACCTTTGGAAAACTAACAGGGTAGAAAAACGTATAAGAAAACAGAATCAAAGGAGAGGGAATGTAAATCAGTAATTATTTTTAAAAGGATTCTTTTATATTAATGATAAACATTACCTTTAAAAAATTATCTAGTATAACATATTTCTTTGAAAAATATGGGCCTCTGTAACAAGTCTTTCAGTGTTGTATGTAACTGGTAAAATTAACTTCACCAATGTTGGCTAATTCTGAAAGTGTACGATGAGTTATGGTATCTGGAGAGAAATGTGGGCACTGGAAGCGGCAGTCCCAGTGTGCTTGGCCTTCCATCGTCAGTCGAAGATTCTCAGCCAGAGGAGGCTCTACCTTTACCTACTAAGAGGAATAAAATGATATTACATCAAAGCCTCGGCTTCCTGTTAAGAGTCCTTCAGAGAGTTGATGCGTGCACAGATCTTCAGGGCTGGGCCCAGCTTGATGTTCATTGCACTCATAAGATGGTCTTCTTTTAGCAAGAGCAGGGCCTGTCCGTCAATCTCCTGTGCCCTGAACTCATCCGCGACATCCTGGCAGCCTGGAATTCCAGGAGAGGAAGGTTAGAGTCAGACATTAGACGAGCTCCTAACAGTGATAGTTCTGCTGTCCCTGGGTCTGAGCGCTTGCAACAGAGGCTGATAAACCAATGTCCTGGTAAGCCTGTGCCCTGCCTGCCGGGCTTCAACGGGTTCTCGACCACCCTAAGGACGGAATGATAGAGACAGGAGATACAAGGAAACACACCAAGTCTAGATTCTGATCAAGGTGCAACTTTATTTTTCTCCAAGAGGGTTTATATAGTTCCTGCAGGGTGCGGGGGAGCAAGAAGCTGTCATCTGCATAAGGTAGGGCAAGCTATCAGGATGTTTGTATAGGATGTTTACAGGGTGAAAGGGTCAAGGGCTCTGCCTCAGTGTCCTGTTGCTAGGCAACTTGACTGTAAGATGATCTAGTTCCCTGTCTTATCGGGGGTCTGTATTTTTCCACTAACTAGAGATTCTATCCTTGTCCCTGACAAGCCTGGGGTTCATCCTTGAAGAAGTGAAAACCAAGGAAAGAGCTTACTTGGAAGTCTTGCTCTAAGAACATTGCAGAAACAATAGCAAGAGGTAAGAGGGACCAGTCAATACATTGTATTTCCCATGCAAAAAAGTACTTCATTCTGAGGCTTTACACCTCATGGACTCATCTTCCATAACATAATTTCATATATAGGCAGAGTGGAATAAAATGTTTGGCCATAAATAATAATCTAGAAATATTTTCTCAAGTGTCAGATTAAACTTTCATTATCACCTATACCCTTCTTTGAATTCGCATAACTCCAGGTATGTCTAAGATATTTGTAGTGTTCCCTCAGGACAGAACAACCCCCTCCAGGACTATTGTACTAATGTTACAGGACTGCTGACACACATCAGACCGTTCGACTTGTAACATCAACTTCAAAGCTTTACACCGCTGAACTCATTTCTAGTCTTCGTTTCATCTCTGGAACAGTCTATGTAGCCTGTAGGCTGGTCTTAAACTTATCCTGCTTTCCCACCTACATACTGGGATTACAGGAAAGTGCCATACCGCACCCCCACCCTTTTTTAGTGGTGCTAGGAACGGAACCCAGAGCTCTGGGGATGGCAGGCAAGTGCTCCACCCCTGAACATGTCACCACACCCCTCAGCACTCCTCATCTTCATCTTAGCGGAAAAAAAAGACATTACAAAGCAAGCTGTCTCTGAAATCATGAAGCTGCAGGACAATCTCCTGCTTCAACCTAAAGCAGGCTCTTGCTACCTGAACCCGACTGTTCTATGGCCTACCAAAACACCCAATCATTCCCTATCATGGGAAAAAGACCTCTAAGTTAGGGAATGAACTAAGGAACCCAAAGGGGAGAGAATGCAAGAACAAGAATGCTTCCTTACAATAGTAAAACTATAAAAGTTAGCTTAAGAACAAGATCTAACATTTTTACAGCCTTTTTGTATTCAATCAGTGTTTCAAGGGGAATCACAGAAACAGATGATGAGAAAAGGAAATGGTTAATTTGCACCTTGGAATCCAACAATTTTGCTAGACTGATTCTCCTCTCCACTGTAAATGTCATCCTCTAGCTTGTACTACGATAGATAACAAGGCCTACCTTACAGACCCATGAGCACCCCCAAAGCACTACAGTGCAGCACTCATACATTCATTTACATAAGGACGAGTGAAGAGATGATGGACTGGAGAAGTGCCATCCACTGTGGAGAGCATGCGTGGCAGTAACATGTTTTGATCATGTGTTCACTTGTGTGGCCATCCTTTTCCTCAGTGTGCCTCACTGACGGTCATTTCTCTCTTCAGTGGGTTTTATAAAGCAGCCAGCTTTTCAATTTCTCTATTTTGGTAATTTCTCAGACTTTCAAAAATTTATATTTCAAAATCCTGTATAAAATTTGTATGGCTTTGCCCATGTACCACACATAAGAAACCATATAGATGAAACAGGATTACTCACCATAGAAAAGCCCTTTTTCTTTTCCCAGAGGTAGCTCTCAACAAAACTGACTTCATCCTTCTTTTATGGAAGAACTAACGTTCTTCTCTCCAGTCTTACTTATAAGAACCAGGGAAGGAAAGAAGAGAGAAAGCATAGGCTTACTTAATTCGGAAATCAGGACTAAGGAGAGGAGGGCCACAAGAGCTACATTTGGGAATAGAAACAAGGAGCTACCAGAGGAAACATCAGCATGCGCTCAGTCCTCTTGACTGGGGTCCCTTCCAGATGTCTGCTTGTAAAGGCACTGGCAAACTAGTTTTAAAGTGTGTTGGGAAACAGCGTGATTAAATAACATATATTATCATCATTTTTAGATCCCAATTTTCTCAAGCCAATCACAAAGTATCAGTAGCACAGAAATGAGAAAATAAAGTGACTTATAGAAAGGGGGAGGGAGGGAGGGGACAAACAAGTGCACAGCTAGAAACTCAGCGGAAAAAACAAGACTGTTTTTAGGTTAAGTATTCAAGATACTCGGAGTAAAAGTTCTGTGAGTTCCTGACGCCCTCCCTGACTGCAGCTCACACTGACGCCCTCCCTGACTGCAGCTCACACTGACGCCCTCCCTCCCTGACTGACTGACTGCAGCTCACACTGACGCCCTCCCTCCCTCCATCCCTGACTGACTGCAGCTCACACTGACGCCCTCCCTCCCTCCCTGACTGACTGACTGACTGACTGCAGCTCACACTGACGCCCTCCCTCCCTCCCTGACTGACTGACTGACTGACTGCAGCTCACACTGACGCCCTCCCTCCCTCCCTAACTGACTGCAGCTCACACTGACGCCCTCCCTCCCTGACTGACTGACTGACTGCAGCTCACACTGACGCCCTCCCTCCCTCCCTGACTGACTGACTGCAGCTCACACTGACGCCCTCCCTCCCTGACTGACTGCAGCTCACACTGACGACCTCACTGACTGCAGCTCGGCTGCCTCACTCCCCCTGTCCGAGTGCAGAGCTCTAGGTAAGGCACTGGCCATGCTCCTATCCCACCTCAACTTTCCAGTGTCCATAGTCACTTCTCCCACTTTAAAATCTAAATCAAAACATTCTGTGCACAAACTGACCTCACCCAAGTTGTAAGAAAGACACCAAGTGCCACTCAATACTGCAGAATAAACATGTCCCCAAAGACAATAAAGTTACACTTTAAAGAAATTATTCCCGGGGCTGGAGAGAGGGCTCAGAGGTTAAGAGCACTGACTGCTCTTCCAGAGGTCCTGAGTTCAATTCCCAGCAACCACATGGTGGCTCACAACCATCTGTAATGAGATCTGGCGCCCTCTTCTGTATACATAATAAATAAATCTTAAAAAAAAAAAAATTAAAAAAAAAGAAATTATTCCCACAGAGAAATCAATCTGTGGGTTCACAGATGAGTATAGAATGATCTCTCCAAAAGGGCAGGTCACGAAGGGGTAGTATACAAGATAACCTGCTATTAGTTGAAACCAGAAGTGTTTCATGGAGAACTTCCAATGCACCCAAGGTTCTGTTACTTTTCACTCTGACAACAGCTCTGAGATATGAATTTGCTACTTGGAAGCTTTAACATAGTCCCAATGGGTATTTTAATAACATGATAACACAAAGATAACAGAAATCCAGGAGTAAATACAGGTGCCCTGATTACAAGGAAGCTCATCCTATCTGGAAAGAAAATGTAAGAGATCACAAAATATAAAATATATAAGCTTGTTCCTACTATGAGAAAAGCTTCTAAAAATACTCAGGAAAAAGAAACAGCCTGAAGCTCAGAAAGTTATTTAAAAATACCAGAGAGGCAGAAAGAAAGAGAAACATATTTTTCTAGTCTAAGATTTACCCTAAGCTACTCTGAGGAAACCTTTCGGAAAGGCAATAACTGATTGCACAAATGGATTATTTGGTCTGCTAAAGCAATTCAGAAATGCTCCCATTTCATCAGCAAGGAGGGAAGAACACAGGGAGGGAGGGTAGGAGGAAGAGAAGAAGGAAGGAAAAGAGGGAGGGAGCGAGAGAGGGATTCAGGACGGACAGACGGACTAAATAGAACCAACCAAGGCTGTCTCTTCTTAACGATATGTATGAACTCAGTAGTAAGACAACAATGTCCAGTTTTTGGTGATGGCTGCTGGAATCTAGTGAAGGAGGAGCAAGGCAAAGTTCTGACCTAATGAAGCAGTCCAGAGTAGGGGCAACACCTTGATGCTGGGAAAACTGCCATAAAAAACAACACTTGAAGTAATCCACGGCTCAGCAGTAAGGACAATTTGCTGGTCATCTGGGACAACTAATTTCACTAGACTATACAGCAACTCCCCTACCCAAAGGGAAAGACACCGCTGCTCTCAGAAGAACCCAGGCTCACAGACATACTATACACCCCTTAGGAAACCAGACTATGAGGAGGGCGGGACGCCCGTCCTGGGTAATCAGGGTGGGTAGACTCCAGCGTTAAGACAGCTGAACTGGTCCAAAACTAAAATTTGGTTCTATTTCCTTCAATACTAAAACAATCTTATCAGTGAAGGTTCACTAACCCCTAAGAGACCAAGTTTAAAGCAGAGTCTAAACACACTGCTCAGCTATTAACATAAACCTTAGTTTCTTCATGCAGGTACTTACAAATTTATATGAAATATATATCCTTTAAACAATGTTTTGTTAAAAATTTGTTAAAATAAATATGTTAAAAATACCTTGTGTTAAAAATTTTGCATTTAGAAAAGCTGTGATACAGTAAGAACATTTCAGAGTTCATAAGGTAAAATTCAGGGTGGCAGTTTTTAAATTACTATTTCTACATTTATTTCCTTCAACTCTAAGCTTGCTTCTGAAACTTTGGCTACCTTCAAAGGAAGACAGCAACAACATCTCAATAGCTAGCTCAGCAGGCAGAGACTGGGGGACGGGCGGGGTCGGAGGACATGGTGTGACATCCCCAAAGAGTCAGTAAAGAATTATGTTTTAAAAAAGGTGTCTGATAATAACCCAAGTGAGATGCACTCTTCTAGAAAGCTTGAAGAAAGAGAATGGTACAACTCACAATGAGACAGGAAGGGAACATATTTTTAAAATCTCATTTTCTAGGTGCAAAAGGCCAGAGTTTTACAAGTTAAAAAGAAATACACTGTCCAAACATACATTTAGTGTGGGTCTCATTGTAAGCAAAGGCCATACCATCTCTGGCCGCCACAAAGACAGTTGCTTCAAGTGAACAGAGGCTGGAGCTGGTGGGGAAGTACCAGAGAGCAGGTGGGCAGAAGGAGTGTACCCTCGGGGTTAGAATGGATGGATCGTCTTAGAGAGAAACAGAAGTTTGTCTATTCCATAGTGCTGATTAGCATTCAAAAATACACACACACTAAATATGGTCTGTCTTATTTCTGTTTCAAAAAGGGTTAGCTGAGGAAATGGAGAGGAAAATGATTAGAAAATAAAGAAGTAGAAGGGGAGAAATGTCTGACTCACTCTCCTGCCCTCTCGAAAGAATCAGGCTGGAGAAGACAGAACCTCACCTTCTGCCAGCTGGAGTGCCAGAGCAACAGCAGGACTAGTCCGTTTGTATTGATTTGGGGGTATGACAGAGTACACAGTCATGCGAAGGGATAAGTAAGAGGAAGCAGATCACATTTCAATAGCAAACGCCATTAAATTTACACACAGTTTCTCTAGCCTTTAATGCCAAAGGTGTGGATGGACTTAACATCATTTTCTTGTGAAGGCACAAGAAAACCATCCAGGCTAGTGTGGTGAGCCACATACCAGGCAAAGAATGGATGAAGGCCCAGACATCATCGACCGTCCATATAGAGGGCTCTGTCTGTGCCCCTGGGAGCACGTCACTGTTCTCAGGCATTTTCCTAATTCTCACATCTCGAAGCTCACGTTCTCTTTCCCGCTCACTCTGCCTGCGCAGACGAGTTGTCATAGCAGAGGGCACAGAATCTTCATGAGAAGCCAAGTCTTCTTCTGCAGATGGATAAGTAATTGGAAGCTGGAAAATGCAGTAAAGTAAAATACAGCATTGCACTTTCCTTGAATTTCTGAAAAGGACATTGTACATTGAAGCAAGCTTTCTACAGACCTGCCTAAGGATATGTTCTCTTGCTGTCCCTTCAGGGCCACTGGGACGACGGCCCCGATGCCCAAGACTCTGATTATCAGGCTTACGATTCCAACGACTAAGTGCAAATTTTTTAGAGCAGCTAACGTTGTACCTAAGAAATTCAAGAAAGAAAAATTAAGCAATATATGGGACACTTCATTTAGAATTCAGCTGTAACTTTAAAGTAAAACTGTGACACAGTAAGTACTAGACAATTATTAAGGACTGTAATACCTCACAAAGTACTTCTATCTTACTGAATGGATTTATTTATCCTAGAGGTCAAAATGGCCTCTGTGTATATCATAAAATATCTCTCAACATAATACTGGACACCTTTAACAAGGTAATTGTTAAAGGTAATTGTTTCTCCTGATTATAGAAAAATAATAAGAAACCTGCAAAATGCAGAAGGTAATTTTCCAAGCTGCAAGAAAATCCATGGTTACAGAAGAGATACTTTGTAATACATATTTCCAATGCTTAATTAAACTATTTTACAAGTAATATATTTGAGGTTTTGTTTTGTCTTATTTTAGTGAAAGGAGTATGCAGATATGTATGTGCAGGTGCAGGAACACATACATGTGCAGACACATATACACATGTGAAGACCAGGGTTTGGTTCTCAGCACACAGTGGAGGCTCACAACTGCCTGAACCCCAGTTCTAGGGAGTCCAATGCCCTCTTCTGGCTTCCACATCAGGCACACACACGGTGCACATATATTCTTAGAGGCAAAACACACACACATTACTTTTGTTACTGATAACTATTTTAAAGTAACACATGTCATTTTGCTTACCTATGTTTGATGAAACAGAGATGGAGTAAGTAATACTGTGAGAATTGATAGACTATTAGTCCTCTAAAGCTGCAAATGTACCTGAGAGCCACTGAAATAACTCAGGAAGTTCTGCTGTGTTCATATGGGTTTATCTGTGGGCTCAGCAAAGTGAGGTTTGATTTCTAACTAACATGTCAGGTGACAGAGCTTACACTAAAGAAGGAGAGAAGTGTCTGGTAGTTAGTCCTTGTCTATTTAGCTCTCCAAGCCTGACACTAAGCAGCCATGTCAACAGCAACAGCACTTCCCTGACCTGACCTGACTCGGCTCTCTCCCTTGCTCTTTTGGCCATGCTTCACTGTGCTGGTGTCCCTGAACGAAGGAGGCTCACTGAAGCAGACTCTAAGTGTCCTGATAGACTTCTAAACAGTCAAGAGGTTATTATATTAGAATATCCTGAAAGACAGACTGTTTCCCAAATTGACAAGCGTTTTTAACCAGCATGAGAGAGCTACTGTTCTGTCACATGTTTTATGCAGACTAAAATTCAAGCTAAAACATAAATCCTCCATAATCTTTGGCTGGAGAGATGGCTCAGTGGTTAAGAACACTGGCTGCTCTTCCAAAGATTCTGAGTTCAATTCCCAGCAATCACATGGTGGCTCACAACCATCTGTAATGAGATCTGGTGCCCTCTTCTGGCCTGCAGGCATACACGCAGACGGAACACTATACATAATAAATGAATAAATCTTTAAAAAAAAATCCTCCATAATCTTACTCTAGACCTACCATTAATCATGAATAAACATTTGAGTAATGCACTGAAGTGATACGCTTGCTTCTGAAAGAAACTTACTTCTATTATTCTCACTAAAGTTAGTTCTGTGGCAACTACATGAAACGTTATGTTCAAGCAAGAAATTCACTGGCTTGTTAAAAGAACATAAATTTCAAAATAATCAACCTAAAGCATACCTAGGTGTTCTGAATGAGGACCAGGTTTTCTTAGCTGCTAAGCTATCTCTCCAGTTCCTGTATTAATCTTTACAGACTAGTAGTCTATCTGGGCATGGTAGTATATGGCTATGATCCCAGTAAGTGGGAAGCAGAAACAGGAGGACCACAGAATGCTGGAGACCAGCCTAGCATTCACAGGAAATCCAGGCCAGCCAGAGCTATATAGCAAGATCCTACATAAAAACAAATTAATTTTTAAATTAACTACTAATTAATCTTGAAAGTTAATTAGTTGTGATTTTTAAAACACAAAACTAATATTCTATCATATACTTATCATGCTATAGGAGAGATTCTCCACAGCATGTCCTTGCACCAGATGACTGCTGCTTCATGAGCATATACTATGAAACTGCATATTAGTGCATAATTATCACTTAGCAAATTCTAGTAATGAGACCCAGAGTAAGTGGCTGCCGATGGCACCTAACCTTCCCTGTGTTACCACAGCTAACTCTGACCAAAGCTCAACTGTAACTGAGTCATGACTTTCTGCAAAAGTTCCTGGTTCTCCCTGAGCAAATCCAAGAACGCCAACATACCTTTTGGCACATGACATAGTACAGAACCGTTTTGACCGTAAAAATTCATTAGGATATCCCATTTTTCCACAGAACTCACACTTGAGCAACTCACTATCCATTTCTTCTAATGTCTCTAAAAAAGAAAGGAAAAGGTAAAAAATCTGAGTGTGTCAAAATTTCTTTCAGCCTCTAATTCTAGTTATACAACACTGTCAGACCAGGACTTCACCTTCTTTGGACCCAGAGCCACTCTGGCTGGGCTCCTACTAGTTCCTTGTTTCTCCAGAAAAATGATGTTTTGGTCTTTTTTTTCTATACAACAAATACATTTATACAAAGAAGCATAGGTTAGTTTTGCTAAGAATCCAGCATGTCTAAAATATACAAAAAGCAATATGTGATTTCTAAACACTGAGAAATGAAGGTGAGTACCCACTAAAAGGGATATTTTCAAAAAGCAGAGCATGGGATATGAACTTGGTACACCGTGCTGTGAAGACTCACAGCAAGGAACCCTTTCAGCTCCTAACGCAGAGGAGGATGACTTCAAAATGAGAAGTGTCTGTATGTTTGATTCTAATGGGACATGGAAGATATTTACCTAAGAGATCTGGAGTGTATGACCAATTCTATAAATATATGTATTATCAATTTATAAAACAGTTCCTTTTAATGTTAAATAAAATTAATTCTGCTTTTAAAATCTTAAACAGCCTCATAATGCCTGACTATTGGTGTATTTTCTAGGGTGCTCCCTGCTAAGTAAGAATGCTAGTCTTAACCCCAACCCCAAACCAAACCCAAGTACTCTCCTTCATTCCTATCTCTTGTTTCAGGCACAGCACCTAAGGCAAACAGCTCAATCTTCATGACCTTTCCCAAAGAACTGAAGTAACTAGTACATGGATGCCTGCTCCATTTCACAGTTTCCACATAAGAACTAAGAGTACTGGGGCTGGAGAGATGGCTCAGTGGTTAAGCGCACTGGCTGCTCTTCCAGGGGACTAGGGTTCAACTCCTAAATGGCAGCTCACATCCATCCATAACACCCATTCCAAGGGACCCAAACCTTCTTCTGCCTCTGAAGGCACCAAGCACCAAGCAGTAATACACAGACATACATGCATGCATGCAAAATACCCACACACTTGAAAACAACAAATAAAATACAAAGAACTCAGAGTACTAAAACACATAATAAGTACTCAAAGATCTCCGTGAGACCTAAAACCTACCCTATTATGCCAAGGCACAGTAAATGGAAAAGGAAAAAGGAAGTCCTGTGCTAACTAAACTTAGTTCAGCAGTGAGCACCACGTGTGCTTTGTCTATACTCTTACAAAGTCCGTTAGATGAGGGGGACTGAGTGGACATGGAGGGTGCATGCTCGGGAAAAGGATGAAGACAAAGGTCTACAGTGACATGGCTGGCACATAGCCAGGAAACTCCAGCGTACTGGAGGAGCAGGAGGAGAGCACGCGATCAAGTGACGGAGGAAGAACTACCGAAACACACTGCAGAGGCACAGCCGGCCCTGCAGAGCCCACGCCCACCATCTTTACTAAGGAAATTACAAGCCAACAAGTGGCCTTTGGTGCTTTGTGTTTTGTATGTGTGCAAGGGAATCAAACCTAGGGCCTCTCACACCCCGGGCAAAAATGTTCTACTCTTCAGCACCAGAGTGGCCATTGAAAGGAAACTCTCAAAACTACTTTGGTATGTATGCAAAGGTCACTGATTCAGTCACAGTGTAGATGCAATTATCTCAACGTAAGTAAAGTAAAAATTGGCCCTTTCCTAGGATCCCAGCTGTGGAGCTATCATCAACAGAGAGTTTCTGGAGAAGGAGAGTCATTTTTTTCTCAGGCATGTGGCCCCTAGTAGGATACCCATGCTCCAGGTGAACTCAGGGTTGGGGGTGGGAGACACAAAGTTGAGAGAGAGAAATGATGGGAAAGCTGTCTGGGAAAAGGGGAAGGGGAGAACACAGAGTACATTTAATCAAAACGTATCATATGCATGTCTGGGATTCTCAAAGAATAAATTCAAAATGTACTTTCTAAAAAATAAAAAATAAAAAAATTGCCTCTTCCCAAAACCTAACCTTTATCTGTGTCCTTAGGATTTGATGTTCTAACTCACAGGAATATCATTTTCACCTGAACATCTTGGAAAGCCTGTACCAGAGAGACAGAACTCACTCAACCACTCACTGGTGTAACTACCAAGAGGCCATTCTGCAGGTTGCTCAAAGTTTTGCTTCAGACTGTCTATGAATTTCAGAGATTCGGTCCATTATCATCATGGTGGGACATGGTGGCCTGCAGGCAGAGATGGTGCTGAAAGGTAGCCAAGAGTTCTAAACCTTGCAGAAAACTGGAAGTGGACTGAGACACTGGGCGTGGCTTGAGCATATATGAGACCTCAAAGCCAACCTCCACAGTGACACACTTCCTCCAGCAAGGCCACATCTACTCCAACAAAGTCACACCTTCTACTAGTGCCTCTCGCTATGAGATTATGGGGACCAATTACACTCAAACTACCACATTTCACTCCCTAGCCCCCATAAGCCTGTAACAATATCATAATGCAAAATGCATTTAGTCAATTTCAGAAGTCTCCATAGTCTATCACAATCTCAACAATATTTAAAAGTCCAAAGTTCAAAGTCTCTTCTGAGATTCATGCAATCTAACCGTAATGCCCTATAAAATAAACAAAACACAAAAACAAAAAGCAGATCACATGCTTGCACCATGTAACGGCACAGGATTGTCCCTGTGATAGTTCATTAGATCACCACCAGTAACCACACGACAGAGTCTAAAGTAGGATGTTTCGAGATTTCCTCCGCCTCTGCTAACAGAATTAATGCTCTTCACGTTAGCCTCAGGCAGACTCTTCAGACAAGGGCAAAAGGCAGCCACTTTCTTCACCAAATATCACAAGAACAATCTCTAGGCAACATACTAAAATTCTCCTCTTAAACCTCTTGAGCCAGCCCCTGACAGTTCAAATCATTCTTAGCACCTGTCTTCCAAGCTTCTACTAGAATGGCCCATTGAGCAGTGCTTAAAGCATTCCACAGCTTTCATAACCCAAAGTACTAAAGTCCAAATTCCTCCAAACAAAAATATGATCAGGCCTATCACAGCAATACTCCAGTCCCTGGTACCAACTTCTGCCTTAATTGGAGTTTCTATTGCTATGAAGGACACCATGACCATGGCAAGTCTTATGAAAACATTAAACTGAGGTGATGGCTTATAGTTTTAGAGGTTCAGTCCATTATCATCATGGTGGGACATGGTGGCATGCAGGCAGACATGGTGCTGGAGAGGTAGCTGAGAGTTCTACATCTTGTAGGCAATAAGAAGTGGATTGACACTGGGTGTGGTTTGAGCATATATGAGGCCTCAAAGCCTGCCTCCACAGTGACACCCTTCCTCCAACAAGACCACACCTGCTCCAGCAAAGCCACACCTCCAAATGGTGTCACTCCCTATGAGATTATGGGGACCAATTACATTCAAACATCCACAGTGAGGAATTGTTTTTATTTCCCTACAGACTTGAAATCACAGGATTGGCAGCAAAGAGGAGAAATGATCTAGAAACCATCATCAATGCAGTAACTTACCAGGGAAGATAATATGATATTTTGATAAATCACAAGCTATTATTTGGAAATTCTGATGGCAGAACCAGTCCAAATCCAACCATAGTTGATCCTTGTGCTGATTAGTTTTTGTCAGCTTAAAACAAAATGGAGGGGCTAGGCTACCGGAATCCTTGGAAGCCTGGAAGATCATGAGTAGTCACAGACATCAGACACTGAGCTACTAACACTGTTAGGTTTGGGGTTTGCTTTGATCTGACTGTTACTAGTCCCTAGTTCTCCCCTTTAAGAATAAGAAAGTAGCCAGGTGGTGGTGGCACATGCCTTTAATCCCAGGAATTGGGAGGCAGAGGCAGGTGGATCTCTAAATTCGAAGCAAGCCTGGTCTATAGAGCAAGTTCTAGGGCAGTCAGGACTACACAGAGAAACCCTGTCTTGAAAAACCAAAGGAAAAAAAAAAGAAAGTATATAACTCATTTTAGATTTTATAGGAGCCCTAGCTGAAACTTTTAAAGTGTTGAAAATTTTAAAGACTATGGGACTTTAAAAGTTGGACTATGTTCAGCTGGAGAGATGGCTCAACAGTTAAGAGAACTGGTTTCTCTTCCATAAGTCCTGAGTTTAATTCCCAGCAACAACATGGTGGCTCACAACCATCTGTAATGGATCTAATGCTCTCTTCTGGTGTGCATGAAGACAGAGCACTCATATACATAAAAGTGGGACTATGTTTCATGAGATCTTGGGATGAAAAAGAAAGGAAAGGTTAAAGTTTAAAAGTGCTTGTGTGAGGTTACCAAGGGGTCAACTGTACTTTTTTTTTTTTTTTTTTTTGTCAGCTTGACAGAAACGAGAGTCATTTGAGAAGAAGGAACTTAAATGAGGAATTGCCTCCATTAGTTGGCCTGTGGGCATGTCCGTAGGGCAATTTTTTTAAACAAAAGATTGATGTGGGAGGGCCCAGCTCACTGTGGGCGGTGCCACCCCTGGTTCTGGGTTTTGTAGAAGACAGCAAGCTGAGCAAGCTATGGGAGCCAAGTCAGTAAGCAGTGCTGATTCATGGTCTCTGCTGCAGTGCCTGCCTCAGCCTCCCTTGATGATGGGCTGAAATAATCCTTTCCCTGCCAAGCTGGTTTTGGTCAGGGTTTTATCACAGTAACAGAGAAGCAAACTTGGACGACTCTTTAAAAAGATTTATAAGTACCATGAATTTAACAGTTTGCCTATCTTAAAAATGAGTGTTTTTATACTGAAATTATATATACAAAAACTACAGCCACTAAGTAAATGACCTCACCATTTTACTCTATATTATATTGCATGAACACTGGTGGATACAATAATAAAAATGCTAAAATTATAAAATGGCCCTGGAAAGTTAAAACTATAAAGAACTTAAAAACGTTAGCTTAGCTTTTTTATTTGTTTTGTTTTGTTTTTGTTTTTGTTTTTTGAGACAGAGTTTCTTTGGTACCCTTACTATCCTAGAACTAGCTCTGAAGACCAAGCCGGTCTCAAACTCACAGAGATCCACATGCCTCAGCCTCCCAAGTGCTGGGTTTAAAGGAGTGTGCCACCACCACGGGGCAAAATGTTAACATTACGTAATAGTTGTCTATTATGAAATATATTAGCCATCTTTAGGTTTTCCTCTCCTTTCACAGCATCTTGTCCTGTCTCCCTTTAGTCCTTTCTTTCCTCTTCCCATTAAGACTACAGGTGTCAGTTACATGCCAAACCTCTAACACATTCAACAGAGATGACCAACAAAATGCCAAACCCCTTTCAGCTTATTACAACTGCCAAAAAAACTTGAGTAATGCCCCTCAAGCCCCAGATCTTCATCCATAAACCCCTCAAGTCCTAGGTCTTCATCCATAAACCCCCCAAGTCCTAGGTCTTCATCCATAAACCCCTCAAGTCCTAGGTCTTCATCCATAAACCCCTCAAGTCCTAGGTCTTCATCCATAAACCCCCCAAGTCCTAGGTCTTCATCCATAAACCCCCCAAGTCCTAGGTCTTCATCCATAAACCCCTCAAATCCTAGGTCTTCATCCATAAACCCCTCAAGTCCTAAGTCTTCATCCATAAACCCCTCAAGCCCGAGGTCTTCATCCATAAACCCCCCAAGTCCTAGGTCTTCATCCATAAACCCCTCAAGTCCTAGGTCTTCATCCATAAACCCCTCAAGTCCTAGGTCTTTATCCATAAACCCCTCAAGTCTGAGGTCTTCATCCATAAACCCCTCAAGTCCTAGGTCTTCATCCATAAACCCCTCAAGTCCTAGGTCTTCATCTATAAACCCCTCAAGCCCAAGGTCTTCATCCATAAACCCCCCAAGTCCTAGGTCTTCATCCATAAACCCCTCAAGTCCTAGGTCTTCAGCCACAAACCCCTCAAGTCCTAGGTCTTCATCCATAAACCCCTCAAGTCCTAGGTCTTCATCCATAAACCCCTCAAGTCTGAGGTCTTCATCCATAAACCCCTCAAGTCCTAGGTCTTCATCCAGGGTCCTTCTGGGCCTGACTCCAACTGTCTGTTCAGTGTCCTTTGATTCAATGTGCTCCTACAGTTACTTAGTTGTACACATCCTCTGTGCATCTGTTCCTATCCTAATCAGAACTGTTTTTCCTGACTGTTATCTTAAATCTATGCTTGTCTCCTTGTCTCTTTTAACACAAAATATAGTTCAAACTAATAAACAGAAGAAATTCACGAAGCTGTAATTAACTTCAGCCAGCTCTGTGTTCTTACTCTCTCTATCTAACATTTGCTGCTCTGTAATGGGGATTCTCTAGTTTTCAACTAAACAAAAAGTTCCTTAAGGGAAGGAGGCTGTGTTTTCACTTCTTTCTGTACACACCCGTCATGTGTCAGCACACTAGCAATGTGGATTGTCCATTATATTTTATAAACTACAAATATCATGAAATACGTTACAAAACTTCCCAGATTTCCACATTCCTCCTGTGTGTTCAGCAGGATGACATGATAAACACGTTTTAGCACAAAACCTTCATTTATACACTTCTTACAGATATGAGCAAAAAAAGAAAAAAGAAAACCTAAACATTGGTCTTCACTACTTTTTATCTCAAATAAGAAATGTTCTCACATATAATCAACTAACTAAAAATATGTATTTGAAAATTAAATGAAATTAAATTCTAACAATGAAAGCCACCATGATGACCTTGTTTGGAACCTGATTTTAATCAAATGACTGTGAAAGATCATGCTTCAGATAACTGAGGAAATCTGAATATGAATCAGGTATTACACCAAAGAATTATTAATTCTGTTATTTAATTATGTAAGAAAATATCTGCTTTTAAGAGATACACACTGTATCAGGGGGCTAAAATGACTACAAGTTTCAGAAAGAAAGAAGCAGAAGGAATCAAACTGAACTCAAAATAAGCAAAAGTTAGTCAAAGTCAAATGTTATACTATTACAGGTTTGGTTGTTCGAATAAGAAGTAAAAATGTTGAATACTTCACAAGAGCTTATAAAACACCACCAATGGCAGGTGCCACCCTTTAAGAGTCAGAAGGATGTAGATTTAGCTTACCAACATGCCATTTAGGTAAATTTAACACTGTATAGAGACACACAATAAAGTAACATTAGCTAAATAAATATTGGCAAATTAATTTTAGAGATCCTAAGGATAATTACTAAGACAAAGATGCTAATGAGTTCACCATTGTAAGCCCTGACTAAATATGCCAAACTGAACAACATCCACTGTAGGGTGGTAACCACATGATAGAACAATCTCTCATGAAGACTCTTCTATACAATACAGCTAGGTTGTTTTGTTTTGTTGGTTATTTACTTTAAGGAACACATTCAGAACTTCATTTTAAAAAAGTAGAGCCGGGCGGTGGTGGCGCACGCCTTTAATCCCAGCACTCGGGAGGCAGAGCCAGGTGGATCTCTGTGAGTTCGAGGCCAGCCTGGTCTCCAAAGCGAGTTCCAGGAAAGGCGCAAAGCTACACAGAAAGCTACACAGAGAAACCCTGTCTCGAAAAAACCAAAAAAAAAAAAAAAAAAAAAAAAAAAAGTAGGAGCATTTGCTGACTTTAACTAGGAACTCAAGGCATAGAACATCAGTTCTGCATTTACCTGTGTTTGCTTTTCCTCAGGCATTTTGATCATTTTGACTTCTAAGGGATTTTTCGGTATTAGAATACAGTCAGTTGAAAAGGCAGTCTTTGACAGTAAGGAGATTAACAGTATCTTTCTCTTAGAACAAGTGTTATCTATTGACTAAAGAGAACACCCTGAATGTAACTGCTTCTACCAGCTTCTAACATCCATCACAAAAGGACAAATCTAAAAACCACATACCTAGATGTTCTATATTTTTGAAGTAAATCCAGTAAAATAGTCATTTGTTACTTAGGTTTGTTTTTTAAAAGCAAGAATTGGTTGTTCTGATTCACAAAAAATTTAAATTAATTTTCTCTCATGTATGATAGAACTTGTCCCACCTAGAAATCAAACTAACATTGTACAAATCAGCACCAATGTTAGTGCTCTTTTAGTTATTTAGTTATAAGAGTGGTTAGCTTACCCATTATTCTGGTCAATAGAGTGTTTACATACTCACTGTATGTACAAAACTGAATTCTTTCCAAGTGAAAATCCATGCAGAATAAAAAGCCACACCCTATTTCAAGTGGTAAAAGGCAAAGTTAGAGAAAAGATTTGATGAGATCCACAGACCTTCAGCGATCATGTCTTCCATCTCTGTGTCAGATGAGTTATCTGCATGCTTTGTATTATTCTGTAGCTCTGGCTGAACACACACAGAATTTACCACCTGATTATCCAAAAGAGGCCTCTTTTTCACAGGTTGTTCTATCAGCAAAGATGAACGACTTACCTTCAAATGGAAAAGAGAATGAAACAATCTCTAAAAATTAGCCAGAAATAAATGAGTCTAATTTGTAAAATGACCCTCTGGAAGAATGGTAGCTGTGATATTTACTTACTCAATGATCAGATCCAGTCATTAAGGGTAAATCAAGTAAAAGGTTCTATACATATGCACTTACTGCTAGCTAGCAGCAGAATACATACTGCAGTGTCTGTCAAATACAATGCACTGCTGCTTCAGGCAAGTACCTAAAAAAGTCTTCAAATCTAGTGCTTCCTTATATTTATAATACTAAAACAGAAGCAAGCAGGTTATCCTGCACCACAGGAAAGCATTCAAAGAGAAGTGGTTGCTGCTTGAAGTGATTTATTTTACAGTTCTGGGGATTGAATCCAAGGTCTTGCACTGAGCTATAGTTTTTTGGGTTTTTTGTTTTTGTTTTGTTTGTTTGTTTGTTTGTTTTCGAGACAGGGTTTCTCTGTGTAGCTTTGCGCCTTTCCTGGAACTCACTTTGGAGACCAGGCTGGCCTCGAACTCACAGAGATCCGCCTGGCTCTGCCTCCCGAGTGCTGGGATTAAAGGCGTGCGCCACCACCGCCCGGCAGCTATAGTTTTCTTTAGCATGTCTTTAAGATGCCTCTCCCTATGTAGTTCCTCTTGCCTCAGCCTCTGTCTTGTCCTATGCAATGTCCATGTCCAGCCTCACTTTTCACGGTACTATTCAGTTCAGCAACTCTTTTTCCTAGAGCCTTGAACACACAAGACTAGCTCTCTAATACAAGGCTGTATATATCTGCAGATATTTTATCATTCAGTGGTAAAGATCAGATAAGAGTCATGGGTGTGTTCACCCTTGGACAGCGGATACTTTACCATCTGAGCCTTCTCCACAGCTCACATGTCCCAAGAATGAATGTGTGTGTGTGTGTGTGGGGGGGGGGGGGGGGCATGTGAAGGGGAAAGGATGTACCATAGCACATATGTGGACAGCAGAAAACAACTTTATGGAGTTAAGTATGCTCTTTCTACCTCTATGTGGGTCTCAGGGGTCAAGCTCAGATTCCCAAGTTAGCATGGCTTTTACCTGCTGCACCATCTTGCTGGTGGCTTTTAAAAATATAGAAACACCAAATAGACTGGACCAGAAAACAAATTCCCTTTGGCACATAATAATCAAAAACTAAATATGCAAAAAAGAGAAAGTATTAAAAGCTGCAAGGAGCCGGGCGGTGGTGGCGCACGCCTTTAATCCCAGCACTCGGGAGGCAGAGCCAGGCGGATCTCTGTGAGTTCGAGGTCAGCCTGGTCTACAGAGTGAGTTCCAGGAGAGGCGCAAAGCTACACAGAGAAACCCTGTCTCGAAAAACCAAAAAAAAAAAAAAGCTGCAAGGAAAAAGACCAAGTAACATGAAGGTAAACCTATCAGAAAAAAAACAACTGGCTTCTCAATGGAGACTCGTAAAGCCAAAAGGGCCTGGACAGATGTTCTAGTGACTCTAAGAAGACTATGGATGCCAGCCCAGACTACTATATCCAGCAAAACTTTCAATCTCCATAGATGGAGAAAATAAGACATTCTATGATAAAACCAAATTTAAGCCAAATCAAGGAGATACAAATTAGAAAGGAAGAAGTCAAAGTATCTTTATTTTCAGATAATATGATAGCATACATGAGTGACCCTAAAAATTCCACCAACGAACTCCTACAGTTGATAAACACTTTCAGTAAAGAAGCTAGATACAAAATTAAGTCATAAAAATCAGTAGCCCTCCTCTAAACAACTGACAAATGGACTGAGAAAGAAATCCAGGAAACAACACCCTCCACAATAGCCACAAACAATATAAAATATCTTGGGGTAACACTCTAACCAAACAAGTGAAAGACTTGTGTGACAAAAATTTCAAGTCTTTGAAAAAAAGAAACTGAAGAAGATATCAGAAGATGGAAAGATCTCCCATGCTCATGAATCAGTAAGATTAAGATAGTAAAAATGGCTATTTTACCAAAAGTAATCTGCAGATTCAATGCAATCTCATTCAAAATTCCAACATAATTCTTCACAGATCTTGAAAGGAAAATTTCAGCTTCATGTGGAAACACAAAAAAGCAAGATAGTTAAAACAATCCTGAAGATAAAAGAACTGCTGGAGATATCACCATTCCCGACCTCAAACTGTACTATCCGTAATGAAAACAACATATTATTGGCATAAAAACAGAACAGGTCCAGCAATGGAAACAAACTGAAGGCCCAGAGAAACCCACACACCTATGACCATCTGATTTCTTCTTAAGAAGCCAAAAATACACACTGGAAAAAAGACAGCATCTTCAACAAATGGTGCAGGTCAAACTGGATGACTGCATGTAAAAGAATCCGAATAGATCCATACTTATCATCCTGCATAAAACTCAAGTCCAAATGGACCCGATCTCAACATAAAGTCACATACACTGAATCTCACAGAGAAAGTGGGAACAGCCCTGAATTCACTGGCAAAGATGACATTCTAAACAGAACACTGTTAGCACAGGAACTAAGAACAACAATTAATAAATGGGACCTCATGAAACTGAGAAGATTCTGCACAGCAAAGGACACCGTCAATACAACAGAGCAGCAGCCTCCAGAATGGGAAAAGATTTTTACCAACTACTCATCCAATAGAGGACTACTATCCAAAATATATAAAGAATTCAAAAAACTAAACATCAAGAAAACAAATAACTCAATTTAAAAAATGGGTAAAGATCTACAATGCTTAGCTCAGTCATCATCAGAGAGGCTTCCTTCTGCAGCAATGAGAATAAATATAGAGACCCACAGCCCGACATTATGCAGAGAAGAGAGGAAGCTTGGAACACTCAACCCTAAATGGGATGTCTCCATCAAATTCCTCCTCTCAGAGTTCAGAGAGCCCTGTGGAAGAGGCGGCAGAAAGATTGTAAGCCAGAGGGGATGGAGAACAGGACACTGAGAAAGCAAGGTCCTCTAAACCTTCTAAACAGGATCAATGCACACACAAACTCACAGACTGTGGCAGCATACACGGGGCCTGCACAGGTCTGCACCAAATGGGGTCCTAGAGCTGAAAGGAGAAGGGGACACATGTCCTCATCCCTAACCCAGAAGCGAACTCCAACTGATAACCACTTGCAAATAAAAATTTAGTTTCCTCCAAGGGAGTCTCAATGCAGAAACAAACTACTCTTTAGTCTTGATGTAGGTTGTAGGCCAACAGAAAACAAATTCAACAGCATTATTGGAAGTCCCTTGTCTTATAGTGTCTTATCAGGGCTTTTTTTTAAATTATCTTTTTATTTTTATTTATTTATGTATATTTTTTTTCTGTTTCTTTTTACCCTACAAATCCTTTGCACATATATTAATTAATGGCTTCCAGATTAGTGTTTTTATGGGATTCTTGAGTGTGCAAACAAATGGATCTCTGTGTCAAATCTGTTTTATGTGCCTTTTCTTGGGCTCTTTTCCTTGTTTTTGTTGTTGTTGTTGTTCGTTTGTTTTGTCCTCTTCTGGTGTATTAGTTTTTATCTTTTCCAATTATATTTTATTTTATTATTATCCTTTAGAAGCCTGTTTGTTTTCTAATTAGAGACAGAAAGGGGACAGATCCAGCTGGGACAGGAGTTGGGGAGGAACAGAGGAGTAAAGGGAGGGGAAACCATAATTAGGAGTATTATGTGAGAATAAAGGCTACTGTTTTGTTTTTTGAGACAGGGTTTCTCCGTGTGGCCCTGGCTATCCAGGAACTTGCTCTGTAGACCAGGCTGGCCTTGAACTCACAGAGATCTGCCTGCCTCTGCCTCCCGAGTGCTGAGATTAAAAGAGTTCACCACTACCACCTCCTGGCAAAAGCTACTTTAAATAAAAAGAAAAAAAAATCTGACTAAGCATTTTTTCAAGTTCTTCCTTCAAAAGCTTTACTTTTTCCATATAAATGCAACACACACACAAAGATGAACATTTTAAATGCTAGAGATGAAATCCATAGCCACATACATGCTAGGCAAGACAGTACCAAAGACCTATACCCTGAGTCCATACTTTATATATTTTACAGAGAAGGATGCTAATGTTCAAAGAGTTTAGATTACTTCTTTACAAAGCAATATCAAGACTAGTACCAAGTCTTTCGACTCCTTCAGCAACCTAACCACTGTAATTATAGAACAAACAGAAACTCAACACCACAAGGTTAACATCAACAACAAAACAGTCATTGTGTTCAGTATCATGAATATTTAATTTTAGAAATATTTTCAGGAAAAATTTAAACCAAGAATATGTACTGATTATTTAAGCAAGCCCTCAGCTAATCTGGAAAGAATACTGGTTATGGAATGGTAGGGAACTACAGCTTATTAGAAATTTCTACAAGGACTGGAGAGATGGCTCAACAGAGGACCCTAGTTTGATTCCCAGCACCCATATGATGGCTCACAGCCACCTGTAACTTCAATTTCAAGCATCCAACACCCTCTTCTGCCATCTGAGGACCATAGGCACACATGGGTGCACAGCCACACACGCAGACAAAACTCTCATATCCACAAAATAAAAAAAAAAAATTATTAAGAGTAGAATCAAAATTTTAAATTAAAACATTTGTATTCATTTCAGTAACTGAATATGCCTCAAGCAAAATTTATAAAAGTAATTCTATTATGTAATGCTGCTAATGGCCTATACTTCTAGTAGATGAGGAAACAATCTTTCCATAAAATAATGTATCAAAATACTACTACTTCTAGGAATGTATGCTAAGAAAACTATTTAAAATCTGGACAACTTACATACAAAAGTATAATATCTTTCTCCCCCACCTCTGTGTGTGTGGTGGGGTGCTGAAGATCTGAGCAAGCACCTCAAACATGCTAAAAATACAACCTACCACTAAGCTGTATCTTAGACTATTTAAACAGTGATAAAATGAAAACAATGTTTGAGAGGATTTTATATATTATGGTTGTCCATAAAGTAAAATATTATGTCACCTTTCAAAATGTACAAAAATGTTATTAATGATATAGAAACAAATGCTTGTTTATGAAGTATAAAAAATAAAGAATTGTATATACAATAATAATCTTGATTATATGACTATACATGCACTGTGAAATTAGTATTTGTTCTATATAGTTCAAGTTTTAAAGCACATATTACTTTTATAACATGAAAAGGTAAAGCTGTAATTGTCACTACAATAGCAATAATAAATAACAGCTATGGCTAGTAAATGCCAGGTATAGCAAAGAACAGTGCTAGCATATTTAATTCTCACACATCCAACGAGCATCTCCATCAGGCAGATAAGCAAAATTAAGATTGGAAATGGCTAGTTCAAAATGTCTCAGAACCTATACAGGAAAATACATAAAAGATTAGACAGTTAAAATTCTATATTAAAAAAATCAACCTTTAAAATAAGATGATAAGTCTTTCCTTAGAGAACAACAGTAGACAACTTTTAAGATAGTGTTATACGGCTACAAATAGTTTCTAAAACACAAAAAGCTTTCTACTTACAGGAAAGGGCTCCAATCCCTCCTGAATCACGAAACCTTCGATTACGTGGGTCAAGATCTGTGGCTTCACAATAGCTTGCGGAGGCTTGTTTTCCAGGTGGGGGGTGCCGCTGGCCATAGCCGTGATAGTGCTCCTTGTGGCAGCAGCTGGCATTAAGAGTGGCGGTGGAGGAACAGAGCCGTGAGCAGGGTCAGATGGAGACTTAATCACTGAGGCACTGACTGAGGCCACAGCGGGCAACTCCACTTGCTCTGAAAGAGAAGGGAATGAAGGGAATGGACCTTTAGCGTCTGCCCTGCAAAGATGGAAGCCCACTCAGATGTGCTGTTTTCAGGAACAGTATGCTTACAGTCTCATTGAATCTGCACAATACCCACATAAGGAAGAAGCTAATATCCCCACTCTATAGACATACACTAACATGCTCAAAGTTATCATCTAAAACATTAAAATGCCCTAAATATCATTTTCAAGAGTAATTACAAAAATGGTCAGTTGAGTTTGTCTGCTTTTAAGCTAAATAGATAATAAATACCTTACATTCCTCTCTATTCCACATGATACAGATGGACAGATATTCATTTTGAAAACGTAAAAGGATCACACACCCCACAAAGTAGGAATTGCAGTGATTTAGGCAGGTGATAGACTGTAACTTCAAAGCAGGAAGATCCTCCAAATCCTCTCAAAGGCACTTTGCTTTCTTTCAACTAGTGTAGCTGTGTGTCTTGACTGGGGAAATGCTGGAGCACTTGGCAGGCCCACAGGAGGGTCAGCTGACTATCTGATGGGTGGAAAAGCTACTGCCCACCAGCAGCACCAGCCCTTGACTATCAGTACTACAGCAGAGGAGAAGCAGCTTATATCTAGACATACTAATGAGAACAGATTTCTGAAGAAAACAGAAGGCATGTATGCAAAGACACTGAGCACGCAGGTGGCCCATGTCGTGTTCAATGCTTTCATGTTGGACTTCATCTCATCTACAAGTAGCCTATGGGTGGTCAATGTTATCATCTCCATCTTACAAACACAGAAAGACTAACTTACGTGCCTTCACGGCACACCACAAACAGACAATGAAACTGGGGCATGTCCCAGACAGTATGATACTAGAGCACATGGAAACTCTTCTCCACAATCGTATAAAAAGGACTGACACCAGCCCAGTAGTGGTGGCTCATGCCTTTAATCCCAAGAGGCAGAGGCAGGAGGATCTCTGTGAGTTCAAAGCCAGACAAAGTTCCAGGACAGCTAGGGCTACACAGAGAAATGTTATCTAAAAAAAAAAAGATTGACACCACCAGTTAACAATGCTAAAAATATAGCTACCTTAGGTAGGAGAGAAGAAAGAATAGGCTCCCTAAAGAACAGAAAGCCCAACTGATAAAGTAGTGTAGTAGGGACTGGGGTTATAGATCAGTGGAAATGCATGAGTAGCAAGCACAAAGATTAAACCCCCGGGATCATAAAATACATATTAAAATTCAAAATAAAGAAATGGAAACACAAAAAACTCACCCTTAGTAAGACCAATGTAATTAATGTCCTGTAGAGTTCACCAACACTATTATAGCGATAATAAAGTAACCTATCTTCACAAAGATAAAATATTGAAACACCTGTTTAATGCCACATAACTGACCAGGTAGGGTCGTGCATGCCTTTAATCCCAGCACTTAAGAAACAGAGGCAGGCAAGATCTCTAAGAGTTCCAGGCCTGTGAGGGCAACAGAGTGAGATCGTGTATCAAAAACAAACAAACCCCTATGCACAAAATAAACCCAAAGCTACAGAATCTATTTCACTGGGAAAGGAGGGAGAGGAAGATAAAGAGGGGGAGGAGGGTGGGAGGAAAAGGCAAGAAAAGAAAAGCATCCACAGAATGGTAACTTGCTAATGTCTCTGAATAGAAGCACAACTGTCCACATGTATTATCAAGCAGGAACACTACAGTACCCCTACCCATGTGTCAAATCACATATACTTTTATGGGACAAAAGACAAAAAGCAAAAACTATGAGGTATGGCTGAAAGTCATGTTTCTATATATATATATAAAAAAATCTATGAGGAACTAAAATAAAATCAAATTCAATAGCCCTTATAGATTTAAAGACACTGTCTTACTCAGTAAATATAAAACTACATGCTATGGTTTAAATGGACATTCCAAAATTCCTGTGTTAGAAACTTAATCCTCAATGAAGTGTTGAGACGTAGAACTTTAGGGAAGGTGAGTAAGACTCATTTCCATCATGGAGGAACTCTGTAGGGTGCTTCCACAGTGTAATAGCTCAGCAGGAAGTTCCTTACCGGGTACAGACATTCATTGTACAGTACCCACACTCCAGAAACACCAGCCAATTCTATTCTCTTTAGTCTAAAGTCCTAAGTCTATGGTCGATTTACTTTTTCTGAGATGGTACCTGTTAGGTAGCCTAGGCTGGTTTCAAACTCCACCTCTTCCTTCCTCAGTCTCCTGAGTGATGATGCTACAGGCACATTCCACCATAACCAGCCCAAGTCCACAAAATGGACTAAGATATGGCATTACGTATAGTTTTTCTAGGAAATACTGATCAGTGATAATCTGAATTAATCTTTAGATCATGTATATAATAAAGTCCTCTCAAGTTGTGTTAAAAACTATCTACAAGTTACTGTCTTTTTAAAAGATTAATATCTATTATTTGCCAATTTTTAAGAAGCTGTTAAAAAAGCAAAAGCATGAACAACACTGGCAATTTACACCCAGAAACACTATTACTGTGTTGTCCTCGGCAGTTCTCGGGGTCTGGAACAGGCTACTGTGTGTACTATTCACAGGTAAACACTGGGCATGAATTTGTCCTATCTTGTTTACATGGAAACTTCTAAAGATGTTTACAGATTTATGAAAGTTGAGTCATGGATAGGAACAAGTCTACTTTTTAGGATTTATTGATATTTATATGTATATATAAATTTGCAAATATTTATTTATATTTATATGTGAGTGTGTGCCAAGTATGTGCAGTGCCTGTGGAAGTCAGAGAGGGTATCAGACCCCTGAAACTGGAGTTACAAGCAATTGTGTCGCCGCCATGTCCATTCTGGGACCCAAACTCCAAGCCTCTGCAACAGCAGTGAGGGTTCTTAAGCCCTGAACCATCTCTCTAACCCCAAATAAGTCTGTTTTTGTAAGTTAGTTAGTGCCATCGTTTGACAAGTTATTCTAAATATCACCTTCTTCCTTTCCCCCTTCCACATACCACAGAGGAACGAAGTAAATTACAGCAAGACTGAAGTGTCTGCACCGGAGCTGGCAACATCCAGAAAGACAGGTTGGAAGGGTCTCAGACAGTCCACAAGGGAAAGATCATGAAGACAAACCTGTGTCCCAACACTTCCCATCTGGTGTTAGCAGCAAGAGCACACTTAATTTGTAATGAAAGCAGAACCACAATCAAGTTTATTATTCAAGTACGCTGATTGTCTACTTCTGAATCAAAACTTCGGGACATCTGCAGCAACAAATGCTTTCAGAGTAAATAAACTATACATACTGGCTGAAAATGTAGGTTAGTAGTAGAGCTAGCTAGTATGCCTAAAAACCCTGGTTTTTATCCTCAGCACCACCAAAAAGTAAAAAGTAAGTAAGGAAAAAAAAAATGCAGAAACAGTCAAGTTTCATGGTGTGCACCTTTAATCCTAGCACTCTGGAGGCATGAGGCAGGTGGGAGCTCTGTGAGTTCAAGGCTAGCCTTGGCTACATATAGAGTCCTAGGCCAGCCAAGACTACATAAAGAAACCCTGTCTTCAAAAACAACAGAAAACAGAAATACCTGACACTGCTGATAGGTCTCCCTGTGGAGCGCAGGCTGGCTTCAGACAACCGGTTTGCCTGGAACTCATGATCCTCCCACCTCAGCCTCCTCAGTACTAAGATTACAAGCACATACGTACCCCACACCTGGTATCATCCTTAGGACTTTTAAAAAAAGTATCACTGTGTAGCCATAACAGGCCTAGAACACGCAGAGATGCTGGCCTCTGCCTCATGACCGATGGGATTGGAGGCCTGCACTCCCATGCCCAGCGTACGTTCTATTTTCAAGAGAGAAAAGAGAAGAAAGCTGATTTCCTCCTCTCTCGCTCCTGGACAGTCACTTAAGGAATAGCTTCGGAGAGGATCTAAATGGATGCGGCGTGGTCAGGGAGGAAAAAAGTGCTGCTTTGATCAGACCCTCAGGCCCCGCTGCAGTTGGCCTCCATGCCTATGACAGTGCACATCCTTAACTGAAAACAATCAGGAGGGCCAGGAAATCATCAAAACAACACAAGAGTTCCAGCTAAGCCTGAGCCAATATTGAAATCACTTAGATCAGAACTTAAGTACCATGTATGTTAAAGAAACCTTTAAAGCACTTAGTCAGAATATAACTTCAGAGTGCTTTTAATTTTGAAAAGTGTAGTGTGTGTGCGTGAGCGTGCGCGCACATGTACACACACACACACACACACACACACACACACACACACACACACACGCATCTCCTAGCGCACATGTGGAGGTCAGAGGATAACTGTTAAGGAGCTGGCTTTCACTGTCTACCTTGTTTGAGGGAGTATTTCCCTTGTCTCTGCAGCTGCCTAGTCGAGGCCACCTAGAGCACAAGCCTCCAGGCAATTCTCCGGTCTCCACCTCCCATCTCACCATAGGAATGCTATGACTACAGATGTGACCTATGGCAATCAGCTCACTGTATGACTACAAGAACCTGAACTCAGGTCACCAGGCTTGCATGACAAGCACTTTTACCCAATGGGCCATTCCTCATTTTTGGAGGGGGTGGTGTAAGACCTCATGTAGCATAGGCTGGCTCAAATGCAGCCCAGATAACCCTCCTTCCTTCACCTTCAAGATGCTGAGATTCTGGGCACTTGCCACCATGCCTGGGCTCATATGGTGCTGGGGATTGAACCCAGGGCTTAGTTTGTGCATGCTACACAAGGGCTCTATCAGCTGAGCTACACACCTAGCCCCTAATGTAATCTTCTGATAGTTTGGTTAATTCTAAGTGTGTGTGTGTGTGTGTGTGTGTGCGTGTGTGCGTGCAAGCACAGACATGAAAGCATGTGTGAAGGTCAGAGAACCACCTTGGCTGTTGATTTTTAGACAGGGTCTCTTTTGTTGTTTGCCGACACATACGCCAGGCTAGCTGGCCCCAGGTTTCTGGACATTCCCTGGTCTCCAGCTCTCATCTAACTGTAGGAACACTGGGATTACAGGTGGACACCACTGTGCCTAGCTTTATGTGGACTCTGGGGGTTTGAACTCACGTCTCCACATTTGAGCAGCAAGTGCTTTACCCACTAAGCCATCTCCCCAGCCCCCTAGATAGAACTTTACAGACAGAAATAGCTAACACAGGAGTGTGAATAGGCACATGATTATTAAATCACAATGCTTGAAACATCATGTTTTCATTTGGGTGGTGCTAAACATTTTATAATCCAATAACTTTCCATTGCTATTTAAGAATTCCCCAAGAAAACAAGTAAATTTTATTTATTCTTTAATAAAACAATACTCTTCATGCATTTTTTAAATTTTAAAAATAATCTCTCTTTTGCTACAGTTAACAGTAATGTTAAGTTTAATGCCATCCCTAATGAAAAGACAATTTCCTATTACTGACATCTATGAAGAAGAATCTTCTCCTGTATTGTGTGTTTCCTCACCTAACAGAGGCTGTTCAGAGGTCAAATCCTCTCCTCGCCCCACAGTCACAGCTGCTGGAGACAGAGTCGGGGGTGGTGGTGTTCTGTCCATTCTGGCACATTCATCTGACTCCTCTGGCATTTCCTCCTCGCACACATCTTCTACTTGATAAACCTGCAATGACAAATCATACTGCCTTGAAATAGTTCCAAAAATACATTTAATGTGGTATTCTGAATTTAAAAAATTCATTCTAAATGTATTCAATTTAAAAGCAAGGCAAATGAGTATAATGACAAGCTGAAGGGGAAACTTGGAAACCGCTCAGCAGTGCACACTGAAAGCATGCTGTGGGCCAGTACATAACCAGGAGTCACAGGGCTTCCAAATGATAATGACCATATCTGAACACTTTTCAAGAATAAAAAAAAAAAAAAAAAGGTCTTGGCTTTACACAATCAAATAACTATTTTAAAAACACCATTGCTTCTGTTAATTTCTACCTATCATGACTCAGAATAGGTGCCAGTAAATTTTACAGACACTTAAGTAAACTTCCAAAATAATGTGTGTTAGGCCAATATAACACCAAAGAAGTTATATGCAAGATTACTCACTGTTATTGAAGACTAAATTATAAAAGTTATTGTATATGAAACTGCAGAAAAGTCAGCAATCACATTCTCATTCCCTTTCTGTTCTACTCAAAAATCAAATGAATTCTTATGAGCTAGTATGATTTATACAGAAAACATTTTTCTCTAAAACCAAATGCACAGCCTAAGCTACGTGGCTCTATCACTGGTTCCCATGGGGAAGGTTTAGTCCCTTTAATCCAACAGTGAAGGTTTACTGAAAGATTGTGACATCAAATTCACAGGAGAAACCATGTATCTAGAGCTAAATTACTCAACTAACATTTTATTGAGCATAAGGATCTAGAAATTAATAGATGTACTTTAATTGGTTGCTACTTATGAAAGATGGCCCTCTACTAACAAAGCTACAAGACAACTCATTTCCTTTCATGTAGCAAAGCTTTCACTTAAATTTACAAAGATTGAGAGTTTTTTTAAGATTACTTAACTAATTAAAATTGAAATAAATCTTAACAGTAAAAAAACCCTTTGTGAATATTCACAAAGTTAACTTTAAATGATATCCATTATTACATTTATAGTTAAATTGTTGAAAAAAATGATAATTTGAGGTGTCTAGAATATGAAAATAATCAAGGTTTTTGAATCTAGCATAAACCATGTAAAGTACTATAAAGTTTCATTTATAGTGATATGCATAACATAAGTAGCACTGGTTTAAAAACCAGAACAAAAACTCTAAGCATTACTTAGAATAAACACTACCCAGGAGTGGTGGCACAAGCCTGTAACCCTGCATTTGCAAAGCTGAAACACAACACTGAGTTCAAGGCCAGCCTAGGTGCCTAACAAGAGCCCATCCAAATAGCAAAAAATTATTAAACAGGAGTTTTGCTTAAGAAGTAAATTTTCTGAGGGTGGTAGTGGTACACATATTTAATTCCAGCACTCAGGAGGCAGAGGCAGGCAAATCTGAGTTGAAGGCCAGCCTGGTCTACAGAGTGAGTTCAGGACAGCCAGGGCTACACAGAGAAACCCTGTCTCAAAAAATAAAAACAAAACAAATCTAAGATCCCATTAGAGTTATTTTATATTTAACATGATATCTTGAACTATGACCCAAGTCAGGTACTAAGTAGGCAATATTTTTTAAAGATATTTTTTCTTAGCCCAGAAACTAGAAAACGGTTTCACCAAGAGCCTCACGTCACAAGTGGAAGCAAGTCATTGTTAGGTATGCTACACAGCTGACAGCCACTAGTCTGTTCATGGTAACAGCAAAGTTTAACATGAGGATAATACTCAGCACAGAATACATCACTGCCCCAAATGCCTAGAGATTAACAAGAGACAACAACCAAAATTAAAACAAAATAAAGCTGCCTGGCACCTAAACCTAGAAGATGCAGTGGGAGCTCAGGGGAGTTGCAGGAGAGCTGGCTGAAGGCAGCCGTGCAAGCCCGGCTTCTTAATCAGCTCAATTTCATCCACCACTCTCCCTCACAGACTGCTCCTTCCCTCCGAAGAACACCATCTGCTTAGCTGCTAACCCCCTTCCATCCTGGCCGCTGCCACCTGCTGCTGCAGCATCTGCTTACAGTATCTTTTAAGGAATCAGAGCTCCACCATGCATGGAATTCTGATTTTTTTTTTTTTTTTTTTGTTTTTCGAGACAGGGTTTCTCTGTGTAGCTTTGCGCCTTTCCTGGAACTCACTTGGTAGCCCAGGCTGGCCTCGAACTCACAAAGATCCGCCTGGCTCTGCCTCCCGAGTGCTGGGATTAAAGGCGTGCGCCACCACCGCCCGGCGGAATTCTGATTTTTGATAAGTATTTTTTAAAAGGGAAAAGGCTATAACACAAATAGCATTTTTTTCAAATTATCCATCAAAGAACACTATAAAATACTTTTCTTTCTTATGATGAGGTTAAATACAGAGAGCTCTTCATAATCTCTCACATAAAAGAAAACAAGTTAACAGATGAATAAAGGAGGCAAAAGAAATTTGTCACCTCTCTGGCACAACCAGCAACACCTGAAACACTGGGAAAGCAGTGACTGGAGGTTCTGCTCACAAGATCCCCACAGCACTGCACAAGTTCCATTTAGCTCACAACTATAACTATTCTAAAAATAACCAAGACCACCAAACTTACCGCAGTAAAGCCCACATTCCCATCTGTCTCCCTTTCCTAAATAAACTGAGGAACATTTGTTTATTAGTTCTAAATCATCTATCCTCAACATACCTTATTTATACCCAAATCTCAATTAAAAAAAAAAAACTATTTCTTTTATAGAAATATCTTTTTGAAAAACATACTGATTTAGTTTGGTAATTCACCTTTTTCTTTCAAATTTTTACATCTTATTAGAAAGAAACATACCTACATTTAAGTACTTGAAATAATCAAAAGTGGAAAAGATGTTTTTATGGAAAAAAAAATCTGGTCACAACAACAAACAGCACCTTAATAAAGAGCTGCTGTGCAAGAATGGGAAGGACGCTGGTATTCAGACAGCAGGCCCTGTCAGACAGCTGTCACACGGGAACGGGGCTTCCGGAAACGACCACGTGTTTAGAACCCATGTGTGAAAGACGTGTTTAAAACCAGAGGGCAAAATCAGAAAAATAGAGCCAATAATATTTTTGACACAGCATTTAAAGTGTTTTATTTTTGGCATTTCTACCCTAATTATGTTGACTCAAAGTCCTCTTATTAAAAAATACATTTAAAAGATATATGGAATATAGAAATTTTATTGTTTATTCATTGAAAACCAACCACTGAATTAAATGTTAAGAAAATGAAATTCAATTCAATTTGATTCCTTTGAGGATACTGTTGATTTTTTCTTAAACCTTTGTTTTTCATCTTTTTGTTCTGATTGCCCCAGGGCCTGGTACATGCTGAACAGGTACTCTACCACTGAACTGTCTCCTCAATGCAAAACCTGTTGTGAGTGCTCTGACAATCCATGAAAAGCAAAACAGAGGCATAATTAGAGAACAAGCTTATCTAACACCGGCCTCTCCTGCCTTCTGGCTTTTCAGGGCAGTAACGGGTAAAACCATAAAAACAGCTCCGTGCCTTTAAGATTACTTAGAAGGACAAGAACAACAAACTAGAAAATCGAGTGGAAAGAGTCAAGTGTTCCCCTACTAAAGAGAGCAAACTCCTTTCCTCTCTGAGATCCATGTTATTTAATATCTAAATATTTCAATTTAGAAACATTCTGTGGGGACGGTGTAGCCAAGGCTGCTCTTGAACTCACTGGACAGTCCAGGGTGGCCAAACTCATGACCCTCCTGCCCCAGCTTCCCAAGAACTGGTCTGACTTTCAGAGATTTTCCAAGTTTGACACAAAACTTTCTTTTAGAAAAATCCTTTTCCTCGGTAAGAAACTGAATCTGGTCATTCTGATTAAACTCATAAAGACTTTATTTCAACTTTCATAAACCATTTTATAAATTTTAATAATTCCTTCAGAGAAAATTTTGAAAAAGAAAAATATTTTCAAGATAATTTTTGTTTTTAGGCTTCATGTGACCCTTTCTAGAGGTTCATTCTGATATACTGCACTGAAATCCCAAGTACTGAAAATTCTTACTTCATGTAGTGCATTTCTGTTACTCTCGGTGTCAAAGCCAGAGACTCAGGGTTTTGAGCCTTTTAACTGAGAAATAACTTAAGTATATATTTCCTCTTAGTAGATACAATTTTAAAAAGTAGTTTGTTTTTTTCAAAGTTGAATTCTACCCTGAAATAAATGTTTTTACAATTTTGATTACAAAACAGAACTTCATCAAAAAAGTTTCATCATAAAATCATACCTCTTCCTTGAAAGACAAGCTGCTCAAGGCCCAGGACTTCCAAATGCACACAACTAAAAGGTTAGCTAGAGAAACCATGCGCTTAAGAACATACAGAAGGGATCTATGAAGGATAATCACCTTAAGAGAAAAAACTTTGTGCAGATGACACTGGTTCAAATGCATTCCCTTGGGGAAAAAAAATCAACTCTGTAAAGATAGCAGATGGATTTGTTTAAATAGTAATAAAATTAACGAGGGACTTTAATAACCATCACAAATGTAAAGCATGCAACCATACTACAACAAACGACATTTTTTCCTTTGCCCATACAATACATTGTCCGAATACTAACACAGGAAAAATGCAAGCTTAAAAATCATAGGCATTTAGACTCAACAGTGCAGCACAGTGTGGGAGAACCAGGTTTACGTTCAGTTCAGCAAGAAAGTCAAAGAGCTGCCAAGGGCTTACCACTGGAGGATCAACGGGTGCTGGCGGCTGTACTTGGAGATTTACCGCAACAGTCTGGGGAGGAGGAAGAGTCTGAAATGGCAACTGGACCAGAGCTTCTGCAGCAGGTAGCTCTTCTTCTGACACCAAAGCATTCTGCACCAAAACCTGGCCCTGGGATAGAATTTCAGGCTGCACTTGTAAAGACTGCATAGACTGCAAGGGCAGTGGTGGGATCTGAGCTGGAGGAGATGTCGACATCTGTGGAGGGGTTGCGATTGGAATTGGAGATGACTGCAGGGTTGAATACTGCTGGTGTGATGTTGGAGACACAATCTGCTGAGCAGGGGACACTAAGGCAGACTGCTGGACTGGGCCAATGTGGACAACAGGGGATGCTGGAAGTGGAAGATGGGATGGAAGATTCAGCTGTGCTGTGGGTTGTACCTGATCAGCAGCAGCCTGCTGCAAATTTGGCCCTGTCTGAAGAGCTGAAGACACAAGAGGATGTGGCTGGATAAGTGCTTGTGGATGGATAATTATAGTAGGAGACTGACTTGGGGAATGAGGTGGAGGAGGAGACACCACTACAGACTGCTGTGCAGATTGTGCCTGATTAGGAGACACAGTTAAAGGAGGGGGATGGCTCTGAATTGGTGAGCAATGCTGTGACTGGGCATTACTGGGAGCCGGAGAAAGGCCATGGTTTGGAAGTGGGATACAGTGCTGGGATGGGGGCGGATCTTGAGTTGGACTCTGAAGGGTGATTGGCTGAATTTGCTGTTGTTGCTGTTGTAAAATCAGCTGATGATGGGAAACCTTAGGAGGTGGTGAATGAAGAGGAATCTGCTGATGTTTGATTAGAGAATGAGGCTGAATTGGAGAATATGACGCTGTGAGAGAAAAAAATGACAATTAGTACTGGTTTCAAAAGGAAAGAGTTCTACATAAATCTAAAGGAGGAGAGTTTTCACATTAGAGTCACAGTCACGAGCAGGTATTACAAGTCTTTTCGGTATGAGTAATTTGACATTCTATGACAACATGTTTTCCTTGCAAGGCTAGGAACACTGGATAAAATAAGCTATACTGTGAACCACTGAAGGAAAACAATCGAGTCACATATGTCCAGGTGGCAGGACAGCTTCATTAACACTCAGTCTGTGCACTTGAGTGTTCCTCTTCTCTGAGGGGGAAGCAGCACTCAACAGTACAACACACAGGGTGACTTCAAGATCAAGAGCTCATCCTATCTATGACAAAACATGTCTTAAACAAATAGCAAAATCAATTAGCTAGAAGGCTTCCTAAGTGAGCGTTTTAGCTTGGATGATGTCTTTATTATTTGATCAAAATGAAACTATTTCACATAAAACTTCCATTGAATTAAGCAAAATACATGGCTGATTTTGTAGTGTAGGGGCCATTCCAAATCTAAGTGAGCAATCGTTTTCTTGCAGAGAATGAAGGAATAAGATCATGATACCTAAATAAGGGGTGCTGTCTATCCTTTCCCACTCAATGGAAACCCCAGAGTGAGTTGTAAGGAGTGCTACCTATCAGATCTCCTCCAGAGGTGCTCACCACTGGGAATATATACAGCCCAGGACCACCCTAAGTTATGAATGGTTCCCACCATGATACCTCTTTACAGGGGGAGAAGCTGATGAAATCCTCCCTACCTAGAACTGAAACTGAGTGCACTGGAAGATAAACTGAAATGATTGCTTAATATCACACAAAAATTACACACATCTAAGTTGTCGTGGTAGGCACACCTTTAATCCTAGCACATGGATCTGAGTTAGAGGCAAGCCTGATCTGCATACATAGCAAGTTCCAGGCCATAAGGAGAACCTGTCTCAATGTCTACACACACACACACACACACACACACACACACACACACACACACTCCAAAAACAGTCATCTAAATCAAATCTAAAGACAGAATTTATCTTACAATGTAAATATAAAAGTTATATAGCACTTTACATCCTTTTATATTCAACCACAGTTATGGCAACAGTCTTATACAAACTTCCAATAACACTTTTCTTAAATATTTCTGCATTTGATTATAATTCAAAATTCAGGAATCAGGCTAAAGAGACCTTTCAGCAGTTAAGAGCACTGGTTGCTCTTCCAAAGGACCTGAATTTGGTTCCTAGCACCCACGTGGCAGCTCATAACTATCTATAACTCCAGTCCCAGGGGATCCAATACCCTCTTCTGGCTTCCTCAGGCACCAGGCACACATGTGATGTACATATATATGCAGGCACAAGTCATGCATATAAAATGATATGTTTAAAAATTATAGCGATCCTTTAAAGAAATTAACATCTGCCAGGCAATGTTGCACACCTTTAATGCCAGAACTCAGGAAGCAGAGGCAGGCAGGTCTCTGAGTTCAAGGCCAGCCTAGTCTACAGAGTGAGTTCCAAAATAGCTGAGGCTACACAAAGAAACGAAAGAATGAAAGAAAGGAAGGAAGGAAGGAAGGAAGGAAGGAAGGAAGGAAGGAAGGAAGGAAGGAAGGAAGGAAGGAGAAAAAACAAAGAAAAGAAGTTAACATTAATATCTCAGAGTATTTAGAAATTTCACTAGATATCTACTAATTATTTTTAAATGAAGCTCAATGGTACAACACATGCATGTGGCATGGGCTCAAACACAGCACTGAAAAAAAAGAAAAATGAGGTCTAAAATTTAATCTAAAAATAATTTTTCACATAAGCTTACTAGTAATTCAAATGAAGACTGTAAGCTCTCTACAAGCGTGGGGACAGCTATGTTACACAGTGTTGAGAACAGTGACTAAATGCTGGGATTCTGGAGCTCGCTCTCAGGCCTCTCATCAACAGCTTTATAACAGCTGTGAAGTGGCCTTTAGCTCTTCTTTCAGATAAGGAAATAGATCTTTTTGCCGCCTCCTCCATTTAAAAAAGAATGTTATAATTTAATTTCATTATCTTTTTCAATACGTTTCATTTTTAATTATGTATCTATGTGTGGGTGTGTGCATGAGTGTGGGTCCCTGAGAAGGTCTGAAGAGGGCATCAAGATTCCCTTGAGCTGGGAGTTACAGGCGGTAGTGAACCATCCAACAAGGATCCTGGGAACAGATCTCCAGTCCTTGTAAGAATCATCACTCTTAACTGCTGAGTCTTCTTTCCAGTCCCACATGTAATCATAGTCCTGAACATAGGTGATATAGCCACTAGAATAACTTTGTGTGCTCTCGTAAGTAAATAATCTGACATTTCAGTAGAGTAGTAGTCTATTCTTCCTCTACATTACATTTTTCCTAGATCAAAAGCCAAAGAGTGCAAGAACAAGTCCTAGAATGTAGGACAAGGACTATGAGCAAGAAAAGCTGACTATGTCTACAAAACTGTGTCCTACTGGTTCATTTGTCTGACTTTAATGAACACTTTATTACTGTCAGAGTGGCCTAACATTTGAAAGATTAATAAGTGACATCATTTCTTATTATTTACAATAATGTATCATTTCATTCAATAATTACTGCAACCCATGAAGTAGACATGGTACTAAACTAATGCAATCTATGACAGATTAACTGAAATCACCTATCAAAGAGCAGCACAGAGTCTAAATGAGCCCCAAATCCTGAGTTGAGGGCTGTATTATAAACTATTTATGCCCCTTTCCCAAAATTCACCATGTTGAAACCATAACCCCCAAAGTGGCTATATATAGAGATAGAGAGGCTAGGAAATTAAGGTCACGTGGGATCCTGGGAGTGAGGCCCTGGCATGGCAGAGATCTGTATACCAATAAAAAGAGACACCAGGGCTGGTGAGATGGCCCAACAGGAAAGGCACTTGCTGCCAAGCCTGAGGACCTGAATTCGATGCCTGGAACCCACATGGTAGAAGGAGAGAACCAACTCCTACAAGTTGTCCTCTGACCTCAATGGACTCTGAAATGCTCATGCCCCTGCCCCACCTCTACACACAAAATGAGTGAGTACCTCCCCAAACAATGTCTTTAAAGAAGTCATCAGAGAGCTGTCCTCCCTTCCTGAGCACTCACAGCAAAGTCCCTCAGAGGACAGAGAGAAAGTGGCAAGTGACAAGGCAAAAGGACAATCCTCATCATACACTGCTAAGTGCCAGGCTTTGACCTGAGACTTCCAAGGTATGTATGGCATTTCTTGGTGGCAGTCAGACCAAACCAGTAGAGGATTTTTTCACTACGTGTTCAATTAGTTCTAGAGAAGAAAAAAAGGAAAAAGAAAAAAGCCCTCTAAAAACTGCTTAAGAAATATATTTCATGATTTCTAGATATGTAGTCAAAAATAAACTTTTGCCTTTATATATTAAAAATGGAATTATCAGTCAGGCATGGTAGGAGGCTGAGGCAAGAGAGTTGTCATGAGTTCAAGGCCAGCCTGGGCTACTGTCTTCTAAATAAATAAACAGAATTGCTAACAAGCGAAAGCTTCCACCCTCAAGGAGAAATGATAAAGAAAATCAAGTTATTTTTAGATCCTAAAATTACATGCAAGAAAACAGTAACCATGTCCACTATAGTAACTATTAGGCAACTACATTAGAATACAAATAGAGGGTCTGGTTTTTTCTCTATTTAAAATGACTGTTGGCATAGTTCTAGCTAAGGAAAACAATAAGATGACATGTCTCACTAGATACTGCGCCCTGACCAGTCACCTCAGGCATAGGAGGCCACTACTGTTCCACACAGACTCTAACAACCCTGGCTAGGTGCAACTTTGAGGCTGCGAACACTATGGACAATGCTGTGCAAAAACGCAGTTATCTGGCCTAGAGACAACGCAAACCAGGACATAGATATTTATTTAAAGAGAGAGAGAGAAGAAAAAGAAACATTATCTAACTAGAGCATGAAAGGCTTTATTAGCAAAGTTTATAGCTTGTCTCTAAGATTCATTCATGACAATCCTAAGCACTGTGGTAGCTAAGTAATGCTAATGGAAAAGACTAATAATTTCCAAAGTACAAGTGTGGGAAACTGGACATTTGGTCCAAATATGTACCCACTACCTATTACAGGCAAATGAATATAAGACACACCTTAGTGCTATTAAGATGAAAGGTAAATCTGAAAAAAGATGAAAAGATATAATAAAGTAGAATGCTAAAAACAGTGCCTCTCAGTCATTCCTGGACCACCTGCAAGGAGCTTACTGTCTCATAAAGACGCTTGAGTTTAGGAAGCATGGAAACAGTACTGTTATAAAAGTTCAGAGTAAAGAGACATTTCATCTTAGAGGAATCAGACAATGCCAAGATTCTGAGATTTTGTGAAGCAAAGAACACTGACAATACTAACACAGGAAAAATATGAGAAGTTAAAGGCTGTAACTTTGTGTTAGAGAACTTGTATGACGTGTGAGTGAGGCTCTAGATTCAATCCTCAGCACCAAACACACAGAGAAATCAGTCTAGGGAACAAAAGGTAGATTCCCATAGTATAGAACAAGAGACAGGAAGCTCACTCTGAAGGCCCCGACACTTTCCGTTTGGGAACCATGAAGCAGGGCTGGCTACCTGCAGAAAAGAGACCCTTGTGGCTTTAGGAAGAATGGGAAGCACTGATTCCTTGACAACTTCCCGAGATGAAATCCCACACTGGCAGTGGTGGGTGAGAGGCTAGGAAAATAAATTTCTTCATTTGCCCAATCTTTTGTTTTGAAAAAGTAACGAATTCTTCCCACTAATAACTTAAACAAAATGCAGGTTTTTTTTACTAAAAGCTTAAAATTAGATTCCACTAAAGCATACTAAATAAACTAAGACAATTCTTTTTTAAAAGCTCAAAGATTTTATCAATATAGAGACCAGCACATCATAGAGATGGTAAGTGCCAAGTAACAACAATGAAAGACCGTCTGTCTTGCTGTTAGAAGTTGTTTCAACTGCTAGGTTTGCTGCTTTTTTTTTTTTTTTCCCCTAAGATATTCAGGAGGTCTTCTTTAGTTGACAAAAACTCTCACTTTAAAATGTTTAAAACTGTCACTCTTATTCAGGTAGCATGCATCCTTTGTTTTGCTGTGTGCTAAGCAAACAAGAACGACAACTGCTTTCGATGAACATTTATCCCACCTGGTGCTATTAACTGGTGAATGCTTGATGTCCGAGTGACCGCTGTGCTTCGAGATTCCAGACTTGGGCTTCCTCCCTTCTTGCTCTCTGGAGAAGGGTCTCGTTGGCTGATTTTAGAACTGGTCACTGTTGTTTTATTATGGCAAATTGTCAATGACTGAGTTTGACCAGCGCTTTTTGGTGGGCCATTCTGTGAGCTAGATAAGACACCCAACTTCTGGCTGCGTAACGTTAAATTCTGAACCTACGAACCACATAACAAAAAGTAAAGATGAAAACAGAGGGCTTTAGCTGATACAGCGATCATTACGACGACGACAGTAATTAATATCGTGCCTCCCACACAGAGGTCCACGCTCCTGAGACAACTGATCAATCTTTAAGGAAACCCTTAAGGAAAGGGTACCATACACAAGCACATCTTAAATACTATGTGGCAGGTTGGAAAGGACCAAAGGGTGGTATGGGTCAGTTGTGAATGAAGAAGAGCGGGAGGTCGGAAAAACTGTGAGAAACGAAAGGAAACAAACGCGAAGTAAGGGAGAGGCCCATGGCAAACGAACCATACATGAAGAAATGGCTCTGACACGCACATGTTAGAAGTGGCCAGCTCTAAACGTGTTAGAGGGCAGTACTGTAAGACACTGACTCATCTAATCATCTGCTCCAGCATGATACTCATGAGAAGCATTTTCAGAAAGCTGTGAACATTGAAATTGTGTTACTGACCACTGATTGCCTTTGAAAACTGGCTTTTTTGAGCTAAAACATTATGCATAGCTCTGAAATGGGTCTATGTGATGCCCTGTCTAAACTGGAGCCATTCTAAAAATTCTGAACTGACAGAATTATCTGACTTCATCTCACTCGAGCTTATACCTTTCCAAATAGCAAGGCAGAAAATGCTTCACCAAAAGCTGCATAGCTTCTTGCCTATCTGGAACATGCACCAAATACATTTAGTGCAACAATGTCCTCAGAGGGTCAAAGGAAGCTCCAGCTGGACAAAGCCAACGGCATGCTTCCGCGTCTAACTTCTCTAGTGTCAGTGTGCTGACTGACTCGACTGCACACCTCAGCGGTGCTCAAGACTAACTGCCCGGTCCAACGCCAAAACAGTGCCAACAGAAGGTAAATAAAGGGTCATGTCAGGCAAGTTTCGATCAATTCTATAGCTACTGTTCATGTGTAGAAATGAAGTACCTCCCCATTCCACCCCAAAAAAAGACAGATGTACCAAAGGCTTGGTCCCAGCACAAGCAGTGCTCAGAAGTGGATGAGGACTGCCTTCATCAATGGTTTAATTAGAAAATGGACTTAAAATAGACTGAATAGACTATTAGGAGGTGGTGGATCTGTAGAAGAGGGGAGTGGCTGGAGATAGTTGGCCACTAAGGACATATCTCTGAAGGAGATTTGGGCCCTGATCCCTTCCTCTGTCACTCTTTCTGCCTGTCTGCCAAGAAGTAAGCAAGTTAGCTCTATCTATCTATCTATCTATCTATCTATCTATCTATCTATCTATCTGTCTATCCCTGCCATGACACTGTGCCTCTACACCCCAGGAAAACAACAGCACTGGCCCACCAGGAACCAAAACCACAGCCAAAATAAATTTCCCTCCTTTAAATTGTTTTTCTGGTTAGTTGTCACAGCAACAAAAACTGAATAATGCAACCACTGGAAAAACCTTCTTAGTGAGATCCTATGGAGCATCTTCTGATTTTCCTCGCACATTTCCTATTGTGCGTCAACATAGATTAGATACCATTAGTATTTAAGTTTCATACAAAAAGTCAAATGTAATGTATTCCTTGGGTTGCCACTCAAAGCCCACAATGTAGGCCCAACCCACACTGACCCCACTTTCTCTTCTCCAGTCTACAATTTTTACACACCTGCCAACTGTTCTCACTGTTCCATAAACACACCATGTACTTCCTTCATTTGGGGCTCTTTGTTCTGGCTCTGCTTGCCTGAACATCATTCTTTCTCAAGCCATTATCCCAAGTCCAGTAATCCCCTTCCCTCTCTCAGAAGAGCTTTCCTGGAGTCCTTTGTGAGACCTTTCCTGCTGAGAGGAGACTCTAGCTAATGGTAGAGTCTTCAGCACTGACTTTTACTCCTAGCAATTCAGAACTGTAAACACTGGAAACTTCCTAAGTCTGGGATATTCTCTTACATCTGATTTTGAAATCACATCGCATAGCTATCTGAAAGGTTATTTGGTTCCACTTATGGCTCTTCTGCTAACACTAAAATCTGTTCCTATTTACTAACAAACTTCCTCAAGCATCTTGGTGGAGACACATTAAAATACCTCAGGAAAGATAGGGATGTAGCTAGGGGGGAGGGCATTTGCCTAGTCTGTACAAGGCCCTGGGTTCCATATCCAGTATGACAAGAGAAAAAACAAAAAACTCTTATCAGGTACAGTGGCACAGGCCTATTATCACAGCACAAGGAGGCAGAGGCAGGAGGATAACAAACAAACTCAAAGCCAGTCTAAGGTACATAGTTAATTCCACCATAGTTAATTGGCCACACAGCAAGACCTGACCCTAAAAATAAATAAGTAAATAAACAAATAAGTGAAACAATAAACTCTCCCCGGAAGAGCTACATAATAGAGAATAAACATTTTCCACAAATGATTCATGCAGTAGACCATATAATAATGACAACCAAGAATAAATAATCTGAAAAACTTGAATGACTCCTTCCAGATGAAAAGAATCTCAACAGTAAGTGAAGATTTGACAGATGAGCCCTAACCCTTACACCACACCCATTCCTACAATGCCCTGCTCTTTTCTGGAATCCTGGAAGACAATGCACATGCCTCCACAGTTAAGTATGATGTTGTGTTCTACATGAGCTTGTAGACTTTAGCTAACCTGCTGCCATCTTCGATCAAATACCAGCTTGAAGGAAACAAACTACAACGTAGAAACTACAGCACAAAGGTAATATTACTTACTACTGGAAAGACCACATGTTAAGATTCTCAGGGTAGTTTCACTTTTGAGGAAAGAAAACCCATCCTGAGATGAGGAATAATGGGCATCCTAGCTTTAGTTTTCATTTCCCCTGAAACAAGCCTATGACTTTATGAAAACTTTGACATCATGCATGAGGTAGTTTTGCTAACTTCACTCTAACATTTTATGATATATAATGAATATATCACTACCAAAATATTCCCGGACTCTAGCATCCTCTCTTTGCAGTGAAGGGGTGGGTCAGTCTTGTGCTGGTCACAGGAGAGCTTTAGTTCCCAGCTTTTTAATGCAAAGAGCTCACTGCTCTTCAAATCAGCATTCCCCAGAATGCCCTTTGATAAGTAGGATTTCTTATCTTCCACAAACATCCTTTTTGTGCCAGTCATGGTGGCACACACCTTTAATCCCAGCACTTTGGAGGCAGAAGCAGATGGATCTCTGTGAGTTCAAGGCCAGTCTGATCTATATATAGTTTTCCAGGTCAGCCAGAAGTATACAATGAGACCGTGTCTAAAAAAAGGACTTTTTACTGAAGAAAAATTAACTGATATACTGACTTTTGTAGTTCAAATTAGAACATTAAACTACAAATCTGATACTCTCAATTTTAAAAACACAATTTTTTTAAACTACAGACTTAATTTTTTTAAAAAAGAAAAAAAAAAAGGGACAGTGGTGGCTCACTTCTTTAGTCCTAGCACTCAGGAGGCAGAAGCAGGCAGATCTCTGAGTTCGAGGCCAGCCTGGTCTACAGAGTTTCCAGGATAGCCAGAGCTACACAGACAAACTCTGTCTTGAAAAACCAAAAAAAAATTTTCAAGACCAACAGTCCTGAACCCAAAGTTGCGTCTTTGTTGGTCAGCATCCCCACCACTGCCAGCCTCATTCACTGCCGTTCAAAAGCAGTGTTCACAGAGATCCCTCCAGTCCCCGCACAGCCACAGACTATAGACAGGTCACATCCAATATTAAGTGCATTAAGGTCTCATAAGAATGTTTTCATCATGAGAAACAGTAAGCAAATTGAGCTCCAGACCATATTAAAGAAAAACATTATCTCCTAAGCAGCGGGTTTCTTGTGGAAACTATCAAACATTTAAATGGTTATTTATTATCTCTTCATTTCTAGCTTCTTGAAAGCTAAAAACTAAATGTGTGATTTGTCATCAGACAATGTCAAATAAAAACAGTAATCGGTAGATATGATAGCTCATTATGTGGCAGGCACTGTGTTAAGTAGCTTCTGATTGCCTCATCTGCCCCTTGTAACAACTGAGGTGTCATTTCTAATATAAAGCCATGAAACTGGAGCTTAGCAAGGGTAACTTTAAATTAGCATTTAGTGAGCCCTATCCAGCCAACTCTGTTAAGGAGCTGCAAAGGGCAGAGTTAAGGAAAACTCTGAGTTTACCTGACCACAACCTTTATAACTAATACATGAAAATTAGTCTTTATTATTAAATATATCAATACACAGAGGTTCTATGAAAAAAATCAAAGAATATTAATTATTACTATATCATTTTGTTTGTTTGTTTGTTTGTTTTTTGAGACAGGGTTTCTCTGTATAGCCCTGGCTGTCTGGGAACTCACTTTGTAGAGCAGGCTGGCCTGGAACTCAGAGATCTACCTGCCTCTGCCTCCCGAGTGCTGGGATTAAAGGTGTGTGCCACCACACCCAGCTACTCTCATTTCTTACATTTATCGGAAAGCTGAAATATGAAATGAAAAATAAAATGTACCAGGCATGGTGACTCATACCTGTACTTCCAGCACTGAGGAAGCTGAGACAAGAATATTGCCTCAAATTCAAGGTCTGGGGGGCAAACATCAAGTACCAGGCCATCCAAGGCTAGTAGCAAAAAGCTGTCTCAAAAAAGAAACTAAAAATATACCCCAAATGAACAAAAGATATTTTAAAATGTTTAATTAAATAAAAGGCCAAAGATGACCCAAAACACTTACTATGAAAAACAACAAAATAGCATCACATAAAGTAATAGTTCACTTGATTATTTTAACTTAAAGTTTACTCAATCTAAGTGATTTTTATGAAATTTACTGAGCTATCACTTACAATAAGCTGCTACTGTTCCATAAGTTTTGCCGTCCTGTTTTGACCCACAGTAGGTCAAAAATTTAGAACCAATACACTAAACATCCCTCCTAGTCAATTTTCCCTACCTCTATTAACCTAATTTTTTCACTATGGAGAGTTTTCCCTAGTCTGGAATTTTAAAACTACAGAATCACAGAGGATGTACTTATTGTGTCTAGCTTCATTTTCTAGCCATAATGTTTATGGGATGTATCAGTGATTTGTTCTTTTCACTTTTGAGTACTATTCCACTGTATGAATATAACACCATCTGTTTATACACTCAGTATTTAAAGAATATTTAGCTATTATAAACTATTGTATAGTGTAAGCCTTCATTTCAGCCATGCAGATGAGCATATGATGATGCTTATTATGGTTCTGATCCATATCTGTAATGATCTATGATGTTGAACACTTTTATCATGAGCTCATTGGCCTTTTATATATTGTCTTTGTTTGTTGAGACAGAGTCTCACTTTGTACTTCTGGCTGTCCTGAAACTGAGTCTGTAAAACAGGTTGGCTACAAACTCACAGATCTATTTGCCTCTGCCTCCTAAGTGTTGGGATTAAAAGCATGCACCACCACACCTGGCCTATATAGTGTCTTTTGTGAACTATCTCTTAAAATCTTTTTTTCCATTTGTAACTGACCTTATGATCAATTATTAAACTATAGGCATTTTTTTTATATTCTAGGTACAATCTTTGGTCAGACACATATATTGAGAATAGTTTTCCTCAGCCTGTAGCCTAGATAGTCATTTTGTAATGATTCTTTAAAAAATAATTTTTAGTTTCATTAAGTCTAATTTATCACTATTTTTGTTTCTAGTTAATCTTTTTTGTGCCCTAAGAAGCCTTGCCCACCCTAGACTTGCAAAGATGCTGTCGTGCTTTCTCCTAGAAAGTTAAATTTTTTATTTTTCCCGTTAGTCATACATTCTACTCTTAAGTTTATTTTTGTGAATAAGAGAGAAGTTAAAGTTCATTTTTTTCCATAGTACCAAATAAAGTAATACTCTACTTAAGTTTTTAACTTCAAGTTTTACCTGATTTAATTCATTTTTAAACTTAAAATTACCATCTACTTTGACTTATCTGTTATGTAACTGCTTGTAAAGGAAATCTACAAAAAAGAACATAACTCACATAAGAAAGAAATCTGGTATACAGTAAAACTAAAAATACAGTGTCATTAATAAAACTTTCATTAACCTTGATGAATGAACATCTAATAATCTAAATCTATGTTTAATTAGATTATCATTTCTACAAAACAAGCATGCTCTTGAAGTTCTCAGTGTTTTATGAATTTCACCTGAAAGGCACAGCAATGCACTCTGAAGAATGCAGTGGCCATCTTTCCACTGAGACCCAGACCTCCAGCACCACACTGGGACAGACAGTCTCACCTGAGCAGCTGCAGACTGACAGGAAGGTGACGGTGACGACGAGACAACAGGAATGTCAGACTGCACAGCAGCCACAGTGGTAGCGGGTGTGAAAATCAGCTGTACAGACAGAAAACCAAAAATAACACCCTAAGACTAAAGAACATGTCCCACACACGGTGTGTAGCAAGCAGGCAAGAGACTCAACTTCGTGACAGAGAGACAATGCCAGTTAGGACTACCTCCTAAGCAAAAGGCTTCACACGACAACAAAGTTGTGATCACAGAGCTCAAAAAAGTCATCAACAGCTTTGAAATAGCTCCCAATTCTGAGGGTAGAGGGATCTACTCTAAGAAAAGAATGTGTCTGGTGAGATGAGAGCCTCAAACCAAATTTTGTCCCAAATGGAAGCTACTATCTCATGATTCCTAAGATGGAAAATGAAAATAAAACTATGTTAGCATACAGATTAATATAGAAACATGAAAAGAAATACCAAAAAGTCTCTTCAGTCCACACAGCAACAGTGCCACATACTACACTACAATGTTTCTCAGCCACAAGAGACTGATTGTAGGACAAAGTAAGGTTGCTCTTGATGTTAGCCCTGTTTCTAAAGGACTATTTGTTCTAAATGTAAATGCTCGAATGTTAAAACAGAGCAAAACAACAAAATTGAAAAACAATCTATACATCACTATCTTGTTACAAACTTTTAATATTAAACAAGTACCATTAATTTCTAAGACAATATAATCTACTCAATCTAACTGGATTTAGTAAATAATGATAGGTTTTTTTTTTTTTTTTTTGGTTTTTCGAGACAGGGTTTCTCTGTGTAGCTTTGCGCCTTTCCTGGAACTCGCTTTGGAGACCAGGCTGGCCTCGAACTCACAGAGATCCGCCTGGCTCTGCCTCCCGAGTGCTGGGATTAAAGGCGTGCGCCACCACCGCCCGGCCATAATGATAGGTTTTAAGGAGTGTGTAAATACACAATTTTAAAGTCATTTCAAGAAGTACTCACTACCTTCCTGCTATTTAAACTAAAATGATCAACTGGGGACTTTTCTAATCTTGAACTTTACTGGTATGTATTAGCTATACAATACTGGGTTTCACTGTGATTTTTCATGCATGCACATACAAAGTGATCATATTCACTATCCCTTGCTCATATTTACCACCACATCCCCACCTTTCCTGAGCCCCTTATTTTCCTCTAGACCTTTTACATTTAATTCTTTACTCATTTACTGAATCGAAGTAAATTCACCAACAAATGTTCTTACTTCTGGTGCACACAGCCTGAAAGCACCCCACCCAGAAAGGAAGACACTCCTGTCTGAGCCTATGAATCGCTTGTTTTAAAGGTCAGAATCATCAAAAACAAAACAAAACAAAACTATTTCAAATGGTTCAAATCATATCATTAAAGACAATTTCATGGGAGAAAAGTAATAAAGAAGAAAAAGGTGATGTTTACAATTTGTGACCAAAGCTTGTGTCACAGCCTCACTTCCTGCCAGAAATAGGACTGAAAACTTGCTTTCCAATTTTCAATGAACAAATAGGGATCAGTACAGATTCAGTTCATTGGTCAAAATCTGCATATTAAGGAGGCTGAAGATGGTGAGTATTGAGAGGATACTTGTCTAGTGTTCATGAAGCCCTGGTTTCAATTCCTGGTACTGCAAAATTAACTATATATATATATATTTACATCAAAACATTTGCCTCACTGTACAAAATTATGTCAGCCAATGTCTACATTCCTTTAAGTTCAACAATTAAATCAGGAAATCAGTAGGTACCTAGTTATAGAATTATCAATTAACATTCCTATATTAATAAAAAAGTTGAAGTACACATAACAATGCCACCTTACAGAATTTGAGACAGTAACAACCAAAGCTATGAATTATCTGAAAAACAATGATCCAATCCAGATTCCAGAAGGTCCTTGGACATAAATTCTTACTTATAGTTAAAAACTAAGTTTTTAATGTTTCCACTATTTCCTCAAATCATCAATGTCAACAGAATAAATAATTTCTATATCACTGTAAGTATTAAAACTATAAGATGGCATCAGTAAGAAAAAGCTTTTCAATTGTGGAGATGTCAAAATATGAAAAAAAGTTTTTAAAATCAGTAACAATATTAAAAAATATTGTTACCAAGAAGGCATATTAATTCAAAGTGGAACTTTTATGCATTTTTATTAGTATTCAAAGGTTGAATGCGCGGCGCGCGCACACACACGCACACACACACACACACACACACTTGTTAAATACTGCTTAAGTACTAAAAATGCTTCATTGCATCAAATCCAGAAACATTTGAAGTCTCCAGTGCCTTAAGACACTGAAAAGCTGCTGTCTTTTATCTTACCATCTGAGCTCGGAGATACATTTGAGCTTGGCTGGCTGTTAATGTAGGAGAGGTACTCCCTAGTAACATCGTCTGTTGGGTAATACTGCCGCTGGTAGAACTGGAAGCCTGGGAGCGATTCATCAACTGAGCAGGTGTAGGAGAAGTGGAGAGGTTGATCTAAGGAAGAAAACATAACAGGTCATGTTTCCGTGTTTTGCCTCCATAGTCTCAACTTTACCAAGCGGAAGCAAGGCAATCAATGGTAGAAACCTCAAGGGCAGCCTCTGACCTTTGACAGAACTCTTCACTTTGGACAACTATTTGCATATAAGCACACAGCATAGACTGCTTACTAACTGGAACAACTTTCAAACACATCTACACTTCAGTAAGACTTCTAGCATCTTAAAAATGCCATTGCTTCTACCTGCCCACAATCAGGGCTAATGTCTAATTGCTTTACTATTCCACAGAGTGACTTTAAAATTCTAATTTTAAGACATTGTTTTGTCACACTGTCACACTTTGAGAAGCTCCTGAAGTAAACAAAAATTAAAACACAAATAATCCACTTATATATTAAAAAGACATGCAGGTAACATATAATTACTTCAATGTTTTAACTTAAAAGCTCTAAAAACAGAAGAAAATACAATTGCTATCAGTTAAACAGATGGAAAAATCCTGAATATTGGCTACGAAATTAATGTATAAACATTTTAAAGTTTAAAGTCACGATTAAGAATTAATTAGAAAGCAGATGTAGTGACTCATGTAATCCAGCACTCAAGAGGCTAAGGAAGGAGGCTTGTGGGTTAAAGGCCAGCCCTGGGCTACCGAGTAAGCTCCAGGCCAACCTGGGGTACACGAGATCTGGTCTAAACAAAAAAAAAGAAAAGAAAAAAGAAAAAAACAAATAGTATGTGGCTGAATAGGTGGCAAAAGCTTGTAATTCCAGCATTAGAAAGGCTGAGGCAGGAGGACTGTCAGTTCGTGGTGAGTCTGAGCTAAGCTATACTTCAAGTTCCTGGCCAGCCTGAGCTACATAACAAGATCCTAGCACAAAGAAAGAAAAGGTTAGTGTTTAATCTAATAAATCCCTGGAAAATACATCAGAACCTGTCAACTTGCTTGGATCTATGAAGGGAAAATGGAAAGGGGGAGGTGGAGAAACAGGGAAGAGAGAGATACATACATCCTTTTTCATCTTTCCAAGTCCTATCATGCTCTTGTATCATCCACTCTTTTTTTTTTCCTCCCAACCCCCCCCCCCCCCAATCAGAGTTTCTCTGTGTGTAGCCCTAGCTGTCCTGGAACTCACTCTGTAGACCAGGCTGGCCTCGATCTCAGAGATCCACCTGCCTCTTCCTCCCGAGTGCTTTTTGTGGACCAAGAGTAGAAAACAAAATTAACAAATAGGTTATTAGACTTCTGATTCAGGAAGAGAATACACATTCATGTGCTCAAAGATACTCTCGGAACTGCTCAATTGACATGAAATGAGAATGGAGTTAAAATACACAAGGGAGCAGTGGAGGGAAATGCTCAGATGTCAGTAAAAAATGCAAACCCAAACATGTAAGCAACAGCTGACACCAAGGTACCTCTAGGTTCGTTAAGCCTAAAAAAATGGAATGTCCACGTCAGCCTATTATATGGTAAAGCTGGAAGTGAAATTCCTATTTCAGATAAGATCCTGAGAAAGGCTGATCAATATATGAAAAGATCCACTCGTATATTCTGAGAAGCAGCTAGGAAGCTGTTATTCCTGCCCTGACATACTGGAAGGGTGGAGGGAGACACCTATGAGAATCAAAATTTCAGGCGTTTACTAAGTGTGGGCATGAAATCCAAAACACTCCCTGCATAGCCCCTTAATACAATCCAATACATTAACATTTGATGGGACAAAATGGTGAAGCAGGGCTCTCCAGCAATCTTCCACCAGAGGAAACATCAACTTGAAGTATCTGCACATGAAACTCCCTTCATGAGACCCAGGTGAGACACACAGGAGATGGTCACAACACAGTAAGAAAAGATGTTGTTGAAGAGAAGGTACCCTTTATATTTCCTGTGTTACCCCTCCCCCAGCCCCAGGCAGACTCTCCCAACTCCTAATTCTAGGCTGGTACCCACTGACTAAATCTTTCAACCTGCCCTTGCCCTAGATAGGACTCAAACTCTGTGATATGGACTGGCGTTTAGTTGCCTGCAATGACTTGAATTGCATACAAACCTCAGGAGCAGAGATGGGAGCCAGCACTCAGGGCCAGTGCTGCATCAGTCACAAGGACCAGAGGTTCCAGTCCAGGGCTAAGCCATTTCTGGAAACCACAGGCTATCAGCCCAGACTGCATTTTCAAGTTCTATGAAACAAGATTCCTGTTTTGCTTGGTTAATTTTTGCTCTTGATGCTGGTTTTGGTTTCTTCTTTCTTTCTTTCTTTCTTTCTTTCTTTCTTTCTTTCTTTCTTTCTTTCTTTCTTTCTTTCCTTCCTTCCTTCCTTCCTTCCTTCCTTCCTTCCTTCCTTCCTTCCTTCCTTCCTTCCTTCCTTCCTTCCTTCCTTCCTTCCTTCCTTCTTTCTTTCTTTCTTTCTTTCTTTCTTTTTCAATGTATTATTCAGTTCCAGGATTTGTGTTGGATTTTTTGTTTTAAATTTTAACCTGTTAACTTTCGCTGATGAAATCTTTGAATTGGTTTTCTGTATTCAAAGTTTTCAGTTTTCTCAAAGCAGCTACCTGAAATTCTTTGTTAGGTGGTTCACATAATCTATCTTGCTAGGGCCAGCAGTGGGTGACTTTTGTCCCTTTACTATGTCACAGCTCCCTGGACTTTTCCCTACCTACCCCCAGGTCTGAACCTTGCTACTTCTGTTTCTGTTTGTAGATAAAGTAGGTATTTGTTTTCAGTCCTTGCAGTCTGGCATGCCAGGCAAGTACTCTATGATCAAGTTGCACTTTCAGGCTTATTAACTAAAATTCTGAAAACAATCATCCTTGTTTTAAAATTTCCTTAAAAAATACTTAATACAACATGTGGTGGTATTGTGTTCCCCAAAATATTGTGTACCTTAATAAACTTATCTGGGGTCAGAGAACAGAAAAGCCACAAGATACTTAGGCTAGAAAATGTTAGCACACACCTTTAATCTTAGCATTCCAGAGACAGAAATCCCTCTGGATCTCTGTGAGTTCAAGGCTGCATTGGAAACAGCCAGGCATGGTGACTCACGCCTTTAATCCCAGAAAGCAGCCTTTAGTCCCATGGAGTGGTGGTAGAAAGCAGAAAGGTTTATAAGGCATGAGGACCAGAAACTGGAAGCATTTGGCTGGTTAAGCATTCGGCTGGTTAAGCATTCAGGCTTCGAGCAGCAGTTCAGCTGAGAGCCATTGGGATGAGGACACAGAAGCTTCCAGTCTGAGGAAACAGGACCAGCTGGGGAATTGGCAAGGTGAGATAGCTGTGGCTTGTTCTGTCTCTCTGACCTTCCAGCATTTACCCCAATAACTGGCCTCAGGTTTGATTTTATTAATAAAAACTTTTAAGATTCATGCTACAACACTCTTGTTAAAATAATTACAAAAGGTATGAAATAGAAATTTCCAGGCATACTGAGGATTCAAGTTTATTACCAATGTGTTCACTACAAGTAAGATGTCAGAAGACCTCTCACCAAACATAGTGTTCATCATAACGGCCTTTGACTATCTACTTGTCTGTATCTTTAGTGTGCTCTAAAACACCTTGGTTTTTTGAATTTTTGGTACTCAGTACTGTGCCTGACGGCACATCAGCATTAAAAAGTCCTAAACACAGGCTGGAGAGATCATTCAATCAGTAAAGTGCTTGTCACACAAGGACGGGTACCTGAGTTCGGTCCCAGCACCAACACAAAAGGTGGCACACATCTATAATCTCAGCACCGGGCAGGCAGAGAGAGGAGGATCCCTGGGACTTGCCTGATGGCTACTGTGAGGCAGGCAAGGAGCTCCAGGTTCAATTAGCGACCCTGTCTCCAAAACGAAAATGAAATATGATCACAATAGACACCTGTAGCACGAAGCTTAAAGAGTCTTATTAATAAAATCAAACCTGAGACCAGGTATTGGGGTGAATGCTAGAAGATCAGAGAAGCAGAACAAGCCACAGCTTCCTCACCTCGACAGTTCCTCAGCTGATCCTGTTTCCTCAGACTGGAAGCTTCTGTGTCCTCATCCCAATGGCTCTCAGCTGAATTGCTGCTAGAAAGCCTGAAGCTTAACCAGCCAAATGCTGCTAGTTTCTGGCCCTCACGCCTTATATACCTTTCTGCTTTCTGCCATCACTCCCTGGGATTAAAGGCTCGCTTTCTGGGATTAAAGGCGTGAGTCACCATACTTGGCTATATCCTTGAACACATGGATTTCTACCTCTAGAATGCTAGGATTAAAGGCGTGTGCTACCACTGCCTATCCTCTATGTTTAATATTGTGGCTGTTCTGTCTCTGACCCCAGATAAGTTTATTAGAGTGCACAATATTTTGGGGAACACAATACCACCACAGACACCCTCTGTGGACTTCAGTCTTCCACACACAAGGATGAATGCACACACACCCAAAAGTACTGGAACAGATTCTTCTCCTAAGTGTAAAAGACTAACACAGAATCCAACATAATAATGACACCTGAAACTGAGCTGTTTCAGAATGAGCTCTGAAAACTTTTTTCTAAAAACTAACATCCCATATAAGACTAATGTATGTATTACAATCCCCTCAAATCTTTCCTGTTCACCACCATGCTAGTTAAGAAAAGGAAGCTAATTATCACTTGATTATATACGTAAATACTTTCTATGTCTAGGTATAATTCTTCAAATGAATATTGCTGTCCATGAAAGAAGGGTCTGTAACTCATGTGCATACTCAAGACAACTAGCACCAATTAAATGCTGAACAATAGATAATTGGCTGCCTTCCCATAAGCACCATCCGAAAATCTCATTATTACTAGGTCAGAATCAGACCCTCTTCTATTGCCCAATTTCAGACAATGGGACTGTATCCTAAAAGGATTCTGTTTGCAGATAACCTACTTGCAACAATAAAAAGCCTATATTACAATTATCTATTGTATATTCTAGCTTATTCTCATTATTCCTACCATTCACCCTTCAATGAAATAGACACTTATATTTTTATCATACATGTAAACTGTGGTAGTTTGAATGAAAATACCCCCATAGGCTCACAAGGATTGGCACTATTGAGAGGTGTGGCCTTGTTGGAGGAAGTGTGTCACTGGAGGTAGGTTTTGAGGTCTCAAAAGCTCAAGCCAGACCTAGTGTGCCTTGTTCTCTTCCTGTTCCCTGTGGATCCAGGTGTAGAACTCTCAGCTAACTCTTTAGCACCATGTCTGTCTGTACACCACCGTGCCTCCCATCATGATGATAATGGACTAAACCTCTGAACTGTAAACCAACCCCAATTAAATGTTTTCCTTTATAGGAGTTGTCAAGGTCATAGTGTCTCTTCAAAGCAATAGAACACTAAGACAAACTATTTAAGAAACCCTGAAAGAGTCATGAATTAACATCTAAATCACTGGTACTCAAACTATTTAATGAAATCCTCTCTTCAAAAACAATATTATTGAAAATTTAAAAACAGATCTATCTGGCTAACTTTAAGATCCAAAGCCTGGTCTAAGTCTACAATAAGAAACACCACAACCCAACAACTTGAGCAACAGAAATGTAGGACAGAGACTGTGCTCAGTGGTAGAGCTGTATAAGGCATGTATGAAGGCCTGTATTCAGTTCCCAGCACCACAAACTTTAAGAACAGAAATTGGTTTTTCATAGTTGTGGGGAGTATGGGAGTCCAAATCAAAGTGCTGGCCCATCAAGTTTCCGGTGTAGGCTCTCTTCTTAGCTAGCAGCCTGCTACCTTCTCCTAAACCCTCCCATGCTAGAGAGATCACTGGCAATTTTTCCTCTTTGATAGAGCTCCACCCTAAAGACCTCATTTAAATCAGTTCACTACAGAGTCTATTTCTCGTATAGAAACATAGATTGGGTTTTCAACATGAATTCTGGGAAGACACAATTCAGTTCATATCCTCGTTTACTGAATCTTCTCTCTTTAATCTAAATTTAGGGATATCTGGATGAAGAAAAACTAGAAAATCTAAATAGACAATATTGCAAAAGCTTGGAGTGCAGGCAAGTGAAATGGCTTGCTTGCCCTAAGTTACATCACTGGCCAGTTATAGAGTTTAACATGAAAACCCATGTCCATTCACTCAAGGTTTCATAACTGGGTATTCTCAAAGCCCAAATTTTCTTTTTAAAAAAGATTTCTTTTTTTTTTTTTTTTTTTTTTGGTTTTTCGAGACAGGGTTTCTCTGTGTAGCTTTGCGCCTTTCCTGGGACTCACTTGGTAGCCCAGGCTGGCCTCGAACTCACAGAGATCCGCCTGGCTCTGCCTCCCGAGTGCTGGGATTAAAGGCGTGCGCCACCACCACCCGGCAGATTTCTTTTTAATTATGTATATGTAGGGGGTAGAAGGGAATTGCAGGTGTATGCAGTGCCTACAGAGGCCAAAAGAAGACATCAGATCCCCACGCCCAGGAGTAGCCAGCCTACATAAAAGGAACTCAGTAGTATTTCTGTGGACTTTTTGTTTCATTTTGCTTTGCTTTTTTTTTTTTTTTGAATTTTTGGTCTTTTGTTCGCTTGATTTTCATTTTGTAGGTTTTTTTGGGGGGAGGGTTTGTTGTTGTTTGTCATACTTCTTGTTTGGGGTTTTTTTTCTGCTTTTTTTTTTTTTGGAAAGAGAGAACACAAAGTTGAGTGGCTAAGGACGAAGGGAGTGTCTACAAGGAGTTGGAAGACAGGAAAAACAAGATCAAAAACCTTAGCATAAGCTGGGAGATGGTGGCACATGTCTTTAATCCCAGCATTCAGGAGGCAGAGGCAGGTGGATCTCTGTGAGTTCGAGGCCAGCCTGATTTACAAAGTGAGTTCCAGGATAGGTTCCAAAGCAACACAGAGAAACCCTGTCTTGGAAAAAAACAAACAAAAAAAAAACCCCCAGACACATTGCCCAGCACTCGGGAGGCAGAGGCAGGTGTATCTCTATGAGTTCAAGGCCAGCCTGGTCTATAGAGCAAGTTCCAGGAATAGCCAGGGCTACACAGAAAAATCCTATCTTGAAAAGAAAACCAGACACATAGAACCTGATAGAAGAGAAAGTAAGGAATAGCCTTGAATACACTATCACAAGAGACAATTTCCTGCACTTAACACTAATAGCACAGACACTAAGATCAACAATTAATAAATGGGTCCTCATGAAACTGAAAAGCTTCTGTAAGGCAAAGGACACTGTCAAAAGGACAAAATGGCAGCCTACAGAATGGGAAAAGTTTTTTTTAACCAACTCCACAACTGATAGAGAACTAATATCCAAAATACATAAAAAACTCAAACTAGATATCAAAAAACCAAATAATCCAATTAAAAATGGAATACTGATCTAAACACAGAATTCTCAAAAGATGAATCTCAAAAGGCTGAGAAACAAAGAAATGTTCAACATCCTTAGCCATCAGGGAAATGTAAATCAAAACTACTTTGAGATTCCATCTTTGCTGGAGTCCACTAGGTTTCCTAGTGGCTGTACCCAGCAGGACTGCATACCAGGTTGATTGGACCACAGGCCTGAGTACCTGGTGTTTTAAGGGTCTACACTTGACTGTAACTAGCAAAGGGAAGGTCCTTTGCTCCACCCCTTAGCATTGTTATAAATAGCCCTTTGGAATAAATAAATAGCCCTTTGGAATAAAGCTCTGGGCCGATGGATAAGAATCCAGGCCCACCTGAGGCTATCCTGTGTTTCTCTCTGTTTCTCTCCCCTCTTTATTTCTACCTAAGTCTCTTATCCCTCATTCCTCAAGAGTCCCTGGGGTAAATAAATGTGGGAGCTGGTCTTCCACACATCTTATACCTGTCAGAATGCCTAAGATCAATAACACAAGTTACAGCTCATGTTGGTGAGGATGTGGAGCAAGGGGAACACTCCTCCATTGCTGGTGGGAGTGCAAACTTGTACAGCCATTATGGAAACCAATATGGCGGTTCCTCAGAAAACTGGGAATCGATCTATCTCAAGATCCAGCTATACCCAAAGGACACTCCACCTTACCACAAGGACACTTGCTCAAATATGTTCATTGTGGCTTTATTCAAAATAGCCAGAAACTAAAAATAACCTAGATGTCCTTCAACTGAAGAATGAATAAAGAAAATGAGTAAATTTACACAATTGAGTATTAAGCTGTTACAAAAAATGACATTACAAAATTTGAAGGCAAATGATGGAACTAGAAAAAATATCATCCCGAGTGAGGTAACCCAGAACCAGAAAGACAAACATGGTATGTACTCACTTATAAGAGGATATTAGTTGTTAAGTAAGTGATAATCAAGCTACAATCCAGAGACCCAAGGAGGTTAGGTAAGGACAAGGGCTCTGAAAAGACGCATGGATCTCCCTGGGAAGAGGAAATAGAATAGGTTTTGAGGGTGCACTGGGGGTAGGTGGGAACAGCAGGAGGGATCAAGGAGAGAGTGTAGGGAGAGACACCTGAAACTGGGGGATATTTGGGGAAACAGTGTGGAAACATTCTGCAGTGGAAACTTCCTGGAATCTAATGAGGACTCCTAGTAATGAAGGATGTGGAGTCTGAACTGGCCATCTTCTGTAACCAAGCAAGGCTTCCAGTGGTAGGACTGGGCTGCATTCTCAGTTGAGTTGTTGGCTGAGGAGATCCCTACACAACCCAGGCAGATGCTAGAACAGAGTGTTGCTCTCCAAAAACCGATGGGGGGAGGGTGTTGCTGAGGACAACATCCTCACATCTCATGAATATAGGGAGATCAAGGTGGTGCCTACATGGAGCCTTCACCCCTACATTCTAGTCTCTTTGGTATGGGAAGGTATTCTGCAGGCTATGGAAAGAAAAACCTGGACACCAACCCAGTCACAAAATCTTCCACCTACAACCTGCCATGCCTACAAGATGTACTGGGGCAATGATGGCTCAGAATTTACAGAAGTGGCCAACCAATGTCTGATTTAACTTGAGGCCCATGCCACACGAGCATGCCCCCACCCTACAGTGCCTAGATGGCCAGGAACTGGAGACTGGCTAGCCTAGAGATCTAGGGAAGAACCAAACATGACTGATCAAAAAAGAAAAAAAAGCAATGAAATGATTCATGCTATTCTCATAGAATGGTGCCTTGTCCAGTCTTCATAGAGCCTTTCTCCGTAGCAGATGGGAGTGGGTGCTGTGGGATGGTCTGTATGTCAAATGCTCTGAATGGTCAATAAATAAAACACTGATTGGCCAGTGGCCAGGCAGGAAGTATAGGCAGGACTAACAGAGAGGAGAATTGAGAGAACAGGAAGGTGGAGGGAGACACTGCCAGCCGCCGCCATGACAAGCAGCATGTGAAGATGCCGGTAGGCCACAAGCCACGTGGCAAGGTATAGATTTATAGAAATGGATTAATTTAAGATATAAGAACAGTTAGCAAGAAGCCTGCCACGGCCATACAGTTTATAAGCAATATAAGTCTCTGTGTTTACTTGGTTGGGTCTGAGTGGCTGTGGGACTGGCGGGTGACAGAGATTTGTCCTGACTATGGGCCAGGCAGGAAAACTCTAGCAACAAGTAGGTACAGAGACCCACAGTCAGACATTATGCAGAGGGTTGTGCCCCCACCCCCATCTTGGGAAACCAAGCAGAAGAGGGGGGAAAAGATTGTTAGAAGGCCAGGCGGTGGTGGCGCACGCCTGTAATCCCAGCACTCAGGAGGCAGAGACAGGTGGATCTGTGTGAGTTCGAGGCCAGCCTGGTCTACAGAGCTAGTCCAGGACAGGCTTCAAAGCTACCGAGAAACCCTGTGTTGAAAAACCAAAAAAAAAAAAAAAGATTGTTAGGAGTCAGAGGGGATGGAGGACACCAGGAGAACATGAGTAGACTGCCACCTAATAATTCATTGCTCATTATTACTTCCTAGAGACTTCTGTTACCACAACCTGTCTCTGTTGTGGGATATTTATACACTGTATAAGGATATATTATTGCTGTGACTGGTTTAATAAAGAGATGAACGACTAATAGCTGGGCAGGAGGTATAGGTGGGACTTCTGGGAAGAAAGAGAGGAAGTAGATGAATCTCGGCACAGGGAAGACACTAGGGAACAAGTTGGACACACAGAATGGAAGAAAGGTAAAAAGCCACGTGGCAAAATGTAGATTAATATAAAGGGATTCATTTAAGTTGTAAGAGCTAGTGGGACAAGTCTAAGCTAAGGCTGAGCTTTCATAATTAAAGTCTCCGTGTCATTATTTGGGAACTGATGGCCCAGAAAAAAATCCAACTACATGTCTCTCTATTGAGTTTTATTAAGTGACTCTGACCACTGTAATGTGCTTCTGGTCAAATCACTCGTGGAACAGCTAGCTACCCAGAACAGTAAACAAAATAGACATGATGTTATTTTTTTACCTGACATCTACCCCTTCATACTTCTTTTACCCAACCAGCCACTCAGTTTTGGCATACTCCTGTCTGGCTTAGGACAAGTAGCACTAATTATGTCATTTAAAAATACATTCACTTGGAATTATAGTTTCTGTAAGTACCTCACACATAAAATCATAATAAGAAAAACCACTTTTTTGTTTGTTTTTGTTTTGTTTTGTTTTGTTTCGAGACAAGGTTTCTCTGTGTAACCCTGGCTGTCCTGGAACTCACTATACAGATCACGTTGGCCTTGAATTCACAAAGATCCACCTGCCTCTGCCTTCAGAGTGCTGGAATTAAAGGTGTGTGCCACCACTGCCCAGCAAAATAAGCCTTTTTTTTAAAAACCTCCAACTTTCAGAAGTTATATCTCCAATCTTCTTACTCTCATTTCCAGGTATTCAATAATTAAATAGCAGCTTCATAAATAACAAGCTTCCTTCTAGAAAACAACAATTAAAAATTTTAAATCCAGGAGAAATTTTAGGATACTTACAGATGTCTGGGACATACTTGACTGTTGTGTGACACTTCCTGTGGGGGATGTAGATGGTCTTCCACTGGACAAACTTGCCTAAAATAATAAAACTATTGTAATAAGTCTGTAAAAACATAAAGTTAAAAACTCCCTTGAGGGGAAAAAAAACCAAACACTTCCTTGAGCCACAATAATACAAAACTACAATAAAAATGCTCAAGTCTATGCATGAAACAAATCATTTTACATTCAACATGGCTTGACCCTGGCCATTATTCTTTTTTTTTTAAGAAAAAGCAAAGTTGAAAAGTGAGAACAAAGGCCCCCCTGGCTAGTCTTATTTCTACATTTCTGTATGTATTTACTTTGTGTTCCTGTATACATGTGCTTCACAGAACACAGCTTCTACCATCTGGGTCCAGGGAGGAAACTCAGTTCATCAAACTTGTTGCCAAGCTTAGCAGCAGGTGCCTTTACCCTCTAAGCCATCTCAAAGACCTAATCTTGTCTTATCAGCTGCACTCTCATAATGCGCATTATGTTGGTACACTGTCCTATGTTGTCTGAGCTCACTGAGTAGCTGGTACTAGAAATGGAATTGCCCCCCACAAACTTCAGCCCCAAGCATGTCCATTATGTCTGTGTCTACTGAGACCCCTTGTCTGGGGTGGGCTGGACTCACTAACTCTGACATGAGGGGAGAAAGAAGCAAAACAGTCCCAGAGTAAAACCATCCAGTGTTCTTATGTCTTACCCCCATGAAATAAAAGTGCCTGCACTGGGCTGGAAAGACAGCTCAGTAGTGAAGAGAGCTACTCCTGCAGATGGAGCAGAGCTGGAGTCCTAGCATCCATGAAAAGTGGCTCACAACTGCCTGTAACTGCAACTCCAGGGGATCCAATGACCTCTTCTGGCCTCCACAGGCACTAGCATACAGGTGTGCATACAAACACACACATACACATAAATAAATAATAAAATCTTTAAATAAGTAAATAATAAAGTAAAAGGGAAAGAAAGGCTGGAAGTTTGGCTGTAGGGGAAAGGGGTGTGGGTGGAGCTCAACCACGCAGAGAAAGCTCAACTGGAAACTCTTGACGAGTTCCTCACTTCTCTGTTGGTTTTTGCTGGAGGTGGTAAGCACCAATGTGATGATGTTATCTCTATACACTGCTACGCATTCTTTTACTTGGAAGCCTCACCCAACAGGATACCCCGCTCCAGCTGGGCATGTCCACTGGGAACTCTAGCTAGTTGGGTTTCTGCTGGCTGGCTGTTTGTAAACCCCTGACCTGATGGCATTACGTCTCTGCTGTTGCTTGTGCTGGTGTTTGGGAGCCTCACCTGAGGGGACACTCTTCTCCATCCAGGACACTCTGTTAGGAACAACAACTGACTGCCTCAATGGGGCTTGCCCTGCTGGCTATTTTGAGCACCTGATTTGATAATGTTTTTCTTGTATCTATTTATCTAACCTTTTACTTTCGATTACTATCTACTTAATAAGCTGATTCACTCAAAACAAAAAATATGCCAGATGGTGGTGGTGCACGCCTTTAATCCCAGCACTGGGGAGGCAGAGGCAGGTGGAGCTCTGTGAGTTTGAGGCCAGCTTGTCTACAAAGTGAGTTCCAGGACAGCCAGGGCTACACAGAAAAACCCTGTCTCAAAAAACCAAAAACCAAAACCAAAAAACAACATGGCTCTGGTCAATCACTCTTCAGACTATGAGAACAACCATCATCAATTTCACTCCTCTGTTATCTTTAGTTGAGCTCCCTACTCCATCACGAAGACGACACTAAAAGCTGCAGAGATGGCTCTGTGGGTAAGAGCACTTGCTCTGTAAGCCCGAGGACACTGAGTGTGAATCTCTAGCATTCACATAAAAAGCCAGGCATGGCTTTACATTCCTTTAAGCCCAGCACTAAAGGACAAAGAGAGGGAGATCCTGCAGGCTGTAGCCTCACTGAAACAGTGAGCTTCCGATTCCTGAGAGACCCTGTTTCAAGGCAATCAGATAGGAGAACTACAGAGAGACTGCTCTGGCCTCCAAATGTGCACACATGGGTACATACATTGGACATTTGAGTACATACAATCACACTCATGTGTAATCACACATAACACACCAAAACTACTAATAATTTTGTTAAAAAAAAAATGAAGCCAGGCAGTTGTGGTGCATGCCTTTAATCCCAACACTCAGGAGGAAGAGATAGGTGGATCTCCAAGTTCGAGGCCAGCCTGGTCTACAGAGTTCCAGGACAGCCAGAGCTATACAGAGAATAGGTAGGTAGGTAGGTAGGTAGGTAGGAAGGAAGGAAGGAAGGAAGGAAGGAAGGAAGGAAGGAAGGAAGGAAGGAAGGAAGGAAGAAAGAGAGAGAGAGAGAGAGAAAGAAAGGAAGGAAGGAAGGAAGGAAGGAAGGAAGGAAGGAAGGAAGGAAGGAAGGAAGGAAAGGGGAAAGAAAAGAGGAAAGGGAAAAGGAAAGGAAAAGAAAAGAAAAAGAAACTCAAACTCAAGCTATATCAACAGTCAGTGGGTTTCAATTTTCTTAAATCATAAATATAACTGTCATTTAAAGTATTATTTTAAATTCTACTGAAGCTGGTGATTGTGGCACATGCCTTTAATCCCAGCACTTGGGAGGCAGAGGCAGGCGGATCTCTGTGAGTTCTAGGCCAGCCTGGACTACAGAGCAAGTTCCAGAGAAACCCTGTCTTGAAAAAAAAAAAAAAAAATTCTACTATTGAAGCCTGGCTTAGTGGTACACATCTCTAATACCAGCATTTGGAAGGCAGAAGCAGGTAGATCTCTGTGAGATTGAGGCCAACCTGGTCTAGATTGTGATGAAGACTCTGTCTTTAAAAAAAGAAAAAAAAATTCAAAAGCACACTATTGAAAAGAAACAAGAGCTGGTACCTATGGATAATAGAAATAGATTTTTTTTTTCAGGTTCTGTGAATTAAGATAATTTTCTGGTGAGATTTAAGATTAACAACTAAATTTCACAAAAATTTTAAACTATACAATATTAATGAAAATGTTTTCTAAAAAACAAACATTTAATCATTAAGTTACTGATAGGACTAATTTCATTTTTTAGAAAGGTATACACACACACACACACACACACATACACACACACACACACATCTGTATACTGTCACATGGCCACCTCTGAAGAGCAGGAGTGACAGGTGTAGAAAGAATGAGCAACTCTACATCCTCCTCTTGTAATTTTATTTCACTTGATGTTCTTTAATGAATATAAACTACCTACATAAGAAAAAAAAACCAACTTGCTTTTGGCTAAAAAAAAAAAAAAAAAAAAAAGGAATTCATGTAACCTTAGGAATTCAATGTCCCTAAAGTTTTTAGAGACAAAAGTCCACCATGGAGAGAGCATTTATCCAACTTTGACAACACACAAACCCACCCATTCTCCTCCAGTGAACTTGTATTGGTCAGCCTACTAACCTACCTCCTCCAGGGAAAGCATCACAGGCCTCCTAAGAACACCGATAGAACACCGGCCTCCTTACTTTCAGTTACACTGTATCTAACATAAACTGTGGCCTCTGAGTGGTCCACTTAGTTTCTCACCTGAACAGCAGCAAGGCTCTGGAGCTGGGAGCTGCTTAGATGCTGCTGCTGAAGAGCAGCTGTGTGCAGCATCAAGTGCTGTTGCTGAGCCGCGTACATCTGCTGGAGGTACTGAGCAGCCGAGCTGGGGGGGCGATGCAATGCCTGTTGAATTACCTGTGGTAAGGTAAGGACCCTATGTCAAACCAGCATCTCAACCTGTCTTTTCCCTCTGCTTCAGAGGTTTTATACATGCTGAGCACAGGCTCTACCATTGTTAACTCCAGATCAACCATTAGCTTAACCATAAACTTTAGGATAAAAAGTGGCAGTTTAAGTTTTTACTACTTTAACAGTCAATGTCATTGAGCTTACTGACACATTTACCTATTGTTACATGTCACTAGGTTAAATTACCCAGATCATTCACTTAAAGTAGAATGGGACAAATATGTGAAATCTTAAATCTCATTAGTAGTCAAAAAAAAAAAAACCTTACTAGTTAAAGGGATATAGTACTTTACAACTTTTGGATGGACAAAGTTCCAAAAGAATACTACAACTGACCAGGAAAACAACCCCTCCTAGACTAGCAGTAACAATTTCAGTTTCATAGCCTTTCTGTACACAACTTGGTAAGTTTCAGGGCACATGTAGAGAGTGCTCTCACCATGCAGCCATTACATACAGTGATACAGACACATGCAATGACCACCAGCTGCATGTCCAGCAAGGACATAAGAACAGCTAGAGGAAAGAAGTAGGTTTTAACTTTAAACTGAACTTGAATTTTAATTTTAATATCAAGTGCTACAGGTATACCTAGTGACTCCTGTATTATACAATAACATGAAGTACCAACATATCACAAGGTAAAGAAAATCATTTTGAGTAGGATACCATTTGGTCTTAAAATACTCAAGGAGATAATAAAGGTGAATACGTTAGTGATGACCTTTAGTGTCTGATTTAAACTTTCCTACACATGTCTCAAAGTCTACAATTATATTAAACATTGTATAAATTTAAGCCAGCCTGGGCTGGGCTACAGAGTGAATTCCAGGAAAGGCTCCAAAGCTACACAGAGAAACCCTGTCTCAAAAAAAAAAAAAAAAAAATGTATAAAATTAAAAAGGTATTTCTCTTTGAAAATAATTTTTAAATTTATAAGAAATACCCAATTTTATATTTCCACATAGGAACAGTCTTAATCCTTTTTTAAAAGTGCATTTCTTTATTTGTGTACTGATGTACCATGGCATGTGTGTATGAGGTCAGAGGACAACTTGCAGGAGCTTGGCTCCATCCTTCCACCAAGTGGGCTCTGGAAATCAGACTCAGGCGGTCCAGCCTAGAGACAGATGCCTTCATCTGCTGCACCATCACCAGCTCCTGGGACTTTGGTGGAAGAATATTTGAAAAACTCCTAAAGCTGGAAGGTTGGCTCAGTTAAAGACGAGTATGGTCCCAGCACCACGTGGCAGTTCACAACTGCCTATGACTGTAGTTGCAGAGCATCTGACACCATCTTCTGGTGGGTAAGTGGCACTCACAAGGTCCATGTATATACATGCAGGCAAACACACACATTAAAAATGTGTACAGGGCTGTTGAGAGCATTCGTTCTTCCAAAGGACCCAGATTCAGTGCCCAGCACCCATGTGGCTCTCACCCATCCATAGCTCCAGCTCTAGGACCTTTCTGGGCACTTCATGCACTTGGTGGACATACACACACGCAGGCAAAACACTCTTACACAAACATATCCAATTTTTTTAATAAAATTGAGTAATTTTGTTAAAAATAAACTCATAGAAACCATTAATTATAGTACTTATTAGCAAAGGTGAAGTCTGAGCCTACACAGAGGTCAAGTATTCTAAAAAGACAACAGAAAACTCCTCCCTCCCTCTGTTCAAAGTAAGTCAGACTGCCTCATCAGTCATGTGACTCTCAACAGCGGAGCTCTAATCTCAGCACTCAGCAGTCTCACAGGACTGCCGGAGTGAGAACACCAGAACTCATGGTAAGTAGGGAGAGCTGACCTAAAGCCATGAATCCCTTCACTTGGATCTCTACCGGTTACTGTACTTGTGTGTGTTCCTATCTCTCTCCTGTTCCGAACTCTTCTCACACACTCCTAGTTGAGTCCTCATAGCAGAAGCCTATGGACAAAACACTAAGTGACTCACAACTACAGTATTTCTCTTTGGTCAGATAAATCCATACATGATATTCTAATTCCATAACAAATTTCTAAAAACTCACACTCAATAACAAGTGAATAATCAACTTGATGCCCAATTCCCTCAGAATAGTAATGTCCTATGTCAACATAGTCTATTCACCACAGACATTGTAATGGCAAATTAAAGGCACAATACACCATTCTTACTTTGCTTCTCTACTGAAATAGGGTGAAGAAAATCCACATGACTAAAACAGAAAGCTTGAAAGTTAAAGAACTACTTAAGTGGCTTTGAAAACACTTTAGATGAGGTAATTCAATGATCTGTAATAACTAGAGTTTGACTTCCTGTGAGACATATCAGTACCTGCAATGTCTCTAGTAACATTTCATTTATAAATTTACCCAGCTTAAGTGAAAATGAAAAAAAAATAGCATAGTCAAATATCATACCATCTGGATGCTCTTCACTCTAATATCCTTCCACATCTCTCTCACCACAGAGAAAAAAGAAGGCATTAAAAGCACACTGTGCATTCAAAGTTGACTTTCTGCTGAGCTGACTAGGTCTCCAACAGTTCTCTATCTACCATGGAAGAAGAGAGCACAGGGAGAGGGCAGCACAAACAGGAAGAATGCAATTATTAAAGAGCATTTTGACCCCAGCACTAAAAACCCTTAAAGAATGCACCTGAGGAGCCTATAAAACGAAGACGAGTAACACAGAAGTCGCAAGAACTCGGAGAAGGCAGAGCAGTCAATGGCAGAGCCGAAGGCAGAAAACCTACCAGCAATGTGAATTTGGAATTATTTAGTCTATTTAAAACACTGTCTTCCCATTTGTAAAATGCCTCCTGTATAGAGTTCTGGTATAAAGGATTAAACAAAATAATCCACACAAGGAAAGCATTTATTAAATGCTTGGTACATAAAAACTGTTCAACAGACAGACACCACTGTCATTCATTAGAAACCTGTAACATCCCCCACAGTTCTAATGCTTCGTTTAACTCTCACAGTAAGTGATAAAAGTACACAGTGTCATCCGCATTTCCTGTTTCCTGGGACCCAAGGGCACACAGAGAACCCAACAGGCTACAACACTCTTAGGTGTTTTTAAACAATACTTTATTGTCTCTGTTGGTCTAAAGTTCAACTAGGCTGATTTTACTTTCTCAGTTAAGTGACTACACCGAAGTTTTTCTAAATATTCTCTTCCCTCTCTGCCACAAGAGGCTGCAGAGCCTCCTGCTTAGTGCTCTCATGCCACCTGAATGTGAGAAGCTCTCTGTGAGTGGCACAGTGGGCTCAAATATAAAATTAAGACAGAAAAGCAGCTATCCTAAATATCTCCTAAGCAATATGTTCACTCTTACAGCAGCACTTAGAGACATTCAATTATAATTTTCCTGACACATAATCTTATAAGCATCATGTAGACAAACGTAAGCCCTCTCAATAGTACAATTATTAAATAACTTCATTGGTTTTTAAAAACTTAATGATTTTTTTTTTTACTTGATTTTTGGCAATGCTAGAGATCAAACACAGACTAGCAAGCCCTCAACCACTGAGCTACATCCCAGCCTGAACTTTTACAATTCTACTGTCTTAGAATAGGAATCAACACATACAGCTGACGTAGGCACAGCAGTCTGCCATCTTCAGGCTTAACCTCCCACGCATATAGCTGAAGTACCTGAACAGCATGTCGGTCTGAACCGCTGTAGACAGAGATCTGTGGTTGCTGCATTCGAGAGGAGGAAGTGGTGATGGTGGTGGTGGTGGTGCTACTGGCTGTCGTTGACACAGAAGATGTTCCAGAGCTTGGCTCGATATCCATAGCCGCACTGTGATCCTTAAATCTAGTAGACAACACAAAGGATCAGTACTGGTAAAAAGCACTGTCTTAGGAGCTTCAATGAATGCTCACTACAAAGAAATAATTAGTTCAGAGTCTAAATGTCTAGGGAGGCCTTAATACAATAAAGCCAGCACACAATCACCAAATAGGGGGGAAACATACTTCCCCACATACAGAATAATTGATGGGTAGTATCTGCTAAACTGAATTCAAACGACGCAGAACAGCAACGGAGACAAAACCTTGAAGTTTCCGTTTGCATTATTGAAAAAGGACAGATCTGAAAGAGAGAGTGGACACAGGGTCCTAGTCCTAATCCATAAGCTATCTGAATTGACACCCATTGGCAATGGGAAAACAAATTTTCTCCGTGGAGTCTCAGTGGATCTATCTACCAAACACACTACAGGGCAGGTCCCAGGCCCAGGAGTAGTTAGCCAACGCAGAAAGAACTTGGTGGACTTTCTGCTTCATTTTGCTTCGTTTTGGCAATTTTTGTCTAGACTTGGTCTTTTGCCTATTTATTTTGATTTTATGGGTTTTTTTTTGGGGGGGGTTCTGTAGTTTTCTTTTTCTTTTTTTTTTCTCCCCTATCCTCTGAGGCAGGGTTTCTCTGTGTAGCCCTGGCTGTCCTGGAATTCACAGAGATTCACCGGCCTCTGCCTCCCTAGTACTGAGATTAAAGGTGTGAGTCACCACCATCCAGCTGTTTCTGGGGTTTTGTTTTTGTTTTTATGTTTGTTTGTTTAAAAAAGACTGAGAGGAAAAGAAAAGAAAGTTGGGTAGGTAGGGAGATAGGGGGAATCTGGGAGGAATTGAGGAGGGAAAAAAAAACGTAATCAAAATATATTATGTGAATTTTTTTCCAATATAAAAGATAATTTGAAGCCCAACGGTGGTGATGCACACCTTTGATCCCAGTACTCAGGAGGCACAGAGGCAGGTGGATCTCTGTGAGTTCAAGGACAGTCTGGTCTTCAAACTGAGATCCAGAACAGCCAAGGCAACACAGAGAAACCCTGTCTCCAAAAAAAAAAAAAAAAAAAAAAAAGACAGCTTTGAAACCAAGCAATATCAGAGTTCTTTACTTATTTCTGTCTTCTTGGGTGTCTGGAGGAAAGAACGTATGTATCTTTGTGCCTGTGTGCTCCTACACATGCATTTGGGGAGTTATGGACAGTTCGGAGCCACAGTGTGGGTGCTGGGAATTGAACCTGGGTCCTTTGCCAACTGCTGGCCATCTCTCCACCCCTCAAAGTCATTCTTTAGTGACGGTTCCTAAGGACTTATATTCACTAGTTTAACTGTAGGTGCCACGTGGTTATTTAAAAATAAACTCTTATTAAACCTAGTATGGTGGCTCACACACATGTAATTCCAGCACTTTAAGAAAGATGTCATCCTTAGCTACATAAGTAAGAAGTCAGCCTAGGCTACACAAGACCCTGTCTCCAAAAAAAAGTAATTTAAAAATAAAAATTAAAGCCAGGTAGTGGCGGCGACACACATCTTTAATCCCAGCACTCGGGAGGCAGGAGGATCTCTGTGAGTTCGAGGCTAGCCTGGTCTAAAGAGTGAGTTCCAGGACAGGCTCCAAAACTGCACAGAGTAACCCTGTCTCCAAAAACAAAAAAAAAAATTAAAATTAAAAATAGTGAGGATGAAGAGATGGTTCAATGGTTAAGACCACTGGCTGTTCTTGCAAAGGGCCTGGGTTTGATGCCCAGCACCCACACAGAGGCTCATAACCCTCAGAAACCGAGTCCCAGAATCAGATACCTTCTTCTGGCCTCTGAGGAGCCAGGCACACACCATGGAGTAATGCAGAGACATATATGCAGGCAAAATACCCATACACATAAAAATTTTAAGTTAATTTTTTCAACTCTTTTTTTTTATTAGTCTACAACATTGACCTTACTAATTCTAGTAACAGAGTTTAGCTTAATAACAGACTAGGGAAATGAAGCAGCAAATAAAAGCAACTTCTTACATCCTTACAAAAATCTTTTTTCACGGAGAATTGCTCTAAAATTTGCGGTGGTGGTGAAATATAACTAATTCACTTTCCTATATACAGCAAGTAAAGTACATTTTTGTATCAAACTTTCTAATCTTTTTCCTCTAATATTACAATCTTATGTCATTTATGTTGTGGTACAAAGTTTCACCTAATAAGAAATCTACATGTTAATAAACTCAAACCTCTAAGGTCAATTGCAAAGGCTTCCATGTTGTTACAAACTAAAAGCACATTCGTTGTTACTCCAGGGTCAGAAACCCACGTGAGGTTTTACTAGTTTCTTCTTTCTTTATCTGTCTTTTTCTCCTGAGAAATAAAATTTGAACCAACCGACATTCCCGTCGTTGACAAGAATGTAACGAGAACATTGCTGTTCTTAAAACAAAACAGGGTATCACTATGCAGCCCTCAATGAGACTCCACATTCTCCAGTCCACCATATCTGAATTACATCCAATTTACAAGGGAGAAAAGTGAAAGGAAAAAAGGAGGGGAATGATTTCTCACTAACTTCTTTTATTGTAAGTTGAATCGAACATTTTCACTGCTATTTTTTTAATTGCCTTCCAATCACCCAACCACAGGGTCATATTGTACTTGTTCAATACTGCACACAATCAGCAGTGAGGTAAATAAAACCTTGATCAAACTACCCTCTGGCGTAACACTTCTGCACCATGTACCAATGACACTCAATACACCACCGCAAACCCTGGTCTTTCAAAGTCTTATTCTGCTCAGCTGTGCTCCCAAGCCCAAATGCGACGGCAAGTAGTTCTGACCTACCAAAAATGGTCACAGAGAACCTAGACATCAATTCTAAACACTGGTGAGTGCAACTGGCCAAAAATCATCGCAGACATTTCGAGGCCTGGTACAAAAGAACTCTTTTGATAAGTGCATGGGCTTGACATGGAAATACCTGCACCGTTCAGTTCTGGTATGCCAGAGGCCTACCCGGGAACCAGTAAGTTTCAAGTCGCTAACCCAGCATACCATCACAGCGCCACACAAGAATGCGGCCCTGCAGGGAGGGAGGCACGCCGCTGCAGCCCGAGCCCGCTGCAGCCCGAGCCCGCTGCAGCCCGAGCCCGGAGGGGGAATGCAAGGAAAGGCCCGGGGCCTCGGCCTCGGCCAGCCGCAACTGCGGCCCGGACGCCTCCCCGCGGTCCCCCGCAGCTCCCGCCGCAAGCCGGACAGACTGACGGACGGACGGCGACGGGTCGCAGGAGCCAGCGCGGAGGCCTGGCGGCGCCCGCCCAGCCCGACACACCTCGGCGGGGCCCGCCGCCGGAGTGACAGCCCCGGAAGAGCGCCCCAGGGCTGGCGTCCCGGGAGGCCCCGGAGGCCCGGTCCCCGGGGTGGCCGTGCGGGTAGGGCCGCGGGGCCGGACCGCGCCGTACGCACTCCCGAGGGGAGGCTGACGGGACCTGCCATCCTCCTCCTCCCCTGCCCGGGCTCCTCCACCACGCCGCGGCTCCCGCCTCTCCTCCGCCCTGCGCTGTCAGCCTCGGGACCCTGAGAGCTCCCTCGGGGGGACGTGTCGCTGCCCTCACTCGCCCCCCGGTTACGACATCAGTCACCAGCAAGTCACTCACTCCGCTTCCGCCATCTTCTCTCCTCCATCACTAACGCGGGGTGCGCATGCGCCTCCCCTTCCCCCTGCAAGCGCGGAGGGGCGGGGTCCCAGCTGCCCGGGGGCCTGAGGTCACGTGAGGCCAGCTGTCTCCCGCCCAGCTCAGCCCCGCGGAGTGGCCGGTGTCTCCCTACTTGTTAGCCGTCCTTCCCGGCCACCCTCTGTTTCCATTCAGAATCTTTGTCTGAGACCGGGGCCTGCGACAAAAATGAGAAAGTTCTGCTTAGCGCTGGGAATGTAGAAGTTGAGAGAGCGTGCATGAAGTCCTAGGTTCAATCCCCAGGACACCACATCAACCCACGTGTGGTGGGGCGAGGAAAGGGTAGGCAGGAAAAATAAAAATTCAAACTCATCCTAGGCTGTTATATAGAAAGTTTAAGGCTAGTCTGGGATATATGAAACCGGAGACCGTGTCTCAGAAAAAAGGCCAGATGTGTATCCAAAGTAGTCTTAATCTGCTGAGTAGATTTGTAGACATCCATACACATATATGACTTTACTTCACAGATCCATGAAGTAAGTAAATCTCTACTGCTCTTGACAGAAAATGAAGCATACTGATCGTGAACAATGTCTCTTATTTCCTGAAATAAAGTCAGGGTTACTGTTGCTGTGATGAAAGACCATGCCCAAAGCACATTGGGGAGAAAGGGGTTCCTTTGGCTTACACTTCCATCACAGTTCACCATCACAGGGAGTCAGGACTCTAGCTTGTGTCAAACTGACATAAAACAGCCAGTACAACTGACCCCCTTGTCAATTTGACGCAGAAACAAAATGCTGTTAAGCCACAACCTTTCCTTTCTTTTCATCCCCAAGGTCACACATAAATAAAGACATCACAGTATAAAACATTTTACAAACCTAAAAAGTCCCACAGTCTTTAAAATTTTAAACACTTAAAAATTCAGTCTCTTTTCAAATCCAAAGTCTTTTATGATCTAATGTCTTTCAACAGTGGGCTCCTATAAAATCAAAAATGAATTAAATACTTCCTTACTTCAAGAGGGAAGAACCAGGCCACTGTCACAATCAAATCAAACCAAAACCAAATCCCAACTGTGTAAATTACCAAACTGTGTAAATTGTCCACTGTCTAGGATCCACTCACAATCTACTGAGATCCGCCAAGGGCTTGGGTCAAGCCTCTGGCTCCACCTTCTGCAGCACACACAGCTTGTCTTCTAGTACCTGGCTGGCTCCAGGAAGGCTGCTGGTTTGGGTGGTCATCTCATGGTACTGGCATCTCCAAAATGCTGGGGTCTTCTGTGGCAACTGGGCTGCACTTTCACCAGTAGCCTCTCCTGGCCTCTCTTCATGGTGCCAAGCCTCAGCTGTCTGCTCTCCCTGACCCCAGCATGTCTTCAAAACCAGCATCACCTGAGTGACTCTTACACTACCACGTTCAGCTGCCTGCAGGAGGTACAACCTTGGTCACCTCTGGAACACAGCTTCTGTGTGCCGACTCTGAGGAAACACTTCCCAGACGATTTCACCCTAATGATGCTGGTCTCTTCTTCATCCTGCTAATTTCTCGGCCCTAGGTGACTGCCATCAACTGTCCCACTTCGATGAATGAAGTGAAAGTTTCATTTCATGGTTCTGATCACTTGTTAGTCACAGCTGACTCTTCAGCCCCAGCTGACCAGAACTACAGATTCTTAATTCAAAATATGCAGTAGTGACTCTCAAACTTCCCTCTGGAACTTCACAAGCCAGGAGGCCTCCACCCTCTGCATTTCTCATACATTACATTCTTGTCTTCCAAGGCCCATAGAACAGCTCACCAAGCTTTGAACACCCAATGAACAACCCTGGTACCAAAATCTGTATTAGTCAGGGTTCTCTAGAGGAACAGACTTTATATACTGAAACACATACACACACACACACACACACACACACACACACACACACACACACACACACACACGCGGGGAGGGAGTGCAGGGAAGGAGAGAAGGAGATTTATTAGAGTGGCTTACAAGCTGTGGTCCAACAATGCTGTTTACCAACAGAGAGTCTAAGGATCCAGTAGTTGTTCAGTCCACAAGGCTGGCGTCTCAGCTGATCTTCAGTTTAGGCCAAAATCCCGGAGAAGTAGGCTCTAATGCCAGCAAAGGAAGGGACTTGCCAACCAGAGTGAGGGCAAGCAGGCAGAGAACAAGGGTCCTTCCCCCATGTCTTTTATATAGGCTACCAGCAGAAGGAGTGGCCCATATTAGAGGTGGGTCTTCCCACCACAAAAGATCCAGATTAAAAATGGGTCTTCCCAGCTGGGCAGTGGTGGCAGGCACCTTTGCACACCTTTAATCCCAGCACTCAGGAGGCACTGGCAGGTACATCTCTGTGAGTTGGAGGCCAGCCTGGTCTACAGAGCGAGTTCCAGGACAGTCAGAGCTACACAGAGAAACCCTGTCTCGAAAAACAAAAACAAATATAAAAACAAAAAAAAAGTGGGTCTTCCCCTTCAAATGACTCAATTAAGAAAAAAAATCCCTCACAGGTGTACCCAGTCACGAGAGTTTTAGTTAACTCCAGCTTTAGCCAAGTTAACAACCAAGAATACCCATCACATACAATAACTGAGAAATGCAATATTACTATAAACCCATCTTAAAGGATGACATGGTTGAATGAAAATACACTTTACCTCAGAAGGGAGAACAGCATTTCCTGTGGGCCTTACAATGTTCCTGTTCCTCTTTGTCAAATCTGTTAGCAATTTTTAAAAATTATTTTGTATTCTGTCTCAGGCCTACTGAAACTCATTAAGACCCTTTGGAGAGTTTTATATACTAGTTGGAGAAATGCACAGTCATATATTTGGATAAAAGAGGCATAAAATTTCATTATATAAGTTAGAATAAAAGCATATAGACTTGCTTTCTCTTACTGAAAGTAATGTGCTATAACCAAACACTTACTAAATTGAGTACTATAGAAACTGAAAATGTCTCTATGACCTGCTACCTCTCAGGCCCTCTTGCAAATGGTCAGCCTGTCAGTCACACGCTTGCCACTCCTATCTTCCTTTGGATACTTGTGGGTGGCGGCACACACCGTTGGCTGGGTCTCCCCGGGTGCTGAATAGTGATGGCACAGAGCATTAAAGTCCTATCTTCCTTTGTATACTTGTGGGTGGCGGCACACACTGTTGGCTGTGTCTCCCCGGGCGCTGAACAGTGACGGCGCAGAGCATTAAAGCTGCAAGAGCACTTAGATGTCATGTGATCCACTGTAGCAAGAACCCATGGGAACTGCAAAATTTGGACTGTGACCTCCCATGACCCCTATAGCGGCATTTTGCCATCTGCCACAAGACCTCACTACAAGTAGGTAAGTACCCAAGAAGCACTCGATGATGCTGTGGACCCAGTTTCTACTCAGCCTTTCTGTATAGTGTGCATGTATCACCCTGGCATCCCAGAAGAGTTTGAGAAGCGAGGCTTTAGGATGAAGCCAATCTGAGTCCTTTTTCTGTCAGACCATCATTTGTAAACCCCTGAAATCTGCTCAGCTCCACCTTCAAATGATAGGCTCACCTCTGTCCCCACCACCAGGGGCACAAATGAATTTACCAAAATACAAATCAGTTGTCATTGTATACCACCTCCATGTTGCCAGCTGTGATAGTTAGCCATAATTGTCTACTTGATGCAACCTAAATCATGGGAAGAGAGCTTCAGTAAGGAATTGTCTACATTAGGTGTGTCTGTAGGCTGTTGTGTTAATTAAATTAATTGATATGGAAAGAGCCAGCCCACTGCTGGCAGCCTCATTCCCCAGGCAAGGGCTCCTGAACTGTATGAGTGGAGCCACTAAGTCGACTCAAGCAAGCAGGTGTGTATCAACCTCCCTCGGCTCGCGGCTGTGGATGGGTGTGACTAGCTCTTTGATTTCCTGCCTCAACTTGTCCGTAACGACAGACTGTAACCTGGAATTGTGAGCTAAAACAAACCATTTCTTCACTGAGTTGGTTTTTGTCAGGGTAGTTTAGCACAGCAACAGAGAGGAAACCAGCCTAGGTTTCTCCCAGACCACAGCAGTATGCCCTGGCACGTCACCCTGCTTCAATGCTTTTTCTTCTGTGTTCTGTTGTTCATGCAGTAGCTCCAAGAAGAAATGTAAACCACAGTGTGGCACTGTCCTGCTAAAATTCTCCAGTGTCTTTCCATCCTCAGTCAGAGCCTTGAATTCTCACCACTGACTTGCGATATGCATGCTTGAATACTCTATTTCCATTTCTATCTCTTGTTCTCTCTCTCTTCTCACTCTCTCCTAGCCAGGACCTTCACCACACACTTCTGCTATGATATTCCACCTCACTACAGGCCCAAAAGCACCTTCCCACCTTATTTAACGGTGGTGGTGGTGCATGCCTTTAATCCCAGCACTCGGGAGGCAGAGGCAGGTGGATCTCTGAGTTCCAGGCTACAGCCTGGTCTACAGAGTGAGTTCCAGGACAGCCAGAACTACATAGGTGTCTTGAGAAACAAACAAACAAAAAAAGTGCATGTCCCTCTAAAACCTCTGAAACCATGGGCCATTTCCTCCTTTATAAGTTATTTATCTCAGCTATTTTGTTATAGTTACAAAAGCTGATTTACACACTAGATTATTCATTCTACAACAAATTTTAGGCCTCGACATAGTATTGTAAGAGCCCAGAAGCAATGTACTCTTTGTAAAGGAAATAGAATATTTTTCAGTTAATTCAGTATTTGGAAAAGGTTAGCTGGGCATGTCATTCCCAGCACTCAGGGGGTAAAGGTAGGAGGACCAGAAATTCAAGGTCATCTTCAGCTAGCATATGTATCCTTTAAGATGCTGGGCACTGGCTTATACTCAATGAGGTTAAGAAACCGCATCCTCTAATGAGATCATATAGCAATATCTTGGTCCGTTCTGTGCTCATCTAAAGAATCAATGTCTTTAATCTCTATTCCTTCCTCAAATGTCCCCTGATTTCTGAATCTCTCAGGACTAAATCCTAAAGGACCTTTTTTTAAAAAAAGTCTTTTTATTCAAAAACATCTTCTTGCTGCCTTTAGACTTCAGCCTCTTCAAATTCCTCACCATTCAGACACAAAGAACGCCTTTCCCCTGCTCTGCATTTATAGTCGCCATCAGTTCCACCAAAAATAGCAGTAAGGAAAACTGAGGAGGGAGACAGGCAGCATGTGTTGAACGCCGATTGACTGCTCTGCATGTGCTATACCATCCAATGCACACAGCATCCATGAAGCAGATCTCAGTCTTCATCTTGCAGAAGTGGATAGTCATGTTAGTAAGATTTAAGTCACCTGAACAAGCCACATGGTTACTCAATAGTAGAACCGGCATGCATCGTTTTTCATTGAAATGGATTTTATTAATTATGTGTGCACACATGCACATGATGCATGCAAGTGTGGGCTCACAGGTGCCATCGTCTGCACGTGGAGGTCAGAGGACAACCCTCAGGGGTCAGTTCTCTTCTAGCACTGGGCGTCCAGGGATCAAACTTAGTGTGACAAACACCTTTACCCACTGAGCCTTCTGAGCGGCACTCGGAGGCGGGGTTGACTCACTTTCTCTACCGACTGTCTTCATTTGGGCATTGTTTTTCAGGTTCTGCATCCCATTTTCTTCTGCAGTTCTCACAGTCACTCCCAGATGGAATCAGCTGTTTCTACAGTATTCAATACTCATAGTACTCTCCAAGTGTTTTCTTTAATTGAGATATAATTCACATAACATAAAATGTATGTGTGTGTATGCAAATACATACACATTATTGTATAATCATTAGCATTTTGTAATTTCAAAAAATTTCTATCACCTCTCATGGAACCACCCCACGTTGATCATATATCATTCCTTTCTTCACCTTTCCTGCTACTCCAGGTAACAACTAATCTGCTTTCTGTCTCTATGGATTGCCTATGCCATACATTTAATAGAAAAAGAATCATATAATATGTAGCTTAGTATATAAGGTCTCTTTTACATACTGTTTTCAAGATTTGTGTAGTTTGTGTGTACAGTGATTCCTTCCTTTTGCCACTGAATGATACTATGTGGGTATACTACATTTTTGTGTATTCACTCATCATTTGAAGAACATTTTGGGGGTTTGTTGTTATTATTATTGTGTGATAGTTTGGGAGGGTTGGATGTATGTGAGCAAGCAGCCTTCCAAAGCTGGAATTACAGGTGGGCTGCCAGGCCCGCCCAGAATTTTTGCGGTTTCTAGCGATCTGAATTCTGTCCGATGATTTGTGTCAGAGATTACTCTGAAGTTCAGCATGTTTAATTCCTTTTGTTTATTTGTTTGTTTGGTTGGTTATTTATTTATTTATTTATTTATTTATTTATTTATTTATTTTGGAGCTGAGGATCAAACCCAGGGCCTTGTGCTTGCTAGGCAAGCACTCTACCACTGAGCTAAATCCCCAACCCCGGTTGGTTGGTTTTTAAAACAGGATTTCCTTGTGTAGCCTTGGCTGTCCTGGAACTAGCTCTGTAGACCAGGCTGGCCCAGAACTCATAGAGATCCACCTACTAGCTCAGCACATTTAATTCTATGAAGTCAAATTCATCTTTTTTTTTTTTTTAAATCCTCTGTGTAAACCTAACTAGTCTGGAGGTCACAGAAATCCACCTGCCTCTGCTGGGATCCAAGGCGTGCTTCACCACTCCAGGTCCTTTTTATTCTTTTGTTGTTGGTGGTTTTGGAATCATATATAAGAAATCATTCTTCAAGATCATAAAGACTAACTACATTTTCTCCTAAGTGTTTTATAATTTAAACTCTTCCATCTAGGTCTTTGACCTGCTTTACGTTTATTTTTATAAACAGCTGAGGCAGAGGTCCGGCTTCACTCCTTTGTGTATGGATGGACAGCTAATTGTCCCAGAATCACTTGTTTAAAAGCAACAGTGAAACTATTCTTTCCCCCATTGACTTACCTTGAACTTTATCACATGCTTTTAAGTAAATATTGACAGAGCTCTGCTACTGTGAGCTACTTAAGTGTAGAGTTTATTTTCCTTCCTTAATGTCTACCACAGGACTATATATATGAAATAAGCCTTCAATAAATGTATCTAATGGGTGAAAAGCTGATTCACGATTTCTATGTCAACCAATAAATGATGAAGCTAGACCATGCATGGTAAGGTTTTAAATATGAAGCTGAAAGTCAAATAATTTCTCAAATCAAAGGTCCCCAGCTCAGAGTCTTAGAATTATAGACTCCATGGGTCCTGGAGAGCATCAATCCTGTCTTTTCTGCTGAGGAAAAGCAGACTTGAACAGCTAAATAGCAGCCCTTGGGTTGTGAAAGGAGGGTGCTGGCTGTCTTTGAACTTAGGTCTGGACCATTGCTTTTTAACAAGGGCTCTTTCAGTTAGCGCCTGATAAGACATTTTTATTTTAGCCCTGATGAAAGTCTTTTCTACATGAAAGAGGACTGCTTCTGTTTCCTCTGAGATAACTTATCGGAGGGTTTGGTTTGTTGGTTGTTTGGTTTTTAGTTCTCTGACCCAGCTATGTATAATTACCTCTCAGTTTCTACAGCCCTTACCTGTCCTTCACAAGATCAACAGTTTGCTTGCTGTTGGTCTGTGGCTTGGGACCGGCACACAATCTTAACTGTTGTTTGACGTGTGGCCTTTTCAAGGGGACTGCACCAACCTGGGGGCAGAAACATTATTGCTCAGTTTATTAAAAGAAAAGAAAGTTTGCCTTTAGTCCCAACACTGGGAGGCAGAGGCAGGCAGATCTCAGTGGGTTTGAGGCCAGCCTAGTCTACAAAGTGAGTACCCAGACAGCCAGTAAGTCTTTCTTTTCCTTCTTTTTTTTTTCTTAGACATTCGCTATGTAGACCAATCTGGCCTCAAACTCAAAGAGATCTGCCTGCAATAGATATTTCATGATAATATTTGTGCATTTAAATAATTCCTTTTTAAAAATATGAAATTCAATTAGGGATATAAATCAGTAATAAACACAGCACAAGCAAGGCCCTGAGTTAATCTCCAGCACAGGAAAGGAAGAAAGGAAGGGAGGGAGGGAGGGAGGGAGGAAGGCTGCCAGCCTCAAGTTCCACTCTTTTCCCACCCTACTGTAGGAAGGCCTCCTAAGTATGCAGCCATCCCACCTTGACCAGGCCTAGTTTCTGCTCTCGAAAGCAGCGGGGTCAGGCTTGTTTAGTACTCGGATGGGAAAGAGAAACCTTAGGTTGCTTTAAGTAAGAGGCTCAAGGGGGCAGCGATTTTCATTTGGAAACTTTCTAGAAGCAGCAGAGAGACCAATAGTCTAATAAAGAATATATGTAAAGTGTTTCTTAATATTATTATTAAACACTTTAAAAAATCTTTAAACAAATAAAAACAGAATTCCCTCTAAAAGTCAGAAAACTCACTTTTAAGAGAGGTTTGAATTGTAGTCTCAAATTATTAAGAGTGAAGGAAAATACACCGTTCCCCGTTTCTAGTTCAAGCTTGCTTCCTAGTTATGTGATAGAAGGAGGTGGAATAATCTAGTCTGAACATAATGAGTTTTTGGAGCTGTTTAACTGGGTTAAAATATAAAACCCAGACTAGACGTTGCTGGGGATGTAGTTCGGTTTGGTAGAGTGCTTGCCCAGCACACAGGAGGCCCTTGGTTGGATCCCAGCACAGCATAAGTTCATGCCCCATGTCCTTGGAGGCCAGAATTCATCAGATCCCCTGGAACTGGAGTTACAGATGAGCCGTTATGTGGGTGGTAGGAATCAAAGCTGACTCCCCTGGAAGAGCAGTCAGTGCTCTTAACTGCTACTGCCCTTAGCTGACTTAAGCATTCAGCTTAACTGCTGAACCAGCCAGACAAGCCCTCCTAATAATTTTTTGAAGAGATTAAATAAAAGCTGACTGGGTAAGAAAAAAAGGTAGATCAAGAAATGACACTCCGTATGTGCACTGTCGTGCTGATGGTGAACCTACTGATTGTGAAAAGAACAAGTTAGTATGGGCTAATGATCCTTTAATAGCAAGGAACTCAGCACATGCTGCCAGCATCTAGTTAGATCACCAGTATGAAAAAAACATGCAAAGAGCAAAACTAAGAATTCCGGGAAATTCTAGGACTTTTTCTTCATCTATCAGAAAGTTTCTATTTCAAATTTATGCAATTTTTACTTTTTTTTTTCCTTTTGAGAAAGAGTTTCTCTTTGCAGCCCTGGCTGTTCTGGAACTCACTCTATAGACCAGGCTGGCTTCAAACTCAGAGATCCACCTGCCTCTGCCTCCAAGTGCATCAAAACCATGTAGATAAGTTACATATTTAACTATTTTAAGTTGTATCAAAGAATGGAAAACCCCACTATGTTATAAAATCAGTCATTTCACTGTTCTGGACATTATTTATTACATGAGGGAGTTAACTTAGTTTTTTTTTTAATTTTTATTTTATTTTGTGTACGTTGTTATTTTGCCTGCATGCATGTCTGTGTGAGGGTGCCAGATCCTCTGGAACTGGAGTTACAGACAGTTGTGAACTGACTTGTGGGTCCTGGGAATTGAACCTGGATCCTCTGGAAGAGCAGCCAGTGCTCTTAACCACTGAGCCACCTCTCCAGCCCCAATCTAAATCTTTTTTAATTCCTCAAACTGTAATTTGTAGATCCGCAAAATTAACATCATTTGAAATTGGTTTGAAATGGAGACTCTGAGACCCAGTTCTAAACCCTCTAAACCGTACCTGACTTACATGGATATCGATGTTGGAGAAGCGACATAGATAATACAAAATAACTTCCAGCTGGTAATTTAACTATCCCATGATTCTGTTTGAAAGATTCCAAACAACCGGCTGGGAGGTGGCTCAGACAATGAGGCAGTTGTCTTGCAGACATGAGGGCCTGAGCTTGATCCCCAGAACCCAAATCAAAAAACCAGGCATGGTGGCACACATTTGTAATTCCAGTTCTGGGGAGGCAGAGACATCAGGTTCCCGGCGTTTATTAAACAGCTAGCCTAGTCTACTGGCAAGTTCCTGTTCAGTGAAACCTTTCTCCCGGAAGAAAAGGCAGACATTACCTACCCTGAGGAACAACCCTTGAGGCTGTCCTTTTATCTGCATGTATGTGCACAGGAGCCCCTCTCATACACCATATGCAGATTAAAAGTGAGTTAGGTAAAACTCTTCCCTCACAATGGGATTTGCCTACAGGAAAAGGACTGCCAACTATCTATGCTTAAATTAGCACAGAAAGGCCTGGTGAAAGGTCACAGCCAAGCCTGACCACCTGAGTTGGATCCCCAATATCCTCAAGGTGGGAGGAGAGAACTGACTCCCACAACCTGTCCTCTGACTACCATATGCACACAAACACATACAATAAAAAATACAATACAGAAAAAAAATGTTTAAATTATAGTGTGAGAGTCAATTAAGTTTTAATTACTATGCCTAAGAGATCCATGAAACAAAAATGCCTCTGATCTGCAAGCCCCTTGCCCAAAGACAGAGAGTTCCTGAAATGCTGAGGGCTATTGTTTATGGGAGATAGCAAGCCACATGTTTCCACTCCCCTAAACAAGTTTGTTTGACCCATCTGCATGGGATTGCCTTGATCACATGTGGGTGGGAGATCTAGGGGCGGGAAATATGTCAGGGTGTACCCTTGCCCCTGATTGGATGTAGGCAGGAGGTATGCAGGCAGGAAATATGTCAGGATGTATGCTTGCCCCTGTTTGGACCTTGTGGGAAATGTGGTGAATTATGGATTTTGTCTTTTTAAGTCCCTGCAAAAGGTGACTTGGGGGCGTTTCCTGGGAACCTGAATATGGACCTGGCCAGAGCCCATCCACCTGGCCAGTATTTAATTAAAGCTTGTTTCAATTTTGGCTTTAAACTGTGGTGGTGGTCTTATTCTCGATGGTGGGATTAACAACAGGAAAAACAGAAAATCAAGATTTGCTTTATTCAATACTGCCACCTTCTTTCCTGGCCTACTGAGATTGAGTTTCGTGTTGAAGTGACATGAATAGTGGTTTACTTTACCATTTGTCAGTACAAATCAGTTTATGTTTCCACTTTAATTTTTGTGATGTACTAAATAGTTCTATTTGTGAAATCTAAAATCGCATGTATCTAATGTATTTGTGTCTGTGCGTGCCTTGTGTGGCATCAGAAAGCGGCTTGTGGCAGTCAGTTCTCTCCTTCTACCACGGGGATCCCAGACGCTGGGTTTGGGTTGTCAGTTTTGCCAGCGCATGCCTTTACCCACTCAGCCAGCTCACCAGTCCTAATAGTTCTCTTGATAACTGCAGACACCCAAAGCTGTTTGGAAGCATTCAGAAAGGTCACAGCAATGATGGTTTCCCCACTTGATTTGGTTCTCAGCTATAAACAGGAATTACTTACATGAATCCACCTTCAGATCAGTAAGTCCATGTGTGTGCATCCATCATATACAGGATAGTTGGTAACCTGAACATGCTTCCAAGAAGCCTTGCCTCCTGTATCACAGGCCCAGCATACTCATACTCCGGTAACTACCTTTGCAAATGATACCCCAAGTTTTATATAAAGAAGCTATGGGATGATTTCCACACCAAGTACTGGCAAGCAAAATGCTTTCAGCTCAGGATATATCCCATGGGCCTTCTGGAAAAGCAAGTCCATTCCCTCTAATAAATCTTTCATATGTAGTGGGTTTTCTGATCAAGTTACCTCCAACAAAGCAGATGTTAGAAACCAATTCTCATCCACATCCTCTCTTCCTTGTTTGAATCTCCACATGTGCATGTAAGTGTGTGCGTGTATGTTTATCAAGGACTGTTGGGGTCCAGCCCCTAATAGTCTCTTATCCAGGGCCCGGGGAAGAATCCATCAACCAGCTGAGAATATATTCTTTTTTTAAGATTTTATTTTATTTATTATGTATACAGTGTTCTACCTGCATGCCAGATCTCATTACAGATGGTTGGGAGCCACCATGTGGGTGCTGGGAATTGAACTCAGGACCTCTGGAATAGCAGCCAGTGCTCTTAACCACTGAGCCATCTCTCCAGCCCGAGAATCTATTCCTTTTTTTTTTTTTTTATTTCACGTACACTGGTGTTTTGCCATGGGTGTTGGGTCTCAGAAACTGGAGTTACAGACAGTTGTGAGCTGCCATGTGGGTGCTGGGAATTGAACCAGGGTCTTCTGGCAGAGCAGTCAGTGCTCTTAACCACTAAGCCATCTCTCCAGCCCCGAGAATCTATTTTTAAGGTTGGCAAATCAATCTATGCACACAAAGCTCTTTGGTCCATTCGCTTTAATTCATCATCTGTCTCTAGCTTTACAGTTCTATACCCAAACAATCACAATCCTCCCCTCCACCCAGGTCACCCAGCCTGAATTCCTGTGTGGTCATAAAGGCAGGTAAGAGTTTCCTCAGGCAGTGACCACCAGGCTTCCAGGGTCAAACGGAAGGGTGATAAGAATCACATGGAGGGGCAGTAATTGTTAATTATCATTTGCAACCCAAAGGGGAAGTGACTAATGAATTAACTAAAGGCTAAATTCGGGTAATATCTAAGAAGAGGGATCTTATGTGCACAACTATAATCTTAAACGTGATTGGTAGAAAATGTTAAAAAATCTGTAAGTTGCTAGGTCAATGGGAGAAAATAAAACTGCCTTCTTTTTTCCTGTGGCTCATATCTGTCCAGGCTATCTGCCGTTTTTTTCTACAGGGTGGAGGAAAGTGTGCTTGGTCTCTAGGCAACCTGTGTACAGCTAGATGCCTCTGGTGATAGTTAAAGGGAGATCTGGAACTAGAGGTAAGATTTGGGAAAGGAGGAAGTTAAGCTTAATTGGCACATCCGCCAGGCCTTCTCAGATGGGTAGCCTGGATGCTTAAGTCTGTTCTTAGAGAGTACAGAGGTATCTCTGATAAGGTACTTTCCTCCATCTGGGGATGGACCTGGCCGGATGCTGCCAATGATGATAATTACAGGGAGGCTTGAACTGGGGTTCTGGCTGAGCATAGCTGTTAGCACAGAAGGTTATCTAAATATTCCTAGAAGTGGTTAGGTAAGGAGTTAGAGGTCTATAAAGCTAGTAAGGCTGTAAGAAAGGAGGGTCCGAGCTAAATTGTGTAAAGCTATTACTTAACGTCCACCTGACCTAGGCAGTGTCTCCTTGTGGAATTTACCTTAAACCAGGAGACTAGCATGAGGACTGTTATTACTGTTAGTCCTTGAAAGTGGCTAAGGGAGATATCTGATTCCAGAGGAAGCCTTTCCTGAGGCTGTTCTCCAAACACCTTGAATGTGTATGTCCAGAGAGTGATCAGTCCACACTGTTAGCCCTTCCTAGGGAAAAATCAATTGGGAAAGCTATGAAGGCATTCATGATTTTCATAACAGAATACAGCTGATATATAACAAGCCAAGTAACACCAAAAGCTCCTTGGAATTTAGCTTCCTCTGGAGGAATTCCTTGATCCCTCCAGGTAGTGACTTTGCCATAACCAGCTGAGCTCTTATGATATATTCCTGTGGCCCACAACATATGTTCACGTGTATGTGGAGTCTCCTCACCATTCTTCTGTTTGCTGTTTCTATTTTTCCTCTCTGTGTATTTTGTTAGTCTTATTTATATTTTTCAGTATGCCGCTTTTTTGTAAGGATTTTCTTTTAAATTTTATGTGTATTCATATGTACCTCTATGTATGTATGTATGTACACCAGGCACACAGGTGCCCACAAGCAGTCGTGAACTGCCTGGTGTGGGTGCTGGGAACCAAACACAGGTCCTCTACAAGAGCAGCTAGTTCTGTCAACCACTGAGCTGTCTATCCTGCCCACCCACCCCATTTTGTTTTTGAAATCAAGTAGTCAGGATGGCCTCAAACTTCCTGTGTAGCCAAGGATGACCTTTAACTTCTGATCCTCCTGCCTCTACTTTCCAAGTGCTGAGATTACAGGGGTGCACCATCATACTTGGTTTACTTGGTGCTGGGGATCTGCAATGGTTAATCTCCATCGTCAACTTGGCACCTAGGTGGGAGTTCCAACAGTGGATTATCTAGGTTGGACTGGCCCGTGTGCATGCCTGCGAGGGTTTTTCCTAACTGGGTTAATTTTGGCAGGAAGACAAAGCTTCAATGTGGGCAGCACCATTTCAAAGGCCGGGGCCAGGACTGAGTAGGGAGAGAGCAGAGCACAAGCACGGTGAGCAGCAGATTGCTGATGAACTTGGTGGCTTCATCTCCCAGTGCCCTTCCACTGGCACTGCGTGTGACAGACGGCTGGAAATCACCCCAGACTGGGAGCTCCATCTTTCCCCTGGTTTAACTGTGGCCCCAAACAGGGTATGGTTTCGTCCCAATCAAGATCAGGAGAAAATCAATATGGAAATACTGGAGTCCAACCGGAAGCAAGCAGAGGTGGCTTCTGAGAGACAGGGAAAGTCCAGCAGCTTTGTCAGGGAGAGAACGGAGTCCCTCCCAAAGGAGGCCATGGTGGGCTGGGTAGCTGCTGCCACTTCAGAGACATTATTAGAATGTGCTTATGTTTTCAGTGCAGTATGCCAACTTTAAGGAAAGCTCTGCTTCTCTGAATTGGAAGGTAATTTACATTTTAAGGTTAACTGTTAGTCACAACGTACTTATGCAGACATCATTAAATAACATTAAGCAGTGAGATATCTATGGGCCCTGAGGCTATAGCTTATCCGTTCAGCGTGGGCTTAGCATGTGAAAGGTTCCAAGTTCAGTTCCCAGGACTCCAATTCAACAGAAAAAAAAAACTTTCAGAAGAAATTCCTGTATTTTGACAGAAGCTCTTTAATCATGTCATCTACATTTTTTTTTTATTGTGCATGTGTGAATGTGAGTATATGTGTATAAACACTGTGCCCTCAGGGGCTGGAGAGATGGCCCAGCGGTTAAGAGCACTGGCTGCTCTTCCAGAGGACCCCTGTTCAATTCCCAGCACCCACATGGCAGTTCACAACTGTCTGTAATTCAGTTCCAGGGGATTTGACACCTTCACACCAATGCATATAAAATAAAGTTTAAAAACAAAACAACACTGTGTCCTCAGAGTCTAGAAGAGGGTGTCAGATCCCTGGAAGCTGGAGTTACAGGGAGCTGTGACTTACCAGAAGTGGGTATTGGATTTGAACTTGGGGCTATGCAGGAGCAGCAAACACTCCTAACTACTGAGCTATCTCTCCAGCTTCGACATGTCATTTGGAGTCAACTTTGTCCATTTAGTCTAACCAGAAACAAATGTGTTGTTTGTTCTCAAAGAAGATAAATGCTTACTGCTTGTAACAGGCACTATTCTGCATTTTTCTTTTTATTAGCTCATGTCCTGATAGTACATCTGAACTATACTTTGCTTGAAAGAGAAGAGAGTGCATTAATGCCTGGCACCAACTTAACCCCACAAAAACTAATTAGTTGAGCTTTCTTAGACCACTTTGAATATTTGATTGTCTTTGTTAGATAAGTATTTATAATTTTTTACTAGATTTTATTTTTATTTTGAGTATGTATGCCTCGTGTGTGTGTGTGTGTGTGTGTGTGTGTGTGTGTGTGTGTGTGTGTGTGTGTGCGCGTGTTTGTGCATGCATGTACGTTTTGGAATCAATAAATTAACTTTAATTTTTATGATTATCAAGAAACAAAATATTTTTAATATTACATAAATTAAAAGTATTTCAAAGTGAAAATTTATTAAGGCTTGAGTGCTATATAATTAGTGTGAGGGGGCAGGAGACTAGAAACCACGTGTAAACAAGCATGTGAGCCTGGAATGAAAGAAGTCAGAAATTACCTGAGATGAAGTTGGTCATGTCAGTAAAGTCAGGAAGGGATTCATGGTAGGGGAGAATCAAGAAAGGAGCCGTGAAAGCTGTATTAGCTGTCTATGTTAACTTAATAAAATTAAATGCATTGGTCTAATTATCACACTCCAGTGAATCGTCTTGGTCAGTTCTGCTCATGACTTGCTTGTTTGTTTGCTTGTTTTGAGACAGGGTCTCTCTACGTGGTCCCAGCTGTCCTGAAGCTCCCTATGTGGCCAGACTGGCCTCGAACTCACAGAAATCCTCCTGCCTCTGCTTCCTAAGTATGACTGGGGCCCCAGACGTTAGCACCACTGACTCCATGATGGAAGTGTCATTCAGGCTGTAAAACTCAGCACATAGACAGCACCACCTGCCAAAACTAAAACAAAGGCCTCATCTATCAAAGTCCATATAGTTCTGGGAAAGTCCCTAAATGAACCAACTTTGCTTTTTAGCTTCTGTAGTTCAGCTTCTGGCTAACTGTTCTTATTAACTGAAGTATATCGACCCAGAACATGGTTTTTGTGCTTAAAAGCTCTATTTGAGAAAGACTTGGGACTACAATGGGATCCCAAACACCCAGTGTAGTTGCCTGCCAGCTAATAAAGACTTTCTATTGACTTAACCCGTGTTTGAGCAGTCTTCTCTCCTGAACACCCTACAATAGTTAAGTAGCAGGCTGGTTTGGTAGCTCACTTGGTAAAGAGCCTACCAACAGGCACAAGGACCTGCCTTCAGTCCCTGGAATTTATGTAAAGAGCTAGGGTGGTGCCATGAAGCTAGCTGTGGTGGCTTATACTTAACTCCCAGTGCCGGGAGCTGGAGATAGAGTAGCTTCTTGGGCTCACTGGCCAGACAACTTAGCCTAACCGGTGAGCTCCAGGTTCCAATGTGACACCTTGTCTGAAAAAACAAGGTGCATGGTTCCTGAGTGCGGAACGACAGTTGAGGTTGGCTTCTGGATTCCACATACACACGACAAACATGCACACACAATTATGCACACACACCCGACCCCCATCTGCAAAGCTTAAGTAAAACAATGTGATATTAAGGCATGACCACACAGAATCTGTGCCTGTTCTTTGTTCTCTCATTCACCACTCTCCAAACGGACTATTTCTTTGCTCCACGATGGGACAAGCTCTCTGGTGACTGTAAAATGAGAGAACATTTGCAAATAATATTTTTAAGTCTCTTAAGCCTATGGATTTTTAGCACAAATTTGATTTTCTTTTATTACAGGTACTTTTATTACACTCAGTCAGAGGCAAGTATAACTGGGCCCAAAAGCCAATGCTTATCTCTGTAAGGCAACAAAACTCTCCAAATGACCAGGATTTCCAGTCTGAATAGTTTTCTCTCCTTTTGATGATGTTGTCACAGGTTCAGTGAAACTGCAGAGTGACAGGCTTCTGCAGAGCTTGAGGGCATTGATCTCTTCCCTCAGTACAGGGAGATGAACTCAGAGCCTCACGCACCCTAGGCAAACACCCTACCACTGTACTCTATCTCCAGCACAAAGTTGAGGCTATTACTAAGGATCGCCATAAACTTAGGCAATAGAGAAATGGGCTGGGGGCTTCCTTTGTTGTATTGTTTGAGAAGCAGACTTTGAAGATCTAGTGGCAGAGCAGACACATTTCCACACTTGATCCCAGCTGAAGGACACACTGGCGGGGCTCATCAGAGCGAATAAAGTCTATCAGGGGATGAGCCATCTTCTTGAAAGTAACTCTTTAAAAAAGGAAGGTTTCTTAAGATATGATTATCCTTATAATCTTTATCCTTATAAGGATAAGATAATCATATCCTTAAGATATGATTCAGCTTAGACTAGGGCCTTACAACTCTTCTATTGCCAGGACTTGAGAGGCAGAGGCAGGAGAATCTCTGTGAATTTGAGGCCAGCCTGATCTACATAGTAAGTTCCAGGTCAGCTGGGACTACACAGTGAGAGAGTGTCTCAAAACCAAGCAACCAAGCAACAGAAAGCTCCCTTCTACTGACTCTTATTTTCTTTAATTAAAGAGGTTAACAACAACAACAAAAAAGAGTTGTCTCAATATTTTACTGTAGTTTGTTACTGAAAATTACATTTCTGTGTTCTGTTTATCTGTTTGTTTATTACATTATCCATTTTCAACCGCATTACATATAAAACCACTGTCAGAGTACTTCATGAATGCGTATAAAGGAAACCCTATGGGCATTCTCCCCACAATCACAGAGAAAACTCTAAATATATGAAAACTCATCCTGGTGTTTCGTGTCTGTAATACTAGCACTCGCTAGGCTGAGGTGTGAGGGTCGATATGGACTGCATAGTAGAACCCTAGGAGAGGAGGGGAGGGACGGGAAGGAGAGATCATAAACAACACTGTAGAACAGTTTTTGCCCCAGGGCATTGGCAAAAAACACTAAAGTAGGCTGGGAGTGTAGAAAACTCTACCTTTCAACAGCTGAATACACATTCGTCTCAAATACGCGGAATAATCTCCCAGACAGACCTCATGCTACCTGTAAAACAAGCTGCAGTAAAGCTGAAAGGATTGAAATAACTGAAAGCACGTCCTCTGACTACAGTAGGGTACAAATAACACCAGCACCAGGAGGAAATTTGGCATAGTCATAAAAGTGACGGGTAAACAATGTTCTCCTAAAAAGAAGAAATCACAAGAAAAAGAAGAAATACTATGCGATGGACAAAAACGAAAATAACCTAAAATGTATGGGTATAGTTGAAGAAGTGTGGGAATATTTCCTTTGCTGTGAGCATTTATTTTAGAAAAATCAAGGATAATCTCAAGTCGTGAATTTAAACTTGTATGTTAAAGGGAGGAGGACAGATCCAGGATGACGGCAGCGGCTGGCGCCCACCCTGGGACTGAGGAGCAGCCCTGGGGTGAGACCCACAGAGGCTCCCGGAGGAGCTGCTGCCTCGGAGGAGGAGTCTGCAGAGACCGAAGCGTCTCCGAGACAACCAAAACAGGCAGGTCTTATGGGAAGATGCTTTTAAAAAGTGGACTCCTGAAATTGGAGGGAATTGACAGAGCCGAGCTGGGTGCTTGGTGCAGGAACTAGAGAGCAGCAAAGGGTATGACACCAGCCTCGGGTGGCCCACAGGCGAGCACAGTGGGGGTGCCCCGTGAGCCTCAGGGCAGCCAGCACCAAGGACAGGGAGTTGTGCAAGAGCCTGGAGCGCCTAAGGATCCTACCCCGCCGCCCTGCCCAGACAAGATCACCCTGACTCTGGGTAACAGCAGGGTATCCAAGATGTGAGTCTCCATGGTGGTCCAGTATTGATGGTGTTCAGAAACCAGAAACCTTGAACCAGACCAATGACTCATTGCAATGAGTATTCGCATGTAAAGCTGTTCGAGCAAAAAAAAAAGACTATGTGACACACTGCAGTTTCCAATGTCACTTTGACAAACAAATATGTGATGGGCAGGTGGGAAAGCTGGAGGAACGGAGTGGCCCACGTGTGGTGGACAGAGGAGGAACTAGAGATGCAACGGCAGTGATGGTGTTGTACCTGTTTCAGGAAACCCCCAGAGACCACCAAGGAGCCGGTTTCCAATGCAAGCACGTAAGTGTCCTTTTATTCAGGTTCAACCTGGGCCGCCACATGGCAGATGGAAGGAAATGTGGCAGTGGCCACAAGCCCAGGTGTCGAGGGTTTTTATAGGGAAAAACCACAAGCCGGGAATTGGTAACTTGGGATTGGGTAGAAGGGGCAAGGTGATTTTTTTTGAAACTATTGGTCTAGACTTTTGGCGGGGAACTACAACCCGCTGAACAGGATTGTCTGGACTGCTCAGCAGGATTATCTAGATACCTTCAAGGGCCATAAACCACAGACAGGATCCTGTTAAGCTTTCCTTTCCTGTATAAACAGCAGACAGGATGTCTGCAGGAGTGTCTGGATCCTGTTAGGCTTTCCTTTAAACAGCAGACAGGATGTCTGCAGGAGGATACTGCTGTGTATCCGTTTGAGTTATCATGGCATATTCCTGAGCCTGTAAAGTTAAGTCTAGGTCTTCACAACAGGTGTGGGAGAAGGCTGAAGCGGACCAGGGAGCATGTTGTTGCCAAGTAGGGCCCGCAGGGTGTGTAGCAGCCTGGGGCTCACGTGGGCTCTTCCCTGGAAAACCCTGTCCAGCAGCACCATTGCCCTGGCTCTGAGCAATGACAGGATGCCCGAGATGGAGAATGATTCATTTTCTGGATTGGGCCTCCTCGAAAGACCTCCATGGTCCATGCTGCCCCTGGAAGACATATTGGTATCTGTGGTTTGAGCTACAGCCTGGAAATGTGTTAGTGTCCGTGGTCCACATGGCCTCCTTATGTGTCCTAGGCTGGCCTGGAACTCACTGTTGTTAAGGATGGCCTGGATTTTGTTGCCTCCCCTCACAGGTGCTAGGATGTGACACCATATCCAGCTTCATTTATTGTTTTAAATGTTACCACAGATGTGAGGTTGTGGGGTGCCCGAGTCGGCCTTTCCTGCCCTCCTCCGCTGCACTGCGCTCTCTGTGCTGCCGGGCTAGCACCCTGTCACCAGCCACCATCATCATCACCTCCTGGGACCCCCTGTCACCAGCCCCCATCATGATCACTTCCTGGAACCTCAGGCTAGCTCCCTGTCACCAGCCCCCATCATGATCACCTCCTGGGACCTCATCAGCCATGTGAGCTGTTCTCCGATATCTACAAGATCTGGCTGTGCCTGGAGGTGGAGGGCCAGATGGTCAGTAGAACAGAGGGTGACAGGGATGACTCACTCATTGGTGGAAATGCTTCTGCTGAAGGGGAGGGAGAAGGTTCTGAAAGCACAGAGTCACAGTGTCATGAACCATCACTTACGAGAAACCAGCTGCACATTCGGGGACAAAAACAACAACAGAGGTCACGTGAAATCACTCCAAGGGGCTGCTGCAGAGCAAATAAAGCACATCCTTGCTGATTTCAAGAACTACCAGCTTTTAACTGGTGAAAACATGAGTCCAGATGGCATGGTTGCCCTCCTGGACTACTGTGAGGATGATGTGACTCTATTCAATATTTTCTTTAAGGATGGCTTAGAGATGGAAAAATGTTAACAAATTGGATCTATCACCTGTCTCCATAACTGCTGCTGCTTACCATCCACACAACACCAGGATTTAGGACAAATGGGACCTATGCCATCTTGAGCTTTTATTTTTGACTGTGATTTATTTGGAGTGGAGGCATTGTTTTTTTTTTTTTTAAGAAGAAAAAAAAAACAAAACAAAAACATATCATGTAGGTTGTCTAAAAATAAAGTGCATTCAAATTTACTTTAAAAAGTTACTAAACCAGGTGGTGGTGACCTGCACCTTTAATCCCAGCATGTGGGAGGCAGAGGCAGGCAGATCTCTGTGAGTTCAAGGCCAGCCTGGCCTACAGAACGAGTTCCAGGACAGTTAGAGCTGTTACACAGAGAAATCCTGCCTCAAAAAACAAAAAAAACAAGGTACTCCATCTAGGCATTGTACAAGACTTTAATCACAGTACTCAGGAGGCAGAGGCAGGAAGACCTCAGTGAATTTGAGGCCAGCTGGTCTACATAGCTGGTTCTAAGGCAGCATGGACTATATAGAGACACCCTGTCTCAAAAAAAAAAAAAGTTACTCCATAACTATAACACAGACAATGGATAAGGATAGTCATATCAATTAATGGGATAGAATCCAAATTCCAGAGTTAAGTTCTCATAGTATTCTAGCCCATGGATTTTTGACAAGGGTGAAAGACAACTAACTGGAGAATTAATGGTCTTTTCAGGGATTGGTGGTGGAATATCTGTAGACAGAAAAAAATAGTGTTTAAAAGAAACTTGGACTATATCATACACAAAAACTAACCCAAACATGAGTAGTAGCATAAATTGAGGAGTGTAGATTATAAACACTTCTGTTTTGTTTTGTTAGGCAGGGTTCCAAGTTGGCCATGAACTTGCTATATAGCCCAAAGTGACCCTGAACTTTTGAGACAAAGTCTTGCTGAAGAGCTTAGGTTTGTCACAAATTAATTGTGTAACCCACTTTTTTTGTTGTTTTGTTTTTTTGGTTTTGCTTTGGTTTTTTTTTGTTTGTTTGTTTTTGAGATAAGTTTTCTCTGTGTAACAGCCCTGGCTGTCCTAGAACTAGCTCTGTAGACCTCAAATTCAAAGAGATCTGCCTGGGATTAAAGGCACGTGCTACCACTGCCTGGCAACCACAGCAACTCTTACAAAGGAAAACATTTAATTGGGGCTGGCTTACAGTTCAGAGGTTTAGTCCGTTATCATCATGGAGAGAAGCACAGCAGTATGCAGGCAGACTTGGTGCTGGAGAAGGAGCTGAGAGTCCTACATCTTGATCTGCAGGCAGCAGAAGGAGACTGTATGCCACATTGGGTGTAGCTTGAGCATGTAAGACCCTCAAAGCCCGCCCTCACAGTGACACACTTCCTCCAGCAAGGCCACACCTACTCCAACAAGGCCACACCTCCTAATAGTGCTACAATTACCATGCCAGATGTAAGCTATGCACCCCTTTAAAGAAAAGAGTAAATCTGGGTTGGCAAGATGGCTCAGTGGGTAAAGTGCATATTTTGAAGGCCTGATGGCCGGAGTTTGATCTCCAGAACCAGAGGGATGGAGTGGCATATATCTGTAACCTAGCACTGCTACAGTAAGATGGGACGTGGAGAAAGAAGAATCATCTGGAAGCTCAAAGGCCAGCAGCCTGGAGTAGGAAGCTCAGCAGCAAAAATAAGAGAAAGATTCCACCCCAATGAAGTAGTTTCTAAGAGTTGTCCTCTGGTCTCCACACACAAGCTGTGGCGTGAGTGTACCCACACTCACACACATTTGTGCACAAAAAAGAAATATTTATAAACATATATAAGCAACAATAATAATGGCTAGGTAACTCTGACTCTATTCAGCATTAAAATGTTTTATGTTGTGATGCCATCAAAAAAATGAAAAGATACTGCATGCAATAAAAAAATTCTTTTATACAATGAGAGAATTGCATCGAATTTAACATTTGAAAATCATCCAATAAAGGAAAAATTGTAGAATGGATTTTTTAAAATCTTACAGTTCAATGAAAAGAGATAATCTGATTTTGAAATGGCTACAGGATCTGAATGAACCCAAGAAGATATATAAGTGGGCAAGAAAAGCATGAAAAGATGCTCAACATTATTATATTGGTTTTTTTTTTTTTTTTTGGTTTTTCCAGACAGGGTTTCTCTGTGTAGCCTTGGCTGTCCTGAACTCACTCTGTAGACCCGGCTGGCCTCGAAACTCACAGAGATCCTCCTTCCTCTGCCTCTTGAGTGCTGGGATTAAAGGCGTGCGCCACCACCGCCAGCCTATTGATGCATTTCAAAATCATAGCAGATGCTACTTCACAGCTGCTACACTAGTTATAATAAAGAAGGGAGGGAAAGGCTGCCAAGATGCTTCACCCACTGAAGACGTTTATTGCCAAGCTGGAGGGCTCCAGTTCAGTCCCAGGATCCACAAGGAAGATGGAGAGAACCAACTCCAGGGAGGTGTTCTTTGACTTCCATACTCCATTCCATGTGACAAGCATACACACACACACACTCATATAAATGAAATGCAATAAAAAGAAGGGAACTAACCAGGGTGAGGAAAGGTATAGAGAATTGGAACCATTATTACAGGTGTGAGGATGTAAAACTGTACACTCTGCAACACAGCTTGACATTCCCTCAAGACATTAAACATAGTGATCATGTAACTAGGGAGTCTTCTTAGGGAGTCACCCAACAGAATTAAAAAGTGCAGCCACATCGAAAGCATAGGCAACAGTAACAATAGAATAGGTACTTACTATGATTTCATCAATATTAAAACCAATGATAGCATCAAGAAAATGAAAATGTAATACACAGATGTTCATATAAGTGTTTATGTAGTATACCCTTGTTGTTGAATATTATTTAACCATATAAAGGAAGTACAGATACTTGATGCAATGTGAATGAGCCTCAAAAATATTAGGCCAAGTGAAAGGCACAAAAAGCTACATAGTATATGATTCGCTTTGTGTAAAATATCTATATCTATATATATTATACACACACACACACACACACACACACACACACACACACACACACACACACAAAATAGGAAAATCCACAGCTGCACAAAAGGTATTAGTGGTCCTGAGAGGTTGAGGAGAATGGTAAGTAATTGCCAGTGGGTACACTGTTTCTTTGGGGAGTGATGAAAATATTTTGGATTTAGATTGTCCACCTTTGTGAACATACTGAAAATTTGAATTATGTGCTTTAAATGTGTGGCTTGTAAGGTATGTAAAGTATAGCTCAGTAACATTTCAAAATTTGAATGTTATGCTCTTTGTGATCGTCACCACGGAAGCATTTTTCCTGCTCTCCTAGTCCCTGCCTCTCCACCCTTCTCCCATCTCCATGTCCTCTAAGTTGGTCTTTTCATAGTTTGAAATGATCCTTCTACCTCATCCTCTGCAGTAGTCAGGCCCCCAGGCATATGGCACCTGCTCTAAAAGCTGTTACCTTGGGTAGGCAAGATAGCTCAGCTGGTAAAGACAGCTGCTGTTGAGGTCGAGAACCCAAGTTTAATCCCCACGTCTCATATGGTGGAAGGAGAGAACCAGCTCCTCTAGAAGTTGTCCTAGGATCTCAACATGTGCCCCGCCCCAAATAAAAGCAACTCAATGATTTTTTTAAAGTTTAATTTTATTTTATGTACATGTCTGTTTTGTCTGCATGTATGTTTATGTAGCATGTCTGTGCCTGGTACCCACAAAGGCCAGAAGAAGGCATCAGATCCCTTGGAACTAGAGTTACAGACCATAGCTGCCATATGGGTTCTGGGAATCGAACCCCAGGTCCTCTAGAAGAGCAGTGAGTGCTCTTAACCACTGGGCTGTTTCTTCAGCTTCTGTAATGATTTTTTTTTAAGCTATCACCTTAAAAAAAAAGGATGTTTTTGGTGTGGTGGTATTTATATGAATTATAGTTACAGATTCTACACAATAAGTACTAAAATCCTTGAGTAACAATGGCTATCTTTTTTTGTTGTTTTGTTTTTGGAGATAAAGTTTCTCTGCGTAACAGCTCTGGCTGTCCTGGAACTTGCTTTGTAGATCAGCCTGCCTCTGCCTCCTGAGTGCTGGGATTAAAGGTATGTGCCACCACTGCCCAGCTAACAATGGCCACTTTTAAAAACCATGTTATGAAGCCAACAATGACAGATTTTTCAAAAGTCCTAAGGATGAAGAACTAAAAAAAAAAAAAAAAAAAAAAAAAAAAAAAGAATTTTCTGTGAATTATCTTCTATTTCTTTATAAATATTTACTTCTTATATGTCATAGTTAATTTTTCTAGAGCATTATATAATTCCAAATTTATTACAAAGCATAAAATTTTTTCACTAATCCAATTAAAATTTGACCATCTTGGGCTGGAGAGATGGCTTGGTAGTTATAGGCACTGATTACTCTTCCTGGGAACCTAGGTAGGATTCCCAGTGCCCATTGGCAGCTCAGGACCATCAGTCGCTCCAGTTCCAGGGGATCTGACGCCCTCTTCTGGCCTCTGCAGGAACCAGGCACACATGTGGTACACACAAATAAGATCATAATTAAGAAATTGACCATCTTATTTTAGCTATAATTTACAGTTGAAAGCAATCGATCCATATTTAACATGACGATACAGGTCTCTCTCTGTCAAAAAAGGTATGTTATTTAGTGGGAATTTTCATATACTCCTAATTTGTGGCGTGTCATACATAGTAGCTCTGATGAGTTAAGCACCCAAGCCTAATTTATGATTATAAAGAAAGCCGTATCTTTGATTATTTCAAATTTTTGCATGTGTTGCTGTTTGGGCTGACCGAGTGGCTGGATTCAAGCTACATTAAGTGTAGTAAGTTAAGTGACACAGGCAAGACTTGAATTCTAAAAGTAAGTTGCAAGGACTGAATATTTCTAATTCTCGGTTAGCTAGAGTCAGTAAAACAAATACTAATGAGAAGCTAGTTAAGTAATCACTGGGTCCGTAGAATGGCATTATATAGGGGGCCTGGGTATAGGGTCCCGAAGAAGTCTCTTCTGTGATATCTCCCAGTTGAGTTTCTTCTTTCGTTGCATTAATTAATACTTTTGCTACCTATGTTATTATATTCTCCCCATATAAGAATGAGCTGGGCGGGGGTGGCGCACACCTTTAATTCCAGCACTCAGGAGGCAGAGCCAGGTGAATCTCTGTGAGTTCGGGGCCAGCCTGGTCTACAGAGCTAGTTCCAGGACAGTCAAAGCTACACAGAGAAACTCTGTTTCGAAAAAATAAAAATAAAAAGAGTGTCTTGAGCAGGTTATCAAATTTTGTTCCCCAAAACGGGACTGTTTCATTTCAGTGACCGATGAAATTGGCATGAAGAATTTACCTGAAAACAGAATCTAAATCGTGAAGAAACCAAGTTTCCAGTGCCCTCAGATACTCAAGCTGTTTTCAGGATTTCCATGCCTACAATCCCGGGAAACACGAGATAGACTCAGAAAACGCGGCTCCCTCCCTATACTTAAGAAACAAGTCCCAGAATTCCACCGGGACTCCAAATCCCAGAAACCCGCGCAGCAAAGCCATCCAGGAAGCATAGCGGGCTAGGCGCGGAAGCGACCAAGTACAAGAATGGGGGAATCAACCCTAAGCATGTGTGTCTCGTAGGTTCTTTTATGGGAACATTTCCATTTACAGGCTGCGTTTTAGAATTTCATACGAGAGTTTCTAAGAGCTCCCCCATTTCAGAGCGTCTTGGGGTAGGCCGGTGGATCCCGTTCCCGCTGCTACCTTCTCCTCCCCCGTGAGGATGAGAGCGCCGGGGCTCCGCGGCTCCTGCGCCCGCCCTGCCGCGGAATGCGGCCTTGGGAGCCAGCGTGGTGGGAGGGGCCGCGGCGGGAGGCGTGTTGCGCGGCGCGGCGGGAGGAGCGTCGGGGTTCGGGCTGTGGCGGCGAGGCGACCCTTCGCTCGGCGCCGCGGGCTAGGCGGGCGCGTCGGCGAGGCGGGCGGCCACGGGATCCCGACGGACTCGGGCGGCCAAGTCCGTCGCGGCGTCCGGCCCTGCCCCGGCCCCCTCGGCCTCCGGCGGCGAGGCGGGGGAGTGAGGAGATGCCGACCCAGAGGGACAGCAGCACTATGTCCCACACGGTCGCGGGCGGCGGCGGCGGGGACCATTCCCACCAGGTCCGGGTGAAAGCCTACTACCGCGGGTGAGTGGCCGCGCGGGGCGTGGGCGGGCTCGGCTCGGGCTGGCGGGCAAGCGTCTTGGCGGCGCGGCCCGAGCGATCGTGGGGGCGGCGAGGGGCGCGGTTGGTGGCACCCGGGACGGATGAGGTGTAGGTCGCCTAGGAGTCGGCGGAGAAGAGTAGGTGCACCCGAAGGGGAGAACAGATCAGCTGACGGAGAGATCTGCGACTCTTTCGGGGCCGGGTGGATTGAGGGTTTCGAGGGGAGCTTCTCTTCACCCACTGCGGTGGGTTCGGGAGCCTGGGCTGCTCCGGTTAGCTGGCTCTTTTCATCACCGACAGGCCTGAAGCCTCCGGTTTTGTAAATCAGGTTTATATTGTCCTTTGCCGTGGGAGAGTTGATGAAGTGAGTCCGGACTACGGTCGTATAGCCAGTATAGTAGTTAAACTTAATACTAAAGTCGCTGCTTTTTTAAAGGATGTGCACTGGCTCCTTAGATATGGTCAGAGTTCAGTGGTAAATGTGCTGATCCACGTTTTGGAAGCCCTTAGTTAGGGCGAGATACGGAAAGGTGCGACAACAGAGCTTTAAATCTTCTTTACTACTTGATTACCAAACGTCTAAACTAATGTGGCTGCCAAAAGTAATCCAGTTCTGAGATCATTGTGTTAAATAATTTTCTGTCATGACTTATCGTAAAGTTCTTCCCTTCCTTTGAATTCGGTTTGTGGCTTGAGATCATTTAGGAGGTGAAAGGCCAGCGTAGAGACTGGAGAGTAGGGATTAACAGAAGACCCAACTGCTTGTCTAGGCAGAAATAAATTGTTTTTAAAAACTTCAAGTACCACAAGGTTAAAAGTGCTGTGCGTGCTTTTACATTCCTGAGGGAATCAGTGCAGATATCAGACCTCCAGATTGCTTTCCTGTTTTCCTTTCAAAGAGAACTGGAGCTCCATATGTCTTAATGCTCAAGGCCTTAGGCTTGCTATCATTCAGCCTCTGTAATGTCGACTGACTTCAGGACTAATTTGTAGGACTTATAGTAGACATTGTTGCTTTTACTTAAAGCACAGGTAAGAGAGGTTTTGACTTTAAAACAATCCTCCCAAACACATTTTTCTTTACTTTTTCTTTGAATTTTTTTAAAAAGTTGATGGTTGTTGTAATAACAGCTTTAACCATTTTGGTTCATGGTCAGCCGTGAACAAACTTTGCAAGATTGAAAGAATCACACCCTCCTTCCATGAGCAAACCACACAACTTTTGATAATTTGAGAGATACTTTACTTTAGAACACTGGTTCTCACCCTTCCTAATTGGTTGTCCCTTTAATACAGTTCCTCCTGTGGTGATCCCCAACCATAAAATTATTTTCATTGCTACTTCACAACTGTAATTTTGCTATTGTTATCCATTATAATGTAAATATCTGTGTTTTCCGATGGTCTTATATGACCCCTGTGAAAGGGCCCTTTGACCTCCAGAGGGATTGTGACCCACAGGTTGAGAACTACTGCTTTAGAGTGGGTTCCATTTTCAAAGCTGACAGTTAGTTCATGGCTATTTAAGGTGTAGAGGATGAAATACAGTGGATTTTAAAGAAACTGATTATTGATAGGTTAACAAACGAGTCAATATGAATCCATGCACATAATAGGAAAGCACATATTGTGACCAGGTGTAAAATAAAGTGTGGCTTTTCACTGTCCATTCTCTACAGGCTCTGCTGTTGATGGTTAGTTTGTGGTTCTTCTGAAGGTTGCACTATTGTTCTAAAAGTTGCGTGTGTGGGGCTGGAGAGCTGGCTCAGCCACTAAGAACACTTGCTGTTCTTCCAGAGGACCCAAATTGGGTTTGAAGTACCTGGGTCAGGTGGCTCACAATTTCCTGTAACTCTAGTTCCATGGGACCCCATACCCTCTTCTGGCCACTATGGCACCCCCATACATGTGACACACACACATATACATAAATAGAAATAAATCTCAGAAGAGTTGCATTTATGTTTCTTGAGGTACCATCTTTAGATAGTATTTATTGATTACTTCCACTGAAAGATGAAAATTATAGTGTATTTAATTTTCTTTTTTGATTTTTCAAGACAAGGTTTTTTCATGTAGCTTTGGTGCCTGTCCTGGATCTTGCTTTGTAGACCAGGCTGGCCTCGAACCAACAGAGATTTGCCTGGCTCTGCCTCCAGAGTGCTGAGATTCAAGGCGTGCACCACTACCATCCTGCCTATAATTTTGTAACTATATACCTTCCGTCTCCTGTCTTGTGCGTCTCTCAGATTTTGGTTGTTTACCTATTGTTTTAGTTTTTACTTACTATACCTCACCTCCAGTAACTCAGTGAAAGAGCAAGGGATTGATGCTTTTTCGTTTTCCCCATATTTTTATTAGTTTGACAAGTGCAAATAGGCACATCATGTAAATAATTTCCAAAATTTCTTTGGAAAGAATCAGTGTGTTGACTCTAGAAACACAGGTATTCTGTAGGGATTTTCTTTATTTAGTGCTCCAATTATTAAAAAAGAGAATGAGAATATGGATATATGATTTTTCTGATTAAAATTTCTTGAAGCCATTCTAATTAATATTATCTTTTAAAATTTAGGAAATTTTACTGAAGACACAACTAACTGCATGTCTTTAGTGCTTTATAATCAATAGAAACATCCTAATACTACTTTTCCCCAAGCTTCCTCTACGGACAGCCTCAGTACTCTAAACTGTACCATTTTCTGTTCTCTGAGTCAGCCATTAAGATTATATGTTTATTAACAATAAACTAAACTGGTGGTTATATTACAGACAGCTGCTTATTAACATCGATGAGGCCAAAATGAGTCACTAGCAAGGATAGTTAATAAATAAGTTGGATAACAAGTCCCATACATGATTAGAAAGTAGACTCCTTTCCCTTCTATTGGGAAATAAAGGAGGGTTTGCATTTGAAAGTGTTTTGGGGGGCTGGGGATAAACTACCCAGTTGGTGGAGTGCTTGCCTACTGTGCATGAGGCCATCGGGTCCATCCCCAGCACTGCATAGACCTGCCCTGTGGGACACTGTGACCCACCACTTAGGAGTTAGAAGTAGGAGGGTCGGAGAGTGAGGTGGTCTTCACTTTGGATGCCTGGGTATGTGAAATTTTGTCTCAGCAACAAGAAAACTTTCTTTTCATTCGCGTTGAAAGACCTCTGTTGTGCAGCTTCACACTGCTTCGTCCTAACTGTGACTTTCCAGTGAAGGTTGAATCCATGAATGTCTTCAGTGAGTGAATTTCCCTCTCCTTTCAAGCACGGATCCGGTGTACTAGTCTGTTAGGTTTGATTTTGGGGGAAAGCTTGTCCTCCTAGACAGAAGAGGCATGCAATTTGACTTTTTCCTAGTTTTTAAAAGTAGATTTTTCTAATTTTTAAAGCACTGACCATCTGGTTTGACTGGAGACCAACTAAGAGTGCTTGTCTTGTGGTCTGCACCCCCTTCCCCCAACATGGGAACTCTTCAGTCAGTGGCCCTTTTCAATTGTTACATAGTGCTGTTGGAGGAAGAGAAACAGGTTTTTTTGGTTAGTGATAGATTGCCATTGTGTGCTTATCCTTATATAAAGGTACTTGTGGAATAGAATTTAACCAGGTAATGTCTGGGCTACTCATTTCTTTACATTGTATGTGTACAGGAGTTGGCAGAAAGCTTGTAAAAAGCACCTTTTAAGCCATTGTTGTTGACTGGTGATTACAGTCCAGAGGATTCCTTCAGTGCATATTAACTGTTTTCGGCAGTGCAGGGGATCATACTGGTTCTTGGAGCTGCCCTCCTACTGAGCTATGTCCACAGCTCAGGATTGACTCTGCACATTTGGAATGTAGAGCTGTTTGCATTTTTTCCCCTTACTGTGAACAAGTCCCGTCAGGTCTTGTTTTTAAGAGTATTGCAAAATTACTTTAGCTGTGTACTTTTCAACATTCGAGCTGAGGATGTAGTTCAGCTGGTGGAGTTCTTGCCTAGTGTGCACAAAGACCTGGGTTCGATCCAAGCACTACATTAAACCAAGTGTAGTGGTGCTTGCCTGTAATCCCAGTATTTAGTAAGCAGGGGGATTAGGACTTCTCAAACTCATCCTGGGCTACATAGTCATAGCTTGGAATGTGTCAGACCCTGTCTCAAAAAAAAAAAAAGAGGTGGGAATGGTGGAGTGGGATCCAGATTCATGGGGTAGTTGGCCCATAGCGTGGCCAAAGAGAAAAGAACCCTCCCAAGTCTTAACTTTGGTAACACTGAGATGGATGAATGGTTTGTTGGCACTGAGGACTGAAGCTGAGGAGTTGGAGAAATTGGTGAGGCCCGAGAAGCACATGCACACTGAGGGGCTGAAGGAGAAACCGAAGGAAACAACTGTTCAGAAAATTCTCCCCAGTGCCTACTCCTCCCCTCCTTGATAGTCTCTGGGTAATTGGCTGGCCTCAAACTCACTGATAACTGAGGCTGGCCTTGAACTCTCCATCCTCCAGGCTGTTCTGCCTGAGTGCTGGGATTACAAGATGTTTGGGAACACATTTTTCTGTGTGTTCTCTCTCCTTCCTTCCTTCCTTCCCTCCCTCCCTCTCTCCCTTCACAGCTCTCTCCTTCCCTTGGCCCCTTTTCTTACACAGCATCCCATGTAGCCCAGCCTGGCACCTAGCTTACTCTGTAGCAGAGGGTGGCCTTGAGCTTGTGGTTTTCCTACCTGTATCTCCCTAGAGGTGGAATAACAGGTGTGTGCCACCATACTCTGGTTTTACGCCATGCTGGTGCTCTAACCTAGGGTCTCTTGCATGCCAGGCAACCATTTCACCAAATAGCTGGTTTTCCAACCTGTTTTCCCTTCTAATTTGTTGATGGAACATTGGCATTTTGTCTGTTAAAGTTGCTAGGCATTTCTCAGTCTGTTGTTTATCTGAAGATTTTTAGTTTTGTGTAATTAAATCTGTTCCCCCCCCCCTTATATGTGGCTTCTTGGTTTGTTGTCTTAAGTAGATGTACTTCTCATTTATAGGTAGTCTACAGCTTTGTATTGTGCAGGTTTTAAGTAATCACCTCAATATTATATTTTGGGGTATAGTCATCAGTAGTTTTGTGATACAACTTATGTTTTAAAATTCTACTAACATTTTTTGAAAGAGGTCTTGTAGCTGGAGTTATCTCCAGTCCCGCCCAGGCCCGCAGCCACTCAGACCCAAATAAACACACAGAGACTTATATTACTTATAAACTGTATGGCTGTGGCAGGCTTCTTAATATCTAGTTCTTATATCTTAACCCATTTCTATTAATCTATAAGTTACCACGTGGCTCGTGGCTTACTGGTACTTTACATTTTACTTCTCATGGTGGCAGCTGGCAGTGTCTCCTGACTCAGTCTCCCACTTCCCAGAATTCTCCTCTCTCTTTGTCCTGCCTATACTTCCTGCCTGGCTACTGGCCAATCAGCACTTTATTTATTAACCAATCAGAGCAACACATTCACAGCATACAGATATCCACAGCAAGTCTTTCACTAATGGTTTGAAATAACTGTTACATACTGTATTTCTCACAATGTGCATAGATAACCGTTCTGTGCCATTGATTTGGGGAGAGATCTGCTTAGTACATGCCACAACTTGATTATTACAGGATATAATTTGATGTGCTTTACGAAGTCTTATTTATTTAATCTTCTATTCCCAGGGTTTTTGTTTTGGTTGAATATTGTGCATTTTACCAAGGATTTCTTGCTTTCACAAATGAGAACTTTTATTTCCTCTTACTTTGCATTGCCGTGACAAATATCTTAAGGAGTTGTGTCGGCTCATGCTCTCAGGGATCCTTTCATAATAATCTGATGGATACAACTTCAGGAAGGAGTTATGTTGGCTCATGGTCTCAGGGTGCTCTCATAATAATCTGACGGAAACAAGGAAGGAGTTGTGTCAGCTCATGGTCTCAGAGGGTTCAGCACATCATTTCTTGCCCCCCCCCCCCCCCCCCCCCCCCCCCCCCCCCCCCCCCCCCCCCCCCCCCCCCCCCCCCCCGTGTACTTGATTAAGACATCATGGTGGCAGATGCTCAGATGCTTGAGGCAAAGGACGGCTATTGACATCACAGTGGACCAAGAAGCACCGGCTCACTGTGACCTGCTTACTCTGGCCAGGCCTCACCTTCCAGTGTTTCCAGAACCTTACAAAACAGTGCCTGCAGCTGCGTACTAAACATTCAAACAGTGAACCTGTGGGGGACATTTCAGATTCAAACCGTATCTTTCTCATAGGCTTACTGTATCCTTTTTTAATTTTAATTGGAGTCTTTCTGCGTTGCCTTGACTGGTGTAGTATTCGTAGCCTCAAGTAATTCTCTTGCCTCAACTTCCCTAACAACCGGAATTACAGGGCATGCCATTGTGCTCAGCTTTATGTCCCTGCTCTTTTTGTTGTTTTTTAAAGATAGGGTCGCGCTGTGCAGCCTGGCTGGCCTGGAACCCACTATGTAGACCAGGCTGGCCTCAAACTCATAGAGATCTGCTGGAATTAAACAGGTGCACTACCAGCCTGGTCTGCAGAACAAGATCCAGGACAGGCACCAAAACTACATGGAGAAACTCTGTCTGGAAAAACCAAAAAAAAAAAAAAAAAAAAAAAAAAAAAGATTATTTAGGAGTTGGAGAGATGGCTCAGTGGTTAAGAGCACTGGCTGCTCTTCCAGAGGTCATGAGTTCAATTCCCAGCACCCACAAGGTAGCTCACAACCACCTGTAATGAGATCTGGTGCCCTTTTATGGCCTGCAGGGACACATGCAGACAGAACACTGTATACATAGTAAATAAATCAATCAAAAAAAAAAGAGGTGCACTGCCATGGCTGGGTACTACCAGCTTTTGTATGTTTAAACGGAACTGCCGTTTATTAATAACCGTTTCTTGGTTACCTGTCCTGGAGTCTGGAGGATGATGTCACTCATCTGACTGACAGTTTTGCTGCTCTTCCTCATCTTATTTTTCTTAACTATTTGGCTGGGACAGTGTTGGATTAGAGCAATGCTTTTCTCTTAATAAAATATAATTAGTAGTGAGAAATTTCATCAGCTACTTTTAAAAATGTTAACATATTACAGTTTCAGGAATTGTGGTTATATTGTACTTATTTTTTTTTAATGTTCGCAACAGTGCTCAGGGAGGTTTGACATTGTTTTCACTTTATAGGTAAGATTGAGGCTTAACTTTCAAAGAATTGGGCGTAACTTTCAAAGAATTCTTCCTTTTATGTGCTTGTTAACTTTGTGCTTTTTTTTTTTTTTGTCTATTTTTAAATTTCACTGTTGTTGCTTTTTTTTTTTTTTTTTTTTTTTTAAGAGGTTTATTTCGTGGGGTAACTTACAAGTAAAGGGATAGGTTACAGGGTTCGGGAGAGGTGGAGTGCAGAACTCAGCTCGGTCTACCTCCAGCATCAGGATCCAGGAACCAAGAGAGCCGGCACATCTGGATCTCCTCAGGTCTTTTGTTGCTGTTGTTTTTGTTTTTGTTTTTGGAGACGGGGTTTCTCTGTGTAGCTTTGCGCCTTTCCTGAAACTCGCTCTGTAGACCAGGCTGACCTCGAACTCACAGAGATCCGCCTGGCTCTGCCTCCCGAGTGCTGGGATTAAAGGCGTGCGCCACCACCGCCCGGCTATTTAAAGATTTTTTTATTTTATGTGTGATGTATGCCTGCATGTATGTATATGTCTCATGTTCATGTCTGGTGTCCGTGGAAGTCAGGAGAGTGTGGTAGACCCCTGGCATTGGAGTTACAGGTTGTGAGCCACCATGTGGGTGCTAGGAACTGAATCCTGGTCCTTTAGAGAAGAGCAACTGGTACTCTTAACCACTAAGCCTTCTCTCCAGATTATTTGCTTAATTTTTAAAATTAAGATTTAACAGAATTGGTCCATTATGGCATTTTCCTATAAATATGTCATTCTTTCTCATTGCCTCCCCCACTGCCCTCTGCCGTTCCCCTTCCCTCTCCTGCTGTCCTCTCCTGCTGTCCCCTCTCCTGCTGTCCCCTCTCCTGCTGTCCTCTCCTGCTGTCCTCTCTCCTGCTGTCCTCTCCTGCTGTCCTCTCCTGCTGTCCTCTCTCCTGCTGTCCTCTCTCCTGCTGTCCTCTCTCCTGCTGTCCTCTCTCCTGCTGTCCTCTCTCCTGCTGTCCTCCTCTGCCTCCTCCTGCTGTCCTCTCTCCTGCTGTCCTCTCTCCTGCTGTCCTCTCTCCTGCTGTCCTCTCTCCTGCTGTCCTCTCTCCTGCTGTCCTCTCCTGCTGTCCAATGCTGTCCTCTCTCCTGCTGTCCTCTCCTGCTGTCCTCTCCTGCTGTCCTCTCTCCTGCTGTCCTCTCTCCTGCTGTCCTCTCCTGCTGTCCTCTCTCCTGCTGTCCTCTCCCCTGCTGTCCTCTCTCTCTGCTGTCCTCTCCTGCTGTCCTCTCCTGCTGTCCTCTCTCCTGCTGTCCTCTCCTGCTGTCCTCTCTCCTGCTGTCCTCTCTCCTGCTGTCCTCTCTCCTGCTGTCCTCTCTCCCTGCTGTCCTCTCTCTGCTGTCCTCTCTCCTGCTGTCCTCTCTCCTGCTGTCCTCTCTCCTGCTGTCCTCTCTCCTGCTGTCCTTCTCTCCTGCTGTCCTCTCCTGCTGTCCTCTCCTGCTGTCCTCTCTCCTGCTGTCCTCTCTCCTGCTGTCCTCTCTCCTGCTGTCCTCTCTCCTGCTGTCCTCTCTCCTGCTGTCCTCTCTCCTGCTGTCCTCTCCTGCTGTCCTCTCTCCTGCTGTCCTCTCTCCTGCTGTCCTCTCTCCTGCTGTCCTCTCTCCTGCTGTCCTCTCCTGCTGTCCTCTCTCCTGCTGTCCTCTCCTGCTGTCCTCTCCTGCTGTCCTCTCTCCTGCTGTCCTCTCTCCTGCTGTCCTCTCTCCTGCTGTCCTCTCTCCTGCTGTCCTCTCCTGCTGTCCTCTCCTGCTGTCCTCTCTCCTGCTGTCCTCTCTCCTGCTGTCCTCTCTCCTGCTGTCCTCTCTCCTGCTGTCCTCTCCTGCTGTCCTCTCCTGCTGTCCTCTCTCCTGCTGTCCTCTCTCCTGCTGTCCTCTCTCCTGCTGTCCTCTCCTGCTGTCCTCTCTCCTGCTGTCCTCTCTCCTGCTGTCCTCTCTCCTGCTGTCCTCTCTCCTGCTGTCCTCTCCTGCTGTCCTCTCTCCTGCTGTCCTCTCTCCTGCTGTCCTCTCTCCTGCTGTCCTCTCCTGCTGTCCTCTCCTGCTGTCCTCTCTCCTGCTGTCCTCTCCTGCTGTCCTCTCCTGCTGTCCCCTCCTTGAGCCACTGCCTTCTCTCTCATGGTCCGCTCTCTACTTTCATGACACACACCACTCCACAGCCATAAATAGATTAAAAAACAATCTTCATATGAGAGAAAAGAACATGTATGTGCTGCTGTCTCTGCGGTGTGCTGACTTGCTCTCCTTTAGGTCCGTACCCACTTGTGGTAGTTGGCTTTTGAGTTGTTGAGGAGCACACCCATGGATATCCATGGCAGCACACCAGTCCATGGTCCCACTAGTGTAAGGCTTCTTCCTCCCCACACCCTGACAGTTTGTTGTTGTTTGTTTTTTTTAATTGATTAATTTGTTGTTGTTTTGTTTTTTGAGACAGGGTTTCTCTTTGTAGCTGTGGCTGTCCTGGAACTTGCTCTGTAGCTCAGGCTGGCTTTGAATTCACAGAGGTCCACCTTCCTGTGCCTGCTGAATGCTGGGTAATTTATTTATTTGTATTTTATGTGTGTGAGTGTTTTGCCTGCATGAGCCCATGGAGGTCAGAAGAGGTTGTCAGATCCCCTGGAACCGTGTGGGTGCTGAGACCCAAACCCAGGACCTCTGCAAGATCAACAAGGGCTCTTCCCCACTGAGCATGTCTCCGGCCCTGTGCTTGTCTTCTTGATGGTGGCCATGCTGACTGGGGTGCCTGGGATCTCAAAGTAGTTTTCGTTTTCCTGATAGCTGAGCATGTTGCTCACTTTCCATGAATTTATTGGTCATTCTGATTTCTCCTGAGAGCTGTCTGTTCAGTTCATTAGCCCATTTATTGATGGGGTGATTTTCTTGAAGTTTAAATTTTTGTTGTTCCTTCCGTGTTCTAGATATTACTCTCCTGACCGATGTGTTGTCAACAAACAGCAAAGTTGTTTTTCCCTGTTCTGTGGGCTGTCTTTACTCTGGCGATTGCTTCCTTTGCCGAAGAGGAGGTTTTTAATTTCATGTATTCCTGCCTATCATTTCTTGGGACTATTCCTGTGTTATTGGAGTCTGTTTCAGAAAGTCCTTGCTTTGCCTATATTTTGAAGTCTTTTTCTGTAACGTTTCCAGAGTTTCAGGTCTGCCATTAAGGTATTTGATCCATTTTGAATTAATTTCAAAATGATTACATTTATTTTTTGTCTATGCAGCGTGTGTGTGTGTGTGTGTGTGTGTGTGTGTGTGTGTGTGTGTGTGTGTGTGTGTAGGGGGCACACATGCTTTGGTGGATGTGTGAAGGTCAGCAGACAACTTTTAGGAGTTAGTTCTCTTTACCATGTGGGTTCTGAAGATCGAATTCAGGCCCTCAGACTTTCAGCAAGCCCTTTTACTTGCTGAACCATCTCACTGGTCTCCATTTTCAATTGATTTTTAGGCAGAATTACAGATAGGGATCTTATTTTAGTTTTCTACTATGTACTATATATTACTGTATACTAAATGTGGAAACCAGTTTTTCCCAGTGCCATTTTTAAAATCTTATTTTTAAAGTATAATTACATCATCTATCCCCCTTCTCTCTACTCCCTCCAGCCACTACTGTTTCCCTCACCTCGTGCTCCTTCTCCAATCCATGATCTATTTTTCTTTGTTACTGTTACACACGCACACTCACACATGAACACACACATATGCAGGTCTCAGCGTATATAAATGCCTAAATATGTAACTAGAACCTGCTGAATCTGTTTAGTGTTCCTTGTATGTATATGGGTGCAGGGCTGACCACTTTGTTTTGGATAACCAATTAGGGGCTCATCCTTGGAAAGACTTAATTTGACCGTCTCAGCAGTCCTTAATTGCCTGTAGTTCTTTGTCTTCAGTGGGTTCGGGCAAGGTACCCCTCCTCCACGTCAGCATGTCTGTTGGTGGTGTCCTTAGGACTTGTTTGGTCAGCCCTGTTATTGCAGGTGTGGTGGGCTTAGCTTCCCTGTCATTTCTAGGAAACAGTCTCCAGCAGCTCCTGGTCCTCTGGATCTTAGAATCTTCCTCCTCTGCCTCTTCCTGTGGTGTTCCTTGAGCCTTAGGCCCAGCACCATTTGTTAGAGGCTATCCTCTCCTCCTGTGTGCTTTTGACCCTTTTGTCAAGAATTAGGTGGCAGTGCTGTGTGAGCTCCTTTGTGTTCTGTGTGGTGTCCTGCTGATGTGCGTGTGGTTTTGTGACTGTGGCTCCGTGGTATATAACTTGGACAGGTGCTGTCGTACCTCCATCATCACTCTGTCTGTGGGATTTTGTGTTTCCATAGGAACTTCAGGATTGTCATTTCTAGTTGTATGAAGAAATGTAACTGGAATTGGTGCGAATTCTGTTGAATCTAGAGATGATTTTGGTAATATAGCCATCTTCTCTTTATTAATTCTGCCAACCCATGAAGATGGAAGGACCCCTTCCATCTTCTCACGTCATCTTCAGGGCCTTCGTTTTTGCTGTAAAGTCTTTCACTTAAATTTTTCTCAGGATTATTTAGTTATTTATTTAGAAGCTACTGTGAATGGGATTTTTTTTTCCTACAGATTTATTTCTGGGCAAGTTTACTGGTATATGGAAAAACTACTGATTGTTTTTTCAGTCCTCCTGCTTTGCTGTGAGAATGCTATCATGATAGGATGTTGACTCTGCTTTCCTGTCTGTCACTTTTCCCGTCTTAGGCTCTGGCTTAAAGATGGAATACTGTTGAGTAGGAACGGTGAGAGTGGGCATGTTTGTCGTGCTTTTCCTTTTAGAAAATGCTCTCAGTTTTTCCCCATTTAGTATGACATTGGCTATAGGTTGGTCATATACAGCCCTCCATCTTTTCTTGTTTATTTGTGTGTGTGGTGTATGTGTGAGTGTGTGTATGTGAGGGTGTGCCTGCCTGTGCATGTGCACGCGGAGCTGATGATGTTGATGATGTTGATGATCTTCCTCGATTGCTCTCCTCCTCATTTCTGAGACTCGATTGCTCTCCTCCTCATCTCTGAGGCTGGGTCTTACTGAACCTGGGGCTTGCCTTTTTGGCGGGGCAGCGAACCCTTGGACCCTCCTGCCTCTCTCTCCTTGGTCCCCATCTCCATGACACTGCAGTTACAGGTACTTGCTGCCATGCTCAGGTTTTTTGATTTTCTTCTCAAGATAGGATTTCTCTGTGTAGCCCTGGCTGTCCTGAACTCACTCTGTAGACCAGGCAGGCCTTGAACTCAGAGATCTGCCTGCCTCTGCCTCCCGAGTGCTGGGATTAAAGGCGTGCACCTCCACTGCCTGGCTTTTTTTGTTTGTTTTTCTTTTAGTATTTATTTATTCTTATTTCATTAGCATTGGTGTTTTACCTGCCTGTGTGTCTGTATGAGGGTGTTGGATCCCCTGAAACTGGAGTTACTAGACAGTTGTGAGCTGCCATGTGGGTGCTGGGAATTGAACCTGGGTCTCTTGGAAGAATAGCCAGTGCTCTTAACCACTGAACCATCTGTCCAGCCCTTGTTTATTTTCTTAATGTAGGTGCTGGGTCCTGAAATTCAGGTCCTCGTGCTTGCATGGCAAACATCCACTGAGCCGTCTTCACAGACCCCATTTACAGGCTTTATGTTGAGATACGTTTCTTCTGTTTCTCGTCCCCTTAAGGCTTTTATCTTCAAGGTGTGTTGAACTTTGATGAAGTCCTTTTTTGCATCTATTGAGATAATCATGTGATTTCTGCCCTTAATTCTACTTGTATTATAGTTAATAATTTGTGTGTGTTGAACCAATATTGCATGCTTGGGATGGAACCAGCTTGGTGATGGTATCTGATCTTATGTGTCCTTAATTTGGTATACACGTATTTTGTTGGGGATTTTTGTGTCTGTGTTCATCAGGGAAAGCGGTCTGTAATCTTCGTTTGTTGTGTCCTTATCTGGTATGGCTACCAGGATAGCACTGGCTTCCTTTTCCATTCTGTGAACGGATTTTAAGAGTGGAGGGTAGCCCTTCCTTAGAGGTTTGATAGACTCAAGCAGTGAGTCTGTCCAGTCCTAAGCTCTTCTTTGTGGGAGAACTTTTATCACTGCTCCGGTCTGTGGTGAAGTTGTTATGTCTTCTTGATTTCATTTGGTTAGGTCAGATGTGTCCAGTTAGTCATTTCTTCTACGTTTTCCAACTTTTCTGAGTGTGTGTTTCAAAGTATTCTCTAATTATCCTCTGCATTTCTACTGGAGCCTTTAAAAAACAATGCTCCTTTCTATCTCAGCTTTATTAATTTGAGTCTTTGGGTTAGTTTGGCTAGAGGTTGTCAATCTTCTTTATTTTTTCTGAGAATCAACTTTTTGTTCAATTGATTCTGTGTATTATTTTTTGGGTCTCTATTAATTTATGTCCTGTTCTTTATTATTTGTTCAGTCGATTCTATGTATTATTTTTGGGTCTCTATATTTATGTCCTGATCTTTATTATTTGTTCAATCGATTCTATGTATTATTTTTGGGGTCTCTATATTAATGTCCTGATCTTTATTATTTGTTGCTGTCTGTTTTCTGCTTTTAGGTTTGCTGTGTTTTTTCCCCTTCAAAAGCCCTGCGTATATCATTCGGTTATGTATTTGAGATTGTTCTGATTTTTTTTTAACATAATTTTTTGTAGTTGGTTCTTTGGGAATTTCATATCGCGCACCCCAATCTCACCCATCTCCCAATCCCTCCACATCCACTCCTCACACTTATAATGTTCCCCCCACAGGCAAACTAAAAAAGAAATAATAAAAATAAGATAAAGATTTAAAAAATACAAGAAAAATAAAAATAAAAAATACAAATACGAATATCAGCTTCTATTAAAACAAACCAGCAAGCCGGGCAGTGGTGGCACATGCCTTAAATCCCAGCGCTTGGGAGGCAGAGGCAGGAGGATCTCTGTGAGTTAGAGGCCAGCCTGGTCTACAGAGGGAGTTCCAGGACAGGCTCTAAAGTTACACAGAGAAACTCTGCCTCAAAAAACAAAACAAAAGAAAACAAAAAACCAACAAGAAACAGATGAGGAAACAAACCAACCCCCAGACACTTGGCTCCTCCATCTTTGCTTCTCCATCACCTCTTCGTTTGTTTTAGTGGCCCTGGGAGCTGCTATGTATCATCCTTTTGTCCAAACAGCTTTTCTTGCAAATGTTCATTGTGTAATGAATGTGTTATTGGTCAAGTTCAAGGCCTCTGGCCTCAGGCACACCATCAACACTGGACCCCCACAGAAATTCCCTGGACATCCTACTGTTGCCCTGAGCCATGTAGACCCTAGGTCATGGCTCTGCAGGCCCAGTCCCTTCACACATTCCAGCAAGTCATAGATGGCAATGGTAGATGTTGGGGTGTGCTACTACCTCAAAGCCCTGGATATGTGCCTGGGTGGCAGCTGAATTGATCAGTCCAGGCCACTGGGACCACCCCCTCCAGTGAGGGGTGGGGCCAACTTGCCTAGGGGCCTGCTTTCCCAAGTGTGGGAGGGCTAACTCTCCCGCACCCATGGTGAGGGGTAGGGACAGCCTTTCCAAGTATGAGGGTGAGGGTTGGGAGGGCAGCAGCTCTCTTATGAGGGGTGGGGCCAGCTTTCCTATGCCAGAGTCATTGGAGTCCATTATCCCAGGGCTGGTGAGAGATGGGATCAAATTTTCCTGGGCCAATGAGGGGCCGGGCCCGCTCAGCAAGGCCTTCGGTACTTAAACTCATGCTTCGATACATGGATCACATGGGACCCTGTGGTAGCACAGGCAGTGGACATCAATACAACTGTGGCAGGACCACGGAGCCAAACATGGCCCTCAGCAGCAGCTTGGGCCCAGATAAGTATGGGTCCAGCAACAGCATGGTCCCTGGACTCCATCATGGTCCCAGGTGGTGGTAGTGACCCTAAGCAATCAATGGTAACTGGAGCCATGGACCTCAGCACAGACCCTGGCTGCTGTAGGGCCATGGATCCAGTCATGGTCCCAGCTACAGCTTGGCCGGGATGTCAATATGCCACCCCCCCCACCCCGGGTATACCGATCTGTTTGGCCCCTACGGCAGCATGATCCTCGGGAACCAATGGGACCTCAGGTGTTGGCCCATATCCCAGGCATCTGCATTGCCTTCAGTGGTAAAGGACATCAACACAGACCCCAGTTGCTGTGGGGCCATGGACCCAGAGGTGACCCTGCGCAGTAACCCGGCCCTTGGACGACTCCATGGCTACAGGGGGCAGCGCAGGCCACTCAGATCGGCAAGGCCCTGGAAGCTGCAGGGCCCTTGAAGCCCCAACATGGTTACAGGTGGTTACCCAGAAGCCAGCCACCCTTTTGGTCTTTCGTGAGAACCTGGGCCATGGACATCAACATAGACCCCAGCTGTGGTAGAACCCAGACATGATCCTCAGCAGCCTCTTGGGCCTAGATATCACTGTGGCCCCAGGTAACTGCACAGGCCCATCAGATTGGCATCGCCCTGGCTGCGAGGTGGCCCTTGGACAACATGGACCCAGGTGACTGCCCAGACCTCGTGCATCCGCATGGCCTTCAATGGTACCAGGAGCCATGAATATCAGCACAGACCCTGGTGCAGTAGGGCCATGGACCCAGACATGGCCCATGGCTGCAGCCCATGCCTGGGCATGAATGCCACTGTGGCCCCAGGTGGCAGCCCAGTTTACCTCAATCTGTATGGCCCTGGTGGCAGCATGACCCTCAGGCACCAGTATGGCTTCCGGTAACTTGGGCATCAGCATCACCCTCAGTAGTAACATGAGCCACTGACATCAACACAGACCCTGGCTGTGGGAGGGCCATGGATCCAGACATGGCCCCTGGCAGCAGCTCAGTCCCAGTCGACACCCTGGACACTGGTGGCAGTGAAGTCTACTCAGATCAGCATGGCCCTGGCCACAGCATGGCCCTTGGTCGGCAACATGGCCACAGGTGGCAGCCCAGAGCCAGACATCCATATGGCCGGCTATGGCAGTAACTAGGGCCACGGGACATCAACACAGATCCCACTGCAGTAGGACCACAGACCCAGACATGGCCCTCAGCAGCATCCCAGGTCCCGCCCAATGCCACCATATTCCTGGATGGCAGCATAGGCCACTCAGATCAGCATCACCCCGCTGCAGGGTGGCCCTCGGGCCCCATGTGAGGGCCCAGACCCTGGGCTCCCACCCAATCCTCGATGGTAACAGGCACCTTGGATATCAGCACAGACCATGCTGCTGTAGGGCCACATTGTTCTGATTTATGATGTAAGTTTTCATGGCTGCTGACTGCCTTAGGTATTTTCTGGAGGTTCTGGTAAATTGTGCTTTCAGTTTCGTTTGAGTGGAGGAATTTTTTTTTTTAATTTTTTTTTTTTTTTTTTTGGTTTTTCGAGACAGGGTTTCTCTGTGTAGCTTTGCGCCTTTCCTGGAACTCACTTGGTAGTCCAGGCTGGCCTCGAACTCGCAGAGATCCGCCTGGCTCTGCCTCCCGAGTGCTGGGATTAAAGGCGTGCGCCACCACCGCCCGGCTTTTTTTAATTTTTTATTTTTATTTTGCAATACAATTCAGTTCTACATATCAGCCACGGTTTCCCTTGTTCTCCCCCCTCCCACCCCCCTCACCTTCCCCCCAGCCCACCCCCCATTCCCACCTCCTCCAGGGCAAAGCCTCCCCCGCGGACTGAGATCAACCTGGTAGACTCAGTTCAGGTAGGTCCAGTCCCCTCCTCCCAGGCCGAGCCAAGCGTCCCTGCATAGGCCCCAGGTTTCAAACAGCCGACTCATGCAATGAGCACAGGACCCGGTCCCACTGCCTGGATGCCTCCCAAACAGATCAAGCCAATCAACTGTCTCATCCATTCAGAGGGCCTGATCCAGTTGGTGACCCCTCAGCCATTGGTTCATAGTTCATGTGTTTCCATTCTTTTGCTATTTGTCCCTGTGCTTTATCCAACCTTGGTCTCAACAATTCTCGCTCATATAAACCCTCCTCATTCTCGCTAATTGGACTCCCAGAGATCCACCCGGGGCCTAGTCATGGATCTCTGCATCCAGATCCCTCAGTAGTTGGATGAGGTTTCTAGCACGACAATTAGGGTGTTTGGTCATCCCATCACCAGAGTAGGTCAGTTCGGGCTGTCTCTCGACCATTGCCAGCAGTCTGTTGTGTGGATATCTTTGTGGATTTCTGTGGGCCTCTCTAGCACTTTGCTTCTTCCTATTCTCATGTGGTCTTCATTTACCATGGTCTCCTATTCCTTGTTCTCCCTCTCTGTTCTTGATCCAGCTGGGATCTCCCACTCCCCCAAGCTCTCTTTCCCTCGACCCTTGCCCTTCACTACCCCCACTCATGTCCAGGCTGTTCATGTAGATCTCATTCCATTTCTCTGTCATTGGGCGATCCCCGTGTCTTTCTTGGGGTCCTGTTTTCCAGGTAGCCTCCCTGGTGATGTGAGTAGCAGTCCAGTCATCCTTGTTCCACATCTAGTATCCTCCTATGAGTGAGTACATACCATGTTTGTCTTTCTGAGTCTGGGTTACCTCACTCAGGATGATTTTTTCTAGATCCATCCATTTGTCTGCAAACCTCATGATGTCATTGTTTTTCTCTGCTGAATAGTATTCCATTGTGTATATGTACCACATTTTGTTTATCCATTCTTCAGTTGAAGGGCATCTAGGTTGTTTCCATGTTCTGGCTATTACAAACAATGCTGATATGAACATAGCTGAACAAGTGCTCTTGTGGTGTGGTTGAGCATTCCTTGGGTATATGCCCAAGAGTGGTATAGCTGGATCTTGGGGGAGATGGATTTCCAATTTTCTAAGAAAGCGCCATATTGATTTCCAAAGTGGTTGTACAAGCTTGCATTCCCACCAGCAGTGGAGGAGAGTTCCCCTAGCTCCACATCCTCTCCAGCATAAGGTGTCTTCAGTGTTTTTGATCTTAGCCATTCTGACAGGCGTAAGGTGGTATCTCAGAGTTGTTTTGATTTGCATTTCCCTGATGATTAGGGATGTTGAGCAATTTCTTAAATGTCTTTCGGCCATTTGAGTTTCCTCTGTTGAGAATTCTCTGTTTAGTTCTATAGCCCATTTCTTAATTGGACTGTTGGGCATTTTGATGTCTAATTTCTTGAGTTCCTTATATATTCTGGATATCAGTCCTCTGTCAGATGTGAGGTTGGTGAAGACCTTTTCCCATTCTGTAGGCTGTCGCTTTGCCTTGTTGACCGTATCCTTTGCTCTACAAAAGCTTCTCAGTTTCAAGAGGTCGAGTGGAGGAATTTTTAAACATCACCTTGATTTCCTCAGTATCTCACTGATCATACAAGAGTATATTGTTCAGTCTTCAAGTAATTGAGTAGTTTTTGTAATTTCTCTTGCTACTAATTTCTGGTTTCTTCCATATGATATGAAAAGAGAAATACTTCGCCTTTTCTAAGACTTGCTGTGGTCTAGATTATGGTCCATTTTAGGGAAGGTGTGCGGACTGCTGAGAATGTGTTTCTTCTCTGTTGGACGGACTAGTCTGGACATCTGTGAAGTCCATTTGTTCTGTAGTCTACTTTAACTGAAGTTTATTGGTTGCTTTTCATTTGGATGACCGCTCTAAAGATGAGTTTGGGGTACTGAAGTCACCCTCTACTATTGTATCAGGATTTCTGGGATCTTTTAAGTACAATAGGGTTTTTTTTTTTTAAATTGGGAGCCCTGGTATTTAGTGCATATGTATACAAATTTTACATATTCTGTGTGTGTGCATAGATGTGGGCATGTGCCACAATACATGTGTAGACAACATTGGGTGTAGATGTAACCAACCATCTTATCAAATAAGAAATACAGAGCCAATTCAGAGAAGAAAGCCAAGAGGTCAGAGCTAAGAGCCTCACCCTTCCTGCTTCAATGATCCTCTTCAGTCAAGAGAGCTCTCCGAAAGAGACCTACTTCCTGTGTGTATGTCTTTATATACTCTAGCTGTTCTGCCTTCTCATTGGTTGTAAACCCAAACATGTGACTGCCTCGTCACTGCCTGTATGTACCGCCCTCCAGGTCCTTAAAGGCGTGCGCCACCGCCGACACGCACTTGCTATGACTCTAATAGCTCTGACCCCCAGGCAACTTTATTTATTAACATACAATTAAAATCACATTTCAGTACAAGTAAAATACCACCACAATTGGGTGTCAGTAGTAACTTTCAACCTCATTGGTGACAGGTGCCCCCCTTTTCTGTGTGTGTGTGTGTGTGTGTGTGTGTGTGTGTGTGTAGCCCTGGCTGCCTTGGAACTCACTATGTAGACCTGACTGGTTTTGAACTCACACAAGATCCACCTGCCTCTGCTTCCCAAGTGCTGGGATTAAAGGCATGCTTTACTAAGCCTAGAAAGACAGGGTCTCTTTATCACTCCTATGTACCCCGGATCCTGCCAGCTTCCAGATGTCTTCCCATCTCCCCTCCCATGTCTTACCTTGACCTGCTTTAGGTGGGTCTGGGGATTTGAATTTGGGTCTTATGAGTCATCTCCCCTAGTCTGTTGCCTAACTTGGAAGGCATCGATGGGCTTTTGAATAATTACTAACTGTGAGATTACATGACTCTTCTCTGTCCAGTGGTTCTACCATCTGTGGTTAATCCTGCCCAGGCAATTATTATAAATTAAATAAAGTTCAAATATTTTCTAAATAATCTGTGTATTTCAGAAGAAAAGTTTATGTTTCAACAGCAGAACTCAGTGTTGCTTCTTCTTGGCTTTACTTTTAAAATCATCCCTGAGGAAGCTTTAGATTTTATATTCCAGAAAACAAGATCATTGGATTCCTAAACAGTTGTCTTCTGGAGCCCACTAACAAAATTAATGATGCCCCCCCTTTTTTTTCCTTTAAAAATTAAGTAAAACTGTATCTAAATTTGCCACTTAGGGACTCTATGGTAAAACACTGATCTGTTGACCATCAATAAAGTAATTTATGTTAAGGACAGAGCAAAACCAGAAAAATTCTGTGAGTGTACTGTTTGCACCTTTTGAATGCATGCCATCCTCAGCTCATTTTGAACTTGGTTTTGTAATTGGGGTCTGGTAATTGTGCGGTGTTGTAAACACAGTTCTTTCCCCAGTAGAGAAGTGTTTACACAAACGTTCCTTAAATGCTTTCATGCCTGGAACTTAAGGAATGGCAGTTGGTAAACCACCCCCTTCTCTTAGTCTCTTAAGGAAATATGCACTTTGGCTTTTTAAATATTACACAGATATTTCCCCAGGTGTCATGATCCCTAGATACAATCCTCTTACTTGGGAGGCTAAGGCAGGAGGATGAAGAGTTCAAAGCCAGCCTGGCTTGTGTAGTAAGACGTTCTTTCAAAAGCCAAAAAATAAGTTTCAGTTTTAATGTTCTGCTATTCTTTTTTTTAAACTCAGGAAAAGTAAAGTTTCAGAAAACTCGTGTGTATGTGTGTGTACACGTGTGTGCTTGTATCTGTATTGACTTTAATTCTATGTGGAATTTAATGAAGAAGCCGTTTTAAAGATTTATTTTTATTTTCTGTGTATGAGTGTTTTACCTGTATGTATGTCTTATGTGTCTGTGCACTACATGTGTATATGCCCTTGGAGACCAGAAAAGGGTGTTGGACCCCCTGGACATGAGTTACAGACCGTTGTTTACCGCCATGTTGGTTCTGGAAATTGAACCCAGAGCTAGTACTTAACCACAGAGCCGTCTCTGCAGCTTAGGAAGTCGTATTTTGTTACTGATAGTATTTTTCCAATAAAGATAATTTGCTTTTAGTGAAGATAACTTTAGTTTTTTTCTTTGCCACAAAAATTCTTTAGAAGCCTTTTTTTCTCTTCTACTTTAATTCTGAACTACATTTTCCCAGCCATTACGGCCGACTAGTAACCTGGAAGGTACTTTGAAACAGTGCTTTGAGGCAAGCGGCTCTCTGCTAATGTCATTAGAAGAAGGACCATGATTACTTGTTTGGTTGGTTGGTTGGTTGGTTGGTTGGTTGGTTTTTCGAGACAGGGTTTCTCTGTGTTGTTTTGGTACCTGTCCTGGAACTCGCTCTGTAGACCGGGCTGGCCTTAAACTCACAGAGCTCCGCCTGGCTCTACTGGGATTGAAGGCGTGCGCTGCCGCTGCCCGGCATGCTGTTATTTTTGAGATAGGTTCCCACTTGAACTTCTGACCCTCCTGCCTTTGCCTCTTGAGTGCTTAGATTACAGGTGTGCACCCCCAAGCCTGGTTTACACACACAGTGCTGGGGATCAGATTCAGACATCCTGTGGGCTAGACAAACCCAGTACCTGCCGAGCTATAGCCCTGGAATTGTGTGTGTGCTTGACTTGTTTATTTTGCCATACATAATGTCCTCAGGGCTTGTCCATGCTATATACTATGTATAATTTCTTTTTGATTCTGAAGGATAGCCCATTGTATGTGTATACCACACTTGCCCCCACACTGTGGATAGATGCTTGTGTCCTTCCAGCTCTTGGTTGTTATGAATAATGCTGCTGTGAATACAGGAGTGCAATTTTTTTTGAGGCTATTGTGGAAGGTATTTCTTTTTCAGTCAGTTTGCCATTTGTATATATGCCATTTGTATACTGATTTATGTGTGTTAATTTTGTATCTTGCACTTTGCTGAAAGTGTTTATCAACTGTAGAAGTTCTTGGTGGAGTTGTTAAGGTAATATACTGCAATGGTCTGAATATTTGTGTCCCCCCGAGTCCACGTTTTAGAAGGTGGGGGTCTACTGGAAGTTGCCTTGCCTCTGGTGAAAGGGATTAGTACCTTGGTGAAGTGACCTAGACTAGTCCTTTGGAGGACACAACTAGAAGTTGCAAGTCTTTGAAACAGAAGTTGAGGCTGAGCAGGCAGTAAATCTACAGTGCCTTCATCTTGGACTTCTGTCTCCGGGATGGACAGATGGACATATATTCATTCCTGTTGTGTGTGAGGTCTCTCAGGTGTGGAATTTATTAAATCAAACTGAAAGAAACAAGACATACATTGTCTGGCATCTGCTATGGAAAGCCATAGTTCAGGGTCTGAGCATGGGTAAGGGTTATTTGGGAGTAACAGTTATGGAAGAGAAGGGAGAAGGAGGCTCTGGGAATCTGTTTGTGCTTCTGTAACAGTGTTCTAGATACACAGTCTACAAAGAACAGTCATGGCTCAGTCCAGAAGCTGGAAGGTATGACACAAAGAAATTTGGTGTCTAGTTCAAGGTCTGATTTCTCTATCCAGGATGGCTCCATTTGGCTCTGTTCTCCAACGAAGTAGGGCACAGAAAAGGGCCAGGAAATCCTGCATAACTTAATCACTTTTCCTAGAGGCCCACTTCTCCCCCCACCCCCTTTTTGGGGCAGGTTTTCACTATATAGCTCTGGCTTGCTCAGAACTCGCTCTGGCTGGCCTTGAACTCAGAGATTCACCTGCCTCTACTTAGTGAGATTGAAGGCCTGCACCACCATGCCCAGCACGGCCCCTCTTCTTACTATCACCACAGTGGAGATACTAAGTTACACCATGAATTTTCGAGAGGACACAGTCTAGACAGAGCACAGGCTTAGGTAGAAAAAACCAAGCTGCCCTGACATTGACACTGAAATCTCAGCATCCCCAGACCTTCACAGGAGGAGTTGTGCAACTAGGACCTTCGTATTCCATAAGGTTGCTTGGAGAATGGGGTGTATCTGTGTGTCTGTAGGCAAGCAGTCAGGTCTTTGAGGGGCTGATAACAGGAGATGGTCCAATGACAGCCACGGAGACCATCAGTTTTCCATCACGGTGGGGTGTGCTAGTGCTGAGGAGAGCAGCTGGGAGCACAGCATCAGTCACAGCCTTGTTTAGATTAGGACTCCATATACTGTCGTGACCCTGTGTTTTGTCTTTTAAAACCTGTCAGATGGGACTTAACGTTTAGATTGACAATTATAAAGTTTGAATAAGATATGATTGTTTAAATGTGTGCATATTGTCTTCTAAAGCCAGATATGGTGGCCCACACCAGTAGTCCTAGGACCCAGGAGGCAGAGGCAGGCATATCTCTGTGAGTTCGAGGCCAGTGTAGTTTACCGAGCAACTTCCAGGACAGCCAGGGCTGAGACCCGATCATAAAGAAACAAGACAGAGCCAGGCAGTGGTGGCGCACGCCTTTAATCCCAGCACTCGGGAGACAGAGCCAGGCAGAACTCTGTGAGTTCGAGGCCAGCCTGGGCTACCAAGTGAGTTCCAGGAAAGGCGCAAAGCTGCACAGAGAAACCCTGTCTCGAAAAAACCAAAAAGATAGATAGATAGATAGATAGATAGATAGATAGATAGATAGATACAGTACAAAATGTTCTGTGAATGTTTATATTAAAAAATGTATTCCTTTGTCAAAGGTGTGTATTTGATGGAAAATGGTTTTCTATAGGAACTTTTTTAATTACATACATTCTTACAGTACAAAATACTTGACCCCTGTTGTGTTAATAGTAACATGAAGCCGGGTGGTGGTGATGCACACCTTTAATCCCAGCACTCAGGAGGCAGAGGCAGGTGGATTTCTGTGAGTTTAAGGCCAGTCTGATCTACAAATTGAGTTCCAGGACAGCCAGGAATGTTACACAGAGATACCCTGTCACCAAAAACAAACAAACAAACAAAAACCCAAATAGTAGTAGGAATATATTTACTCATCCAAGAAGTTTAGCTTTTAGTTGTTCATTACTTATTTGTAGATGTGTTAACAATATGCAAATTAAGAAGACTGTAAGACAGATTTACAGTTTTAAGATACTGTGTGGTTGGCAAATGAAATAGACTGTAATGTTGATAGTGCTTCTCTCTCTCTCTCTACGTAAACTGAGCCTTAAATTAAGGGCCTGTCAGGGTTAGACTGTGTAACCGAGATCTGAAGTATGTGGGGTTGTCGGTGAACCAGCATCTGTAGTAGTTATGCACATGGGCCGTATGAACCAGTGGGGAAGGAAGTTAGAACAAGATCTAGATTCTTAAACGTCCAGTTGTAACCACACGACATATGTGTGTGGAGACAGAGTGAAGCATAGAAAGGTCACGACCTTTGGAATATCACCGAGAATGTCTTGTGCCAAAATGCAGAGAGGAGGAGACTTTGGAACACTCAGTTCCAAGATGGGATGTCTTTATCAACCCCTTCCTTCAGGGTTCAGGGATCTGTGTGGAGGAGGAGGCAGAAAGGTTGTAAGAGCCAGAGGTGGTGGATGACTCCAAGGAACTCATGTTTTCATCTACAACAGGACTGATAGAGACACACAGAGTCTCAGCACTGAGAAGGGGAGTGGACACAAAGCCCCACCCCTAACCAAGAAGCTGTTTGCAGTGGGTAACTTTTGGGAAAGGGAAAATTAGTTTTCTCCAATGGAGGAGTATTGCCATGGGATATATCAGCCACACTCCAGGGCAGGTCCCATGCCTAGGAGTAGCTGGACAAACAAAATGTACGCCATGATTGGTTTTTGTGGACTTTTTGTTTTAGTATTTCATCTTATTGTTTTTCTTGTTTTGATTTTTGGTTTTTTTATTTTGTTGTTTTGAAATGAGAGAGAAAACGTGAAGTTAGGTGGGGAGGATCTGGCAAGCGGAGGAAGGGAAACATGATTAAAATGTATATGAAAAAATTATTTTTCTCTGATTGAAAATAGATTTTTTCATATAGTATATTTTGATTGTGGTTTCCCCTCCCCCCACTCCTCCCAGTTCCTCCCCAGCTCCCATCAGATCCACACTCTTTCTGTCTCTCCTTAGAAAGTAGACATCTAGCCAAGTGGTAGTGCACGCCTTTAATCCCAGAACTCAGGAGGCAGAGGCAGGTGGATCTCTGAGTTGTAGGTCAGCCTGGTCTACAGAGTGAGTTCCAGGACAGGCTTCAAAGCTACACAAAGAAACCCTGTCTTGGGGGGAAAAAAAAAAAAAAGGAAAAAGAAAACAGACATCTAAAGAGTAATAATAAAATATAATAAGAGAAACAAATCAAATATGATAAAACAAATATGAAAAAGCACAAGAAATGCGTAGATGCAGAGACACTCGTGTTGGCAGACACAGGAATCCCATTAAAACCCCAAACCAGCCGGGCGGTGGTGGCGCACGCCTTTAATCCCAGCACTCGGGAGGCAGAGCCAGGCGGATCTCTGTGAGTTCGAGGCCAGCCTGGGCTACCAAGTGAGTCCCAGGAAAGGCGCAAAGCTACATAGAGAAACCCTGTCTCGAAAAACCAAAAAAAAAAAAAAAAAAAACCCAAACCAGAAACCATAATATATACACAAAGGACCTGTAATTAAAAAACGATGCCCCAACTTCAAACCTCCAGAGTGCCATTGAGTTCGTTTTGTGTTGACTGTCTACCGTTGGGTGTGGGACCTACCCTTAAGTGTGGTTTCCCCAGGGAGATTCCCCTGGAGAAGACTCATTTTTCATCTGCAGGTGGCTATAAGCTCGCTTCTGGGTTATGGATGGGGCATGTGTCCACTTCTCTCAGACCATCTGGTGCAGACCTATGCAGGTCCTGTGCATGCTGCCAGTCTCTGAGTTCGTATGTGCGCCCGCCCCATTGTGTCTAGAAGGCTTTGCTTTCTTGATGCCTTCCATCCTCTCTGGCTCCTCCACTCTTTGGCCTCCCTTTCCTCGTTCCCCGAGCTCTGAGGAGAGGGATTTGATGGAGACATCCCGTTTAGAGCTGAGTGTTCCAAGGTCTCTCTGCCTAATGTCTGGCTGTGGGTCTCTGTATTTGTTCCCATCTGCTGCAGGAGGAAGCTGCTCCAATGGCTGAGCAAGGCACAGATCTAGGAGGAGTTGAGGGGAAGGGAGAATATGATCAAAATATATATAAAAAAAATTAAACTTTTTATTCTCTCGTACATTACACCCTAACTTCAGTTTGCTCCCTCCACTCCTCCAAGTCCTTCCCCCAGATCCATTCTACCTCTGTTTCCCTTTAAAAAAAAAAAAAGAAAAAAAGAGCAGGCCTCCCAAGGAGATCCACCAAACATGGCCTAATAAGCCTGGGCACAAACCCTCATATCAAGGCTGGACATGGTAACCCAACCCAGTAGGAGGAAAGGGGTCCCAAGCACAGGAAAAACAGTCAAAGACACCCCCTACTCCCTCCCGTGTTGGGGGTCCCACAAGCATACCAAGCTACACAACCGTAAGGTATATGCAGAGGACCAAGCTCAAGCCCGTACAGGGCTTGTGTTTGTCTCTTCAGATTCTCTGAGCCTCTGTGAGCCCTGCTTAGTTGATTCTGTGGACCATGTTCTCCTGGTGTCCTCTATAGGAAAAAGTTTCAGTAGAAATAATGCCCTGTGTCTTAGGGTTGAAGACAAAAGGAGACTTTAAGTGTTCAGAATACTAGGTAGAGTGCCAAGAAGCATATTGTTCCGGAAAGTCATAGCAGGAGACAGGCAGGGCATGTGAAATACTTAGAACGTCAGGTCCTGAGAGCCACCCGATTTCTGTGTCCGCCTGGGCCTGTGCTTCCTTCTGTAGCTCCTTAAGACTGTAGATAACACATGGCTGCTGTGTTAATTAAAAAAGAGCCTTGGCGTTCTGTGTTCAGCTACCCATATCTATTCACAGTTCCTGTTTATTGTCATTTCCTTTTATTTATTGTGTGAGTGAACGCTCCTGGAAAGAACAGTACCTTCCACCAAATCTTCTCCGAGCCTGTTCACTCGATGAGAACTTCTGTGACTGGAGAGGTTGTGATGTTACAGGTCCAGAACCTAAGAACAGTTTATCTTGGGCTGTTTTAGCTCCCTAAATAGCCATTCCTTGCCCATCTCTGTGTCTGACTTAACATCCTTGTGTCTAACGGTGAAACGTTTTGGAATGTATTAACTGAATTGATGCTCATCATCCAGAAAGCTAAGAACATCATCAGCTAGCATCCAGGCCGATAGCAGAGATGGTCCCTCTTTGCTGTAAGCACCTCTCTGATGTTCTACCACTGTGTTTGAAAAGTGCATTTGGCCAGGCGGTGGTGGCGCACGCCTTTAATCCCAGCACTCGGGAGGCAGAGCCAGGCGGATCTCTGTGAGTTCGAGGCCAGCCTGGGCTACCAAGTGAGTCCCAGGAAAGGCGCAAAGCTACACAGAGAAACCCTGTCTCGAAAAACCAAAAAAAAAAAAAGAAAAGTGCATTTGATTGAAGATTTCCTTTGTTCTGTTGCTGTGAGAGCTTCATGAAAATGTTGGAACATGGAATTTGGGGTAGCTCGAATCTGTGTCCCCTGGCCGTGGCACTCATATTTGGCTTCAGAATAATCTCTCCCTATTCTGAGGTCAGAGCTGTTTTGACAGTTAAGTGTTCATCCCGTCCTCGGATCTGCATTGCCCTCTGGGAGTATAGTGAAGAAATGTCTCTGCGTTCCCTTCCCCAAGTTTGATTGTACTCCACTTGGGACAGAGGGTAGAGTAAAAGCACGTGCTTACTTGCCCACTGGAGAAGTAGCTCGGGAGGTGGCCTGGGCAGCTCCTGTGGGCCTGTGGGCCTGTGGGTCCTGATGTCCTCCCCAGTTTTCTTTCCACTCACTGTGATAAAATACCCCGATGAAGCAAGCTAGGGGCGAAAGAGTTGTTTCAGCCTACTGCTTCAGGTTACAGTCCGTCCCCCTCTATTTCTTCATCTCAGTTAGTTCAGCCATGAAATCCCTCACAGCCTGTCTACGGACCAGCCTGGCTAGACTGGTCCTCATGCCACTCCCTTCCCAGGTGACTCTAGCCAGTGTTTGACCACCCACCTGCCTAGGGACGTTAACTTTGACCGCATGATAGACGCACTTGGATTTACAGCAGGAAGGACATGGACTGCGTTAATTTTATAAAAACCTTAAAACTAGTCCCCCACAGAGTGCTGTGTGAAAGCTGCTGCTGTGTCGAGGTTAGAGCTCTGAAGACCTCCAGGGCTGCCTAGAGGGAGCACCAGGCCTCTGCTAGAAAACACTGAACATGTGTAAAGTTACAGGGAATAACTAGATTTATTTAAATTGTTCATCTAGTGCTAATATAATTAATATATTTTTTACTATTTCATATTAATACTTTCATTAATAAAAATATATTACTGTGATTGGGGAGGAAGGTTACCTATACTAAAGGAAGTTGCTTTAAAGCTATTTTTAGAAAACATGTTCTTTGGGGAAAAGCTGAAAATGAGGTAAGAGATGTAGAAATCATGTGATACAAAGAATGATTGACAGATTTATGGTGGGTTATTTTGTAAGTCAAGACTAAGGAAGCCGGGGTAACAGAAGGATGAATGGTAGACTTTCTGGGGTAGGAAAATCTGGGGGTGGAGTTTGAAACAGATTCTAGATGGATCCAAGGCGTACGCTTGTAGAGAGTGGCTGTGGAGTTGGAAGGCCTTCCAGAAGTGCTAGAGCAGTGAGGGTGGTTCTCTCCGTGACAGCGCACTGAGTTAAGGTTTTGCATAACTCCATTGCTTTTCCTGTTGTAATTTTATTTCATTAACGTTTTAATGTTTCATGTACACACAGAATAACTAGTCTGTCATCAGGTATTCAGTCACATGTAGATCAGTATGGCTTTACACATAAAACTTTTAAAGCATAAAACTCTTTTTCTTTTGCAGAGACATTATGATAACACACTTTGAGCCTTCCATCTCCTTTGAGGGACTTTGCAGTGAAGTTCGAGATATGTGTTCTTTTGACAATGAACAGCCATTCACCATGAAATGGATAGATGAGGAAGGTGAGTGATTGGGAGAAGGGATGATGCCTGTGTGAGCATTTGCTTTAAGAGAAATAAGAGCCCTAAGAAATTCAAGAGGGAAAGCTAAAGCAGAAATTTAATGCCATGTTTGAGTACCTAGATTAAGAGAAAAGATTTAAATCAAAGTACACAATCTTTGCCTTTCCCTCTTCAAAATGAAGTAAGGCAGATGTTTTATATTTTAATTTAAGAGCTTACCTGTTCTTAACTGAATATACCTTAAAGAAAATGTTGTAGAAGCAGTCATAGTGATTGTGATCATTTTACTTCAGGATGATGTTAGTGACTTGTACTCACAAAGCATTGTGAACTGTCTTGAGGATAGACATTACCTGTCCTCAAACTCAGAGGCTCATCACAGTTGGGCATGTGTGTTAGTCAGGATGCTCTTAAGGACCAGGGCTGATAGAATGATAGAATGGGCGGCTTCTTCAGTTTGAAGACATTGAATTTTAAGGCTTCTCACCATCTGCTGCCTGCAAGTGTACTTGGTGCCTAAGGAGACCAGAAGACGGTATCAGATCCCCCTGGAGGAACTGGTTACAGAAGGTTGTGGTCTGTCGTGTGGGTGCTGGGAACTAAACCTCTGCAAGAACCACAAGTGCTTCTAACTGCTGAGCCGCTTCTCCAGCCCCTAATGGGCTTTTTTTTTTTTTTTTTTTTTATAGTTTTTAAATAAGGCAGGTTTTGTTATGTGGCCCTGACTGACAGGAAACTTGCAACGACCCCCTTCTTTGGTCTCCTAATGTGAGCTATCAGGCCTCAGTAGCAAAATATTTTAGGTGGTTAGTAATTTTGTAACCATCATTGCCACATACTCTTGCACGGGGCAGGGAATGACAGATAGGATTTTATTTTTAGTTCTCTGCATAGCTTTTAAATTTTTTATTTTTAACTGACAGTATATATGATTATGAGTTGCAGTGTTATTTTTTTCTTTGTGTCTGTGTGTGAGTGTGTGTTTAATGTGTATACGTGTTTTGCTTACATGTATCTCTATGCACCATGTGCATACAGTGTCTGAACAGAAGAGGGTGTTGGGTCCTATGGAACTGGAGTTACAGACAGCTGTTAGCCATGTGGTTACTGGGAATAGAACCCAGGTCCTCTAAGAATGGGACTGTTGCTGTGACAGACCTGACCTGTTTTTTGAAGAATTTTAGAAGACTTTGGGATTTTGGACTAGAAAAGTTATATTTGAATTAACAAGAGCTATTGGGGTCCAGCCCCAGATACCCCTTTCCCAGGGTCCATGGAAGAACTCTGCAACCAGCTGAGAATCTAATCTTAAGAATACTGAAAGAATATGCACACACGGAGCTCTTTCAGTCCATTCACTTTATTCTTCTAAATCAATTCTACAAGTGTCACCGGATATCAGTTATATACACTTACAAGCAGTAATTTTTTGGCAATGCATGTGAGGCTTCAAGTTTTCAGGGTCATAGAGAGAGGTAATAAGATCCACACATAGAGCAGTAATTGTCAGCTTTCACTTACAACCCAAAGGGGGAGTGACTAATGGAAGTTCTCTGGTAGGGTCAACTAAGGGCTAAAATCAATTAGGGGATCTAAAGAGGAATTTATGTGCTCAGACTATATTCTTAGAAGTGGCTAAGTAAAAGGTTAGGAGTCTGTATGTCAGTATAAGGCACGAGTAAAGTAAAACTGTCTTTTTTCCTTTGTCACGATGGTTCAGCTATCTTGGCAGCGCTGTTTTCCAGCAGGACGGGGAAGTATTTTCAGTTACTAGGCAACCTGGGTAACAGCATGTAGCATTTGGTTTGCAAAAGCACTTTCACTCTGAGTCAGTTGCTAAAGGGAACCTTTAGATCTAATGATAACACCTAGGCTATGGGATAAAAGAGGAGGGTTTAAGCTTAATTTGCACAAGAAACAAAGCTTGGCACCTATCATCTGCCTGGCCTTGGTGGTTGTCTCATTGGGTCAGTCTTGTATAATATTATCAGGACCAGCCTTAATATTATACATCCCAGGGGCTCAGGAGAGAGAAATATGAACGGTGGCCAGGACTATTTTTGGGAAATAGAGTCTCAGCACACCGAGCTCTATAGTCCACTTTCTTTAATTCCTCTGGGATAACATCCTATTTACACAGCTTCAGTTCTGTTCTCGTGCCTACCTCCTTTCTTGCCTGATTTTTCTCTATATTTATCCACTGCTCCCTCTAAGTTCTATCTTAATTCTCTCATCTTAATTCTGCCTCATCTAGGTCCTTCTCATCTCGTTCTTACCCAGCTAGTACTTCCCTATCTGACTCTCCTCATTTTCCATCTCATCCACACGTTCTCTCTGGTCAAAATCCTCCTTATTCCTCTCCATTCTCTGTCTCTAAGTTCTCCACGTTCCTCCCCAAGTCTCTCAGTAGTTTAGTTATAAACCCAAGCAATAGCACTCCCCTGGTTAAGCAAGGTTACCAGACTTGAATTCTATGGGGTCATAAAGGCAGGTAAGAATTTTCCTCAGGCAGTGACCACCAGGCTTCCAGGGTCAAATGGAGGGGGTGATAAGAATCACATAGAGGGGCAGTAATTGTTAATTATCATTTGCAACCCAAAGGGGAAGTGACTAATGAATTAACTAAAGGCTAAATTCGGGTAATATCTAAGAAGAGGGATCTTATGTGCACAACTATAATCTTAAACGTGATTGGTAGAAAATGTTAAGAATCTATAAGTTGCTAGGTCAGTGGGAGAAAATAAAACTGCCTTTTTTTTTCCTGTGGCTCCTATCTGTCCAGGCTATCTGCCATTTTTTTTTCTACAGGGTGGGGGAAGGTGTGCTTGGTCACCAGGCAACCTATGTACAGCTAGATGCCTCTGGTGATAGTTAAAGGGAGATCTGGAACTAGAGGTAAGATTTGAGAAAGGAGGAAGTTAAGCTTAATTGGCACATCCGCCAGGCCTTCTCAGATGGGTAGTCTGGATGGTTAAGTCTGTTCTTAGAGAGTACAGAGGTATCTCTGATAAGGTACTTTCCTCCGTCTGGGGATGGACCTGGCTGGATGCTGCCAATGATGATAATTACAGGGAGGCTTCAACTGGGGTTCTGGCCGAGCATAGCTGTCAGTGCAGGTTATCTAAATATTCCTTTAGTAGAAGGGCAGTGGTGCCCAAAAAATGATGGAAAAGCTACAATAGCACACAAGAAATTCATAGCAGAAAACGACTGATAATCAAAAGCCAAACATCACCAAGGCTCCTTGAGCCTCAGCTTGACCTCAGGAAGGCCCTTGGCTTCTTCCAGGCATTAGCTTTGCCATAATCTGCTGAAGTCCTACTTTGTGTATTTTTGCGGCTTGCAGCGAGTCAGTGGGAATATTTACCTATATCAGTAACTAGCAGAGGGCTGATCACCATCCCAGTGATTGCAAGCAGTAAATCATTAAGTTAGGGTCTTGTGTTAATAAACGGGGTGAAAATGAGGAGTTAAGGTTAGTGAGGTTGGCTTCTCTTGTCTTTTGGAGAGGTGAGCTCAGGGCACACTAGTGCTCATCTGTCTGCAGTCTGCCCTTGGATGTCTGAGAAGTGTCTCAGATGAAATTCTTTTGTCTGGAGATGGCCCTGGCCAGATGTCTGCTAATGAAAACAATTACAGAAAAGCAGACTATGCTGGAATAAGAGGAACAAAGGCCTGAAAAGGGTATTTGTGTGACTGTTTTCACACATAGTCAAAGGGATGTCATCCATATGCCCCAAACTTGTAGGGGAAATTGTGCCCAATAAATGATCAACCATGCTGTTAGAAGTTCTTGGGGAAAGAATCAATTGGGAAAACTGTAATAACACACAGGACATTCACTGCAGGAAACAGCTAATACATTCAAAATCCAGTATCACCAAAAAACTCCTTGAGTTTTGGCTTCAACCTCTGGTTTAGCCTTGTCAGTGCCAGCTGAATCCCTGCTTCATATTGCTGCAGCTCGAAGCATTGAATGTGCTGTAAGCAGTGTTAAATAGGCCTCCTGGTAGGATCTTGGAAGACAGTATTGCTGAGAGCAATATGGATTATGTAGGACCAGCATTCAGCAGTTAAAATTCCCAAAGACAGCGTAATCCAGAATCTCTGTGTGATATCCATCTTTACATGGCTTTTTTTTTTTTATAATACTTTTACTTTCTCTTTAAAGACTTTATTTTTTAAAACTTTCTATTTCTTTATATAACTGTCTATATTCTTTTTCCTCTCTCTTCCAAGACTACATATTTTTTTTATATATTGTAAACTGTTTAGAGATTTATTCCATCTGAATCTGTTTTACTGTGAGTCTGTTGCTTTAAACTGCAGTATTATTGGGACTGAAATGGCAGCTTTGGCTGCTGGCTCTGCCCACCTCAGCTTCCCAACATGGGGGAACTACGTTTACCACCAGCTCTGGGAACCAGGCTCGCTGCTGACCATGTGACGCAGTGGGTCTATGCTTCCATCCAGGAGCGTGTAGCCCAGAAACCTCTTTTTTTTTTTTTTTTTTTTTTCTGTACTAGCAAAAGCTAAATCTGTCACTGTGTACCTCTGCGGAAATCCACTATACTGCACTCAAGCCCGAACACTGCTGTGAACCCCCCATACTGTAGCTCATGGCTTGCCTGAGAGATACAACTAGGAAGCTGTTTTTAGCTCTGTTTTAGAATCTTTCTTTTTTTTTTTTTAAGCTTTCTCAGGTTTTAGAAACCCATACTGTAGCTCATGGCTTGCCTGAGAGACACAACTAGGAAGCTGTTTTTAGGGGGTAAGACTTCAGCAGCTGAGTTGAGAAAAGATTGGAGACACTGTTTTCATTGAGATAGTGTAGAAGGAAATGACTTCATTTTCCTCTCTCAAATGATCAACTGGGTTCTCTGCAGCATGTGATTGAAGATTAGACACATGGAGGGAAGTTTCCTGTAACCAAAGGAGGGAGCACTGGAGTAGTAGGGAGGACCCAGTTCAGGCCCCAGCGTGCCTCTAAGTGACTTGTTCATTGAGGAATGTCGCTGTCCTGTTGTATGCCACCTCTTGACTTCCAGGAGTGACTCAGCGCTTTGGCTGGTTAGTCAAGAGAAGTATTTCCTTGTTGTCTGTGTGTGTGTGTGTTACTGAAATTCAGCACTTACATTTAAGAGTAGCTCAAGCTGGTGTCCAGCCCTAACTAGGACATTTGTAGCATCCTTCTCACCAAAGGCTCAGGGGACATGTCAGAGGAGGGACATCTCAGAATAGGGGAGCAAAGAACGTGAGAGCTGCGGGGTGGGGAGGAGTACTGTGGAATGCCGTCTTTGGGACACGACATGGCCTTTGTACCCATGAACTCATCGCAGCTATGATTACATGCACAGGAGCAGGTCAGCAAGACCCGTCATCATTCCAGCAGACAGTCTCAGTGGGCTCCTAACAAAGAGAAATCATGAAAGGAGAGACATGTTGGGGTGCTTGGGAAGAACGGAGGGAAGCGTGGAGGCTCCTTGGGGGGAGTGCACGTGGTCAGGATGCATTGTTTAGATGTGTGCAATTGTCAAAGAATAAAAGACGTTTTATAGAAAGAAGGAAAGAAAAGGTAGGGCCTGGGAGATGGCTCGGTCGTCCAGAGCACTCGCTGTTCTTGCAAAGTCCCGGATTCAAGTCCCAGCCCCCACGAGGCAGTGGACAACTGTCTGGAACTCCAGTCCCAGGGGATCTGACGCCTTCTACTGACTGCCACAGGCACACATGTGGTGCACTTACATATATGCAAGCAAAACACTTACCAAATAAATGAATCTTAGAAAAGTTTAAGTGGCTCAAGCTGGACTTAGTCCAGAGTGCTTTAGTGGTTTCCTTCCTGTGACTTAGTTGAGCAAGGTCATGATGTAAAAGAAATCTATGACAAAGTCACTCTGTGGAGAGAGATTCCAGCCATGCATAGTGAGCAGTGGAGCTGCCTTTACTCCTCTTTTGAGTAAACAGGCCTGATGATATAGGCCTGTCGTCCCAGAACTTGGGAGACTGAGGCAGGAGAATTGTGTGTTTGAGGCCAGCCTGAGTAATTTACCAAGACCCCATCCCCAAACAGAATAAAACATGGGTGGGGCTGGCTCTATACTTTGGTGTTAGAGTGCTTGCCAGGCCTGGTCCTGGCCTCCATCCACAATACTGGGAACAAGGAGGGGGCAGCAGACTGCCTGTTAACCATACCCATCCAAGTGAGCTGTGCCAGCCTGAAGGTCATCAGAGTGGGTTTGCTGGTGTGTGTGTGTGTGCGCGCGCATGCATGTGTGCATGCGTGCCTGTGTGCAGAACAGAGTGATTTTATTTTTTTATTTTATTTTTTATTTTTTTTTGGTTTTTCGAGACAGGGTTTCTCTGTGTAGCTTTGCGCCTTTCCTGGGACTTTCCTTGGTAGCCCAGGCTGGCCTCGAACTCACAGAGATCCGCCTGGCTCTGCCTCCCGAGTGCTGGGATTAAAGGCATGCGCCACCACCGCCCGGCCCAGAGTGATTTTATGTGTAGAAAATTTGGTGTCTGGGACCTGTGTTTCATTCTATATAACTAGAAATGGATGTGATGTCATCTACTTCAGAGAATGGAATGTCTAATGAAGTATCTAAACATCTGTCCTTGTAAATACCCCTCCGTTATTATTTATAGAATGTGCTTACAGTTATCGTACTCAGAGGGTGAAAGTCGAGCTGTACTTTTGTGTTTTTAGGAGATCCGTGTACAGTGTCTTCTCAGTTGGAATTAGAAGAAGCTTTCCGGCTTTATGAGCTGAACAAGGATTCTGAACTCTTGATCCATGGTAAGAGCCATTATTGACTCTCCCAAGCTGCAGTATAAACATGACTAAAGACAATGTAGGTGTCATTTATCATGTGTGCCTCTTCCCTAGGTAGTTGTCCTTCAGTTTCTTTTTCCTGTGCTAGAGCAGCTAAAGTGATTCCTCTTTTTATAGTCTAGGAGAGATGCATTCTCTGTATATAGTCTGCCAGGATCTTAAAATGTGATCTCCTAATCTCCCATTGTTTCACAATTTAGATATTCCTGCACAGCTTTAGAACGTGTGTGTGTGTGTGTGTGTGTGTGTGTGTGTGGTTGGTGGGGGGGGGGGGGGGGGGGGAAGGACCACCTTTTCCTAGTATAAATGTTAAAATGTTAGAGAAACAGTCAGTTATTCAGGCAGGCAGGTAGCAGCTGCCTGTTAACCTACAACTTGGGAGGCAGAGGCAGGAGGATCTTGTGTTCCAGGGCAGCCTGAGATCACGTCTTTAAAAAAAAAAGAGAGAGAGAGCTGAGAGTTAATTCACTTGTAGAGTACTTGCCTAGCAGAGTCCTGGCCTTGATAAACTATTTCCTGTTCTAGGTGCTCTTACTCAGTTGTGGCCCTAATTCACCAAAGTACAGTCAGTGAACAAGATGTTCCTCATTATAAACATGCTTTGTTTGGTATGTTTATAAACGTATAGCCTGGAATATAAGCTAATATTTTGGGAGTTTTGGTACTGTTTCTGATATTCATTCATTCCTAAATTGAGTACACATCTTTTAAAAACTCTGATTTTTGTCATTTAATTCTTTGTTGTAACTAAGTTCTCTACAACAAGGATTTTAAAAAGTAGTAGTTAGTTTCTTTAAGGACCAGAAGAAGAAAAAATAAGTTTTCACAAGGGACTAGGATTAGTAATTCAGGCTTCTAATTTGTTACCTGTGAACATTTGTTTCCCAGGAAGTTGCTCTGTATACAGGCTTGGTAAACGTGAGCGCCTTCGGTAGACTGATTTTGGCCAGGCGATAAAAATCTTTCTGTCTTGGGTATCACAAGTCACTTTGAATTTTGGATGAATTTTAATTCTGTATTTTGTGATTATGCTGTTAATTAATTTTAATGAATTTTGTTTCAGTATTTCCTTGTGTACCAGAACGTCCTGGAATGCCTTGCCCAGGAGAAGACAGTGAGTGTTTTTAGTACTCTGTATATTTGAAAGAGTTACTCAAAGTGAAAAGAAGCAGAACTTTTTGTTTTGTTTGTTTTCTAGACAAGGTCTCTGGCCATCTTGGAACTCACTGTGTAGCCCAGGCTGGCCTCCACTCAGATCCGCCTGCCTCTGCCTCCCAAGTGCTGGGATTAAAGGCATGTGGCACCATGCTTCCCTTAAGAGATAGAACTTTTAATTTGTTTGATTTATTCTGTTTCCTCAGTCTAATTTAGAACATATTAGCAGCTGCCTGAGCTCTACTTTTGCCAAATGGAATTCATCTAGCTACATCTTACATAATTATCTGTTGTGCATATAAAAGGACAATTAAGTCATGTGGCTTCATGTTTTTTAATTTTGGATATTTTCAAATCTGTGGAAATTTTGAAACATCTTTGAAAAAAGATATCTACATATCACTTGCCCAGATTTAACAGTACTTATCATTTTCTGTTTACCTCTGTACTTGTTTGTGTGTACACATATGCATGACTTCTAAATCTAATAACCCACTTGTTATATTCATTTGTTTGTTTGCTTGTGCTTACTATATAATGTGAGAATAATTGCCTTGACACTTCACTTCTCGAAAGCTTTGTAGATGTCACATTCTTAGGAATTGTGACCGAATCTCATTTTCATTTATGGTTTCTGCACGTATCCATGACTTCAGGAGGAAAGAAGTAGTGAATGTTTTGCTTTGACTTATGTGAAATTTCCAAGTCTAAGCTTCTAGTTTTGTGACTTAATGCCCTTTAGTGAACAGGGAAAACAAAGAGTTGTAAAGTTAGAATGATGTAATGTGTTACACAGGAAGATAGGGGATAGAAGGAATGGCGGAGCTGCAGGCGGTATCGAGGACCATGTCATGTGTTACATAGGAAGATGGGGATAGAAGGAATGGCGGAGCTGCAGGCAGTATCGAGGACCATGTCATGTGTTACATAGGAAGATGGGGATAGAAGGAATGGCGGAGCGGCAGGTGGTAGTGAGGACCATGTCATGTGTTACATAGGAAGATGGGGATAGAAGGAATGGCGGAGCGGCAGGTGGTAGTGAGGACCATGTCATGTGTTACACAGGAAGATGGGGATAGAAGGAATGGCGGAGCTGCAGGCAGTAGTGAGGACCATGTCATGTGTTACACAGGAAGATGGGGATAGAAGGAATGGCGGAGCGGCAGGCGGTAGTGAGGACCATGTCATGTGTTACACAGGAAGATGGCCATAGAAGGAATGGCGGAGCTGCAGGCGGTATCGAGGACCATGTCATGTGTTACACAGGAAGATGGGGATAGAAGGAATGGCGGAGCTGCAGGCGGTATCGAGGACCATGTCATGTGTTACACAGGAAGATGGGGATAGAAGGAATGGCGGAGCGGCAGGCGGTAGTGAGGACCATGTCATGTGTTACACAGGAAGATGGGGATAGAAGGAATGGCGGAGCGGCAGGCGGTAGTGAGGACCATGTCATGTGTTACACAGGAAGATGGGGATAGAAGGAATGGCGGAGCTGCAGGCAGTATCGAGGACCATGTCATGTGTTACATAGGAAGATGGGGATAGAAGGAATGGCGGAGCGGCAGGCGGTAGTGAGGACCATGTCATGTGTTACATAGGAAGATGGGGATAGAAGGAATGGCGGAGCTGCAGGCAGTATCGAGGACCATGTCATGTGTTACATAGGAAGATGGGGATAGAAGGAATGGCGGAGCGGCAGGCGGTAGTGAGGACCATGTCATGTGTTACATAGGAAGATGGGGATAGAAGGAATGGTGGAGCGGCAGGCGGTAGTGAGGACCATGTCATGTGTTACACAGGAAGATGGGGATAGAAGGAATGGTGGAGCGGCAGGCGGTAGTGAGGACCATGTCATGTGTTACACAGGAAGATGGGGATAGAAGGAATGGCGGAGCGGCAGGCGGTAGTGAGGATGCAGGTTTGTAGTCAGCTGGCGATACCAGAGTTAAAGCCACGCTGGCTGTCTTTACAGGCTGCTGGGGAGAGGGCTGTCTTCTCTGCCTAGAGCCAGAATGGTGGAAGAGTTGACACTGTGGTACACCGGGTGCAGAGCTCCATGCCGGGGAGATCCATTGTAAGGTTATGGCAACACGCTCTCTTCGAGTAAAATGCGGTTTCTAGGCTTCCCATACACTGCATGCTCATTTACCTTTTAAAATTAGTGGTGGAGGTCTGACACCACCTTTTCCCCAGGAAAGTAAATATTGAACTAGAGCATAGAGGAAAATTGATAACCATGACTGTGGTCTCTTGGCCCTTTAAATTCTTAGACAGCAGTAAACTATTTAAATGTAGGGTATATAAGCTACTTTATAAGAGTGTCCAGTAAGCTAATGTGCCAGCTTTGTGGAGAGTGCAGACACAGGCAGAAGCACATGTGTCACTGTCAGGAGTCACGCAGCAAGGCCTCCACTGCGGTGAAAGGCCCTGGCTGTGTCCCCAGCTCCGCAAGCAGAAAAAAGACTTCTAAGAGCATGGTGGCTGGTGCTTTCTACCTTAACTTGAAATAGTGAATTCAGTGCTCCTGCTTTAAAGCAGTTTAGAAATGTTCCTTACTAGTCAGTACCAATGAGGAATATCACCAGTAGACGTCTCAGTGCCTAGTAGACTCCCGTGACTGCTAGAGAGTGCATGTCATAGTGATAGCCAAAATTACAATGGATTAGATTTGATTAGTTAGAACGGCTTCCGATGTGTTTTAGGAATAGTGATGGCACACACCTTTAATCCCAGCACTCAGGAGGCAGAGGCAGGAGGATCTCTGTGAGTTCGAGGCCAATCTAAGGGAGTTCTAGGACAGCTAGGACTGTTAACACAGAGAATTGGTTTTTCTGTTTCAGAAAAACCAAAAAAAAAAAAAAAGTGTTTCTAGGAGCTGGAGACATGACTCAATGACTCAGAGCCCTTGTTGCTCTTCAAGAGGATCTGGGTTTGGTTTCCAGCACTCATATGGTGGCTCACAACCATCTGTAACTCCAGTTCCAGGGGATCCAACTCCCCTGTCTCACCTCCAGAGGACTAGGCACACACATGGTATACATACATACATGCACACAAAACTCTAATAAATGTTTAAAAAATTAAAAAGGATAATAGATATATAAAACTTTTGGAGTGCTAGACCTGGGTCTAGCTATGTGGTAGAATGCTTATGTAGCATATGTGAGATCCTGGGTTCAACATACAGTATTATACCAAAAACAAACCACAAAGGATAAAAGTTTGTTGTAGATGTAGTTCTATGAAATATCACTTACAGATAACTTCCATGAAGTAAAATGCACCTTTACAGTGAAGAAGAGATGCAGTCACTACTTATAAAGGTGGTTATCAGTAGTGAGCACTGTCATTCTGACATTTGTGTGCCTCTTTGATGTAATGCCATAAGGAAAAATAGCAATATGTTATTATTTTATTTTTAATTGTGTGTGTTCATGTCGGTGCAGATGCCTGAGAAGTAGAGAGCATCTGATCCTATATATATATGAACATTTAACAAAAGTGTAAGTGGTAGCTTGTAAAGCAGGTAAAGGATACAAGTATTTACTTCTTTAGTTTGTCCAAAAGCTTCAGTTTTTCTCAAATGTTAGGGGGGAAAATCTCTTTAAAATAAAGCAGTACTAATTATTCCCAATTGGTACCCCTGGTGTGTGTTTCTAGCTAGTCCTTTAGCGAACCCATTTTACATTTTCAGTTTCTAGTATGTGTAACTGTATTTTTTCCAGCAATAAATATCATGGAAAAGTCAGGTGTAGTTAAGTCGCTTTCATTCACACTCACTCTCTGTAAACTTTGAATCTCTCTTCAGAATCCATTTACCGAAGAGGGGCACGCCGGTGGAGAAAGCTTTATTGTGCAAACGGCCACACTTTTCAAGCCAAACGGTTCAACAGGGTAACTTATTTTGTTGGATTCTAATGCTCTGAGACATCTATCTGTGTTTGTTTTTTCCTTCCTGTGAGAGAAAGATGGTTTGTTATTAAGTCCTGTGAGTCTCCTAAGGGAGGTAAGCAAGCAGGAAGGCCTTGGGTCCGCGGCTGTGGCAGCGCCTCCTCCACATAGACAGCTAGCACTTCCTCTCAGCACCCAGCACCCTGCTTCACTCGCAGCCTCCGATTTCCGGTTTTAAAAGGTTCTCTTTAGGTGAATGAATGCCATTAGTTCTGGGTTAAACTTCTAATGTTTGCACTTTATTTCCAAATGAGTCTGAAAAAATACGGATTTTTAGAGTTAAAAGGAAATTATGTTTAAGTACAATTCAAAGCAGGCAGAGATTATCAGAGTTTCTTGTGAAAGCCCTTTATTTCACTATTTAGAAAGCAGTAACAGTAGCAAACCCTTGGCTAGCTTTACTATGTATGGGGCAGTTTCCTGAGTGCTTTCCCTGTGCTGACGCACTAAATCCTTAAACAGCCCTCTGAAACAGGTACTGTATTTCCACTTTCTAGATAAGAAAAATGAAGGTAAGTCTGCTCTTAGATGTTTCAGCCAGTAAGTACAAAGCTGGAGTTTGAGAGAAGCAGTTTGTTGATGTGAGCCTGTGTTTAGAAACACCCCCACCCCTTTTTCGACACAGGTTCTAACTGTGTTGCTACAGTTGGCCTGGTACTTGGTATAGCTGAAGTTAGCCAAGAAACCATGGCAGTCCCTTTTGTCTGCCTAAGTGTGGGAGTGCCTGGTTTAACTTCTTTTGTTAACTGTACTTTTATAGATTTCATTTCTACAATTACCATTATTTCCTGAATTCATCAATAGAAATGAATGCACAAGATCCCCAAACTCTTATTGCCGGTGACCCTGGTATCACCAAGGCTTTGGGCACTGAGTTCTCTAGGGAAGCAGGGTTTGCCCTCTGCATAGTCTGGAAGGTTGTGTGGTTTATTAGCCATTTTTCCTGTGTTCATTACTGTGAATTCTTTGTGAAGATACTCATGTCTCTTTGAGACCTACTGTCTTCTGTTTTTTTTTCCCCCACTGATCTTCAGTAGCCTTTGAAGAAAAATCATGTATGAGAAAATTTTGTTTCGTTTGATTTTGCCCTGTTTTGCTTTTTTGAGACAGAGTCTTACTATGTAGCCTTTACTGGGCTGGCACTATGTAGACCAGGCTGACTTTGAACTTACCAGATCAGTATGCCTCTGCCTTCTGAATGCTGAGGTTGAAGGCATAATGAGCAAGCTGTTGGGAAATAACTATATTTTGTTTTTTTGGTTTTTTTTTTTGTTTGGTTTTTATTTGTTTGTTTGTCTTTTTGTTTGTATTTTGAGAAAGGTTGTATAGCTCTGACTGTCCTGGAACTTACTCTGTAGACCAGGCTGGCCTGGAACTCCCAGTGATCCTCTTGCCTTTGCATCCTGAATGCTGGGATTAAAGGTGTGCTGCACCCCCACTGCCTGGCTGTGATAAAATGTTGTTGAACTTCCTCTTTGCAGCGTGCTCACTGTGCCATCTGCACAGACAGAATCTGGGGGCTTGGACGACAAGGATACAAGTGCATCAATTGCAAACTTTTGGTTCATAAGAAGTGCCACAAGCTTGTCACAATTGAGTGTGGGCGGCATTCTTTGCCACCGGTAAGGCATCGGATTTTGTTTGTTATGTATGTGTGTAGCGTGCTTCATTTAACAGGGTTAAAGCAGGAAGGTATTATAGAACCACATCTTGGGAAATACAATGTGTAGGAGTTCTTTACATTCCACTTAAGATACATACACTTTGGAAGTCTTGAAATAGCCAATATCAGATGCCATCCAGGCAGTATTCACGTTTTTAGTTGTCTGATAAAAGTTAGAATTCTTCATTCTGAATCAGGATTCAAAGTGTTCTTGATCGATGTTTCTTCTATACTTTTTAAATTCCTGGTTCCTCCTTCCTCCTACCTGTTTTTCTCCTTAGAATTTTATTGTAGGAGAAACAATTGCTTTTTAGTCATTTAAAGTATTTAATAATTTTGTTCATTACTTTGAGTGTGTCTCTTTTTTACATACTTTTAGTAAAGTGATGTCATTGATGTACATCCTTTTCTAAGTAATTTTTCTCACTGAACAATATGATTTGGTCATCTTCTTTTTCATATTTATTTTTATTTATATGTATGTGTTTTATTTGAGCATTTGCTGTGTGTGCTCTGTCCTTGGAGGCTAGAAGAGGATGTCAGATCCCTTGGAGCTGGAGTTCCAAGTGTTGTGAGCTGCCCAGTGTGGCTGCTGGGAACTGAGCTGAGGCATTGCTGAGCAGTCTCTCTAGTCCCCTTAGTTACCTGTTCTTCTGTTTTTCTTCGTTGTTATTGTACGTGTGAGTGTTCTTTTGTGCACGTGTTATGCATGTGTGCCACAGCATCTGGAGGTCGGAGAGGAGCTTGGGAGATTGCTCTTAGGTTTCAGAGGGAGCTCGGAGAGAAAAGGTAATGTTGAAGGGGGGTCACAGAAGATACTTTTATTTCCAACTGACGTGAATCACTTGTGTATTTTCTTCTTTTATTCTCTAAAACTGTGTTATGTCATTCATAGGAGTATTGCGTGGCTTTCTATAGTTACGTATTATAATAATGTAATTCACATCACTTAGAGTTTTTCACATTTAAGTTTTAGTATGCTACATCTCATTGAAATACTGTCATTTCTGGATTTATAGAGGTTTGGGGATTTAAAAGGAATCTCTAAGTTACTGTGTCTTTGGAAATGTTTGTAGGAGCCAATGATGCCAATGGACCAGTCATCCATGCATCCGGACCATGCACAGACAGGTAAGGGTGAGGAGCAGTTGGAGACCGCTTTGGGGTGCTTTTTTTAAAGTGTAGTTCCTCATATTAGACTTCATTTCTTTTTTTAATTTTTGAATTATCATACAGAGTATTAGGCTTCCTTATAGCATTTTCAAATAAAACTTTTGTTACTTCCCTTCCCTGTTTCCTCTCGCATTTCCCCCACCTTAAGCCCTCTGACCCCAGGAGCCCCCTTTCCACTGTGGTAACTATTTTTTAAGCCTAAGTTTAAAAACATAATGTACCTAAGCATATTTTGTGATAGTAAAACTTGTCACAATATTTTAATATACATATTTAGCATTTGAAAAAACAACTGTATAAACTAACAGTTGACTTTCTTAGTTCAAATAAATTCTTCTGAGGATCTTTAAATTCAGCAGACTAGTTTCTTTTCCACAGTGAGAAAGTACAAAACTGAATTTGGAGCCGTGTTGGCTGTTGAAGCAACTTGGTTCTATTCAGTCCTTATTCTGGAAATGTAGAGATACAGCATAGCAAACTGACTATGGGGGTGAGCTAACTGTTACACAGGAACAAATCTTTTTTTTTTTTTTTAAGATTTATTTATTTATTATGTATACAATGTTCTGCCTGCGTGTACACCTGCAGGCCAAAAGAGGGCACCAGATCTCATTACAGGTGGTTGTGAGCCACCATGTGGTTGCTGGGAATTGAACTCAGGACCTCTGGAAGAACAGCCAGTGCTCTTAACCTCTGAGCCATCTCTCCAGGCCCCAGGAACAAATCTTAAGCATGTATTTGGGGAATTCTGAAGCTAAAAGCATTTTTTCTGGAAGGTCAGACTGGTCGCTTGGTCCTAAAAGAAGCTTGGAAAGTCTGAGCTGAGGGTTCTTACTCCCCGAGTCCCAGCAGCTCTGAGGAGCAGAAGTCCTGACCCTGTCATTTCTTCATCTCTGTGATAGTCGGGCATTCTTAAGATGAGATGGGAAATAAAACCCCAGGCCTGCCATCTCTGTCTTGGGGTATTAAAGCGTTTTAGTAGGATTTATAGTCCTCTATAGAGAACAAATTATTCATAATGAAGAACGAAAAAGCAGGAGTTGACTGCCAAGTGGCGATTCCTCTCCGCCTTCACCACTCTTGTTTTTTAAAAAGTGATCTTTCTTTACCATACTTTTTAAAGATTAACTTACTTATTTTATGTTTGAGTGCTGTGTCTGCATGTATGACTTTATGCCACAAGAGGGCATCAGATCCTACTATAGATGGTTGTGAGCTACCATGTGGGTGCTGGGAATTGAACTCAGGGTCTCCGGAAGAGCAGCCAGTGCTCTTAACTGCTGAGCCCTCTCTCCAGCCCCCTTCACTATCTTAATATATAATTTGGGACAGATGTTAAGCTTTAATTAATTACTTACTCATATGTAAAACTAAGAAAAAAAACATGAAAAGAAAAATGTTTATCAAATTCATTATTGGTTATTTTTCTTTTTTAATATTTGGTTTTGAATTTTTAGTAATTCCGTATAATCCTTCAAGTCATGAAAGTTTGGACCAAGTTGGTGAAGAAAAGGAGGTGAGAGAATTTGTCCTACTGCGTACAGCGTCACTTAGCTTTTTAGAAAGACACAATCTTTCAGAAATAATGACACTGTGACTTGACTACGGATTATATTGTAACAGTAAAATACAAGGAAGACAGTTAACGAGTTTACAGTATTATTTTGATTTAACTGCTTAATTAAGTAATTTTAATTATGAAATAAATTGAAAATTTATTTTCACTTTAGATAGATAAGCAAAAATTATATACAGGAATAGCATTTAGTACGTGAAAATATTATTTGAAACACATTGTAAACGCTTGCATTTTGCTTGAAGTATAAATGACTAAATGTTTTAATTGTCATTTAAAATGTAATTGTTACCGTTGTGTGTGTGGTGTATAGACATAGGATGGCATGCTGCCATGTGCATTGGGGGTCAGGACAACTCTGTGGGGTTGGTACTCTCTGCCTTCCACCTGTATATGGCTTGTGGGGATCCAACTTAGGGTGCTAGGCCTGGGTGGCAAACCCTTTCTGTAATACTTAAAACTTACTTAATAGTTATTTTTATGTGTATCTGTGTAAGAAAATGCCACAGATGTGCAGGTGGTCGTGGATGCCGGAAGGGTGTGTCAAGTAGATTGGAGCAGCAGTTACAGGCTGCTGTGAGCTACCTGGTGTGGGGGCTGGACTCGGATCCGCTGTAATAGCGTCAAGTGCTCTTAACTGCCGAGCTGCTGTTTCTCCAGCCGAAGTTTACTTGTTTCTAAAACAGATATTAATTAAAACAATAAGTAGTTTTAGAAAAGCTTTTGGTAAAAAAGAACTTCGTGTCTTACCTGTTCCGTGTGTTGGCTTGGAGACAGCCCCTTTTAGCCTCTTCCAGTTGTGTGAATAGTACGTAAATCTCTGGTTTTCAAATGTGTGTATTTCTGGCCATGGAAGATTAGTCCTTGCCTTTTTTCTTTTAGTGTTTGATGGGTATGTTATTTTAGGCTTTTCTTGTTTATCTTCCAACTTTCTAATCACGGAAATTTGAAACAGAAGTGCAGACAGAACACTAGCAAAGCCCCCTCCCATATGCACTACCCAGTTAAAGGAACTATGAACAGGAGTGGATGATTTTGTCACTCACTCGCTTTACTCCGGCAGAGTTCTGAAGTGCATCTGTTGATCCCATGTTTTTAATATGACATCTTAGAGTCTCGCTCTGATTTAGTCAGGTACCTTTTGTTTGTTTTCTTCTGTTCTTTGGAGTCAAGTTCTCATGTAGCCCAGGCTGTCCTGGAACTCCTTGCATATCTGAGGATCCTTCTTTCTCTCCCTTCCAGATGTGTTACTGCCCTGCCCCGCCCAGCTGCACCCATGTCCCCACTCTGTTTTATCTACCTTATTCTTTTAGTTTTGTTTTTTAAGGCTGTATATTTACTTCTACATTACCGAGGTTGTTAACATTTATAACCCACCTGCCACTGTGACTACATCTTCCTTGTTTTGTTCATAGACTGAATGAGTCAGACAAAGTAAGAACACCCTAGTAATAAAGAATGAGTCCTCTGTTCTTCTGGACCTGTATTATTCTGCTCTTCGGTGCTCGTGGATTCCTTTTTGTTCCTTTTAGAAATGGTCGTTGGCATTGTATTGTTGTCGTCATTATTACTGCTTTGGTTGTTATGTTTTTAAGTGATAGACGATGAGACATAGCTAGGTGAATTTTCAACACAGTGAGCACTGTGTGGTGGCCTCTCCGAAGGAAGGTCCCCCAGCACTGCAGAGGCCTGTCTTGAAGCTTCTGCTCACTGGCAGTCCCCCTCCCCCTCTGCTAAAGTAGCCATTGTCTGTGCCCCTCACATTAGCTTTGCCTTGATTTGCCCTTGTTCCAGCCTTAGAAACAGCCTCATACAGTGTTCGTGTCTCTGACTTCTTTGATGTAAAACAGGTGCATGTTACACAGAGCAGTACTTCAGTTATCTTATCGTTCCGGGTTATCTGTCCCACTCCAGTTTTCCCTTTCAGTTGGAATTGCTATGATAAGTTAGGATGAAACAGTCTTATAAATATGACATGGCGACTGGCGCTGCTGCTGAAGGCATGTATGTCATCCAGCCACTCAGGAGGCTGAGGTCGGAGGATAAGTTAAAGGGTTGCCTGGCTACTGAACACAGAGCCAGCCTCCTCGGCAGCTTAGTGAAGACCTGTTTCAAAATAAAAACGGAAAAAAGATTGGAAAAGTGTTGAGTTGTAGAACACTTACCTAGCATATGTCGGGTCCTGGATTCAGTTCTTAGTACTACATAAAATAAAATAAAATTTTCACTCCCCAAAGAATTAATTATATAAGTAAATAAACACGTTTGGTGCATGAGTAGTCTGTCCATTGCACTGCAAGAGACAGTGGTCACAGTCCCATCAGCAGTATGTGAGAGCTCGAGCTGCTCCTCATTCTTGTCTGCTTGGTATAGTCAGTGTCTTAAGTCAGTCCTTTGAGTGGAGCTAGTGGCCACGGATGATTTTTCTAAACTTGTTTTTAAGATTGTCATGCTATTGGTTTATATACCCTGTAGCCTTAAGATTTCATACCAGCTGTTGATACTTTGATCATTTTCGAGAAGATGCACTTTAAATTAAACTGAGCTCTTGAGGTTTAGATATATTTATTTTATGTGTATCAGTGTTTTGCTTGCATATATGTCTGTGTACCACATGTGTGCCTGGTGCCTGTGGAGTTCAAAAGAGGGCATCGGATCCCCTGGCACTGGAGTTACAGACAGCTGTGGGCTGCCATGTGGGTGCTGGGAATTGAACCAGGATCCTCTAGAAGAGCAGATAGAGCTCTTAACCTCTGAACCAGCTCTCCAGCCCTATGACCATTCTTTTTAAACAATTGGTTTGTATTGTTTTGAATTATTTGTATGTGTGTGTCTGTGTCGGTGTGTGTGTGAGTGCAGGTGCCTGCAGAAGCCAAGGAGTCAGGTCTGGAGCTTTCATTTCCCCTCCCCTCTCCCCTTCCCTGTCCTATCTTCCTTTTCTTTCCTTGACACTTTTCACCAGAGGACTCCTGCTTTATTCTTGTGGGACATTTGTGGTTACATGTTGATGACTTTGCAGTATTGAGCTATCGGCATGGTCCCTGAAGGTGTTCTTTGTGGATTTGCAGATATCTTATAAAAGATTATCTTTAATAATCTGCATAAATTGACAGAAGTTTAAATGTCTAGTTTTGAATGAATTATAGGGGTTATTCCTTTGCCATCCCTTTAATACCAAATCTACTGTGAACTGTATTTCCTCATGCTCACGTCCTGCCTGTAGCGTCTCCCATACCTTGGAGTGTGTCCTCTCACAGCTCAGATTACATTTATCTAGCTTTTACCAGATTCTTAGCAGACTCTTCCATCTTGATATTCTGTTTAACTTGAATTTTGTTTGGAAAACCAAACAGATACACACAATTGTCCTTAAAATTTGTCAGGTCCTTTAAAGCATCCTTTAGCATTTCAAGTCCATTCTTACTCCTTCTTAACTCACAAGCTCATCCTGTCTCTTAAAGATCAAAGGTTTTAGGAGAGATAAGAAAAGGGTTAAGAACTTAAAATATGTTATGAAAACACTTTAAAATCATTGTAGTTAGAACAGTTTGTTAGAAATATAAAGCATTGAGCAAAACATTTCCAGGTAAAACTTTGTTGGTTAAATGTATTCAACAGGCGACCAACACCAGGGAAAGTGGTAAAGCGTCATCAAGTCTGGGTCTCCAGGATTTCGATTTGCTTCGAGTTATAGGGAGAGGAAGCTATGCCAAAGTACTGTTGGTTCGCTTAAAAAAAACAGATCGCATTTATGCAATGAAAGTTGTGAAAAAAGAGCTTGTCAATGATGATGAGGTAAGTGGTGATGTTTTTCTACTTCTAGACAAACCCCAGTGTGCAGGAGGCCCTGGTTTAATCCAGAGTACCACACATACACAGACATAACCAAAGCGCACCACTTCAGCAGTTCTGTATTATTATTTTGGTCTACTTTTCTAAGAACAGGCCTTAGGTAAAAATAAAGTCAAGGCTAAGGCATATTATTGTCAAGGGAAGTACTTGAGCTTTCTAAGAGTTCAAGACCATTTCATAATATTGGACATTTTGTTAATGGTATTTTCTCTTAGTTTTGTTTCATGACAGTAAGTGGTTTTGATATTTAGTCTAGTCAGTTAACATTTGTGATCATTGACTTACTAAGAACAAATTTATCATGAGTTTTGGTCATTTCATTTGACATAGATTTCCTTGAACTTTGAAATAGGATATTGACTGGGTGCAGACAGAGAAGCATGTTTTCGAGCAGGCATCCAATCACCCTTTTCTTGTTGGGCTGCATTCTTGCTTCCAGACAGAAAGCAGGTAAGATTAAAGGTGACAGAATGTTACTGGGATTCATTTCATGTGCTTCCTGTAATTCCTGTGGGAGCACTTAAGAACTTCCTGATACAATTGGCAATACCAATCTGACACCAGTCACTAGTAGGAAACAAGGAAAGAGAGGGAGAGGGAGAAGGGGCTCCTAAGAAACAGCAGTAGCTACCCAGCCCTTGATGACCTGCACATTCTCATCTGTGACATAATGTCTTCTTTACCTTAGGTGACATTCAAACATGACTCACCTAGTAAGTAGCTGCTTAGCCCAAGAGTGGAATCCATGTAGTTGTGTCGTGCTGGGCTGCTTTCTTGTGTCCACACCTCTTGTTGCAACTGAGTTCTAGGCAGGGACTGAATCCTTCAGAATGCCTTTCTGCTGTCGCAATCGCTGTTCTATTGAAAATGCCAAGAGCTGTCTACTCTCTTTGACTGTGGCTCTGTGCGGTTTTGCCTGTTTCAGGTTGTTCTTTGTCATAGAGTATGTCAATGGAGGGGACCTAATGTTCCACATGCAGCGACAAAGAAAGCTTCCTGAAGAGCATGCCAGGTAAGCTCTTTGTTTGAGGGCTGCCTGACCTTTCGGGCCTCCATCAGCACGTTACCTTGTTGCTAGTTTATTCTGTGTAAGTCATGAGGAGACTGAACTAGGTTGATTTACATAGTAGATTGTAATATGCCTGTTACATATTATAATCTGCTGTTTGTGTTCATTGTATATTTAGGGTTTTCAAGTGGTGACTGTTCATAACAAAATCATACTTTTTTTTCAATTCAAGGTTTTACTCTGCAGAAATCAGTCTAGCTCTAAATTATCTTCATGAGCGAGGGATCATTTATAGAGATTTGAAGTTGGACAATGTGCTGCTGGACTCTGAAGGACACATTAAACTCACTGACTACGGCATGTGTAAGGTGAGAGACCCTCCAGACAGCTGTGACTGTCAGTTAAGGAACTTCATGTTTAGATGGGAAATGATCACTACCTTGATTAGGATGAATGTACACCCTGGCCGTTCAGCCATCCCCACAATTCCATGTCATCTGTGATATGTGTGTTATATAGGGTTAGTTTTTTTAATTGATTGCCTACAGTCCTCATTGTGTTAACACAGTACTTTTATATCAGTTTCCAATCTTTCACCATTTAGTAGACCCTGAACCTACTTTGCAGATTTTCCTTAGGAGTCTGCTTTTATACTTAAATTTCAAATCTCTGACATAGAGTATAATCAAAGTCAAGTAAGCGTTTCACTTTGTCAGACTCTGTCTGTGTTGGTGTTTATTCTTTGGCAGCACTGTTTCGTTTGGAGGTCTGGTCTTTTCCCACGATGTGTCTAGAGAACTATTCTACTTAGTAACACTGCTCCAACAAGACACCCCCGGTGTGTGAGTGCATTGTGTTCATCCACCTGGAGGGGTGCACCAGAGCAGGATTCCACATTCCTACATTCATAAACACTCAAATGGTATTGAGGCTTTAACGTTACATCTGCACATCTGTATTAGAAAACAAAGTTTTCACATAATGTATAAAACTCAAGACCATTTTTCCTATGATACACCTTAAATTATTCTCTTACATAAATTTTTGTTTGTAAATAGTGAAAAGGTTTAGTCAGTGGACTCCTGTGTATCCTTCACTTACATTCAGGATACTGTTTTGTTCTGCCATTTTTACCCCCTAGAGTTTTTTTTCTCTCTGGTTAAAAAAAAAAAAAAAAAAAAAATTAAAAGGTGCACACCTTTAATCCCAGTGCTTGGGAGGCAGAGGCAGGTGGATCTCTGAGTTCAAGGCCAGCCTGGTCTACAAAGTGAATTCCAGGACAGCCAGGGCTACACAGAGATATCCTGTCTCGAAAAACACTAACTAACTGACTAATCACAATAATAGTGGATTCTTTTAAATTTCCAAGAGCAAATAAAAATATGAAAAGTATTAATCTGCAAATTAGGACAGTGGTTCGTTCCATCCTTCCTTCCTTCCTTCCTTCCTTCCTTCCTTCCTTCCTTCCTTCCTTCCTTCCTTCTCTTTTTTTTTTTTTGGTTTTTCGAGACAGGGTTTCTCTGTGTAGCTTTGCGCCTTTCCTGGAACTCACTTGGTAGTCCAGGCTGGCCTCAAACTCACAGAGATCCGCCTGGCTCTGCCTCCCGAGTGCTGGGATTAAAGGCGTGCGCCACCACCGCCCGGCTTCCTTCTCTTTTTTTGTCACTGTTTGAATATTAGTTAGAATTACCAATTGCACAAAGAGGCAGAGGCATGATGATTCACCTCTGCAAGGCTGGAGCAGGATGGTCCTGAGCTCAAGGCCAGCCTGGCAAGAATTTACCTCCAGCCATCTCCCTAGCCTTCAAGGAGTCTTTCTTTTATGACTCTCTATTCTTCCCTTTTCCAAATGAGTTTGACCATATTTAAACCATGTAGATGGGCACATGTAACATATTTGGTTGTTGGATTGGTTTTATTTCCTGTTTGTTTGGGTGGGTTTTGTTTTGTTTTGTTCTTTTGAGACAAGGTCTCAAAAACCTATGTAGTTGAGGTTGTCCCTGAGTTAATAATCCTCCTGCTTTAGTCTTCAAAAGGCTGGGATTATGTGTGTAGCACCATGCTTAGTTTTTTCTTTTTAGTTTCAGTTTTTAATCTAAAATTTTCTCTGTTTATTAGTTATTGGTGTGTGGGATATATTTTCTGATATAGAAATGTTAGGATCTTATGATTGAAGACCATGACATTTTCTTAACATGTTCATTTTTATTCTTAAAGAATATGTTAATAGGTATACAAAAATGTATATTTGTTACAGTTCTTAATGGTTGTTCCATTTGTTATTGAGTATTTTCTCTACCTGGCTTGTGTGTGTTGTGCCTTAATTGTTCACCAAAGCAGAGGAAATGCTGCACAGGAGAAGTTTCCCGAGGCAGAGTACTGCCATGTCAACAGTTGTGTAAGATGATTGATTTTAGTCATGTGATCTCGTGCTGAATTTTAACAAATACTTTGTTATATTTGTTTGTTTACTTATTTGTTGTGCATACCATGTTCTGTCTGCACGCCAGGAGAAGATACCAGATCTTATTACAGACGGCTGTGAGCCACCATGTGGGTGCTGGGAACTGAACTCAGGACTTCTGGAAGAGCAGCCAGTGCTCTTAACTGCTGAGCCCTCTCTCCAGCCCAACAAATATTATTATTTTTTTTTTAAAGATTTATTTATTATGTATACAGTGTTCTGTCTGCATGTATGCCTGAAGGCCAGAAGAGGGCACCAGATCTCATTACAGATGGTTGTGAGCCACCATGTGGTTGCTGGGAATTGAACTCAGGACCTCTGGAAGAGCAGTCGGTGCTCTTAACCTCTGAGCCATCTCTCCAGCCCCCAACAAATATTATTTTAAAAGCAGGTTTTTGTTTGGTTTGCTTTGGGTTTTGTTGTTGTTGTTGTTGTGGGGTTTTGTTTGCTTATTGTTTTTGTTTTTTTGAGACAGGATTTCTCTGTGTAGGCCTGGCTGTTCTGGAACTCACTCTGTCAACCAGGCTGGCCTCAAAGTCGCAGAGGTCCACCTGCCTCTTGCTAAACTGACTTTAACAACATCTAGGGTGAATAAGTTTTCTTTACGATATTTAGTAGCAATGACAATTTTCATAATAAGTTAACTGTTTCTAGTGATGTTGTTTAGGTTTAATGTATTGCATATACATGCTGAATTTAGACAGATGAAATGGAAGAGGTAAATTTAAAATAGTTTTGTATCTTTTTTTTCCTTTTTTCCTGCTTTTTTCCCCCCATGAAAGGAAGGATTACGGCCTGGAGATACGACTAGCACTTTCTGTGGAACTCCCAATTACATTGCTCCTGAAATTTTAAGAGGAGAAGATTATGGTAATAAATAAATAGGTGGTATTTTAGCTATTGCTATATTGGTTTAATATGGTACCAATGACAGTATAATATGCTATAGCATTTTATTACTCATTAATATAAACTTTTCTTGATTCTGTTAACCTACATAAAAACCCTCAGATTCTGAAACCAGAGCCAAAAAGAGTTTGGTATTTGGGGGACTATACATTTAAATACTTTACTAGTGACAAACACTGAGCGTGGCCAGAACTGCTATAAACAGTTAACTCTAAGCTCCCTTATAAACCTGAGGTCAGCATTACTGACCCGTTTTACAAATGAGGGAACTGATGTACAGAACAATTTGAATAATACGCCTAGATCACTATAGCCAGGAAGTGGCCACATAGGTTTTAAACCATCAGCTGTGTGAAGCCAGTGTCTTGAACTTCAAGAAGATTGTTCAGGTTACTGGATATTTCCCCTAAGAGTCTAAAAGATGGTAAAGGCTGGGTGCTTGTCAGGTATCAGACACTACATTCTTTTTTTTTTTCTGAGCCAGGGTCTCTCTACATAACCCTAGCTGTCCTGGAACTTGCTATGTAGACCAGGCTGGTCTTGAACTCACAGAGATCTGACTGCCTCTGCCTCCCGAGTGCTAGGATTAAAGTGCATCACCATATCTGGCTTCCATTAATTTTTTTTACATCTATATTTATTATTTTTATTAGTGCTTTGAGAATTTCATACAATGTTTTGATCATATCTTCCCACTTCCCATTCCTCCCAAATCCACCTTTGACTTCCCTTCATCCAGCTTTGTATCTTTCTCTGTTTCACTCTTCATGTCCACTTTGTGCTGCCCACGGGAGCACGGTCAACCGAGAAGGAGCAGCTCTCTTAGAGAAAACCCCTCCCCCACAGCTGTCACTTGCCACAGCTCCTGGTGTCTGCCTGCCTCACATGCTGGCATTTAGTCTGACTCTGCCCGGGGCTTGTGCATGCGCTCCCAGCTGCTGTGAGCTCACAGTTGGTCTGCTGTGTCTGGAAGCTGCTGTTGTTCCTTGTACTGGTCCAGCACCTCCTGCATTTATAGTCTTCACCCTCTTTCACAGCGACCCCTCTCTTGGGAGGAGGGATTCTTACATAGATGTTCCTTTAGGCTCGGACCAAGTATTTCTGTAGTTCTTAGTGCCTACCACTCTATTTATAATCTGATTAGAATTTACTTTTTCATCATGTTTACATTTTCATCTCATGATAAATTTCTGATTGCTGACTTTTCATGAATACAGAGAAGATTTATTATTTAAAATTTCTTTCCAAAGGCTTCAGTGTTGACTGGTGGGCTCTTGGAGTGCTTATGTTTGAAATGATGGCGGGAAGGTCTCCATTTGATATTGTTGGGAGCTCCGATAACCCCGATCAAAATACAGAGGATTATCTATTCCAAGGTAATTCGCAGTATTTTGTAGAGATTCTCTGTGAATAACTTTCAAATTTTAATTCTGAGTAAGAAAAAGAATAATTTGGACATGCGCTCCTGACTTTATGATAGTTTGAATAATTTTTAAATGCACCCTCCCTGCTTCTCTAGTCTGCACTTCCATTTACAGTTTCCTTCCCACATCAAACTCCTAACGACACAGCTCAGCTTGTCTGTCATAGATGCTGAAGCAGGGAATCTACTGCCTAGGGAGACTAGTCTTGGTGCAGGAGCCCTCGGCTTCGTGCCCAAGTTCAAGAAAAGTAGAGTGTGAAGATATGAGAGCTCAGAACGCTGCTAAGGACTCGGGGTGCTCAGAGTGAGGACTGCTTGCTAAAAGTCAAGCGGAACAGAAGCGGGAGACCAAGCCCAGGGACCTTTACCACAAAGTGTGACAGTGGCCACAAAATTTTGCATTTAGTAGTCAAAACCCTCGCAGGATGGAAGATATCTTTAATGTTAGAGGGAACCAAAGGGCCATTAAGACTATGAGAAGCCCCTCGGGCTCACTAGGAATTAAAAAAATACACACTAAGTGTTAATGAGCTACAGTTTCATGCCTGTGCTTTTGACAGAGACTTTAGTCTGATAATAACTGGTTAGTGCTCATGAAGGGATGAGCAGCGGGAGCTCTCAGGACTGCTAGTGGGGGTGGAAGCTGACAGTGGCTTTGGAGAATAATTTCACGTTTCCTGGTACAATTCTGTGTTACATATGCAAGAACTTGACATTATTAACTTTCGTGTGTCGTAAGAACACTGTGAAGCAGGTATTGTTTCTATTTACAGAGGGAAAAACTGAGGCACAGTTAGATAGTGAAAAATAAAACATGTTTGTAAATAGTAAATGCAGTGTTCAGGTAAGGGGCCAGCTGTAAGAAGGAGGGCCAAGGGATTAGGAAAATACGTAAAGCGTTTCAGGTATGTAGATAATGGATTTCTGCTGGAACACCTTAAATAGCTTAGAATCTAAAGAAAAAATTTAAACATTCAGGCCACATAAAAAGCTGAAAATTGTACTGTCATTCTTATCTTTCTAGTTATTTTGGAAAAGCAAATTCGCATACCACGTTCTCTGTCTGTAAAAGCAGCAAGTGTGCTGAAGAGTTTTCTCAACAAGGTAAGAATTGTGTGTAAAATCTAATGTGATTTCTTTACCTGTGTAAGTCGGCCTGGTGAGCGGAGGCTTAGCCTGGGACCTGGAGGCTCAGGCTTGGTAATTGGAGGCTCAGCCTGGTAAGTGGATGTGCAGCCTGGTGAGTGGAGGCACAGGCAATGTGATTATGTAACTTTTCAGTTATGATGGAATTTTATTTCATAACCAATGAGAGACACTATCAAATCCTGACATGTTTATCCTTGCCACATGGCCAATTTAATTTGCCCCCAGCTAGATACTGCATTAGATGCTTTTAACGTAAGTGATACATAATATCATGTTAGTGGAGGAAAAATGGAGGCTTTAGGATTAGCTATAATTGCATTTTCAGTTCTAGTTCTGTGTACCATTATCCATAAAACCCATTTATCACCATGCATTTTTTTGAGCATGTGGTCAGTAGCGTTCGCTATCCGTTTCATATTAAGAACCCAGTATTTAGATAAAATTCAGAGGAAATGAAATGGCATCTTTAAATGTAACATCACTTGATTGCTTGGAGTAGTTGGTACGCCAGAAGGGTTTAGGATCTAAGATTGTGAATTTGGGATTCATAAATTTTATTTCAAATAAATGAAGGTAGAAAATGGGTTATATTTACCTCCTTGAGCAGATAAGGTTGAACTTTAATAAAATTGGAAATTGGCACTTAGTTTAGAAGGCTATTTTTTTTATTTTGTGTGTCCGAGTGTTTTACCTGCATGTATATCTGTGTATCCCATGCACTACTCTTGCACAAGGAAGCCAGAAGAGGGCATCACATCTCCTGGAACTGGAGTTAGAGATGGTTATGAGCTGCCATGTGAGTGTTGGGAATCCAACCCAGATCCTCTGGAAGAGCAGTTAGTGTGCTCTTAACCACTGAGCCATCTCTCTGGCCCCTGGATGACTATTTTATGAGGGAAGATTTAAACTGGAAAGCTTATGTTTCACACAATGAGAAATGAAATTGAGAGATGCTAATGTATAAAATAAAATGCCTTCTATCTATTCACAGCAGGAATAAAAGCCAAGGCTTTGGGAGGTAGGTCCAGCCTCCATCTCAGTCAGTGATCAGATAATTGCTGTGTCGTTGTTTTAGACAAATAGGGTTTGTTGCTGTGGTTGAGCATAGGCTATAACACTGAGCTAAATGTAAGTGTGATAACGTTCAGAGGTTTCTTAATAATAACTGAACTCTGGCTCATGAGAAAGACATACCTTAATGCTGGCCTTATTTTTCCTCACATTCTTTCATTAGCAAAGATTGACAATAGTACACTACCATTTAAAAAAAAATAATCTCGCCGGGCGGTGGTGGCGCACGCCTTTAATCCCAGCACTCGGGAGGCAGAGGCAGGCGGATCTCTGTGAGTTCGAGGCCAGCCTGGTCTACAGAGCGAGATCCAGGAAAGGCGCAAAGCTACACAGAGAACCCCTGTCTCGAAAAACCAAAAAAAAAAAAAAAACAATCTCATGTAGCTCAAGCTGACCTTGCATTCTCTGAAACAGAGGCTGGCCTTGAGCTGATAGATATAGAGACAGACAGACAGATAGATAGATAGATAGATAGATAGATAGATAGATAGATAGATAGATAGATAGATAGATAGAGGCTGGCCTTGAGCTGATAGATATAGAGACAGACAGACAGACAGACACAGATAGATAGATAGATAGATAGATAGATATAGATATAGATATATTTTGGGGGGTTGGATTTTTCGAGGGGGGTGTTGAGACAGGAATTCTCTGTAACTTTGAAGCCTGTCTTAAAACTCACTGTGTAGACCAGGCTGTCCTCGAACTCACAAAGATCTGCCTGCCTCTGCCTCCTGAGTACTGGGATTATGTCTGGTGTTGAATTCTCCACTTACTGCCTTGATAAGCTGATGAAAAGCTGGGAGGAAACTTTCCTGTTGTGAACTCTAGATGACTCACTTGGGTCTGGTGGGGGGCTTTCTAGAAACAGCTAGACATTTCAGTTTCTCAAACAAAGGCATCATCAGGTAGGAAGCTCACTCATCTACCTCTTGAAACACTGCTTCTGCCATAGGACCCAAAGGAACGATTGGGTTGTCACCCTCAAACTGGATTTGCTGACATCCAAGGACACCCATTCTTCCGAAACGTGGACTGGGACATGGTATGTAAATTTTTTCCTTGCTTGGGTTTTATTGTAACTAAGGACCAACTTTTATTATGTTAATAAGTTATTGAAAAGCTAAGATATGATAGCTTAAATAACTTAAAACTACTCACTGGTACTTATAAAAAATTTTAAGAGAGCCTTAGAGAGCCCGGCAGTGGTGGCGTACAGCTTTACCCTCAGCACTCAGGAGACAGAGGCAGGCGGATCTCTGTGAGTTCGAGGCCAGCCTGGTCTGCAAAGTGAGTTCCAGGATAGCCAGGGCCACACAGAGAAACCCTGTCTTGAAAAACAAACAAACAAACAGACAAGAAACAAAAAACTTTAGAAACAAAACAGAATATTAATGTACTAGAGCAGTATGTAATATTACGGACGCCCACACCAACATTCAGATTACTAAGATGTGGCCCTGGTTGCTTGTTGCTGGAACTGTACAGCAGCATGCCTGGTGAGACTTGGAGAACAGAGTCAGACGTAGAGGCGCAGTCAGTGTTCATGAATGCAGACGTGAGCTTTCATCTGTGTGTCCTTTTAGATGGAGCAAAAGCAGGTGGTGCCGCCCTTTAAACCAAACATTTCTGGGGAGTTTGGTTTGGATAACTTTGACTCCCAGTTTACTAATGAACCAGTCCAACTCACTCCAGATGATGAGTAAGTAATTCCACACACTAAAATGTTTTTAAACTTCTTTTGAAATCTAAATCTCAAGGCTATTTAATTGTTTATGAAAATATTATATAATTTATATGTAGCCATTCCATTGCTGGGTATTTGGATCCATTATGCTGTTTAACACTCTAGCAATGGTTATATCTACTTGCTTTGTATGCATTATCCCATTCTCACAACAGCCTTGGAAAGTGGGTATTGTCATCTTCACTTTACAGATGAGAAACCAAGGCTCAGAGAGGTTAAGCAGAGGTACACAGGTGTCAGCATTTGCACCCAGGGCTGACTGGCCAGGGCCTGTAGTTTACACTGGGCTACACTGCCCCATCCGCTGTGAGCACCTCTCTGAGTTTCTGGGTGGGCCTTATGAAAGTGACACCAAGTCTCTAGTCTAGCCAGCAGGGGTCAGAATAGTTGTTGGTGTCACATCTTTTACAGATATAACTTAGAGTAGCTTGAGATTGTTTTGATATTCTCTCTCTCTCTCTCTCCCCGAAGATTTATTCTCTTACCTACGGGGCCTTTGCCCTTAGCATTCACTTCACTTGTATCTCAGTTGGGCATTCTTTGCAGCTGTTCTTAGAGCCTTTGCTCAAGGAACTAGTCTTGCCTTAACTCTGACTGCAGGAACCTCGACCTCAGGTGCAGATGACCTCAGGCACCTTGGGTCTCAAGACTGTGCCTCTCTCCTCCTGCTGGGGAAGCCCTCATTCCTGGAAGGCCAGGCTCTGTCTTCCCAGCCCTGGCCTGTGTCCCGCCCTCCCCGGTTCCAGCTCCCCTTGCTTCACCACCTTGGTTTTCCAACACTTTCCTCCTGCCTAAAGACACACTTGTTTGCTTTTCCTCGGAATCTCCGCCTCCTTTGAGGCCCCACGTTCTCTGTCACCTCATTCTTTCCGTCTTCAGATGTTCAGAGAAATGCTTGTCATGTTCCTAATAAAGGAAGAAGCGGGGTCTACCAGACTCTTGTCGGCGTGGCCAGCGTTGCCTGCCTTCTGTTTTCTTCCCAGACTTTTGTAGAGTAGCTTGCTTCTTAAACTTGGGCGGGTCAGGCTGATCTCTTCATTGCTAGGTTTCAAAGCGTTGTTTGGTGAGTCCTCATCTCCCCAGGTCTGTGAAAGGTATGGCATTCAGAACAGTGTCATCCTGAGACCCGGATGCTGCGTGGTTCTGTGCACGGACGGCAGCCTTCTGTTGCTGTCTTCAGTTTGTACCTTGGAGACTTCAGCTGGCCCTGTGTGGTGGATGCTAGTTATTAAGTGACCACTAACCAAATGGGCAGATGGCTGTGAGGCAAAAGGCCTATGCCAAGTGCTAGACACTCACGGACGATCACAATAGCCTGATTTCACAAAAAGCTCACTGAGACAGAACTGGGTGAGAAAGAGCGTGGGGTTAATCAGAAGAGAGACACTCGAGTCCGTGTCCTTCTCACTGGCTGTGCCACTCCGTGGATTGCTACCTTCTCTGCTGAGCCTGTTCCTCCTTCTCATGTTGTCTGCCTCACAAGGTTCTGTGAAGAGTAAGTGAGGGGTGCTTTCTGAGCATCCCACTGCCCCTCCCTCCATGGCGCTCCTGAGCACCTCCATCTGTTGAACTTGGTCAGAAAACACCTCGATAACTGGAGTCTAAAACCAAAGTGATGACCTTTGTAGTTTCTCTGTGCTGCCCCTCGGTTGATGTCACACCTTGTGTCTGCCTGTCACACCACCCCCCATGCTGTCGGCCAGATTCAGCCATGCTTGGAGCTCTCTCCCCCCACGTTCTGCAGTGCCCACGCTGAGGCGGCCTGTGGAGGTCTCTCTCCCCCACGTTCTGCAGTGCCCACGCTGAGGCGGCCTGTGGAGCTCTCTCCCCCCACGTTCTGCAGTGCCCACGCTGAGGTGGCCTGTGGAGGTCTCTCTCCCCCCACGTTCTGCAGTGCCCACGCTGAGGCGGCCTGTGGAGGTCTCTCCCCCCACGTTCTGCAGTGCCCACGCTGAGGCGGCCTGTGGAGGTCTCTCCCCCCACGTTCTGCAGTGCCCACGCTGAGGCGGCCTGTGGAGGTCTCTCCCCCCACGTTCTGCAGTGCCCACGCTGAGGCAGGCGGCTTTGCCTGTTTCTCCTTTAGCACTTGGATCTGAGCTTTCTTTTCTTCTCCTGTTGTCTTAATCCTAGATCCAGTCTCATTCACATTGTACCAAGGGTATAGGACCAGCCTGCTAGTCGTTCCTTCATCCCTTTACTGTGCATCCTATTCAGTGTACTTCATGAAGGACTGTTCAGTTCTTCAGCCCTAATCAGAAACCGCCCAGGTAACAGCTGTCCACATCCCCCACCTCTGTTCCTGCCTTCCCTTTAGCCATATCACTAAAACACAAAAGGTGTTTTGAGCAGTCTATCCTTTACTACTCCCTGATGGTGGGTGTCACGCTTTCTCTCTCTCTCTCTCTCTCTCTCTCTCTCTCTCTCTCTCTCTCTCTCTCTCTCTCTGTCTCTCTTTCTCTGTCTCTCTCTCTCTCTCTCTCTCTCTCTCCTTGCTGTGTCTCTAATTTCCTCTATCATTTTTACTGATTGAAATCTTCTCACTTTTTTCAGACTAGCTCTTTGATCAGTGGAGATGATCGTTAGAGTCTTAGATGTAGCACAGCCGTTCTTCCAGTAGCACCTCCCACTTAGCACCCTTCTGTTCCCGGGCTCCAACTCCAGTGGTTTCTTCATTTCTCCAGACCTACCAGTCTTTCCAATTCCACGTGCTTGCATGATGAACGTATAACGATTTCTCCAGCTCGATATTGCCCTCCCTTTTTAACGATTTCTCCAGCTCGATATTGCCCTCCCTTTATCGTGTGGTTAGAACGGGACTTAGCTTATACTGTAGGAAATTTGGCAGACAGTGGGGTTTGGGAGATGTCTCACTTGGTAAAGTGCTTGCCATGCGAGCATGTGGACCTGAGTTCAAATCTCCAGCACCCGTATAAAGAGCCAACTGTGACAGCACATATCTACAATCCTAGTACTGAAGATGCAGAGATACTGGGGACCTGGAGCTCGTTACCCATCCGCCTGGACCAGTGAGCTCCAGGTCCAGTGAGAAACCCTGCTCAAAACGTAAGGTGGGCAGTGACTGAGGAAGCCACATGCTGTCGACCACGTGTACATGGGAGCTCACGAGTGTGTGTGTGTGTGTGTGTGTGTGTGTGTGTGTGTGTGTGTGTGTGTGCGCGTGCATGCACGCACACACACACACACACACGAAATATAGCAGATACTGCTTTCTCTTAGGGCTTTCCAGTATATGCTGCTCCTTCAAAGAGAGAGCTCTACTTTGTGCTTGGCAGTATGGCATGTCCCTTTGGTACTGGAATGTCGGCAGTTCTGCGCTTGCTGTGTGTTAAGCTGGGTGTGCAGTATGCCACAGTGCCAGCCCTCCCCCTGCTCCAGGTCTCCTGTCTCTGCTGCCCTTTCCTGTGGCCAGCTTCTTCCCTGCTCTTCACCATCTGCCTGGCTGTCCACCTCAATCAAGAGTGCTACTGGGGCAGACGTTAAAGGGGTTGTGATAGTCTCTGTGTCTTTAAAGATCCTCAGTCTGCTTCTGAGTCCTCTTGGCTCGAAGGCTGCTTGTGGGGTTATTGGTTTTCCTTGTAGGCTTTTTTTTCCTGGTTCTTCTAGAAGTGATTTTGTGATTAATCTAAGGATTTGTTTTCTTTCCACAGTTAAGATCATTTAGCCCTGTGTTTTCTTTGTACTTGTATCTCACTGTTTAAAGGCTGAAAGAGTCTTGATTATGATGACAATGAATTTATTTTTCTTTCAACAGTGACATCGTGAGGAAGATTGATCAGTCTGAATTTGAAGGTTTTGAGTATATCAACCCTCTTTTGATGTCTGCAGAAGAATGTGTCTGATCCTCCCTTTCAGCTCTCATTTGCTTACATCATTTAGTGCATGGATCAACCTGTTAGCCTGGTCACAGCTGACATTCTGTGTCGTCACCTACAGAACTCTCACTATTCTGTTAGAGATGACAGGACTCGTAGAGCTAAGTAGAGCTAAGGAAAAAAATGAAGCTAGCTTCCCCCCAGTCAGGTCAGATTTCAGTTACACTTGCTCTCCAGAGGCCTAGGAGCGAGTGAGGAAGTTGCTTTTGTTTAAAGGAAATACCACAGCTTCTCCAACAGAGTCTCTGTCGTGTTGTGACACGCGGTGGGATGACGTCATCAGTCTCCCACAGCTGGTGTCATCTTGTGTTAAGTCAATTGAAGGCTTGACTGTGTAATGGAGGGTAATTCACAATACATCTTGTATTCCTAGTTTCAGAGTTCCTTGAGTTTAAGAATCCTCCTATAAATTTTCTCATTACTTGGATAATTATTACTATTTAAAGGAGCAGTTATCAAATTGATATATAATTGACTAGTTTTACTAAGAATTGGGTTATAAATTAGTAGCCATGTTTGAAAAACTGGCACAATGATTTATTTATTTTGTGTTTTAAAATTCTTTTTTTCAGACTAAGGGGTTAGCTTCTGAGCTTGTCTTTTCAGTGAAAACTAGCATGCTGATACATGTAGTTCAGAGACCCAGAAGGCACATGAATGGACAGTTGCTCAGTACATATAAAGGAAAAAACAGATGTTAAAAGCAGCTGCAGAAAGAGCAGTGGTGGTGTGCTATTTCTTATTGGGAATGAACCCTGCAGTTGGACTTTGAGATTTGGTTTAAATAGTGAGGAGATACTCACTTCTTACCCAATTAGAAGAGCACTCCATTCATTCAGGGGAGGCAGAATGTACATACATATTTTATTATTTAGTGTACAGGAAAATAATTTATCTTCTAAGTAGAATGTCTTAACTACTTTTGATTCCTTCCTCAAAGTACGTTTCTTGTACTTTTGAGACCTGTTAATGAGTCTGCAATGAAATCAAGAACAATAGTAAAAGAACTTGAGTATAACACGTGTACTCACATCACAGTTCTAGCTCTTCTGAGTGTTTGTGTCTTAGGTAACAAATGTAATACATAACAGAATGCATTTCAGGGGCAGAGTTACTTAGTTCTCCACAATATTTTTATTAATAGTAGTAGTTAGCAACATTTTATTTAAAAAAGTACCATTTTTAGCATCATTCTGCTGTTTATTTTAAATATTTTTATATAAAGAACTTTAAAAATTATCTAAATAAACTACAGTTATCAAATCAGTAAAAATTAATTTTAGGAATGCTCTCTAGTGTTCTGCTTATAATGATTTAAACCATGTAGGCATTTAAAAATTATCTTTTGGGGGACGCTACATTTCATTAGAAGTGTAAGTTTCCCCAGGTTTGTGTCATGTATTTTCTTTTCTTCAAATAACTTAAGACTGAAAACAATGAAAACCTCCATTGATTGAGGCCAAATAAGGGACCAGTGAGGTGGCTCAGCAGGGAAGGTGCTTGCTGCCAAGCCTCATGACCTGAGTTTGATGCCTGAAACTCACGTGGTAAAGGAAAGAACCAGACCCCACAAGTTGGTACACATGGCACATGCACACCCCTCCCCTGCAGTAAGTAAATATGTAGGGGTGGGGAGCAGCCAAATAAATGCAGGAAATGCACATCAGAAAGCAATTGCTTATGTGTGTTCTCATGCTTGAGAGGTATATATGTTTCCCTAATACTTAGAACTTAGTTTAAATCCAAAGGCAGTGTTCGCATCATAAACTTGTAGAGAATTCTGGTGTCAGTATGTTTATGACCTTTTAAGTGGTGCTGTTTTCCTTGGGGCATTTTGGAATATAGAATAATCAATCACTGAGAGTTTGTTTAAAAATGCACATCATTGGACCTACCTTAAGACTCTTGAGATTTTGTATTTCCATTTTCTTCTAGTTCTTTTTATGTATGTGACCTTATTTCTTATTGGAGTGTGAGTCTGCTTTTTGTGGTGAACGAGTTTAAGAGGGATAATCAGTGACTTGTCATGCACATTTGTCAACAAATTTAGATGGATTAATTCAAGTTACATATCTTCCCTACCCTCACCCCAATAAAACCTGTCTGTTTTCTGCCAATACTGTACAAATGATGAGCATTTTTCTATGATGAGGTTTTAACCATTATTAATGGTGGTCTTTGTCTTTAAATCTTTTTTTTAATAAGATTTACTGTGTGTATTTTATACCGAATTATTGCAAATGTTTTTGATTGAGTTCTGGTTTTCAGTCCTAACGTGCCATGCCAGCTCTTTGTATATCGTGTAAAAGTTCTCTCAGAGTACTCATCGGGGATAACGGTATGGACGGGCAGAGTGGTTAGCATTTGGTGACGTAGAAATCATTTATTTTGCATAAGCTGTGGTCAGATAGTTTTATCACATGCAGCTGGATTGGATGTCTAGTTCTGTATGTCCTCAGTGCCGGTACATTTAGTTTAGAAATTTGTTTTAATTTTTGTCATGTAGAATACTGCCTTGTTCACTATGATGTAATCTGTATTTGTATATTTTTTTTACATTAAAACCTTTAAATAAAATGTTTAATACCTATGAGGAGTGCACCATTTTTAACAAGTGCCACATTAAAAAAAAAAGTTCCCGAACTAGACTATTTGTTCCAGAATTTCTATAATTCAGACAACATTCTATTGGGGGGGATTGAAAGAGTCTAGTACATTTTAAACCTGTTCCTCAAGTAGGTCTTTTCATGTGAAAAGCAAGAAATAGCTGAACACAGAACTGAAGCTTACCCAAACATTCAGGGCGGGTCATTCCTATGTTAATTAGGCTTCACGCTGGTCTGTTGTGTTCGAAAGGCTGGCACTTCCACTCTGCGGGTTATAGCTGGCTGATGTCCATGAGTGGTCTCCACCGTAACTCTCCGTTCTCCCATGGGAATTACATCTTCAGTGCCTTTGTCCACAGAAAGCACGGCACTACCGTGAAAGCCTTCCCTTGAGTTCATCCTGATTGCAACCCTTGTTTGAACAGTTAGAGACAGTGCTGGTGAGGTGCCATCAGGCAGTTCCCTGTACCACATCAGGTAGCGTCACTAACACTCGGTGCTAGTGAGATTTCCAGGCAGTCCAACAAGGACCTTGGAGTTTTAGGGGAATTTTGCATGAAACATTGAGTCACTGGGGCAGCCAGCTGTCCCCTGAAAGGTGAAACAGATCTCCAGTCCCTGAAACTTTGACAGCTTGTTTCTGAACAACACCAAGCAGTGTGGCATGTGGTAGAGTTGGGGTCTTTCCTAGACTTGCTCTAGGAAAGAATGGAATCAGAGACATGAGACCATGCAGTCCCAGTAGGCGGAGCCACCAATCTGCTGCACCACATTGAGTCATGCTAAATAAGGCTAATAAAGCTGAACCTCTGTCATTGACACTGATAGGAAACAGACACACTTGCAGTGTTCTCTAGTCCAGTGAAAAAGGCCAAGGAAATGTAGTAAATACACATGGTGTGGCTGTGATTGCTATCACATAACAATGAAGAAGCTCATGAGTTGACTTTCTTGTTGCTCTATGGCAGACACTTTGGAGACTTAGAGCAAGCTCCATGGAGCTTTCCTTTGTTTTGGATATCCACAGAAAGAAGGGTGCTCTGTCCCAACACTTTGTGCTAAGAAAGGGCAATTAGCTTTCACCAATGGGATGGACAAGCAAGCTGCCAGGTGCTTCTGATTGGATCAGTTTTTTTCAGCTCAGAATGAAAGATTTTGGGATGTGAGCTGTGACAGTGAGTCCTCATATTCAAGCTCTGCTGACACTAGCGTGTATTTACTCCAATTGCTATTTTTGTATTGGAGAAACTGAATTTATTATACTTATATATCTAAGAGATATTTGGTATGATATTTTCTAGGGTATAGGGAATTAAAAACTATGAGATGCATCCGCTAAATTGGAGAGTTTGTTAGCTCATTTACACCCACAGTAGATGGTCAGTAGAAACTTCATTTGGCAACATCCCTGAAATAGTTGGATGCCATGTTTTTGTGCCAGTCAACAAATGGGGAAATGAACTGCCTGGATAGTCTTTTGATAAAGAAACAAATAGCCAGTAGCCATTTTAAGAAGTCTTCAATATCCCTAACTGTCAGGGAAATGCAAATTAAAACTACTTTAAGATATCAGTCAGAATAACTGTTCCCAGTAAATGACAACAGGTGTGGAGAGGAGACTGAGAGGAAGGAACCCTTATTCACTGCAGTGGGGGTGAAAAGTAATACAGCCATTATGGAAATCAGTTTGAGATTCAAGTAATTAAAAATGGAATTACCATGTGACCCCACTATTTCACTCCTGATGTGCAGCCACAGAACACCATACTCAACCATAGATATTTGCACCTCCGTGTTTATTACTGCCGTATTCACTGTAGCGAAGAATTGGAGTCAGCCTATTTGTCCATCAACAGATGAATGGATAGTGACGATTTGAGAATAGTGGTGAATTCTAGTCAGCTCTAAAGAAAAATGCAATCACAACATTCATAGGAGAATGGATAGAGTGTATAATATTTAGTGAAATCATAATCTAAGAAAAAAACTGCATCTTCTCCCTCATAGGTGGAATTTAGCCAATATGTTTTGTTTTGTTTTTTGCAAACAAATGTGTGTTTGGGTAGAGGTTACATGTATGAAGAGAACAAGAGAGGCTTAGGGGATGGAGGACTGGACGTGATGAGAACGAGTTATGCGTGGATATAAATCTTGGTTTTCTAGTTCTTACTCTTGTCATGTGTTTTTCATTTGGTGGTGGATAAGTGCATAAAAATATACTCCATAGTGAACAAAATCCAACTTAAAACACCACCATTTCTGTTCGAAATGGCTATTCTAAATACAGAAGTTCATTTGAGTTACGTGGTCTGGGTCTGGTTAATCTCAGTGTGTAATGTATTTTTATTTGAAGTGTTTTCTATAATATAGTTTACAATTTAAAAAGGGAAGTGCCAGGTTTCTAGCAGTGGAACCCATGGCTAGATTTAAAACTTACCACAAGCTGGGCATGGTGGCAACCCCCAGTAATCCCAGTGCTTAGGATCCTCCTTGGCTGTATTGAGAGTTCTGGATCAACCTGGGATAGAAGACCTTGAAGAAGAGTTGGGTTGGGATGGTTCAGTCCTACAGGCCCTTGCCAACAAGCCTGACAACCAAAATTGGATCCTTGGGCCCCCGTGGTGGAAGTAGAATCTGCTCTTGAAAGTTGTTTTTTGACCTCCATAGGAGTGCTGGGCATCACTGTCTGATCCTGATAAGTAAAATTTGGAAAATCTTATAGGAAGTTTGTGCTTGTGAGTAGTTTTGTGACCTGTATTATTGTCTAGGAATAACATGTATATTACAGAAATTTAACTTTAAAATTTTGAGTGTACTTGTGGGCACACACAGCATCAACACAGAAGTCTCAAGTGGTCCTCGGGCCGTCTGTTTGTTTGTTGTTTTTTGTTTTTAAGCTAGAGTTTGGCGGAGTAGGCCAGTCTAGTTGGCGGGTGAGCCCCACGGACCCTCCTGCCTTCATCTCCCCGGTGCTGGGGTTCCGAACACATACCACCTCTCTTGCCATTTTATTGGGTCAGGGCCTCAGACTCAGGTACTCACATTTGTAACGCAATCACTTTATGGCTTTCTTCCCCAGCTCCCTAACCTAACCTAACTTTAAATTTTAATGAACTCATAGGTAGGGTGTCTCATGCTGGGGACTTTGATCATGTTAGGCAAGCACTCCTAACTCTGAGCTGTAGCCTACCTAGCCTGGAGAAATCTTATGCAAAACTTTTTCTTGTCACTGGAGTTTTACTTAAAGCAGATTTTTCGATGTACAGAAGGATATGTATTTGTGAATAGTTTGACTCACTTTTACTGTGTTGACCCGCAGCTTCATACATACTAGGTAAGTGCTGAGAAACAGCACTGAAGTCAGAGTCTGTGCCAGCCTTGATGTTTTTCTAAACTTTCCTTATTTTGTTAAGCTTAAAATATAACTTATGCATTGATGGGGAGATTTTTTGTTTTTGTTTTTGTTTTTCGAGACAGGGTGTCTCTGTGTAGTTTTGGTGCCTGTCCTGGATCTCGCTCTGTAGACCAGGCTGGCCTCGAACTCAGAGATCCGCCTGGCTCTGCCTCCCGAGTGCGGGGATTAAAGTTGTGTGTCACTGCCGCCTGGGAGATTTTTTTAATGTATTTTTATTAGAGAATTTCATGCACGTGTACAATGTATTTCTAACATCCACCCTGCACTCTCCATTCCACCTCCACCTAGGCCCCTCCCCGCAGGTACAGCGACTCCCTACTTGCCTTCCTTCCGCTTCATAAGCCATTTTAGTGCTGCCCATATGCATATGACTGTGGAGCCATCCAAGGTAGCACAGAGCAACCTACCAGTAACCACATCCCTAAAGAAAACGACTCCCCGGCCCTCCCTCAGCACCCACCAGCTGCCAGTAGCTCCTCAGCTGGGGCGAGGCCTTGCGAGCCGCCCTCCCCGACACCTCCACCCCCACCCCCCCGCGCCCGCGCATCCGTTTCGGGATTTTGACAGGCTTGATCTTGTCCAAGTCTTACAGGCAGGTGAGTTAGAGCTGTGAGTTCAAGAGTTCAATAGCCTCATCACGGCCAGAAGAGCATTTCGCAGCACGCCTCCGCATCCCCCGGCCTTAAAGTTCTTCCCGCCTCCTCATTCTCGGCGTTTGCGATCTTGGGATAGGGTTGGGGTACTGATACCGATGTCAGATGTTTGTGGCCGAGCACACCTACCGTCTGTTCTTAACACGATGAATTTTGAGTTCACATTAACTGATGCCCGCTGCAAAAGAGCCTCTCCGTCGAGGCGGAGAGCCGCACACATTTATGGAGAGTGTTGCTGGGCGGCTGCTCTGAGTTGGAAAGTGAGGTCTCTCGGATCCCTCCTGCTCTAGCAGGTTCCTGGTGGTGCTGAGTGAAAACGTGTTTGGCAGCTGCAGGGTTCCCGGGGTTCTGGTGCGTGTTGGGGGGAGGGGTGTAAATCCTTATCTGGTAGTTCCTTCCGACCTGGCCCTCCACCGTGGTCCTGCACGTCTGATTGGAGGCTCGTTCACGGGAGCGGAAGTGCAATCTTAAGGGATTTTTCGTTTGATATGTGTTGCGGGAAAGTTGGCTTAACGCTTTTTTTTTTTTTTTTTAAAGCATACGCATGTGTTTATGTAGCAGGTATTTCCTGGATTAAAATGTCCTTTCTCCAGCAGTGTGGTTTGGCCCCGCGTGAGATAGAAAATGGGGGCTGACAGCCTTGGGCCTGGTTGGCTGAACGATGACGTTGTGCTTCACCACCACTAGGGGACAGTCTCTCGCCTGATGATGGTCAGTTTACCCTGCGAAGTGTTTCATACCCGCTGGCAGACCAGTGGCCAATAAATTCTGGATTTATTGGTGTTTATCTGTGTCTCGATTTTATTGAAAGTCAACATACTAATCAAATTGCTCTTCAGAGTGAAATCTGCGTTATTTGGAAGTCTGGCTTTAATACGATTTTTTTGCCATCTTTAATCTAGATATTGTAATTTCTATATTAATCATAATTGTGAATGAGAACCTCTTCTGTGTTAAGCAATGAGGAAATATATATGAGGATTTATTACACCATGTTTCTCTAAGAAGAATACTTCTAGTTGATAATAAAACCAGGGAGAGCTGAGGCAGCCATGGCAGATACCTCTAACTCCAGCCTGGATTACATGAGATCCTGTCTCGATAGATGATAGATAGATAGATAGATAGATAGATAGATAGATAGATAGATAGATAGATAGATAGATAGATAGATAGATAGATGATAGATAGACGATAGATAGATAGATATATGATAGAGAGAGAGAATAGAGAGATGATAGATAAAGATAGAGATGGATAGATGATGGATAGATAGATAGATAGATAGATAGACAGATAGATATAGATAGATGGATAGATAGATGATAGATAGATAGATAGATAGATAGATAGATAGATAGATAGATATAGAGCTGATTTGGTTATTGATGTACACAGGAATTCAGTTTAAAACAGTCCAAGGAATTGTATTGTGAAGTTTCTGTATCAAATGTCACATGATATTAAAGTGGTGTCCTTTACAAATTTAACCCATAAATTCAGACACTCCGATTGTCGGTTATAAACCTGATTTTAGCTTGGGGTATAGCTTGCATGAGGCCCTAGTTTTAATCCCTGGGACTGGCAGGAAAAGACCCAACCAAACAAAAAACAATACAGTTTGAGCCGGAGAAATGACACAGTATTAAGAGCGCTCACTGCTCTACAGAGGACCTAGGTCCAGTTCCCAGCACTCACATGGAGGCCACAACCATTTGCAAGTCCCATTCCAGGGGATCTGGTTCTCTGGTCTCACCTCTGCACCAGGCACTCATGGGTGAACATATGTATATGCTTTTTATAAAACAAAACAACAAACCCCTACCAAAAAAAACAAAACCAAACAAAACAAAAAACCTCATGATTTCAGAAGCATTGCCTGGGGTTTAAAATTTTAAATTTTAAATGATTTTTTTTCTTTCTAGCCCCGTTGACAATCGTTCCTGCCACTCCTCAATTCAAAGCGGTTATTTCCTTCATTGCCCAAAAGAACTGATTGTGAAATGGGCCATAAATTGCTTTGAACAGCTTCCCACCTTCTCCTTCCCAGGTTTTCATCACCGAATTGTCAGGTTTGTTGTGTTGTTGACAGCACTTCATGATCTGCACTTGGTGAGAAGAGTGAGTGGTGAATATGAACCACGTCCACTTACAGAGGATTCCCTAACGCAGTACAGGTTTCCTCTTTTCAAACAGAGGGCAGCACTTGTATTTTATTAGCAAGGCCTGGTGTTTTTTGACCTGTATTTGACTTTCAGAGCTGCTACAGACATACAACTTTTCCCAAAGGACATCATTCCTCACTCTAGGGCCACCCAAGTAGAAATATCACTACAGATGATTACAGCTGATCAGGGCCTGGCATGTGTTAAACATTTGTAAACACTCTATAGAACTGTTAAAAACCAGTGTGAGCCAGGAACAGAGAAAATGGCCTTTTGTAATCCAGTATAATAGGGAGAATTTTAATACCACTCCCACCTAACCCTCCTCCCATTATCCTCTGTTCCCCTTCATGTCCCCTGTGCTCTACTGCCCCTCCATGATCTTTCCTCTCCGTCCCCACCAGTGGTCCCTTTCTAGTATCCTGCATTATAAACTACTCCAAGTTAAAGACACAGACCTGAAGATTTGACACTAAGATTCACACAAGAGTGATAACAGGTAGGCAGAAGAGGGGTGAGGGGGCATAACTAACACTAAGGACGTATGCACATCAAAGAGTTGAATTGGAGTTACCATACATGGGGTTATGCTTCTCCCAGAAGTCATGGTTGACAAATGAAAAGCCAGATGTAGGGATACTCCTCCTTGAGTTGTTGGTTAAAGGTCCCTGAGACCCCCAAACAATCCACACTATTACCACTGGTGTTGGCTGCCCACCAGAACTTGACAGTAAAGGTAAGATCCTGTTGCTGAAGACACCACACACTTTGGTTGCAGGACATGAAGAAATGTAGTTGGGACTGACCAGGAAGCTTCCTCCCTGCCGGCTGGCTCTCAGGTGTTTTGTGGCCGACTGGGGCTGGGGAGCATCAACAGTCTTACTCAGCTGTGAACCCTGTGAGATACAGTAATGACCAGGATGCTGAGATATATTAAAAGTGAATATTTCAGATCAAGATGCCATTTGAAGTGCCCTTCAGAAGGAATCCTCTATACCTCATCAGGAAGTCTGGTTTCGGTAGAATTTCTTTGCCCTTGTCATCACAGAAACTGTGACTTCCATTCCATTCCACATAACTTCTTCCTCCCACCCAAGTACTAACCAGGCCAGACTCTGTTTACCTTCTGGAGCAGGCCAGCCCATGTGCATTTGCGGTGCCGTATGACTTCTTAAACATTCTGCACATTTCTCATTTAATCCCAAAGAGACTGACAAGTATCGTCGGCCCCAGGACCACTGAATCTTGGAGCGAGTACTAGGCCTACTATCTCAGATATTAGCATATACTGTTATCCCCCTGTACACATGGAGAAGCGTGCAGTTGTAACTGACTCGGGGTCAATATGGCTCCAGTTATGGCCATTAACTCGCAAAAGAGCATCTCAAATTTTCTCTAAGTTGTTATCTTTCTCTTCAAGAGTGCACACACAGCTCTGGAGCACAGTCTTAGCCTTGTTTACTCCTGGATGCCCACTCCTGAGGGTCTGTCTGAACATCAGCCCTTCCTCCGGGGCCGCATGGCCTCGGTGCCAGTCTTTGCCCACACTTGGATCTTGAAGCAGTGTGAGCCTCCTATGAAATGCACCTTGGACAGCCCGTGGTTTTCATGTCCCACACTAGGCCTGTTACTGGCTGCTTCACCTGACCCTGGCTCCCTTGACTAGAGGAACTGAGGTGGCTACTGGCCTCTGAGAAACCAGGGTGCCACATGGGTGAGTGCTAGGTTCTCTTCTGTAGCTTGGAGAAGTCATGCCCATATGCAGATTATCTGTGTTTTCCATTTGTCCATCTGAGATGTTCCCTCCGTGGCCTTGCTGCCCTGAGGCCTCTTTCTGCTCAGGCCTTCCCAAGCTTAACTTCCCTCCTTCATACTCCCCTAACACTTCTCCTATAGCCAGTAGGCCCCTCTTTGGGGCAAATGGGAGCCTGCATCCCCAGCTTATCCATTGCCCTTTCCCGGTCCCTGAGCGTGTTCTGAGGGTGTCCTTTTCTTGCTTCTGTCTCTCTAGAGAGGCTGTTTATCTACAGGATGTTTCCCAGGGTTCAACATGCTTCCCCCAGCATACTGGTGTTACCCCACCTGTGTGTGGAACATCCTTTACGTCTTCTACTACATGGTTCTGCCCTTTCCTAAATCCACTCCTGCCTGTCTCCTCTCATTTGAGGGAGATTTGGTACCTAATCCACACTGCTCTCCCCCACGACCTACCACTCCTGACAACTTCAGTGCTAAACAGGACACACACAAACCTTCCAAACAGCCAAGTCCACGTTCCCTCCAGCCACATTCATTGACACCAAAGTACCTTACTTACCACACACCGTCACCCTCTTTACCCTTCCTCAGGAACACAACTTCTAGTGTTCAGGTGAGTCACGTCCCCAGAGAACCCTGCCTGCCATAGTCCTTAGGGTCCCCTCCATGGTTTTCTATCATTGTATGGTCAAGGCATCTTTTCTTCATAGCGTCTCTCCGTGTGTAATTCTGTATTGTCACTTTCACACAGAACAACAACTATGCCATTTTCTTTACTCATCTACTTCAAGCTTCCTTATTTATTTAGGGGTGTGTGTGTGTGTGTGTGTGTGTGTGTGTGTGTGTGTGTGTGTGTATGTGTGTGTGTGTGTGTGTATGTGTGTATGTGTGTGTGTGTGTATGTGTGTGTGTGTGTATGTGTGTGTGTGTGTGTGTGTGTGTGTGTGTGTGTGTGTGTGTGTGTGTGGTTAGAGGATAATTGTGGGGGCTGGCTTTTTCCTTCCACCATGTGGGATTCCAGGGATCAAACTCAGGTCAGCAGACTTGGCTGCAAGCACCTGCTGAGCCATCTCACTGGCCCTATCTACTTTCTTTTCTCTTGCAGTCCCAGAACCTAGAATAATGCTTGGCACAGAGACACTCCCTAATTACCTATACATGAATAAAGAAACGAGTGGATGACAAATGTCTTTGCTGGGTTTGCAAAGAGGCCCCACTGTCTCAGGCCTCCACCGTGGACAGAGCGTGGCAGGAAACCTGCTGCTGCCCCAGCTGGGCTGAACTGTGGAAGCAGCAGTATCAGCAGACCACCCAGATGGCTTGGATACTTTGATAATGCTTGGGGGAAAAAAGCCGCACAAAGGAAAAGCTTCACCCACACAGTAAATGCTGACCTAGGCTGGACCTGCCTCTGCCAGGAAAGTGAGTCACTGTGGGTTTCTGTGGCATTCCCCAGCACTGAGGCAAATGTAGACCTCAGCCAAGGCCCTGGTGTCCCAGGTGAAATTGTGGATATCAAGGGACAGGAGACGCCTGAAAAACTGTAGCCGGGTTCTCACTCCTTGTCAGTGTTCTGTTTTGCCTTGTGCTGTGACCTTAGGATCTGTTAGTTTTTGTCTTGTTTATGAGTCTTGGAGCAGGGCTATTTCAGGATATAGATTGCCTTTGCTACATTACCAGATCAATACACTTGAAAACCCTCAATGGCAGATGCTTCCTATGTCAGCAATAGATACAGTTCTCAGAAATGCTGCAAGGCCTCTTGGACGGGAACCTGATGCAGGTGGAACATCTGGGGAGCACTGGCTCAGGATTTCGGACGGGAACCTGATGCAGGTGGAACATCTGGGGAACACTGGCTCAGGATTTCGGACGGGAACCTGATGCAGGTGGAACATCTGGGGAACACTGGCTCAGGATTTCGGACGGGAACCTGATGCAGGTGGAACATCTGGGCAACACTGGCTCTTGGAAGTCCTCCTCTCTCCAGTACTCCCTCCTGTGTGACTTCTTTTGAAAATACATCTTTATGTTTTAGTGTTTAGTTCTCACTTTATTTTGTGCATGAGCGTTTTGCCGGCACGTCCTTCTGTGCACAATTTGTGTGTGGTGCCTGTAGAGGGCAGAAGAGGTCGTCAGATCCCTGGAACTGGAGTTGCAGACAGTTGTGAGAGGCCATGTGGGTGCTGGGATTGAACCCAGGTCCTCCAGAAGAGCAACCAATGCTCTTAATCTTTCTGCCTCCACCATCCAGTGACTTCTTGAGATGACTTCTGGAAGCAAACAAGACTTCCTGCTCTTTGGCCTTGGCTTACAGACTTTTCTGCTCAGAGAAGAGATGTTGACCCAGAAGACATCTGTTTCCTCCAACAGTTATTCTCAAAAGCAGTGCGTTTGTCTCTACCATCAGCCCACTGAATACCTTGCTGCAGGAGGAAGGTAGGGAGGGGTGTAGTTCTTCCAGGCCAATGTTCACAGAGTCCAGAAAAGTTTCACCTACTCCAGGGCTGGAGTCGTGGGGTTGGAAATGGAGGCTTTGCGCCTTGGTTCAGCATCCAGGCCTTAGGGGTTCTCACATGGGTGACATCTAATATAGCCTAGACATTCCAACCTGAACCCCCCATCCCCACCCTCCCACAGGCCCTGCCTCCCTTTCACTGCCTGCCTTCACGTTCTTTCCCTACCCACTCCTTTCCTTCTTTTCAGGGCCTTCCTGAAAAATGTCCTGTTCTGGCCCTGAGCTTGAGATTGCCTGCCAGTCTCCTAGAGTTCTGGCTTTACAAACATGTCCAATCTCCTACAACCTCTGCTGCCATGACAGGGGGGTAAACTGTCAGGTTGAGGAGGAGAGGAAAAATGGAATTGCCTTCATTTTATTTGTGAATTTTCTTTTAATTTTGTCACTTCTGAATTTCTTTAAAACTCATCTTGCAGCCGGGCGGTGGTGGCGCACGCCTTTAATCCCAGCACTCGGGAGGCAGAGCCAGGCGGATCTCTGTGAGTTCCAGGCCAGCCTGGTCTACAGAGCGAGTTCCAGGAAAGGCGCAAAGCTACACAGAGAAACCCTGTCTCAAAAAACAAACAAACAAACAAACAAACAAACAAACAACCCAACAAAACCATCTTGCATCATTGAGACTAACATCCTATGCTAGCTCATCCCATGGCTGTGTTTACAATTTAAGTTCTTCACACTTGCATGATTCTTGGGCTTTGGGACCTAAAGGACCAGCTGCCTCCTTTTTTTTTTTTTTTTTTTTGGTTTTTCGAGACAGGGTTTCTCTGTGTAGCTTTGCGCCTTTCCTGGAACTCACTTGGTAGTCCAGGCTGGCCTCGAACTCACAGAGATCCGCCTGGCTCTGCCTCCCGAGTGCTGGGATTAAAGGCGTGCGCCACCACCGCCCGGCAGCTGCCTCCTTTTAAACTTGGAGAGAGGTTACAAACTCCCCCTGCGTTAATTTTGACTTGGCAGAAGTCACTTCTGATAGTCACTTCCTACTTCCTGTTTTCATTCTTTCCTTACAGGGAGCAGAAGCACACACGGGGGCGGGACAGCACACCGAGGGGCTGCAGCTGGTGCGGAAACAGGAGGGCAGAGCCCCCCGCCGCCGTTTCTACCCATGTACACAGTCAATGATCTTCCGAGTATTCCAAACAAGCGGCAAGCACAGGCCAGCGAGACTCATGAGTGAAAGGTTGCTGCCACTGCTGCCTTGAGTTGATCATGGACCTACATGGTGGAAGAAGAGAACCGACTCCCTCCCGTTAGTCTCTGGCCTGCACATTTGTGTCACGGCACTTATGCGCCCCCGCCCCATACAATAATTAAATTAACAAATAAAAGACAAACAATATTACCATGGAAACAGTCTCTGTGTGTCCGTGAGGGCTCATATACGTAAGACACATAAGATAGTGCCTTGGGGCATTTCTCTCTATGAAACCCTCTTGTGGCCCTGGAAAACCTGCAGGCACTCTGAGAGTGACCTAGGGTGAGTGACACTGGTCTCAGACGGACACACAGACCCATAAGGGATGCAGGCTTGGTTCCTCCTCTCCTCAGAGTCCAGGACAGATGCCTGGTTCCCCTGACAGCCATGAGTTGAGACCAACAGTGGCTGTCAGCTTGTGGTTCCCCGGAAGTGGAAAGGCTGGAATGCATACCCAAAGAAGGCTCTGCAGTCCCTGCCTGGAACTAACTGGCTTCACCTAGGTTTTGGCTTCTCCTAAGCAAGAGAGGCCGAGGAATGTCAGCCAGGTATGTGCCCGGGAGGGAGAGGCGCATAGATTTGGTGTCCTGCAGCTGCAGCACACCAGAGCAGCGGCACACCAGAGCAGAGTCTTCCGACTGAGTGGAGTCGGGGAGAAGCCTTGCACTGACCAGCGAAGGGCAGTGGCGTAAGTTTTAGATTACAACGGTAGGTGGCCAGGCCTGAAAGTCACAACCCAGGGGGCCACCGCACCACACTTCAGGTCCTTCTTCAGCTCCTTCCTTGGCCTGTTGAGCACTGCCCCACCTCACCAACATTTCCAGGCCTCCGATTCAGCCACCACGACCTCCTGACTCTTGGTTCACATGTCTGCCTTTCCATGGCAGCGCTTCGAGTCTGAGGCCTTGTCCTGCTGTCCACGCCCAGGATGTGGCTCTGTGGAGCCTTCCCCAGGACAACATCTCCTGATTCTCTCACCTCTGCCTGACCTTCTTCCTGCCTGGCATTTGATTTGCCTTTAAATTGTTTTAATTTAAATTTTAGAATGCGAAGGATTGAACTCAGGGCCTGTAAATGCTGGGCAAGCTCTAGGTCATTGAGCTACATCCTCAAGCCTTCTTTCTCCCCCATTTGTGTGCATGTGCACGTGTGCATGCATGTGTGTGCATGTGTGTGTGCATGCTGTGTGAGCGGGCACGCAGGTGAAGGGTGCCATGTGACTGCGCCTGAGGTTGGCGTCGGGAGTCAGTTCTCATTATTCTTCTCCCTTGTCCATTGCGGCAGGACCTCTCACCCAAACCCAGAACTTCCAGCTATGAGCGGTCTCACTAGCCACCCTGCTCAGGGGATCTCCCAGCTCTGCCTTCTGAAGCTAGAACTAGAGACAGGCCTCCTTGCCCACCTGGTGGTTTAGTGCGATCTGGGGATCCAAACTCCAGTTCTCACGGTTGCCTGGCCAATGCTTTAAGCACTGAGCCATCTCCCCAGGCCCTCTTGATGACGAAATGCCTCAGAAAGTCAATTTAAAAGGAGGACAGGTTTATTAGGCTTACAATTACAGGTCTCACTCCCCACGCACAGCTCTGCTGCCTTTGGGTCTGTGGCAAGACAAAATATCACGATAATGAGTATGCAGGAGAGGAGGTCTGGTCACCTAGGAAGGAGCCGTTGGGGGCAGGGTCCCAATATCCTCTTCAAGGGCACTCTCCCAAGGTCCTTTCTTCCTAGGCCCTACTTCTCACAGGCTCCAGGACCCAGTGACACAGGCTGGTGACCAAGTTTCAACACATGGCGTTTACGAGTCATTTCAGTTCTGAAACTTAACAGATGCTAATGACATGGCAGAGATTTGGGGCTAGCTGACAAAAAGACCAAGATGTATGGTATGGTTTGAATGCATCCCCCCCAAAAGGCAGAAGCTACTCCTCGGTGCATTAGGGCTGAATTCTTGACATTACGGAGGAAGAAGGTGTATCTAATGACTACATCAAGTTCCTTTTCTTTTCTTTTCTTTCTTTGGTTTTTTCAAGACAGGGTTTCTCTGTGTAGTTTTTTTTTTTTTTTTTTTTTTTTTTTAGGTTTTTTGAGACAGGGTTTCTCTGTGTAGCTTTGCGCCTTTCCTGGATCTCGCTCTGTAGACCAGGCTGGCCTCGAACTTATAGAGATCTGCCTGCCTCTGCCTCCCGAGTGCTGGGATTAAAGGCGTGTGCCACCACCGCCCGGCTCTCTGTGTAGTTTTGGTGACTGTCCTGGATCTCGCTCTGTAGACCAGGCTGGCCTGGAACTCACAGAGATCCGCCTGGCTCTGCCTCCTGAGTGCTGGGATTAAAGGCGTGCGCCACCACCGCCCGGCTCAAGTTCCTTCTCACAGGTCTTTTCAGGCCTCTCTTGGCCTCTCCCCACCCTTCCACTACAGAATGATGTAGCAGGAACACCCCACCCGAGGCCACTTTGGGAACTGTGAGGAACAAGCTTCTGTTCACTGAGAATTACCCCTTCTATGATATGTCACGGCAGACTCCTGCAGCATGATCAGAGGCTGGACTTTCAGCCTAGCCGTCAGCCTTGAGCTGATCACCAATGTCCAAAGAGAGAACTGATCTTGCTGAGATGATGGAGCCTCCAAGAAAATCCAACGGTTCAGGGAGCATCTAAGGAGCTGAGCGCCCAAAGGTGTCTAGGATGTCCTCGGCAACATGCCCTGACCGCCTGCCTTCCCATACTCCCCAGCTCACAAGAGAGGCCCCGCCCTGTGCACCACTCTCTCCTGGCTATTTATCTGTATTCCTTGCGATTGCCAATTTTCTTCTTTATTTATTTTCCTATGTATTTATTGATTTGAGACAGGGTTTTATATATTCCAGACTGACTTCAAACTAGTGTTTAGCCAAAAAGAGCTTTGAACTTCATTTCATATCTTCCCGCCTCTGCTTCTGGTATGTCGAGACCACTGTCCCACCATGCCAGGCCAGGTTTTATGCATCGCTGGAGACGAGATGCAAAGCTCTGTGTATGCTGAACAAGTACTGCAACGGAGCCACATCCCGGCACCTAGACTGTCCTTCTGATAAATAGGGAAGCAAAGCGTTAGCCTGAGTTTGGAATAGCACATGACCGATCCTAGTAAACCATTGGACAGTTTATGTCCAGTCCGTCAGAAGCCTGGGCTGCAGCCTGGAGTTTGCCGCTGGCATTTGCAATGGGAGCAGACTTATGAGACTGAGTCCTGATGCTGTGGGCCTGAGACCTAATCCCAAGCAGATCCTGTCAGGATTGAAATAAACCATAAGTAACCGAGTGGGTATGTGAAGAACTGATTGGTCCCTTACTGGCAAGGACCACACCTGCTGGTGCCCAGAGAGGATCTGTGTTGAGTACCATATTAACTGTATGTAAGAGTAGGAAAAAGTTTTGTTTTTTCTTCTTTTCCTTTCTTTTAATTTATTCATTTATTTTGAAACAGAGTCTCACTGTGTACCCTAACTGTCCTGGACATGTAACCAGAGTGGCCTTGGACTCACAGAGATCTTCCTTCCTCTGCCTCCCAAATGCTGGTATCAAAGGCTTGCACCATCAAGCCTACCTTGGCTTTTCTTCTTTTAAACATGGTATCAAATGTTTTAAGACAATTCAAGCACAGGTATAGAAGAAAAAGAGGAAGCTAGGTATTTACTGTCCTATTCTGAAGATCACTCAGAGCTGCGTGTGGCACCCAGGGCCTTACATACACTAGCATTCAAGTACTGAGCTACACCCAGGCCTTGCTACGGGATTGACGACTTTGCTGTATTTTTAGCAGCATTATATATACTTTGTTGTTGCTGATACTCTGAGATAGGGTCTCATGTAGCCCAGGTTGGCCTTAAATCCTTGTGTCATAGCTGAAGATGACCTTGAACTTCTGATCTTCCGGCCTCCACTTCCTAAATGCTAGGATTACAGATGTATGTCACCATGCCCTGTTTATGTGACGGAAGCCAGGGCCTTGTATACTCTAGGAAGGCACTGTGCCCACTGAACCACATCTTTAGGCCCCTAACTAACTATAAAATAATAACTACCTGGCTTAAAACATGAAAGCTAGCTAGCTTGCTTGCTTTTCTTTCTTTTTTTTTTTGTTTTTGTTTTTGTTTTTGTTTTTCAAGACAGGGTTTCTCTGTGTAGTTTTGGTGTCTGTTCTGGAACTTGCTCTGTAGATCAGGCTGGCCTCGAACTCACAGAGCTCCGCCGGCCTCTGCCTCCCGAGTGCTGGGATTAAAGGCGTGGCTCATCGTGCACAGCACACGTGAAAGCTGTAAGGAGACATGTCATATTTACATCCTAAACGTCGACCTGATGGAGAAATTCTTCAGGGCCTTATTTACGTCGTCTGGAAAACGGGACCTGGAGAAGAAATTGTAAGTTGGTAGGAGAGTCAACATTTGGAAAGGGAAAGCTGTTAAAAAAGAGAAAGCCGGGCGGTGGTGGCGCACGCCTTTAATCCCAGTACTCGGGAGGCAGAGCCAGGCGGATCTCTGTGAGTTCGAGGCCAGCCTGGGCTACCAAGTGAGTTCCAGGAAAGGCGCAAAGCTACACAGAGAAACCCTGTCTTGAAAAACCAAAAAAAAAAAAAAAAGAGAAAAAAATTCTTCTTCACAGGACCTGACTCTTGTGAAATGCGAGGAACAACAGACAGAATGGTTTAGAAGGCAGTGTTTGACTAGAGCTTGCCTGCTGTACCCATAGCTACCTGCCCACAAGCCCGTGGCTCCCTGGCGACAGCTACACTAATTATAGGAGAGCAAGTGGAAGATGAATTATGTAAATTTACATTGACTGAGGAACCTGCTGGAACATTCAGGAGTCCTGAGTATCAACGTAAAATGAGGATTTTCTTACAGTGAGAAGCAGTTAGAAGAGAAAGTGATTTGCTCTGGTCTTAGAATGAGAATGTGGAGCAGTCAGAATAACATTGACATCACTGTGAATTATTTGGCGGCAACAGCCATTTTGGGAATTTGACAGGAAACATCAAATGGCTTTTTGGCTTAAATTTAATATATTTTTATTTTTTAAAATAATTATTACTCACATTTTTTACAAATCCTCATTGGTAAGTAAATTAAAAATCTTCATGTTCTCTCCTTCATTCCAATCAGTGTTCTTATTTTTTTCAAATGTCAACCTAGTTTAGAAATTTTATTAAAATCATGAAAATAAGAAAGATTAAAAAGCCTTCTTAAAAAAAAAAGCCAAGCTTAATGTGTACGTTTGTAAAGGCAGTTATAAAATCAGATGTCTTAATAAGGGTGTGTAACAATTCTTCACACACTGGAAAATTTAATAAACCCAGTCTTGTGAGCATGCCAGCAGAAGGAAATGAAACTGGTGTTTAAAATGTTTCTTGGGAAAGCATTATTCAACATCTAATTGAACATGCTATAATTTAAAATGAATCTTTTTTTCCTTCTCAGACACTTTGGGAACGAAGCTACACCGTACTCACCATCCCCACATCAGCCAGAAACAGAAACCACAACAGGAAGATCAGCTAGAGATTATTTGCTGTGTCTCAGGAAGGGTAGGACCAGCCACAGAAGCAGCACCAAGGGGATGATGCTCCTGTCTCACTCCCTGCCTCACCTGGCTTAGAAAACCACGTTAACTCCACTCTCCATCCTCAAGGACGTGTGGGTCAGCAGCCCAGGGGGGGACGCTGAAGCCTCCTCCAAATCCCAGTCTCTCACGATTTGTGTTGTATCTGTGCGGACAAAGGACATGGACAGTGTGAGGATTCCCGCTTGTTCACACTTAGCCCTGACACAGCCACTGTGACCGGAGTGGTGCCTTAGAAACATGACCTAATTAAGAGGAACAACATTGCTTCAAGGTACTTAGCAGGATGCAAAAATGAAAATCTACAAGCAAGACAGCCAGGGTGCATAAATGGTGCACTGTTAAAGAAACATGACCCAAGGCAGCAGGGCTCCATTCTCTTCTTGCTGTGGGGTCTTTGGGGGAAAGTTAGGAAGGTGTGTGTGGAATACTGCCTATGTGGAGATGCCTGCGAGGACCAGGATGATTCCAGGCATCACATTTGCAAGGGGGAAACATTCTACTAATTCATATTAGAGGTTTCACGGATATGACTCTTTTAGAAGTGAGAAATCAATGCAGAGTTTAATTAATTGACTACAGATAGACTTCATGCAGAGAAGCCCGAGTAGAAAGGCATGCTGGGAAACCAGACAGGACACAGGTGGGAGGTGTGGGAAGGCTAAGGAAGGCAGGGATAACCTTCATTTTTTGTTCTTCCCGGAGGACATGGCGAGCTCCCTGGTGTCTATCTGACTGCACAGACTTCTTTGGCCCTTCTTTAAAGGTGTGCTTAGCAGGACAGCACGGCGGTAGTGAACTGAGGCCAGTAGCTTCTAGAAGAGGCACGAGAATGTCGTTCAGCAGACTCTGCACTAAGGGAAGTGGCTAGCCAATAAGAACATGTTTAAGATACAGGGTTCATATTTCATATTTCGAGTTCATCAATTTTGGGGGTTTTCTGTTAGCAAAGAAAGAAAGTGCTGGCCTTGTTGGTCTGATGTTCCATGGGAAATCAAGGCATAGTTGCTACAGGCAAACAGAAGAGGGTGGAGGGTCGCTTCATCAGCAAAGGGCGTCCATGCAAGCTCAAGAGTCAAGCTCAGTCCCCAGGACAGTGTCACCTCCATCTGTAAACCCAGCACTGGGGAGACAGACAGGCAGATCCCCGGGGCTAGCCAGCCAGTTTAGCCTCATAGGTAAGCTCCGGGACAAGGAGAGATCCTATCTCCAAGCCGGAGGTGGATGTTTCCTTGGGGATGACATCTGAGGTTACCTTCCAGCCTCAATGTGCATCACACACGCGCAGGAACACGAAAGCACGCACGCACGGAAACCAAAGTAAACACACGACATTTAAATACATACTTCTAAGTGTACTCTTCATGTAATTTAAATCTCAAAACTGGCGGCTGGAGTTGGAGCTCACTTGGTAAAGTGCTTGCTTAGTGTGCACAGAGCCACACACGTGTGTTTACAGGTTTAAAGTCACAGAAGTTCGCATTGATAGCCCATGCTTTTGCTGACCAGTATTGCCTTTGAATACCTCTGATCATTACTTTTAAAAGTCTGAAAATACCAAGCCAAATCTATAATTGTATGTTTGTAAATATATTTTATGTGCATTAGAAAACCCGTGATTGAAAACAAGGAAGAATGAGAGAAAATATATGACAAGGCCTTATCTCCCTCTACTTGCTCCAGGATCTTTATGCACACCCCTGGGCTGTACATAGACCACCCCAGGACCTTTATGTACACCCTTGGGCTGTGTACAGATCACCCCAGGGTCTTCGTGTACACCCCTGGGCTGCACACAGATCAAACCAGGCTTTTCATGTACACCCCTGGACTGTACACAGACCACCCTGGGACCTTTATGTACACCCCTGGGCTGTAAACAGATACCCCAGGACCTTTATGTATACCCCTGCATAGCAGGAAACTTAGAAGGTCTTATTAATAAAATCAAACCTGAGGCCAAGTATTGGGGTGAACACTGGAAGGTCAGAGAGACAGAACAAGCCACAGCTAACCTCACCTGGCCAACTTCTCAGCTGATCTTGTTTCCTCAGACTAGAAGCCTCTGTGTCCTCATATCCAAATGGTTCTCAGCTGAACTGTGCTGCTCAAAACCTAGAAGCTTAACCAGCCAAATGCTTCTAGTTTCTGGTCCTCACGCCTTATATACCTTTCTGCTTTCTACCACCACTCCCTGGGATTAAAGGCTCGCTTTCTGGGATTAAAAGCGTGAGTCACCATGCTTGGTTGTATCCTTGAACACATGGATTTCTGCCTCTAGAATGCTAGGATTAAAGGCGTGTGCTACCACTACCTATCCTCATGTTTAATATTGTGGCTGTTCTGTCTCTGACCCCAGATAAGTTTATTAGGGCACACAATATTTTGGGGAACACAATACCACCGCACCCCTGAACTGTACACAGACCACCCCAGGATCCTGTGTACACCCCTGGGCTGTACATAGACCACTCTGGAGATTGCCACCTTGGAAATAACTTTTGATGAGGTCAAGGCCCGATTTGTCACGCTCTGTTGGGGAGAAGAATTTGGTGATTGTAGTTGGAGAGAAGCAGTTATAACAAAAACTGTTACAGACAGATGAGACGGTTCTACGGGTTAAGGCCCTTGCTGCCAAGCCTGCCAAGCTGAGTTCCATCTCCGGGACCCACATGGTGAAGGGAGAGAGCCGACCCCTGGAAGTTGTCCTCTGACGACCATTTGTGTGCACGCATGCCCCCAACAAATAAATGTTAACAGTAACTAACAGCATACAGATCAGCAAGCACAGCTGAAGCCAGCGCTACAGACGCTATCAAGGTAAGAAGGACGCCCCGGAGCCCCCAGGGTCCTCTGCAGGGCCCCCCAGGCCAGCTGCTCGAACCGGGAGGCTCTGTGAATGCGGCACCGCAGAGATCCGGGCGGGCTCACCCCACTTTTGGGGCCTTCTTTCCTCATTTCCTTGTAGGAAAAAGACGTGAGCCCTGGGCCTCTGAAATCTCAGTGAGAGCTCGGAGGTTCGTTCCGAGTCTCTCGGAAGTGGAGATGGTGAGAGGTAGCAGGATGGAGGAGGTGTTGAGGAGGAGGTCGCTGCAGCCCAAGGACAGCGTGCACAGATCTAAGGAAGACAGGAGTCCAGTGGGGTCCCAGGGTGACAAGGCTCCCTTCCTCCTTCTTCCCTTCCTTCTGTCCGTCCCTCCCTTCCTCATCTTCCATCCCTCTTCCCAGTTCCCCTTCCCTCTGTGGACAGGGTCTCATTGTAAACCAGACAGACTGGCCTAGAGCTCGGGATCCCCTTGCCTCACCCTCCCGAGCAGCCAGGGATACTGGCATGGACCAAACCCAGCCAATCACAGCAAAGCTTTCCCATGAGACCTTTTGGGAGGCGCTAGGCCTTGAGGGCACATGTGGTGGTTAGTATTGACCGTTAACCTGACAGGACTTCCAGTCACACAGGAGACAGACCTCTGCACATGGATGAGATTGTTTCCAGAGAAGTTTAGTTGAGGAGGAAAGGCTACCCTGAATGTGGCCAGCGTCCCACGGGCTGGGGGCCCTAAAACGGGGTCTCTGAGGTAGTTTAGCAGGTAGAGGTGGAAGGCTGATGATCTGAGCTTGAGCCCCAGAACCCAAACGATAGAAGGGCAGATCTTACCGCCACTAAGTTGCTGTCTGGTCCGCACAAGTGCGTTGTCTCTCACACGTAAGCACACACAATGAAAGTAAAAACAAAAGAACTCCACATCAAGTACAACAAAAACCCAAATCAAAAAATTCTTTGGTCATTCTTGGAGACTTGGAGACTTTGAAAACCCATAAACAAAAGGAAAGAGCCAAGCAGTCTGCCTTTCCTGAAATAAGAACAATTATTTTTATGGCAACCAGTAAATGATAAGGAAGCACATTTTAAAAAAATTAATTCTAGGTGAGCAGTGAAGAAGGAAGACCCCTCGGGAAATCCTGGATCCAGGTTATGCTCATCAATGACTATTGAATCTGCTGTTGAAAACTGATGGGGGATTTTTGTTGTTGTTGTTTGTGTTTTGGTTTTTTGAGACAGGGTTTCTCTGTGTAGCCCCGGCTGTCCTGGAACTCACACTGTAGACCAGGCTGGCCTCGAACTCAGAGATCTGCCTGCCTCTGCCTCTGGAGTGCTGAGATTAAAGGTGAGCACCACCACTGCTGGGCTCTAACCGGGAATTTTATAATGGACTCAGGCTGACCACACCTGAGCACAGTGATCATTCTTAGTAGTACAAAACAGAGAGGCAGTAGCCACTGTGTGTCGTTTGTAACCCACAGGCAAAGAAAAACACTGAAGTTAAATATTCCTGTTCCTCACAGTGCATGGAACCTGACAAGGTCCCTAACCTTTTCTGGAAACAGGGTCTTACACATGCCAGGCTGGCACCGAAACCACTGTGGAGCTGAGCATGACCTTGCACTTCCTCTGATCCTACTGCCTCCAGCTTACAGTTGCTGGGATCAGCGTGTCCCACCAAAATCTGCAGTCCTGAGAACAGAACCCAGAGCTCATGAATGTCAGGCAAGCACTTGACCAGCTGGGCTGGATCCATGAGGGCAAGTCTCTATATTTATACCATCACTAGCCTGGAAATCAGAGGGGGCCAGGGCATGGTACCTGATATCACAAAGATGCAGCCTGCAGAACTATCCAGAATGTAGGAACTTCTACAGGACCACAGCACCTTCAGTAAATGAAAGGGAAGGACAAGAAGGCAGGTAGATTAAGAGCCCCAAGAAACCTGCGCATGGGCAGTGTGTGTACTTGATTCAAACAAACAAACCACACAAACATGTAAGTCTTCAAGAGATAGTTAGGAAACCGAACACTAACAAGAAACGTTAAGATATTATGTTAACCACTGAAAGTAGCATCGGCATTTCACACGTGTTTATGGAGATCTCTTGCTTTCCAGCTACAGCGCACAGAGAAGCTAGTGTGGCCTGGTACTCTGGTTCCACTGAGTGTTACCCCCAGGGTGAACTGGAAAGCTGTCACGGGGTCCAGGTCTCTCTGTCCTGTCAGATAGTTTGTTCTGTTGGCCTGAGGCTCAGCCTAGGTCTGAAGAGCCAAGAAGATCCAGGGTAGCTGGCTCTTGTGGTTGGTACTAATTGCTGGGTATGAAAATGCCTGCCCGGGCCGGTGACAGGGTAAATCAAAGAGAAACCTCTATGTGGAAGCAGTCAGGTTTAATGGAGGAAGAGGGAAGTGGAAGGAGGGGTGGGGGTGGGGCGGGGGAGGAAAGAGAAAGGCACAGAAGCAGATAGCTGGAGACAGCACGGCCCCGGGCTATGTCTTCTGGCCAAATTCATGATCCCTGCTTACACATAAAGTTATACTTGAATTAAATCCATATTTTCTTGGAAGTCCAGCTGTTGAGCACTTTCATCTCTTTGATAGTCACTACAAAACTCCACTGTCAAGGTGGAATAAAAAAAATTAGCACACTTACCAAGGCGACAAAGCAAGAATGGGCAGGAGACACTCCACCAGGAAGAAGCTGTCCCGTGGGAGCCTGACTGTGTTGGTTTTAGTGATAAGAATCTGTACACTAAGGTTGTCAGCCAGCACAGGAAGTCTCTCCTGGTGGGGAGAGCAGGGCTTCCCAGTCAGGACTGTTGGCCTTGGGCCACATCGATTGGCTCCAAAGGGCATCTTTTAGACCCAGGCAAAGGGCAGCAGATCTAGACTTCTGGGTCACAGAGGCCTGCCCGGCTTCTGAATGGGAGCAAAGGGCAAGGACTAGAGTGGGAGGGCGAGGCTGGAACCCGCTCACACACCCGTGAGTGGTGTTCACTTCATTGAAGACAATTCTGGGCCTGTAAGACGGCTCTCCGGTAAAGGGGCCCACTGCCAAGCCTGATGTCCCGAATTTGATCCCTCAAATCTACACGTTGGAAGGAGAGAACTTCTCCAGCAAGTTGTCCTCTGCCTGTCACATGAATTAAAACAATAACAGCAAACAAACAAACAAAAACAAAACAAAAAAAACAGAAAGAAATCCTGAGAGTCTTCCAAAAGTCCTACAGGAATAGCAGAAAGTGGGTCGAAGCCACAACAAACAAATTAGGGTTTTAGGATTTTTGCGGTTTTGCCAGACAGGAATATTACTTATGTGTTGGATTTGCAGGAGACTGACTGTATCAAGTTTTGTATCATCAAGACCAAATATCTGATTGAGACTTCTATCTAAAGGAACCAGACCAAGCTCCATAGAGAACATGGTTTTGGAGAATTTGCTCTGGCAGATTTTTATACCATAGAAGCCTGAAGAATTACACCAAATAACGTAAAACGCTTACACACATTTCCCCCACTCTACACAGGGTCTCATGCTCAAAGGGGTCGGGCTGAGACGCGGTGGAGCTGAGAACTGACTCTGGCCCTGCAAGGCAGCCTGAAGGTTTAGAGCGAGGAATTCTTTCCTCTGTCTAATTCCTTCACAGTAACTGGATGTGTCCAGTGTATTCCCTCCAGAGAAACTCCTGGCCATGCTGGGGTTCAAAACCAGGGCTTTGCACAACTTAAGCAAATGCTGTGCTGCTGAGCCACAGCTTCAGCTCTGCACTGAAATGCTTTCCACACCCACACCCTGTTATTCCAATAGGTCAGAAAGAGGTGACCCAACGTCTACTAATCCCTGACACAGCCACGGTCTGGTATAGCAAGTTACATTCGGATCCAGTCAGTCTCTTTGACGGTTTAAATGTAGGGACACAGAACTCAGGTCTAGCACCACATATAAACGAAGGAAAGCAGGTTGTGATAGGCCACTGAGAGCCTGCAGACTTTCCGGTTCCAGTTACAAGTCCTTTTATGATCCCCACCCTGAAGTGACTTTGACCAGATTATCTCATTACATCATATGGAGAGCATGAACGGAAATAGTAATACATTGTTTTGTTAGTTTCTGAGACCCTTGTGATACAGTCTTCCTTTGACACTCTCGAGAGATACCCACCTCCACCCCTGAAAACCATCTTAATGTTTACAAGTTGGACACTGTCCTTACATTTACGTGCAAGAGGGATGCAGATCCTACATTAACCAGCATTTCCAGCCTTCCTTTCTTCTGCCTTGGATTTCCCTCCCCCACACCCTCGCCTTCTTTACTCTTTGTGGATGAAATGAGCAATGGAAAATTTGTTTGTAGGAGCTACAACCATCCCTGGGTAGAATCAACATGTAACTGTTGCTGGAAGATGGTGTATGACAGGGTCTATATAGCTAAGGAACTTTGGAGAAAAAGGCTTAATCACAATCCTCTGAGTACCAGTGGGACAGAAACAACTGACCCCCGCCCCCCCCCCCCCAAAAAAAAAATAACCATTCCCACAAAGCCCTCATGCAGGGAATACCAACAGATTACATGCAGCTTTTCCCTAGAAAGCCCACTCCCCAGACAGCATCCTCTTCAGGCAGGAGCTTTCTCTGTTTTATATATGAACCTCTTGGATGATCTGGGAAAAGACTCCAGCCAGGAAACTAGTATGTCTGGAGGAGTGGCTGGCCTTTCTTCAGGACATCCTTGATGAATCAAATAGCATTCCCCACAAATGTGCTTGCTAAGATTTCAAAAGCAAGGGCTGGGGAGATGGTTCAGTAGGTAAAGTTCTTGCCACAAAAGTGGGAGGCCCCAAAATCAGATCTGTGGAACACATGTAAAAAAAAAAAGCTGGGCACCAAGGCGAGTTGTCTGCAAGCCCAGCCCTGGGGAGACAGAAACAAGATTCCTGGGACTTGCTGGCCAGTCAATCAAACTGATCAGTGAGCTCAAGGTTCTGTGAGAAACTGCTTCAAGAGTAAGGCTGAGCTCGGTGCCCACGCCTTTAATTCCAGCACTGGAGGCAGACGCAGGTAGAACTCTGTGAGTTCGAGACCAACCTGGTCTACACAAATCCAGTTCCAGGACAGCCAGGGCTACACAGAGAAACCCTGTCTTGAAAAAAAAGAGAGTGGGGGAAAAAGTAAGGTGGAGCCCGCATCAGGCACACATCTTTAATCCCAGCACTCAGAAGTGTAAGTGTTGCAGCTCTGAGGGGAAAGGTATCCTGGCAGTCCTGAGCCAAGGAATACCACAAAGTCACACTGCACACCAAACCTCACACAAGAGACCCAGCAGGGGCAGCCCCTGCTGGGGAGAAGCAGCAGAAAACTGAGTGGGAGGAGGGCTTATATAGGGTTTCTTGTGGGGACGAGTTTTCAAGGTAAGGTTTCAAGCCAAATCTGGGGACTGGTGGGATTTTGTGCTCAGGGATTGGTGAGTTTTGGTAGATTTTCAAACCTGGAAGTGGACTTGGACATTTTACTCTACAAGAAGGCAAAGGCAAGAGGATCTCCATGCATTGGAAGCTAGCCTGGTCTACAGAGAGAGTTCTACCAGCAAGGGCTACATAGTGAGACCCTGTCTGAAAAACAAACAAACAAATCTTGGAGAAGTGATTGAGGAAAATATTTGATACTGATTTTGGCCCCACCCCCACTCTGCATGCTCCATCCAGTGGGTCATGCACACACACACACACACACACACACACACACACACACATACACACGCACACACGCATACACGCACACACGCATGCACACGCATGCACACCAATCCTGAAGGGCAGATGTTTGACGCAGCTGACCATTGGCGGTCTCATTTCTGGTAGTTGGTATTTTCGGGGAGCAGAAGGTGAGCTTGGAGAGGGGACAGCAGAGGAGCTTCAGGTTAGGGAGAGCTCTCAAGGGACACTGAGCAGGCGTGGCACTGCTGGTGAGGTCACAGAGGCCTGCTGGGGACTGGATACTTCTTTTCTATTTGCTTTGGCTGGGTGTGATGTCTACTGTGTATATTTCATGGATGGCCCTAGGAGCGTGCCTCAGCACAGACAACTGCTTACAGCTGAGTAAATATTAACACCTATTAGCAAGTTCTCCACATTCTTAAAATTAGGTAGTGTTTATTATATTTTTGAACATGTTAGATATTTAAATATTGAATACTGATTACCTGTCCCTTGTCCCTCCAAGAGAGGGAGACCAAGCACACGAGGTAAACATTATATAGAGCTTTATTTGACAGACTGATTTGTTTCAAAATCAACAAAGTGGCTGAGGGAAATTCAGGGTATTTTTTTTTTTTTTTTGGTTTTTCGAGACAGGGTTTCTCTGTGTAGCTTTGCGCCTTTCCTGGAACTCACTTGGTAGCCCAGGCTGGCCTCCAACTCATAGAGATCCGCCTGGCTCTGCCTCCCGAGTGCTGGGATTAAAGGTGTGCGCCACCACCGCTCGGCGAAATTCAGGGTATTAATTTCACATTTTTATTAACTTTTAATGAGCCCATGTGGTTTCTTAAAAATCCATATTACTTATGTAAAGAAGTCTATTCATTAGAAATTGAGCTTCTGATTTGAGTACAGAACCAACATCGATTTCCTACAGAGGGCAATTTGAGTGAGTGTAAAAATCCAGGACAGTGGGCTTCATGAGTAGAAGACTTCATTGTCCCACACATATTTCCCATGCTGTCCATCAAAAGCATATGCTGAGCACCCACCACTGCCAATAAGAGATGGAGGGGCTGATGGGGAAAACCACAGGGCTGCTAATACCTTCCTCAGTAAGCTTTATACATATATTAGCACATTTACAAGTCACTATTTTACTGCCTGGGTAAGTATTTTACTTGTGTATTAGTAAACATATGTTATTTATTAAAAAGGTGTACTTCAGGCTAGGGAGATGCCTCCATGGGTACAGCATTCTTAAACTAGCATGAGGTCTGAGGTCAAGCCACAGCACCCATACAAAATGTCAGGACTTGTAATCTCACCACGGGAGACTATACAGTGGGTCCCTTGGGCTCCCTGGGCAGCCAGCCCTGTCTAGCCAGGGTCCAGCGAGAGCTGGTGGATAGCTCTTGAAGAATGATGTTGAAGTCAGCCTCTGGCCTCCACATGCATACGCTCACAAGTGTACCCACAAGAGTACAGACTCATATGAACATATACATGAGCAGAGAAAGAAAGGAGAGAGAGAGATCAATTGCAGTTGACCGACTGTCTTGATTAGGTCATAAAGACAAAGTCTGGTTGGCTGAACAAACCAGTACCAGCCATTTAGCTAGGCTTTCTGGGTCAGGTAAAGTCCAGGCTGGTCAGCCTACGGTTCAGGACCCTTTTCCTGATCCTTTCAATGCCATTCTTCATTCAGCAAGGGACTGTGTGGCCAGGGTGGTTTCTGTTAGAGGAGGAGTCTTGAGCATCGGAGTGATACGTTCTGTATGATACATCTCTGATTTTCTCCATGGGAAACAATGCCTGTGTTGTGACTCACCCACTGACTTTGTTAGCGTGAATTCCGAAAGCGCAACTACTGAGTCAGAGGGGATGGAAAAATGCTAATTTTGATCCCTGTCCTGTCAGATTTTTACTGTTATAGTTTTTATGTTAATTAATGTGTGTGTATGTATGTGGTGTATACACACGTGTGTGCAGGTATAGAAGTCAGAGGAAGATGTCTGTATTGTGTTTGATCACCCTCCATTTCATTCCTTTGAGACAGGGTCTCTCACTGAACCTGAAGGCGGCCAGCAACCCCCATGGATCCTCCTGTCTCCACTCCCCAGCACTGGATTTACAGGGATCTGAGTGACCACATCTGGATTTTTAGATGGTGCTAGATGGGAATTCAGATCCTTGTATGTGCACAGAAAGCTACTCTTACTCATTGAGATATCTGTCCAGCCCTTATATTTTTCTATTCATATTTCACTTATCAAACAACACCATGAATATGATATTCCTTTTTTTTTTCCATGTGAGAAAACATGTAGGAAATAAAAGTTTTATCTTTTCCTTCCCCCTGCTCTTTTCTATACTGGGATCAAACCCAGGGTGTCACATGTGCTAGGCAAATGCACCACAGCCCCAGAGTGTGACTTCGTTGATCAACTTACATATGTGGTTGAACCTCAGCCTCACAACCTTGTTCTATTCTTTTCTTTTCATGTTTAGCTTATCTTGAACACTTTTTTTTTTTTTTTTTTTTTTTTTTTTGGTTTTAGTTTTGGTTTTTTGAGACAGGGTTTCTCTCTTATGTAGCCCTGGTTGTCCTGGATCTTACTCTGTAGACCAGGCTGGCCTCACATTCAAGAAATCCTCCTGCCTCTGCCTCCCGAGTGGCATGCACCACTACACCTGGCTTGTTCTTGTTTTTCTACGGACTTGTTTAGGAAAGAATTTCAATATTATTTGGGGAAATATTCATATCCCTAGAACGTTTTCTACTCCAAGAAAAGGTTAGGGCAGCTTGACTGCTGTGAGGGAAGGAAGAATCCAGAGCAGCGGGGGAGAATGAGTATCCAGGTGCTCTTTTTATTCACCTTTCCAGTTCTGTGAACAAGTGCAGAGTGCTACTGTTGGGGCAACATAACTTCAGACAGGTTCGGGAGGTAGAGCCGCCCCTCCCTCGGGTAAGTCTGTCTCTCTGCTGCAGTTCTGCCAGCCCCAGGGGCCTGTCGGAGAGGACCTGCGCTTCTGCCGCCCCTACAGGCCTAGAACTTTCTCTGGCTTTCCTTCACCCTTTACTTGGGTTGCTGAGTCTCTCAAGCTGAGGGGACAGAAAGGTACCTGGAGCTAACAGAAAGTGCAGATTCCTGCATCCTGAACCCGGAGGTTCTAATCTGGAAGTTCTGGCATCCTAGGAATTCATATTTTTAATATGTTCCTTGGAAGATTTTGGGGAAAATCTCATTTTGAAAGATGTTGCATTGGAAACTCAATAGATGGTTGGGTGTTTTTGTTTTTTTGGTTTTTTTTGTTTTTTGGTGGAGTGGGGTGGGGTGGGAGGACATCCAGATGAATGTCTCTCTATTTAAAAACATCAGGTTTTGCCGGGCGGTGGTGGCGCGCGCCTTTAATCCCAGCACTCGGGAGGCAGAGCCAGGCGGATCTCTGTGAGTTCGAGGCCAGCCTGGGCTACCAAGTGAGTTCCAGGAAAGGCGCAAAGCTACACAGAGAAACCCTGTCTCGAAAAACCAAAAAAGAAAAAAAAAAAATCAGGTTTTAGCTGGGTGTGGTTGTACACACCTGTTCTCTCTGCTACTCAGGAAGCTGAGGTCTGGGAGACCAGCTCAGGAGTTTGTGGCCAGCCCGGGCAACACAGTGAGTCTCAGAATATTTAAAACACCTGGGGAGTTTGTTCAGTGGGGAGAGTCCTTCCTTGCAAGCATGGGAACTTGAGTTCCGTCTCCAGGCTCCAGTTGTGGTTGGTTTGTTTGTTTTGTTTTTTTCTTAAGGAGTGTGTGGTGGCATGGGCTGGAAATCCTAGCCCTGGAGGGAGAGGCAAAGGTGGTCCTCGGGGCTCACTGACTGCTTGGCGAGTTCAAAGCCAGTGAGAAACCTGTCTCAGAAATTCAAGGTGACGGCTCCTAAGGTTGTCCTCCAGCGTTCACACACGCACACACCTGCACACATGCACTTAAAACATGGGCTATCCCACTCTATCAACAAGTCAGGTCTCAGCAAACACCTTCCTTACAAAGGCTGAGGAGGCTCAGTTCCCAGCATTTCCAGACGAGAATGCTGCTGTTGATCCTTCCTCTCTCTTCCTCTCTTTCTTTCTCTCTCCCCCCACACTCCTCCTCTTCCTCCTTTTTCTTCTTCTTCTATGTTATCCCAGCTGGCCACAGATTTGTGGGCTCAGCAAACCTCCTACCTCAGCCTCCTGAGTAGCTGGGATGCACACTGTGCATCCTTAGTTAACCCACGGATCTGATAGTCCTTCCCTGTTGTTATTGCTCGTTAGGACCTTCCAGAATACATCTAGAATGTCCAGTTCCCCCCCACCCCCTTCTGCTGCATTAGGAAACACTAATTTGAGGGTATGTCCCTGTGACAGGTCAGAGTTGGTGGGGAGGTCTTTAGCCATCTGCCAGGGGCCTACCAAGCCAGCATTACGTGAGTTAATTAGAACCTGGCTTATTGCTTTGTAGGTTCAGACAGACACCCGCTTTGTGTCAACAAACAAGATTGAATCTGCTCTGTGACGAGGTTCACATTAACCAAACTCATAACACTGTGAACACACAAGCCTCACGTCACAGACTTGTTTATAGTTAGCGAAGGAACTAGAACATTTGCATTAACGTGGAATCTCCCCTCACACAAGTGGTTTGGGAAACCCCATTCCAATCAGAAGGCTGCTTTGTGGCCAAGGAGTTAGAATAAGGGAAGTTAAACACATAACTTGCTTTCTGAGGAGACTGGGCCTGCTTCATGAAGTTCCACAATTGAGATAGCATTCCTGACCTTACAAACTGACTCACCTCTCCTGAGGGGTACATTCATTTTGTGAATTTGTTAATGCAATGAGTTAAATTTCACTCTGAGAAGAAAATAATTTTCTTTCTTTAAAGTGATTTTGCAGGGCCCAGGAGAGAGCACCTGCAAAGTGCTGGAACTCATATAAGAAAACTGGGGATGGTAGAGCTTACTTGTAATCCCAGTTCTGGGGAGGGGAGAGGGGTAATCCCTAGGGCCCCTGGCCAGCCAGGATAGCCTCCTCTGCAAGTTTCAGATCAGCATGGGACCCTGTCTCAAAAAGCAAGATGCATGGCACCAGAAGAACCACACCCAAGACTGACCTCCGGCCTCCCCACCTGTGCGCACAGGGCACACGCACAAACAGAAAAGTAACTTTACCCCACCCACACCTCTCTCTCTCCCTCCCCTCTTCTCCTCCTTTTTGTTGGTTTTACTAGTAATTCTTAGAAAGCCATCTCTATTAATCCATTCCCTGTTACTAATAACACGACACCACAGGCTGGTTTTCAGGTGAATGGGATGGTACACACCTAGTTTCAGCACCCAGGAGCAGGAGGCAGGAGTTCTGTAGCAGCTTTGAGACCAGCCTGATCCACACAGCAAATTCTCAGCCAGGGGGAGGGAACTATTTTGTCTCATAGTTCCAGTCAAGAGCATCTGGTTGAGAAGATAGCCTTCTTGGTGGCAGAGATCTCAGGCAATGCGGAATACTACATGGGAAGAGACTAGAGGACATTCATGGTTCCCTGGTCTCTCCTTCTCTCCTTATGAAGCCATCAGTACCCAAACATGGGAGCCTGCATGCCTAGTGTCCAACAAAAGCCTAAACACCCCTCACAGGTTCCATAGACACTGTGGTGTTTTTAGTACCTCACAATGGGCTTGAAACTCCACCCTGGGTTTTAGAGGGCATAAGTCCCAGTACCATCAGGACATAAGTCCCAGGACCATCAGGGCATAAGTCCCAGTACCATCAGGGCATAAGTCCCAGCACCATCAGGGCATAAGTCCCAGGACCATCAGGGCATAAGTCCCAGGACCATCAGGGCATAAGTCCCAGGACCATCAGGGCATAAGAAGTCCCAGGACCATCAGGGCATAAGTCCCAGGACCATCAGGGCATAAGAAGTCCCAGGACCATCACATTTTTCTAAGTTACTGCATGGAGTAAGAGTTAGGAACATAGTTTTCAGTACTGAGTCTGTTAGTGCACAGTTACCCCACAGTGTGGTGCTGGGTCAGTTAGTGCACCCCATAGTGGTTCTGTAATACCCACTTTTCAAAGAAAACCCAAAGAAGATCAAATAAAACACAACACCCCATTTCTTTTGCCTTTGGCATAGACTATAAAATATTTTAGGATATTCATATTTATTTTATTTTTAAGAGGTTTCATTTTTTATTTTTGCGTGTATCTGTGTTTGTATGTATGTGCACATGCACGCAGGTGACTGTGGATGCCACAAGAGGCCATCAGAGCTGGAGTTGTAGGAACTGTTGGGATTCTGCTGCACTCCAGCTGCATGACTGCAAGGGGTCTTGTGTCTTATGTCATCAGTGCGCGTTGGTGATTGCGTGCTATGCACGCAGCTTGGTCGTGCAATCTGTGCACGCTTGGCATAGCTTGGTAAGCCCGCCTGCACATGTGCACAAGAATCCTTAAAGAGCCGGACATAGATCCCACCCTCTCTCTCTCTCTCTCTCTCTCTCTCTCTCTCTCTCTCTCTGCATGTGCGTCTCCCCCAGGCCTGGTTCTTCCGGCCCCCAAAGCTCTGATAGTGGGTTTTGTCGTGGCACGTAACCAGCACCACTTATCATTTTTAAAACCATCAGGAACCAAACTCAGTCCTCACCAAGAGCAGCAAGTGCTTTTAGCTTCAAGCTCTCCCTCCAACCCTCATGCTTCTTCTTAAATGTAGGCATCTCCAAACCAAAGTTCCCCAACAGAGCTTCTTGCACTAACGGTGTGTCCTGTACATTGTGCAGCGGAGCTGCTTGCCCCCGAGTGGTGTGGAACCCTTGAAGTGTGTAATGAAGAGAATGCATTTTTCATTTTAATTCATTTAGATTCCAGTAGCTCTACTTGGGCAGCACAGCTCTGTCATTGTCCATCAGTTTCATCCGTGACAAGAGGCAAGCGGCACCGCTGAGGAGTAGCCACGTGGTAGGCTGGCTTGTCAAACACACTGGAGACCCTGCATTTGGTCCCCAGTGCCGGTTGGGGGAAGGAGCAAACAGAAGCATCATGTCCTTATGCCTGCCTTCCAGGTTTTTCTTGGGTCCTGGCCCCTTAGTTACTTAGGATTCTTCAGGATACAGATAGCAGAAAGTCACTTGATTCAGTTTGAGGTAGCGGAAGCATCCAAGGGCACAAAATTAGCTCTACTTCTAGAATAAATGATATATCTCCACTTCATAAACACCCATGTTACCTGTTCTCTCTCTCCTGAACTCTGCCTCATTTGGTCACATTTGGCAAACTGGCTTACTACTTTCCCACCTCACAACAGCAAACATGGCCACCCAAAGCTCCTGAGATTTTATTTCCTCCACTCAACAGAGCAGGCAGGCGGAGGCTGTGCTTCTCAGTGTTCATTCCAGACACCTGTGACAAGGTACCGATGGCCTAGGGTGGCCTAGGTGTGCAGTCTTGCTCTGATTCCCCGTGACTGGGGACAACATCAACTTTAGCTGTATGAAGCTCTTTGTTTATGTTTATGTGGCTCAAGAGGGAAAGGGACCAGGTCAGAAATGCGGCTTGGGTAGAGAACCCCATGGGAGGTGAGCACAGTGCTCACTCTGTCTCTTGGTGACCTGGGCCTTCACTGAGTTCCCTTCTGAGTTGTATAGTGTGTCTCTCTAGTCTCCTTTGATGGAGGTTTCCTTATCTTGTGGTCCGTTACAGCAGGACTCTGCTGCTAGGTGACTAACTCATCTGATACAGGCAGTAAACTATAGTGAAGAACTCAGTTCAGGAGCCCCAAACATCAGCTTCCTCACTGGCCTGCTTGAGCCAGGTGTGGTGGCGCACGCCTTTAATCCCAGCACTTGGGAGGCAGATTTTGAGGCCACTTTGGTCTATAGAGCAAGTTCTGGGACAGCCATGGTTATTACACAGAGAAACCCTGTCTTGAAAACAAAAACAAAATAGACCTACCTGGAATGGGGGATAAAAGTTAATATCAAAAACACTTTTTTCCTTCTAATAAACACATTTTCAGTTTAATCTGTATATCAATGAAACTGACATGTCTCTGGGGCATTTGCCATGTGTTAAAACGAAGTAAGACATGGACTGTTTCAGTGATCCTCAAGTCACAGAACAGAGTTCCAGATCCTTTAAAATATTAATGTATGACTATGTGAGTGTCTGGTGTGTGTGCGGATGTGTGTGCCATGGCCATGTGAAGACGTCTGAGGACAGCCTTGAGGAGCTGGTCCTCCTTTGACCTTTATGTGGGTTCCAGGGATCGAACTCAAGTCAATGGGCTTGCATGGCACCAGCCCTTAGCATTTTAAAAAATATCACCAAATTTATCCTGCCTATAATTCAGATATGAAAAACAAGGGTAAACTATTATCATATTCAAGGGTAAGAATCTATCAGACTGTAGAGACCACGGAAAGGAACGGAGACCCACAGAGACTGGGGAGACCCACAGAGACCCCTGGAAAGCCACGGAGTCCCACAGAAACCACAGAGATCCACAGAAAGGCACAGAGACCCACAGCCAAACATGGGACCCACCTTGGGGAATCCTGCTGAAGAGACAAAGGGGGGATTGCAGGAGCCAGCGGGGTCAAGGACACCCCAAGAAAACCCACAGAATCACTAACCTGGGCTCACAGGGGCTCACAGAGACTGAACCGACAACCAGGGAGCCTGCAGGACTGACCTAGCACTCTGCATGTATGTGACAGCTTGGTCTACTTGTGGGACTCCTAACAATAGGAGCAGGGGCTGTCCCTAACACTTAGGCTGGCTCTTGGGAATCTATTCCTCATACTGGATTGCCTTGCCCAGCCTTAATACAAGGGGAGGTGCTTAGTCTTAAGGCAACTTGATATACCATGCTTTGTTGATACCCATGGGAGACCTGACCCTTTCTGAACAGAAACGGAGGAGGAGTGGATTTGGGGGAGGGTGGAGGGGAATAGGAGGGGGAGAGGGAATGGGAGGAGAGGAGGGAGGGGAAACTGCAGTCGGGATGAAAAGTGAATAAATAAATAAAAAAAAAACCCTAACAATTTATTAAACTGAATGATCTTGAGTACAACTCTGTGCCAATATCCAGCTCTGTAAAAATGTACTAATAGCTTCAGGTTCATAGGATTGTCATGGCAATTAAATTCGTTACTGTATGTGAAGTGCTCAAAACAGAGCCTAGCAGAAGAAAACACCATGCAAGTGGTAACAATTAAATTATTTTTTTAATTTATGGTTTCTTAAACTTTAAGTTGTAATGTGTTGGTAATGAATGGAAATGCAAAGGCACAGAATGAAAACGAACAATAATAAACCAAAAAACCAAACAACAAAAACACACACAAAAAACACAAAGCATTTAATAAGTCAGGCAGGGTGGTTTACACTTGTAATTCTAGTTCTTGGGAGTCAGAGGCAGGAGGATTATTGCAAGTTCCAGGCAAGTCTAATCTACATAGCAAGTTGCCTTCTAACTGGGGTACCATAGTGAGACATTGCCTTTCATTTTTACTTAAAAATTTTAAAAATGATTTATTTACTTTTGTTTTATGTGCATTAATGTTGTGCCTGCATGTATATCTGTGTGAGGGTGTTGGGTTCCCTGGAACTGGAGTTACAGGCAGTTGTAAGCTGCCATGTGGGTGCTGGGAATTGAACCCAGCCAGGTCCTCTGAAAGAACAGCCAGTGCTCTTAGCCATCTCTCCAGCCCTCATTTTAATTTTTAATGAAAATCACTTTATTGTAAAAAAAAAAAACAAAAAACTTTCGGGTAAAGTATACACGTAGATTAACTTAGCCCTTCAAACAAGCACTCACTTGAACCCAATATCTATACATCCCAGTGAACATCTATACAGTTAGAAAAAATGCAAAAAGAAACACCAACCAACAAGTACATTGTACATACTAAGGGTGCATATCACTGTGGGCCACTGTGTGGTTTGAAAGAAAATGGCCCTCATGGGAAGTGGCACTACTAGGAGGTGTGGCTTTGTTGGAGAAAGTATGTCACTGTGGGGGTGGTTTTTGAGGTCCCCTATGCTTGAGCAACACTCAGTGTGGCATACAGTTGCTTCTTCTGCCTGTGGATCAAGATGTAGAACTCTCAGCTCCTTCTCCAGCACCATGTCTGCCTGCATGCTGTCATGCTGTCTGACAATATCGTGACAATAATGGACTGAACCTCTGAACTATAAGCCAGTCCCAATTAAATGTTTTCCTTTACAAGAGTTATTGTGGTCATGATGTCTCTTCATAGACAGCTATGAAACATGTGCCCAACCCATGAGTTTCAATATTTGTCTTTTTGCCTAATACAAATCAGTCCTTATCACTTATTTAAAAACTCACTAAGAAGAGAGGGAATGGAAAACAGGAACGGCCCTGGTGCTGGTCAAATGCATATGGTCCTAACTCCTGTTTTGCCACTAACAAGTGTTTGAGTTTCAGGAGATGACCTAAACTCTCCCTCAACTTCCTTTTAGTTTAAGGAGTAAAGTTCTAGTACATATTGTAGAAGAATATGTGAAGCATTTCAAGTTACTTATTGAGTCCAGCTCCATGAATTAGAAAGTATCTCTCCACCTTTAATCCCAGCACTGGGGAGGCAGAGGCAGGCAGATATCTGTGAGTTCAAGACCAGTCTGGTTTACAGAGCGAGTTCCAGGACAGCCAAGGCTACACAGAGAAACTCTGTCTTGAAAAACCAAAAAGAAGAAGAGGAGGAAGAGGAGGAGGAGGGGAGGAGGAAGAAAACATCTCTCAACCTACAGGTGGCATATTGTAATGTGGCAATGTCATGGGGCCAATTATGATTCCCCCCTCTTTTTCAGATTAAAAAAATCAGGAATAAATGTTTGATTTATGGGGCTAGGGAGATACTTAGGTTGATAAAGTGCTTTCCTTACAAACACAAAGACCTGAGTTTGAACTCCAGAATCCATCTAAAAACAAAACAAACAAATAAAAAACCAAACAAGAACAACAACAAACCCAAAACACTGGTGTGGTGATGTGTGTTTTTGATCCTAGCATTGGGGAGGTAGCGCTTCCAGGGTTCCTGGGGCCTAGCCTAACCAGTGAGCCCCAGGACAATGAAGAAACCCCCAAAACAAGGTGAATGGTATCTGAGGAAGGACACCTGAGGTTGACCTCAGGCTTCTACACACATGCACACACACACACACACACACACACACACACACACACACACACACACACACACAGAGTTATGCAATCCCTGGAATTAACAATAGCATGCATTTAATGTGACTGTTACACTAATTTTCGATTTTTTTTTTTCAATTTAGAAATTGAGAAGTTGGAAGCTGGAGAAATGGCTCCATGGTCAAGAGCACTTGCTGTTCTTTCTAAGAGGACCTGGGTGTGCTTCCCAGCACCAACAGGTTGCTTACAACCATTTGCAATTCCAGTTTCAGAGGATTGATGCCCTCTTCCGGGTCCCTCAGGCACCAGGCTTGCATGTGATGCACAGATATACACGCAGGCAAAACACTCACACACATAGAATAATAAAATTAAAAAAAATTGAGAAGTCTAACATCTAGCAAGATTTTCTCTTTTGGGCTATTCCTTGTCTGTTTTCTCCTCCTTCCGTTCTAGTTTATAATGTTTAGTTAAAACCTGGGGGGTGGGGGGGAGCCTGTTGTGCAGTGTTCAGGGAGAGGAGGCTAACGTTTTCATCACTTGTTTGTTTTTAAGGCACGAAAGTAAGAACTGAGACCTTGTTAATCCACCGCTGACTTGGCGGATGGGAAGGAAGCCTGGGCAGTGACGGGAAGGGATTTCTCACTGCTGAGGACTGCAGCGCTGAAGAAACCTGGGTGAGAAGACTGCACAGGGAAACGATGGGAAGGGGAGGGTGCTGTGAGGAAGGAAAGCACACCATTCTCACAAGTCATCCTAACCAATCGATAAACGAAAAGCTACAGGAAAAATGGACGAGATGGAAAGGAACATGGCGGAGGACCTCCCAGCACCGGCACTGCTGCGAGCAGTCTTTCTGATGGGTTATGCTGTCGTTGGGGAGCAAGGAACAAGGAAGAGGAAGAAGGACTTGAGGACACAGCTGACTTCTCTTTGGAAAAGAGCAGAAGGTATACATACATACACACAGACAGACAGACAGACAGACGGATATTTTTTCCTAGGTAGGGTCTCTCTGTGTAGCCTTGGCTGTCCTGGAACTCGCTCTGTAGATCAGGCTAGCCTGTAGACCAGGCTGGCCTTGAACTCACAGAGATCTGCCTGCCCCTGCCTCCTGATTGCTGGGCTCAAAGGTGTGCACCACCACTACCCAGTACTGAAAGGTATATTTTTAAAAGCCAAATCACTGTTTATTGTTTTTAACATTTGACTTCTCTTCCACCACCATTATAAAAACAAAAATGATTTATGTCACACTCTTCCTTATCCTTTCTCACCTTTATATTCCATTTAACTAATATTACTAGGTCATTGTCAATGTGGTGGGAGAGTGGGGGAGGGGAGAGGCATCAAGATTCTTATGAGAGAATGACAGAGTAGGACTGGAAACCACAGATCTCTGGATACATAAAACAGGGTATTCAGGAGCCCTTGGCATCTGGAGAAGGCGGGTGCTATATGTAAATGACCTAAAAAGACATTTCCTTCCTCTCTAGCCCACTTCCATTTTGGGGATTGCTTTTCTCTTACTTAATCCTGTTTCCATTTCTATCAATACCCATGTGTGTCCCTGATCCAATTTTTTGCTCCTGAATACCAGATCCTGGAAGTCTCAGTGAGAGAGCACCTTTGGACTTAGAGCCTAGTCCATAGTTTCCATAGATAAGCATACTTCATCTTAGCTAAAAGGCCAAGAAAAACAATCATCAGTAAATAAGACAATGGGGATGCATTTGCCCCAAACGATTAGGTCATTGTGAAGCAGGGAGAAGGGCTGTCCTCAAGTGTGAAGGGGACTTTGTGATTCAGGTGTGCACTACCTAGTTGTGAAGAGTCCTGGAATGCTCAGAGTCACACAAACCTTCCTTTGAGTTCTTGTCTCCCAAAGTCAAAGAATGAAATTCGCAGAGAGTAAGAAGAGCAAGTTTACAAGGTAGTTTTTATTACAGACAGAAGCTTAAAGAAGAAAGAGAACAGAGAGCAGAGTGCTGGGTAGCAAGTGCAGCCCAAGAGGCCACCCAAGAAAGGTCAGCTTGAGGGAGGCAAGGGAGGGAAACCCACTGAGATGTCTGTCTAAGGCTGCAAGCTTGCTCGCTTGCACGCTTGCACACTTGCTCACTTGCACGCTTGCTTGCTTGCTTCTTTTTTTCTCACGGCACAAACTAGATAAAAGAAATTTCCATTCAGATTGGTTAACGCTCTGAGCACAACATAAGCTGAGTCCATACCCTGACCCAGCCCGAGAGATTGGTGATCAGGTACTGTTCACACCTATATGCTCAGTCTGGGAGAGCACAGATTTGAGGTCCTCTTCTGTCCATCTCCGACTTGCTGTTGACCTTGACTCCTGGTCATTACACTGACAGGCATTGCTAGTCTAACATTACAGGTGTCCTTGATGGGGTCTGCTAGCAGTTTGACTATGCTCTTTTTGAAATGAATGATAAACAGCGCTGGTGGCGGCACTGGTTACAGGCCGAAAGGTCACGGTCATGACAGAACCCGGTTACTTAGTAGCAGAGAGCTTTATTAGGAGGAGGGGGGGTGGGTGGGATAAAAGGACCAGGCCTGGGGAGGAAAGAGAGAAAGATGGTGGGGGGCGGGGAGAGGGAGCAGAGCAGAGAGAGAGGGTGGGGTCTGAGTCCGGCTTTTTTAAGGCGCAGATTGTGTGACCACGCTGCCCGCATGTAGTCTCCAGTGCTTGTTGATGACATAAGACGCAAGACCCTGAACTGAGCATGCGTAGCTGGAGTGAGGGCAGAGTTCTAACACTACTCCCTCTTACTTACACGGCCAGCTTGCAGTTTATCACGGGCCTTTCCCTCCACTGTCTACAGATAGTTAACACTTATCACGGATACCAAGATGTGGCTGTAGTTCTCACTGGTTTGCTCCCATCAGCTCCTCTACCTATGGCCTCTTTTCTGGAATCTTTCTAATGATGTCGTCTGTACAGTTATCTGCATTAGAAGCAGGAATGCGTGAAAGGAAGACCGTGATTTGTGTATGTTCCTCAGGGGGCTTCAGGCAGGCGTGGCCGGAGCCAGCCAGCCTGTCAGCACTGGTCAGTCCTGTCCTTCCTCTTATCTGGTCAGCTTGGTTCTCTCCTACCCAGCTGTAAGCCTCTTATTTACCTTCCTCAGTGTTCCCAACCTCATTCTTTTAGCCCTAACATTCCTTCTAACCCTAAACTCTGTTTTTGCCATGAGAACAGGACAGAATTTGCTTTCACATTTGTAGCCTCTAGATTCTTAGTTTCTGTCACTACCAGACAGCCAAAACTACTGATGAGGGGACTCTAAGGTCTCTAGTCCCAGGCCTCTTGGATCTTTTCTGTACTTGCTTCTACCTACTATCTAATGGGAGAGAACCAAATCCTGGGCAAGGCCCCACCCCACCATTTTGAATTCTCAGAACACTGGCATGTGGTCACCACGGTCTTGCTCAGCTCCAGCGGGCATCCATGAAGGTAAATGTGATCCATCTAATGGTTATTTACTGACCAGTACTTAACTTTTCAACACTGATGAAGACTACCAGTATGTGTAACCATAATGCGCATTACCTCATGGTACTTATTTCTTTCTTGTGTGTGGACATGTTCTCTTGTGTGCAGGTGTATGTGCATGTGCGTACACCTGCATGTAGAGGCTGGGGATTGGCAATGGGTGTCTTCTTCAGTGGTGGTTGAATAAGAAGAACGACCTTCATAGATTCATACATTTGAATGCTTAGTCACCAGGGAGTGGAACTGTCTGAAAGGATTAGAAGGATTAGGAGCTGTGGCCTTGTTAGAGGAAGTGTGTCACTGGGGGTGGGCTTTGACGGTTCAAAAGCCCGAGCCAGGTCCAGGATCTCCCACTCCGCCTGTCAATCAGGATGTAGCTCTCAACACTTCTCCAGCACCATGCCTGCCATGCCTGTCACCATGCTTCCCGCCATGATGACAATGGATTAAGCTGCAGAAACCATAAGCAAGCCCACAGTTCAATGCTTTCTTTTGTAAGGGCTGCCGTGGTCATGGTGTCTCCTGACAGCGATAGGACAGTGACTAAGACACCTTCCTTGATTATTTTCACCATATTTTAGGAGAGTCTTGCCTGCATGTAGGCATGTGTGTCACATGCATGCCAGATGCTCCAGGAGGTGAGAAGAGGTCACCCGATGCTCCGGAAGTGGAGTTACAGACCACGGTGAGCCACTGTGTGGGTGTTAGGAACTACACTCGGGTCCTCTGTAAGAACAGGATGGCTCGGATGAGTCTTCTCTCTCCAGACCCTCCACCTCACTTTTTGAGACAGGATTTCTTATTGAGGCTGGAGCTTATGCATCCAGTTAGGCTGGGTGGCTGAGCTCCAGGATCTGCCTGTCTCTGCCCTCCCTCAGCGCTGGGGTTACAGATGAGCACTCCTGTGCCTGGTTTATACAGGTCCTGGGGAACCAAATGCAGAGTCTCATGCTTGTGTAGTAGACACTACACAAATGAGCTCTCTCCCCAACCCCATGACCTTTTCTTTTTTTTTATAAAGTTTTTTATTTTTGTTTCTTGGCCTTTGCCTCTTTTTTTTTTTTTTTTTTTTTTTGGCTTTTCGAGACAGGGTTTCTCTGTGTAGCTTTGTGCCTTTCCTGGGACTAACTTGGCAGTCCAGGCTGGCCTCGAACTCACAGAGATCCGCCTGGCTCTGCCTCCAGAGTGCTGGGATTAAAGGCGTGCGCCACCACCGCCCGGCCCCATGACCTTTTCTAAGGCCTGTATTTTCTCTGTTCAGATCTGTTTCTGGAATAGTGAACCATCATCATTGGCTTTCAGTGTCTTTAATTAAAAATTTTTATTTTTCTTGAGATATGGTCTCTTTGTAGTGCAGGCTAGCCTCTCACTATGTAGCAGAGGATGGCTTTGAACTTTTGACCCTCCTGCCTCCACCTCCTGAGTGCTAGGGTCACCTGTTTATGCAGTACTATAGTTCAACCCAAGACTTGATGTGGGCCAGGCAAAAGCACTCTATTAACTAGGCTACACCCACAGCTCTAATCTTACATTTATACATTTTATTGATAATTCTGAAAACCCTGAAGTAGTCTTCAAAGGTGTGGTTTAGAAAAAGCCTACCCATCTGCTGCAGCAGAGCTATGTATGCAGATCGGCTGTGTTTCATTCCAAGCTGTACCTTTAGGCTAAGATCTTGGGAATTCAAGGGCAACGTGAATTGTATTTTGTAATTGAAGAATAATGCTGAAAATGCCTGGTTTTAGTTGGTGCTAGCCACATGGCTCGGACTAGTTTCTCAACCGTTATACATAAAATCACAGACACAAAAGATCCTTCTCTCAAAAACAGATTCCTGGAGAGAGCAAAAGAACAGAGGGAAATTGTATTTGATTTTTCTAAAAAGCCTATCTATTGTCCAATTAATTTTGTTTCTTAGGCCTTTGGCCATGCTAGCAAGTAATTACTTTTAAGAGGACTACTAAATACTTAGCATTAATTGAAGTTTCAGAATCGCTTAAAACACACACACACACACACACACCCCTCAGTTATCTTGTTTTCTAAATTTGTTTCTTCTGGCTAGATAGAGCCAGGTGCAAGGTGACCAGGTGCTTAGTCTCAGTACTGTCCTGGCTTTCACTTCGGCTCTCCAGGCGGGCCTCTGAATATTCTGGCGGTTAGAACATCTATTCCCCCAGACTCACAGATGCTGCTCTCCCCCCACTGGCTCTGCACAGAACATCATTATCTTTGCTGAGCTTCTGTCTCTATGGCAATAACAGATGGGAAGTGCTGTGGAATTATTCATGTTCACACAGGCAAGCAGTCAGGGAGCGGAGGGTAGGAGGTGGGAGAGGGGCATGACCTGGGAGCACGAAGATGGGGGCCGACAGGAGCTGGGGCGGGGGCGGTGATGAGAGGTGAACATTTGTTAGACCCATCGTGGGGGAAAGATGGGAGAAAAATCTCCGAGCACCAAAGTACTCCCAATTGGACAGCTGCAAATGTGGACCCAAACATGAGTAAGCCCGAAGCGGTAAAATAGAAACTGGGCGGAAAAAAAAAAAAAAAAAAAAAAAAAAGGTGGGGGTTGGGGAAGCGCGGCCGCCGAAGCTTGAGTTCCCTAAGTCTGCGCAGTGCTACTCCTCGCTGCGCTATTTCAGTTCCTGATCCTGCGGTGGGGTGGAGAAAAGGGGATTTCTTGGTGTTTCGAAATGTGACGGGCCAGCTCCACGGAGCTGAATATTCGAACTGACTCTCCTGGGGACGTCGGCTAGGAAGTCCCCCACCCGCCCCCTGCCGCCCGCCCGGGGTGGCAGCCGACAGCTCTAAAGTGGTTACCCTTCTCCACCTCCCAGCGTCTCCGGAGGAAAAAAAAAAAAGAAAGAGAAAACCCTGAAAACCCCAGACCCGAGCGCTCGGTGAATTAGAACGGGCCACTTCGTAGGGCGAGGGCAGGGGGGCCGCAGGGTCTGCCCCGGCGCTGCGGAAACAGCGGCCTCCCCGGCGATGGCGGCCGGGCGAGGCCACCCCGGCGCGGCCAGGCGGGGCTCAGCGCCGGCAGCTGGCAGGGCGGCCGCGGCGGGAGGCCCCACGGGGGCGAGGGGCCCCGCGACGTCTGCGCGCCAGCCGGCCGGCCGGCGGGGGAGGAGGGGCGTCTGCGCGGCGGGCTCACCCCGGGGGTCGCGGCGGGGAGCCGCCCGCGGCCACCTCCGGGGCGGGGCCGGGCGGCCAGCTGCGGCCGCGGGGGTGGGGTGGTGGCCGGGGCTGACCTCGGGCGCAGCCAGCTGCCGGGGTCGCGCCCAGTGCAGCCCGCCGCGCCCTGCCCCCTCTCCCCGCTCGCCCTCCTCCTCCTCCTCCTCCCCCCTCCCCGGCCGCGCGGCGGCCCCAGCGGCCAGGGCGCCCCCGGGTCTGGCCCGTCTCCACACGGCAGCGGGCGTGGCGGGGGCGGCCCCAGACAGCCGGCTGGGCGACTCGGGGAAGGAAGGAGGGCGGCGGGGGTGGGGCCGAGGGAACATCCTGTCTGCGCCGGGCACCGCAGACAGCGCCGTGCGCCAGCCGCCCAGACGGCGCGCCGGGCCAGCCGCGCGGGGCACGCGCGCGCGGAGGGGGAGAGGGGGGGGCGGGGAGGAGGGAGACGGGCGCACGCGCGTGCGCGGCGGAGCTGCGGCGCGCGCCCCCGGTGGGGCCGGAGGGGCGGGAGCGCGCGGCCCGGAGCGCGCGGCCCGCGAGCCGCCACAATAGGCCAGACGGCGCGCGCGCCCGCGGGGCTGGCTGGCGCGGGGCCGCGCGGCGCCGCTGGCTTCGTTCCCTCCCCGCCTCCGCCCGCCGCCCTCGCTGTCCCCCGGGCGGCCGGAGACGGCGGCGGCGTCTGCGGGAAGCCGTGTCTCCGCAGTGACGTGGGCGGGCCGAGGGCCGGGTGACGTCAGAGGCTGTGTGTAGCGATGTGTGTGGGGTTCGGAGCGGCGCCGGCACAGCGAAGGCGGCGGGCGAGCGGCGGCGACGGCGGGCACAGGTGCGGCCGCAGGTCGCGAGGGGACGCGAGGGGCGTGCGGCCTCTGGGGACGCCGAGGCGGCGGCGGCGGCGGCGGCGGGGGTGATGGGGAGGCCACGGACCCCGTGGAGCCTCCCGGGGCGCGGAGGGCCGGAGTGGGGCGTCCGGGATGCGTGGGGTCCCGGGCGGGGTCGCGGGCACGGGGCGCGCGGCGGGGGTCCCACGGGGGTCCAGGCCTCGAGGGTCCCGGGACGGGTCGGCTGGCAGGGGACAGCGCCGCACTTGACCCGAGCGGCCGGGACCCGAGCGACCTGGACGCCGGTCATCGCCGCCATCCCCCGGCCGTCTGCGCTCGGCGGGGGATGCCCCGGGCTGGCCCCGGCTCCGAGCGGCCGGCGGCGCGGGCTCGCGGGCTTCCGGGCTTGGCGCCCGACCTGCCCGCGCCCCTCGGGGTGCCACGGCTCGCGGTAGGTGACGGGGGTGGCGCAGCCCTGGGGCGCCGAGGTAACCCCGGAGAACTTCCCGCGGACCGGCTGCGTGGGGGATTTCCATCGGCGGCCCCCGCAGTGGGGCGATGTGGGGAGGGCGCTTGGGGTGATCCCAGTCTCGGGTGGGGGTTGGGAGGACTCCTCCCTCGACTTCCCTCTGCCCCCTCGCACCTCGCCAGACGTCCGGAGTCCCCTGCTTTCCTGTCCCCGCTCCTCCGGGTGAGGAGGGGTGGGTGTCCGCGTGGGCGCGGGGCTGTGGGGCGCCCCTGGTCTAGGTCATGCCTCCTGCCCTTTCCCTTGGCTCGCCTTGGCTGAGGTGTCCCTGTAGTGGCGAAAGTCACCGTACGGCGGCTAGATGGCTTTCGGCGGTAATCCTTTGGGTTTGTGTTAACATAAATTGCTGGGAGTTTAGAAGGCAAAGGTTTTTATTTATCGGCTTTTACTGGGTTTTCTCCCCGGAGGGAAGTGGAGGAAGACTCTCTTTTTCCCCCACTCTGCCTCCATTTGCATTCTTTGTGAGGTCTGTCTGCCTTGTGCTTTTTTGTCCCGGATTAGTCTTGCTCAAGGATGGAGATTTCCAGGCATGGAGTCTTAACAGCTTTTGGCTTCCATTAAGCAAATTCGCTAACCTTTTAAAGGGAAAGTTTAATTTTTTCCTTCGTTTCAGAAAGATAGCTTATATTGACTAGATGAATTAATCCACTTGAGACTAACTTAGTTACGTATGGTGGGTATATTAACATGTAGCTGCTTCTTTTGGAGAGCTGAAACTACAGGTTTTTTTTTTTTTCTTTAGTGAGATAAAATTTTCTTAATTAAAATGGCATAGTTGAGAAAGCCTCTGGTACTGAGTTTTGTTTATTTGTATTCTAAATTTGTACTCTTCCTCGTTTGGAGGGATGTTATTTAAGGCTCCTGTTACCCCCTTTGTGGGTTGCTTCCTATGTAAATGAAGTTTCTCTGAGATAACTGGTGTTAGATTGAAAGAAATCACTCAAGTGTTAGGCTGGTAAAGTGAACTGAGTTTAAGATTAAGAACTGTTTTAAATTGACCCTTTGGCCTCTGGAGCAAATTCAATTGTAACTTTCCCCACCCCTTTCTCCTCTTCCAGGTCAATTAAAAGAAGAACTGTAATTCTTGAAGATAACTGGGCAGTTTTTTTTAATTATAGAAGTTGAGGTGAAGTGGGGGTTTAGACAAGTCTTCAGTTTGTTGACACAGCCGCAGACCACCATTTTCCGTGAAGCTACCCTCACCCCTTGTTTGGTGTCCTTGGCAAAAATTAAACGTTACATCATTGTAACTCATATTCGGTGTGGTTTTAGCATACAGTAATGGCATAAACTTCCACATGCTCTGCTTAAAAGACAAAACCACCAAACTCAACCACTACACTGAGCCTTGGGCATCTTGAATTGAGAAATTAGCCTTATTTTAATACAAACATCTGAAGAACCCAAGAAAACAAGATTGTCCTCAGAAGTCAGCTTATGATTAATATTCTTTATTATCAGAAGCAAAATGAGAAATTTTGTGGTATTTTCGGTTATATCCTAAGGTATAACTAAACCAAAACCAATTTGCACAAATCTATTGAGTAAGAAAATTCATCTTCGGAAAGTAAACACTTTTTAAGGGAGTCATAAGTATTTGTATACATTGCCCCTTTCTCTTCAAATTAGCAACTGAGTGCAACATGCCAATTGTAGACTTAATTATTTAAAACACCAGTGTAGCCATGGAAAACCTACAGTCCAATTTCTCCTTAGTTCAGGGTTCAAGTAAAAAACTGAATGGAATGGAGGATGATGGCAGCCCTCCTGTGAAAAAAATGATGACAGACATTCATGCCAATGGGAAAACGCTAACCAAGGTGAAGAAGGAACATTTGGACGACTGTGGAGACGAAGCAGTGGAGGCCGATAGAGAGCATGCTCAGCGAAACTGTGCTTCCATTCATGAAACTTTAAATTTAAACCCCAGTCTGAAACACACACTGGCGCAGTTCCATCTAAGTAGTCAGAGCTCTTTGGGTGGACCCGCAGCATTTTCCGCTCGCTATTCCCAAGAAAGCATGTCACCGACTGTGTTCCTGCCTCTTCCGTCTCCTCAGGTTCTTCCTGGACCTCTTCTCATTCCTCCTGATAGCTCCACAGAGCTCACCCAGACTGTTTTGGAAGGGGAGTCTATTTCTTGTTTTCAAGTTGGAGGAGAAAAGAGACTCTGCTTGCCTCAAGTCTTGAATTCTGTCCTCCGAGAATTTTCACTCCAGCAAATAAACACAGTGTGTGATGAGCTATACATATATTGTTCAAGGTGTACTTCAGACCAGCTGCATATCTTAAAGGTCCTCGGAATACTTCCATTCAATGCCCCATCCTGTGGGCTGATCACATTGACTGACGCACAAAGACTCTGTAACGCTTTGCTGCGGCCACGGACTTTTCCTCAAAATGGTAGCATACTTCCTGCTAAAACCTCTCTGGCTCAGTTAAGGGAAACCGGCAGTGCCTTTGAAGTCGAACATGAGTGCTTAGGCAAATGCCAGGGTCTCTTCGCACCGCAGTTCTATGTGCAGCCTGACGCTCCCTGTATTCAGTGTCTGGAGTGCTGTGGCATGTTTGCGCCCCAGACGTTCGTCATGCATTCTCACAGGTCCCCCGACAAGAGAACTTGCCACTGGGGCTTCGAGTCGGCCAAGTGGCACTGTTACCTTCACGTGAACCAAAAATACCTGGGGACACCGGAAGAAAAGAAACTGAAGATAATTTTAGAAGAAATGAAGGAGAAGTTTAGCATGAGAAATGGAAAGAGAACCCAATCAAAGGCAAGTTCCTTTTTTTAGGTAGTGATTTTGAATAGTGGTAATGGTTTCTTAATTTTGTGTCTGTCACTTGGTATTATGAAGGTAAGTCATGTAACAACAGAAACCCATGAGCGTCATGCTTGCCAGATTTTGGCCATAATGTCTTTCTCTGTATATTTTCTCATCTGAGAACTAGAATCATTCCCATTTTACAGGTAAGAGGGTGCGTTTCAAATGACTTTTTCTGAACTGGGAGGCTTTGGGGCCTGTTTGGCCGAACTCTTCCACACGTCCGTCCTGCTGCTTGCCTAAATCTCTTGCCTAGGACTCAAAGTCGTTTGCGCTTTGGTGTTCTGGTGTCTCCATTTGCAAAGAATACAGCTAGCTCAAACCGGTCTGTCTGGTGGTAGGCTCAGAACTCTGGCTTTTCCAAGCTACACCAGTGGTTTTTATGCTTGGAGATTGGGGAGTGATCTGTACTCAAGTCAAATTAAGACATTTAGCTGAGTAATTTGGTACTAGTAACCAGGATTTTGGGGTTTTTGGTTTGTTTGGTTTTGGTTTTTCAAGACACAATTTCTCCGTGTAGCCCTGGCTGTCCTGGATCTCCTCCCTCTGTACACCAGGCTGGCCTGAAACGCGCAGAGATTTTCCTGCCTCTGCCTCCTGAGTGCTGGGATTAAAGGTGTGTGCCAACACTGCCTGGTTTAGGATTTTGTTTTTAATACAAAAGAAAGGAATGTTTTTGAAAAACTGTGACACAGAAGCAGAATAAACGTTATTTCAGATTAACGAAATATTACTATAACAAGCTATTGGCCAAGAGATGTTATGCATTACCCTTTCCACAGCATTGCCTGGCAGGCTAAGATAACTAAGATTTGAATGCCGGGGAGGCTTTGCCCTGGAGGAGGTGGGAATGGGGGTGGGCTGGGGGGAAGGTGAGGGAGGCCGGAGGGGGGAGAACAAGGGAATCCGTGGCTGATATGTAGAACTGAATTGTATTGCAAAATAAAAATAATTAAAAAAAAAAGAATGTAAGCAAAAAAAAAAAAAAAAAAAAAAGATTTGAATGCCTGGGTGAAAGACAAGGTTTGGAGTGGTAAGCTTTGATGTGACTCTATCTTTTTCTGCTTGGTTTAAAATTAGTATGTAATACACCTAGTACTCTTTAAAATGTATTGAGCATTACTTTGGAGCTGTTTTTTATGTATAATTGTATTAAATTCTTGTGACAGAAGATTGGCCACCTTTTAAGAACTTTAAAGTTTTCAACTATTTAGGTTTTTTTTTTTTTCCCCATTTGAAATACCACTTTCTACTTACAGAAGAAAGTTTATTAACTAACTCAAGGTTGTTCACAGCAGAACTAGGTAGGCTTAAATTGTAATTTAATATTGGGTGTTTTGTGCTTGTGCTTTTGAGGGAACTTCAGTGTCTTCTGAGGCAGTGGCTTGCTCAACATGGAGAGAATTAAATTTAGACTTTTCCTTAGGGTACCTTGCTGCTTTCCCAGAAGTTATCTCTGAAATTCCTTGCTGGTGGGCAGTAGATAAGTTTTATTCTTCAGATGCAGTGTTAACTGGTTTTAAAGCAGGATTGACTTGATGCCATTACTTCAGAGTGTGAAACTTGCCTATAGCTCTGTTCGTGCAGGACTGGAGTTCCTGCTCAGAGATCTGTATTTGAAAGTGAAGGATGCTCCCTTTGGTACTTCTGTCTCGCCCCAGCTAATTAGGCCACTACCCTTAACATGTCTGACGGTGGCCGTAGTGTTTGCCAGGGACTCCTGCTCTGGTCTTCGCTACTCTTGACAAGCGTTCTTAGAAGCACCTGTTCTGTGCTTGGGTGAAGCCATCTGAGAAATACGGCTGCGTTTTTTTGAAAAGATACTGAAAAGCTTGAAACTGCCCTTCCCTTGGGATACAGAAACACAGATGCATTTCCCTCTGGTTTGGGGAAGGTATGGGAGCTCCCCTCCTTCATTTAGTTGTTTTGTTTTTCTCAGTTTGCTGGAGGTTCTGTACTATGTTGTTTCCACTTTTACATGAATTGATGGAAGTTAGGGGAATTTAAGAAAATTCATCAAACCTTTTAGAAAAAAATTGAGGTTTGTATTTAACACCTGCTTAAGCAGTTTTTAAAATGTTGTTACTGAACATTGAAACTCTCCTCCTCTAGACATGGAGAGGTAGTTTTGAAGGATCTGTGAGGGAAGTGACTTGGACTCTTCCTGTCAGATGTGGCTGGTATGTAACTGGAGGCTGCTAGAAGGAGCTGAAGGGAGATCTGACTTCCAGGCTAGACAGTTCCCTGGAGCAGCAGAGGCTGCATTTGAGGAATAGTACTAGAGCTTAGCTTAGCACATGCGTTCCTCTTAAGTTCTTCTGGACTCCACGAAACCGGGAAAGTAGTAGGGTTGGAGAGTCTGTGTCAGCATTCTGAGAGTCAGGGAATTTGAGCTGTTGCTTGTCAGACAAACCAAATGCATGAGGAAGCTCATTGAAAAAAATCAAGTCTTTTGTTTAACACAAAGATTGTGCTGAATATTTTAACCTTCTATATGAAGGAAATTATGTTTAGTGTGACCAGTGTAATTTGATATGGTTTATGTGGTCAAAATACTGGTATGGGATTAAAATAAAAAGAAACCTAAAAATATAGGCACTTGTTGGAAATCTAGCAACTTATTTTAAAGGCCAGAAATATATTAATAATGATCAACAAGCTACTTATTTGCATAACTATTTAATTTGCATAGTTAGCTATATTTAGATTCTAAGATAAAGTGAGATAAGGTTAAGGGTTCTTAGAGGAGAACTAGGTTTATTTTTTGTAGAAACTACAATATTTTGCATCCTTTCTAAGGTTGTCAGAAATGCGCATGATAGGTCTGGGCTCATAGTTCGGTTGGTAGAGAGCTTGCCTGACCTGCACAAAGCTCTCCCTGGGTTTGAGCCCAGCACTGCATCAGCCAGGGGTGGTGATGGCACCTGAGTCCCTGTATTTGGGAAGTGGAAGTAGGAGGGTCATCCTTGGCTAGAGAGATTGAGGGCTGCATGAGACCTTGTCTCAAAAGGAAAAGGGCATATAATCCCATATGCTTGGGTTGCGCTATAGAATAGGCATTTCTGATGATGGGGTTTTTTGGTGTGCTTTTTATTTAAAAAAATGGTTGTTGTATTTTAGAATGCGTAGCTAATATGCAAAAATACTGTTTTACTAATTCTTTTTCACCTCATAAGTCGGTATTCAGACAGATAAGAATCAGACCAACTGAGTTTCTGCTTTTAGAACAAGGCTAAGCAAGTACGCCATTGACAGATAAACCTGAAGGGTGATGCTTAACACTATTTTCAAGCAGGTAAGAAGAGGTCATTTTAGTTAGCCGATAACAGAATTGTAGGGATTCTTCACTGTAACACTGGACGGACCATCTCTCATTCACTAGTTAAGAATGGTGTATGCCAGGCTAGAGGGAGAAGAGCACTGGTTGCTCTTATGGAGGACACAGCTTTGTTTCTCAGCACCCACATGGCAGCTCACAACCATATGTAATTCCAGTCCCAGGGGATCTAAAGTCCTTTTCTGGCCTTTGAAGGCAGTAGGCACATAAATATATTCAAACAAACACTCATACACATAACACATAAAAATTTTTTAAAAAGGGTGGTGTATGCCCTTGAAGTTTATTAAAATAAAGATTTCTAAGCCAGACTCATCTACTCTTAGCACAATAGTATAGTTTTACTTTATACAACTAAGGGAATATTGGTGTTTAGGTTATCTGTGATGCAGCAGATGTCCGAAGGATAAACAACTTGAAAGTCTTTTCTCCTGCTTGGTAAAGAAAGTGCTTAGCTTGTGTTAGCCCTGGGTTGAGCTACAGTTCCCCCTCCCTGAAAACAACATTAACATTTCACTCCTTTAGTTCTGCACTTTGTTTCTTCAGTGATCACTGGAACATATTTCTCCTCTCTTGCAGGGTGCTGGGTGTTTAGGAAACATGTTTCTTGCTTGTTATAACCCTAATGATGTAAAAAATTTTTTTAATATTTGGTATTCATTAATTTTTTGGTCAAACCCAAGGCCTTGCCTTTGCTAGTCATGTGTTCTACCACTGAGGTAGGAAACTTTCCTAGCCCAAGGATTTTTTTCCCCAAGATGGGGTTTTTCTGTGTAGCCCTGGCTGTTCAGGAATTTGCTCTGTAGACCAGGCTGGCATAGAACTCAGATCTGCCTGCCTCTGCCACCTGAGTGCTGGGATTAAAGGCATGTGCCACCACCACCCAGCAGGATTTTTTTTAAATAATGGCTTAACCTTTGAAAATGTCTATAGTTTATATATACAACTTAGTATAACTCATCAAATAAGAGAATGAATGTGAAAGCATTTTGGAAGTTGAAAGCCCTTTTTTATAGAAATAACAGATGGTATTGAATGATTACTGAAATATTAATATGTACATGGAAATTCCTCCCAAACATCTTCATTTACCAAACATGTGAAACGGGTCTGTCATAAGAAACAGAAAGATTTAAAAATTATATAGACTGATAGACTGCAACCCAAGCAGGTATGTGGATTGGTTCCTTGGAGATGGTGCCCATTTCCAGTCTGGTTGAGATCACCTTGAGATTTTGGACAATGGAGCCCAGCACAGACATGTTTGGATTGGTCAGAGTTTGTTTGGTACACCGTTTTCTTGGACAGTGAGTCTTGATAGGGAGTTTATAGTGATGAGTTTTCAGAGTTCATTTTAATAGTAGGGGTTCCCTGATTTTATTGTAAAGTTTTAGTATGCTTTGGGAATAGTACTCCCATGGTTTTAATAAAAATAGGATGTATTAATTTTTTAACCTGAAATGGAATTGTTAGTGTTTTTTTTTTTTAAAGACATGCTAAAAAAAGTTAGATATTGATTCTTTTTATTTTGAGTTCCTTTTCACTACAATTTTTCATCTGTGTACTTTTTCTCATGTGGGGCTCCATGAGAGAAGTAAGCCCTGCAGAGATTGCCCAGGGAGCTGTCTTTGTCAGTTCTCCTGAGAAGAGTGAAGAGCGTACCATCCCAGTGTACGGAAAAGGGTTAGTTCACATTAGTTCACCTCATACAGTGAGTGGAGAAGGAAGAAGGTAAGAGCATGAAATCATTTTAGTAGGTCATTAGCATTTAAAAAGTCAACATAAAATAGAAAATTTGGGATATTATACATAGTAAGGCCAATTTTCTTTTTGTATTGATAGTGAACAGTATTTGAAGGCCCAAATCAGACCATATTTTTTAAATGCATGTGTTCAACTAAGATAGAAAAATAAAGCTTTACATTTATTTTTAATTTTAAAAGAACAGGGGGACAAATGGAGTACTAAAAATAAGAGGGTAGATGGAATGCAGTGATATTAATAATAGCAAATGTAAATGATCTAAACACCCCAGTTAATGGCCAGATTTACTAGATTGGCTATAAGTACCACAATTATGTACTACTGAAAAGAAAACCATTTCAGAGGCTAGAGAGATGACTCTGGTTAAGATCACTGGCTGCTCTTTCAGAGGACCCAGGTTCAATTCCCAGCATCCACATGTTCGCTCACAACTGTCTGTAAAGCCAATATCTGACGCCCTCACACAGACATACATGCAGGCAAGACACCAGTGCCCATAAAACAAACAAACAAACAAACAGATAAATAAATAAAACGATTTCAGATATAGAAGTCAGTGAAGTTAAAACTTGAAGCATGGAAAAAGATGGCACCTCTGAAATCTTGCAAAGAATTATTTTGGGTCTGGAGAGCTGGCTCAGGGTTTGGAACATTTACTGCTTTTGCAGGAGACCTAGGTTTGGTTTCCCACAGATGGTGATTTACAGCCAGTTCCAGAGGCTCTATTACCCCTTTGCCCTTCTGGTACCCATCCATCCATGCAGAAAGCCTTAGATTTATACATGTTAAACATTTTGACAGATATTTCAGCTAAAAATATGGTTATGGCATTGAGATTGCTGCTTTTCCTAGCTGGCTTCAGCTGCCAGGGTTGTCTGAAGGAGTCTGAATTGGGGGATTGCCTCAGTCAGTTTGGTCTGTGGCTTGTCTTTGGGGCATTTTCTTTATTACTAATTGATGTGGGAAGGCCACCCCTGGGCAGATGTTCCTGGCTTGTGGAAGCAAGGAAGCTGAGCCAGCCAGCTTTCCTGCTTCAATGGTCTCTGCTGCGATTCCTGCCCGAGTTGCTGTCCTTAGTGTCCTAGTGATGGACGTGACTTGGAAGCAAAAGCTACATAAACCCTTTCTTTCATCCCCAAGTTGCTCTTGGTCAGTGTTTTGTCACAGTGACAGAAAACAAACGAGAATTCTGCTCAACTGTCCGAGGATGTGGCTCAATGCTGGATGCTTGACTGCTGTGTACAAGGCCCTGGGCTTTGATCCCAAGCACTTGGGGGAGGGGCAGCACATTGATGTTTGTAGTTTCCTGTGTAAAGTTTATAGCAATAATTACAGCATAAAATGTTATTTTCTTAATTTCTTTGTTAATTCCTTGACAAGAGGTTTTTTTTTTTTTGTTTTGTTTTGTTTTTTTTTTTTGTTTTTTTCCTTTTTGGTTTTTCGAGACAGGGTGTCTCTGTGTAGTTTTGGTGCCTGTCCTGGGTCTCGTTCTGTAGACCAGGCTGGCCTCGAACTCACAGAGATCTGCCTGGCTCTGCTTCCCGAGTTCTGGGATTAAAGGTGTGTGCCACCACCACCTGGCTCTTGACAAGAGTTTTATCAGTTCAAGTTGCAAAGGAGAGCTGGGTTACTAACCACCCACATGAAGTTTAAGATAATGACTACATATTTATTATAGTAGTAGCCTTTGCTTTCCAGCTGGGCTTTGCCAGCTGTGTGGGGAGTGTGCTCTCAGTGTGAACAGCAGGCACTAATGTCACTCCTAGATCCATGGGATCAGCCCTTGATAAGTTAATACAGGTGCTTAGCTTGTGGAGCTTCAGTCTTGCATCAAGTTCATTCTCAAACAAGGAGGCAGAAACCTAAGCCTGAAAGCTCCCAAGTCGTTGTTTGCTACCTCGTAACACAGTTTTATTCCTGTGGTTGACAGGCTCATTCACTGCGTGCTGGCCACCCTGAGGGAACTGGATACCATCTGAGGGATTGGGTTTCTCTTAGTAAAAGTTGTTGGCAGCTCTTGGGCAGGAGGTGCTTTGTATACTTCTGAAATCATTTATTGACCACGTGAATGTCTTTGTTATATAGAGTATAAAGACCCATTGCCAGAGTATCACTTCATACCAAGGAGGTATTTCTTAAGCAGTAGTGTCTAGGTTATCTAGTAGTGTTTTTGGTAAGGTTGCTGACCATTTATGTTGAACGTATTACATGATGATGTGCATTTAATGTGCATTGTATTTTATTTTTTTTATGTAAGCATTCCATTAAGACTGTTAAACTTACTGGCTGGCGTACTGTCTTTGAACACAAGAATTTAAAAATGATTATTATTTATAGCATTTTTTAACCTTTATGTGTGTGGGTGTTTTGTCTGAATGTGTGTCTATACGTCACTTGCATGCATGTGCCTGCAGAAACCAGTAGAGGGTGTCAGACCCACTGAGACTGCAGTTACACATACTTTACCGTGTGGGTCCTGCAAGAGAAGCCAGTTCTCTTAACCACTAAGCCATCTTTCTACCCCCATTTGTAGCCTCCCGTCCTCAGACAGGGTTTCACTGTAACAGCCTTGGCTGTCCTAGGAGTAGCTCTGTAGACCAGGCTGGCCTCGAACTCAGAGATCCACCTGCCTCGCCTCTGGAGTGCTGGGATCAAAGGTGTGCACCTGTCTGGCGTATCTGTAGCATTTAAAAAAAAATTCTGCTTTTAAAAGATTTTTGGGGGGCCAACAAGATGACAGTGGGTAAGGGCGTTTGCCATCAAACCTGATGACCTGAGTTCAGGCCCCAGGTTACACATTGTAGAAGGAGAGAACTGTCTCGTGAAAATTGGCTTTTAAAAACACGCGCTCACTCACTTTCAACTCACACACACACACATTGTTGTATTTTAAATATGGCGTGGGGGCCCCTTGGCGGGTGGAGCCAAGGGGCATGGCGGAAAGTCACTCCCACTATGCAGATGGTGCTCAAAGTGAAGTTTTATTAAGGGGGAGAGGGAAGAGAGAAGAGAGGGAAAACGGGCGGGGGCTGAGGAAAGAAGAGGAGGTACACACCATCTCGTGGAGGGAGGGGGGAGGGAGGGAGAGAGAGGGAGGGAGAGGGAAAGAGGAAGTGGGGGAGGGGCTTTTTTTAAAGGGGACTTGAGGCAAGATGACTTCAGGACGCTGGGCAGCCCAAGGTATTGCCTGCTTATTGGCCGGGTCCCCAAGGGGTGGATATGAATGCTAACACATAGTTTCATATTCTAAATGTAAAATCATTAAAAACTTTAAAAATGTCTTACTTTTGATTTTTATTGGGGTTTTGGAAGTCCCACGAACATTTTAAAGCATTGTCCCATTTTTTTTTAAAAGATAATCAGTGTTTGTCACTACAAATTAAAGAGTATAATATTAATCTGATGTTATAGTTAAAATTGAGCATACCACTTAAAAGCCAAGTTTATTCTTGAGTGTAAGTCTAATACTCAAAAAGACTTCAGTGCAGTTTGAATACAAATAGCTTTGAGCAGGCAGATGTGCTTTTGTATTTAAAGTGGTACCAAAAATTCTTTTTAAAAAATGAAGTCAGTTTCCCTAAATTGTGTCATTGTGAAACTATAAGCATGCATCATTTGTTAGGCTATCTAATTATGCAAGGACTGTGTGTATAAAGTATCAAGTTAAGATGCAGAAGGTTAGGGAAACTGAAATTTTTTCCCAAGTTTTATTTATTAAAAATGAAATTACTGAATATTTTGGAATCCTTTAAATTTTGCTTTCATGGGTGTTATTTTGGTGTCTAGTAGAAGAAGAACCTTTGGATTGAAATAATGTATTTGAAACTTTGCTTGTGTGTGTAAGGGAGCCATCTGTTCATTTTGAGGTAGACGGTGGGTGGTGGGGCAGGTCAGCGGTGGAAGCGTTTTAAAACAGAAAGACTGCCTTAAACTGCTAAATGATGTCCTTCTCTGTCTGCCAACTGTAGAGTGCACATTGTTTTAGTGTTTAAGTGCAGAAAGGAGTAAATTGTCCCACGTTGAGTGGTAAGATAAAAGGCTCCCATTTTGATATCTAATTTGTATTTCTGATCAGGAGCATTACTGCTTTTCTGTTTAATTATATTCTTTTTTCTGAAAACCTAATTTGTATGTTGACACAAATGTAGGCTTAGGAGAGAAAATCTGGCGTGCCTGTGAATGTTTCGTTTTGTAATGTGTGCTTAATTGTTTTTAACATGTAGTTAGGATAATCTGTTAGATGTGTTTATGGCTTACCACAGCATTTTAGGCAAAATTAACTTGCAGTACTTTATCACTGCTGGCATTGTGCATTTTCTTAGGATTTGTATCTTCATTTGTACATCTGAGAAAATGCAACCAAACATGTTCAGCTCCCCTTGTGCTTCTTGCAGGAGAAAGTGCCAGATGTGGCTGTCTTTGGAGTTGGTGGTCAGTAATCTTGTACTACTCCCTTCTCCTTTGTCCTGGCCTCCTCTCCTCTGTCGGTGCTGGAGATTGAACCCACAGCCTCACAGATGCTAGGCAGATACTCTGCCATGGAACCATTGCAGCTAGCTCTTTGCCACAATAACTGTACAGTGCTATCCTGAGTTACTGAGCTACCCCATCATTCACAATCACTCAACAAATACTGCATGGTAGGCATGGTGCTAGGCATTGAAATACAAAAGCAAAAATGTGCTTGACCTCTGAAGTTACTGTTCAGAATCTGGATAGCCACTTACTAGGGTGAAACTGGGAATGTAGACATTGGCTAGAGGCAATACGAGATAATCGTTAAAGGGAGTATTCTAGTTAGCTTCAGCTGTCTGCTTGACGTAGTTCAAGTTATCTGAGGGACCTCACTTGGGGCATTGTCCAGATCAGATTGGCTTGTGTGTGACTTACCTGTGGGGCATTTCTTTGATGGCTAATTGATGTAAAAGGTCTCACCCCACTGTAGGCAGTATCAGCCATAGGCAGGAGATCGTGTGCTATATAAGAAAGCTAGCTGAGCAGAGGTCAGGAAGCAAGACAGTAAACAGCCTCCTTCTGTGGGTGTCTGCTTCAGTTCCTGCCTCAAGTTCTTGTCCTGACTTCCCATAGTGATAGACTACTAACTGGAAGTGTGAGCCAAATAAATCCTTTTCTCAAATTGCTTTTAGTCATGGTATTTAACACAGCAGCAGAAAGCAGTCTAGGACATAGGATTTGCTCAGAACCTGTGGCCTGTGACTCTGTTGGTTGATTGATGTGAGAATAGGAAATAAAGAATAGAAATTGAGAAATTTGTCTGTGATTCTGTTGGTTGATTGATGTGAGAATAGGAAATAAAGAATAGAAATTGAGAATGAATATTTATAAATAAACAAATGCAGCTACTTAAGGTGATGTTTCAGAATTAGAGAAATTGCTGAAATAAAGGCATCACCAGGCACGATGGCTCAAGCCTTTAATCCTAGTACCTGGGAAGCAAAGGCAATTAGATCTCAGAGTTCAAGGCCAGCCTAGTCTACATAATGAGACACTGTCTCAAAAATAAAATTGAATAAAATTAAGTAAATAAAGTAAAATTTTGAAATGAACTTACAGTTGTTAGATTCCAAGTCAGAGTTTTTGAAAAACTTTTGCAAGCTATTCTGAAGATTCAGATTCCAGTATCTGGATTAGGAAAACCTTTTTAATATGTGGTTCACTTGAGTGATTTTTAACTTTTAAAAATAAGTCTGAAAATGATTTAGTGGGCAGCATATCTAGAATTGTTTAATATATCAGACCAATTAAAGAGATTTTTTTAAAAATGAGTTTAACCAAAACATTTAATTTAATTCACGCTGTCTTAGATTCCTGTGGTTTGTTAATTTTTGATGCTCGTCAACACCTCTTATCAAATGGAGCTGCAGTGCCAAGTGTTTTGTCTGTTAAGCTGCTCTTTTGAGAATCACGATTTAAAAAAATATAAAAGTTTTGGAAATAAATGTGCCATTTGGGTCTTTTTAACTTTTAAGGTTTATTTTTTTCTGCATATGAATATTTTGTTTGCATGTATAGATGTAAGTTCACTACATACGTGCTTGGAACCCTTGGAGATCAGAAGAGGGTGCTGGATCCCCTAGAACTGGAGTCACAGATGGTTGTGAGCCTCTGTTTTGGTGTTGGGGTGAACCTAGGTTGTCTGCAAGAGCATCCAGTACTCTTAACAGCTGAGCCATGCTTCAGGTCCCTAAAAATGATATAAGATGAATGGAAGTATTTTAAAAAGTTTAGATCTAAGTAGTATACAGAATATAATTTGATGATGTCATCTGAATTCAAGACTTAAGTACCAGTTAACCATAGTAAGTTAAAGTACTGTGTGAGTCATACACAACCGAACTGTAGTGAATGGCTTGCCCTGATCTATGCTAACACCCTCAGATTGTCTTGCTCTATAGCAATTTTCATGTTTATATTTTGAAATTCTCTTTTCTCTCAGCTTGTCAGCTGTCTGTGGACATTTCTCATTTAGTATTTGTTGCCAGAAGTGAGTTCTCCTAATCTGCTGTAGGCTGAGAAACTGCAAACAATTGATTGGTTTACTTTGTAAATAAGTGGTTGAGTCTGCCCAGATTCTGAATTGTGATGTTTATTTGAATCTTATGACCATTTTACCAACTTTGTAAAGTTTTCAGAAAAAAAAAACTGTCTATTCACATAGAAGTCTTCAATGGATAACTAACTCTTAACCCCTTTAAAGTATTCTTTTCTTGTGATGGCTCAACAGTTAATTGGTTGCTTTTCTAGAGGACCTGGGTTTGATTCCCACCACCCACAAGGTGGCTTACAACCATCTGTAACTCTAATTCCAGGGTATCTCAAGCCCTCTTCTAGCTTCCACAGATAGTGCATGCACATGATCCACAGACATACATGCAAGCAAAATATTTATACACATGTAAAAAAATAAAGATTAATTTATAAATATTCTTTACCCCTATAATTTTGTACTTATTTGTATTTCAAATTACTCATCCAATAATTGTTAGAAAACATACAGATCTCTCAGCAATACAAATGACCATGTTTTCATTTTTTTTTAAAAATAATTTATCTTTATGTGCATTGGTGTATGCATGTATGTCTGTGTGAGGGTGTCAGATCTTAGAGTTACAGTTGTTAGCTGCCATGTGGGTGCTGGGAATTGAACCCAGGTCCTCTGGTAGAGCAGTTGGTGCTCTTAACCACTGAGCCATCACTCCAGCCCCGATGTTTTCATTTTTTACTTTCCTGAATTTTGAAAGTAGTATTTATTTATTTGGGGGAGATCATGTACCATGTCATGTGTGTGGGGGTCAGTTCTCTTCTTTCACTGTACCGGTTCCAGAGGTTGAACTCAGCATCTCAGGCTTAGTGCCAAGTCTTTTAACGCACTGAGCCGTCTCACCCAGCCTTGCTTTTTGTTTTTCTTTTTCAAAAACTTTTTTTAAAAATTATTTTTATTTTATTGGTGTTTTATCTGTATGTATGTATGTATGTATGTATGTATGTATGTATGTATGCGTGAGGGTGTTGGATCTTGGAGTCATAGACAGTTGTGAGCTGCCAGGTGGGTGCTGGGAATTGAACCCGGGTCCTCTGGAAGAGCAGCCAGTGCTCTTAACTTCTGAGCCATCTCTCCAGCCCCTCAAAAACTTTTTTATTGGCATTAAAGTCATTTCTGATTCTGAAGTTGTGTAACCAATGCTTATTCTAGGAATTAGCCCTTCTGTTTTTGCCTTTTTTTGTTTTGGTCACTGGGCTGCTTGTCTGGTCTATCAGAGTTTCTTCATTTACATTGGTTTTCTCCATTAGCAAGATGTCTCCCACTCCAGCCCCCGGACCATTCGGAGTTGATTTGACTTTTAATAAGAACTGCATATCTTTCCTTTGTGTTCTTTTCTAACCTAAAATACTGGGACATATAAACCAGCTTCCCCGTTCCTAGTGTTGGCGACCATCCCTTGCTTGGGTGAGGGACTTTTTTATGTGTGGTACTGGAAACTGAACTCGGAGTCTTGCGTGTGCCAGGCAAGTCCTCTCCACTGAGCTACAGCCACGATCCTGTGTTTTCACTGACGTTCTCCATGTACTTCTGAATTGCAGATGGGGTCGGAGCCTCTCAGGCAAGAGTTCAGGGAAGTCTCCAGCTGTCCTGTTAGGCTGGCCTTCCTTTAACTCACTTTCTTGGATCTGTCAGCATCCTGTCTGGCATCTGCCTCAGTCTGGCACCTTTCAGCTCCTCTTTCCCTTTTCTGTCAGGGACCCTTGCTTTCTGTTTTCCCACAAGAGCAGGGTAATGACTGAAATGGAATAGGTGAGGAGGGTAAAATACAAAGCAAGCCAAAATAAGGAAGATGCTGGAACCATAGATAATTCATTCTTTTAAAGTTGTTTGAAAGTGTGAGTGGGGATAATGATCATTCTTAATGGAGGGGGACATTTATTAGAATTAAGCAGAGTGTGTAACATTTTCAGCCAGTAATATTTATGAAATCACCTGTTATCATCCCCCTGTTCCTTTATATATAGGTGCTTTTAAAAAGCTTTTAATATGAGGAATATGGTTTACTGATTCTTACTAGCAAGCACAGTAGTTTTAGGCTGAATTGGCCAGAGTACTCACTGCTGTAGAATAGGGTCTAGTTAAAACTCTGGACAGTGCTGTGCAAGGGTGAGAGTGAGAGTTCCTCAGTGCTGGGTGTTTTCAGGGTCCTGTTTTGTTATCTGAAAGCAATTCCCCAAGGATGAAATGGTTCCTGTTAAGCCATGTCGTTTGAATGTGCATATTCAAACTTGGGACCAGGTAGTAGCAGTCACTGAGCTTCAAGGATGAGACATAGCCCTGTGGTAGAGCACTTAGTGGAGATAAGTCTTAAAAATATGATACTTGGTCAATGGCCCTGCCAAGTGGGCATAAGATTAGCTTCAGGGGATGGCTGTGAAGCCCAGTGGTCGGCATGCTTTTCTATCATGGCCAGGGCCACACTAGACAAAATCATCTTTCCCCTCAGTAACTTTCCTTTCCATGTACTCCTACAGACAGACACACCATCAGGAATGGAATTACCATCCTGGTACCCGGTTATAAAACAGGAAGGTGACCATGTATCTCAGACACATTCATTTTTACACCCCAGGTAAGTGAGTTTTCATTTGTTTGTTTGCTTGTTTGAGATTCATTTATTAACAGCTATCTGTTAGGTACAATTCTGGGGATTAAAACTTAAATCACTTACCTTTAGGTTTCCTTATTAATTAATTACCTTTGAAGATTCAGAATTGTTTTAGACAAGTACATTAGGATTGAACACACTTTTTGCTTGTTTTTAATCATAGGGAACTTGTTTAGCTATTTTGTTAGAAAAAAATCAAAGAGTCTAAAATGAAATGAACTATAAATTGTATTGAATATTTGCAATAATCTTTATTAAGTGTTTGTTTTTCTAGAAATATAAAATTTCTACTTTGAATCAATTACTTTTATTTACCTTTAAGAAGTAAACTGACTCTTCAAGAGTGTGTTACTTTGTTTTTTTGTTTGGAACAGGTTCTCATTAGATAGCCCTGGCTGTCCTCCTTAGGTAGTCCAGGCTGGCCTTGAACTCACGGAAGTCTACCTGCCTCTGCCTCCTGAGTGTTGAGATTAGAGGTGTTCACCCCTGCACCTGGCCATACTTTGATAATTTTAAAAACAAATGGTTTTGAAACTTGGGAGATTTTATAATAACCACATCCTTAACTATCCAGTGTTTATATTTCAATAAAAGTGTATCCCAGCTGTTAGTCTTAGCTTTATAATTCACACATGCACACAATTACCACCATAGAGTTTCCATACAGTCTTCAGGGTACACTGTAAAACCCTTGAGAGGTTCTGTGTGTTTGATTGGAAAGCAGAATACTGAGTACTCAGGAGCAGAGATGAAGAGTGGTAATGTAGGTATCCTGCACAAAGAAAGGGAGATGTCAAAGGAGGTTAAAGTGTAGGCCAGGGTTAGTTAAATGGCCATATCTTTTCATGGAAGGTCACTTAGATTATAGATTAAACTATGTAAATATCTCAAATTTATTATGTAAGGCTTGCAGATAACCTACTGAGTAATTTTATGTCAACTTTGAGAAAAGTCAGTACTTTGAGTTTTAATTTTGTATAGTTTAACATTGCTGTTTTATTAAGAATTTTAAGAGCTTGCTCTATGGGTTTTGTACTGGCTGGTGGTGTGTCGACTTGACATAAGCTAGAGTCATCAGAGAGGAAGGAGCCTCAGTTGAGGAAATGCCGCCATGAGATTCAGCTGTAAGGCATTTTCTTAATTAGTGATTTATGGAGGAGGGCCCAGCCCATGGTGGGTGGTGCCATCCCTGGGCTGGTGGTCCTGGGATCTGTAAGAACGCAGGCTGAGCAAGCCATGAGGAGGAGCAAGCCAGTAAGCAGCACCTCTCTATGGGCTGTGTATCAGCTGCTGCCTCAGGTTCCTGTCCTGATTTCCTTTAGCCAAATAGACCCTTTCCTCCCCAACTTGCTTTTGATTGTGGTGTGCCATTGCAGTAATAGAAACCCTAACTAAGACAGGTTTTGATGGAAGCATTGCCTGGTTGCTGGGCAATAGTTCAAGAATGTCTTCTCTCTGTGAGGTGGATAAGAAGGTCCCTGGGATTACCTCATTGATTCAGCCTCACTGTCAAACACTGCTTACCTGTGGGTAAGAAAATAGGTGCCCAGAGTAGCCTACATCCTCTTCGCTCCCAGCAGCAAGCCTCACTGAAGCGGAGCTGTTGAGAGGCTCCCTGAAGAACTTCATGCCTATAGTTATTTGCATCTTGAGACAGGATCTCACTGTACAGCCTGGGGAAGCATGCCTGGGAAATCACTGTGTTGCCCAGGCTAACTTTAACTCATGGCAGCCCTCCTGTTTCAGCTCCCAGGTCTTGGGATTATAAATGTGAGGGACCATAGCTGGTGTTTTCATGGTTTCAGTTCTGAGGTGCTTTTGAGGGAAGAGGAAGAGACTCACTTTTTTTTCTTCAGTATTTTTTTAGTGTTTTGAAATTACTCTCAAAAAAAAAAACGAAGATCCCTCAGAATTTTGCTGGCCTTAATCCCCCCCTCCCCCCCCAGACAGGGTTTCTCTGTGTAGCTTTGCACCTTTCCTGGAACTTACTTGATAGCCCAAGCTGGCCTTGAACTCACAAAGATCTGCCTGGCTCTGCCTCCCAAGTGCTGGGATTAAAGGTGTGCGCCACCACCACCCGGCTGCTGTCCTGAATTTAAGTACTGACTTTTTTTCTAAGAACTCTTTTCTGTGACTTCAGAAAAGATTACATTGATTGTTTAGTAGCATAGAATTGGGTTTATAGAAAGATGCCACATCGTAATTTATGCTTAAGCGTGATATGTAATGTGTGTTTGGTTTTTCCTCTCCGTTTTCAGCTACTACTTGTACATGTGTGATAAAGTGGTTGCACCGAATGTCTCACTCACATCTGCTGTATCCCAGTCTAAAGAGGTTACCAAGACAGAGACAAGTAAGTTCCTCTCCAAACAGTCAGAAAAGCCTCATGGTAGTAGTAAACATCAAAAAACAGTGTCTTCTTACCCAGACGTCTCACTTGAGGAACAGGAGAAAATGGATTTGAAAACAAGTAGAGACTTATACACTCGTTTAGGTAAGTATTTAGAAGTTCTATCTTTAAAATCAGCTAGTTAAAAAACACGTTTAATCAGTATTTTAAAAGCCTTTTCTATTTAAGGTAATCCCCCCCCTCCCCCATATAATCACAGCTTTTACTTTAAAACAGTTCTAACTTGGAAAACTCAGGGTGATTTCTTCACACCTCAGTGGTGAGCTTTCTAGAATGAGGCAGCCTGTGGAGGCTGGGGAAAGAGGAAGTGCATGGCTTCAGTGCAGATGACTGTCACTTGCTCCGTGCTCTTGTTGGTAGAGTTCTTCAGCAGTTCCTTGTCTTGTTTTCCGACTTTGTGTGACCTGAGATGCCGTTTACCTGATGTTAAGTATTTGACATTGAACCCGTGGTTCAAGAGGTGCAGGCTGGGGCTGCTGACACAGTAAAGCAAGGCAGACAGACGGCAGTGGCGCAGGTGCTGGCTGGTATCACACAGAAAACCTGTGTGTGTCCTGTGCCTTTAAAAATGCCCTGGGCCACTGGAGAGCTGTGCGCGTGTCTGCTGCTGCCCATCGGTCCCATTGAACCTGTGGCTTTGCTCAGGGCCTTGCAGGTGAAGTCCTCAGCCTCCTGTATTCCAGCTCTTTATGCTGTGACTCCGTTTCCTCTGAATTGAACTGGGGGTGATAATTCGCGTATCATTACATTTGCATTGTTTGGTTTCCTATTAATTAGTTGGCTCAGCAATTAAGAGCATTTGTTGCTCTAAGTGAAGACCTGGGTTTGATTCTCAGCACCAACAAGGTGGCTCACAACTTACCTGTAACTCTAGTTCCAGGGGGTTTAATCTCTGCTACAGGAACCATACATACATACACAGGATATACAGACATACGTGCAGGCAAAACACACGTGCATATAAAAACTAACTCTGAAAAACCGTGAGGTACCTTTGACATACCATAGAACTTAAAAGTGTGTGATTCATCTGTCTTAAGTATAATAATGTTGTGGAAAGCGTCACAACTGTCTGATTCCAGAGCGTTTTCATGGCCTCCATTTGAGTCCCTGGCACCCTCTGGCAGTCACCCCATTCTCCTTTCCCTTTGGCTCCTTGTTTGGTCTAGTGGATGTGCTTATTCTGGACATTTTAGATCAAAAGAGGTTGCAATTTTACACAGTTCAGTTTGTTTAATTTGCCTTCTTACCTCAGGTGTCATGCCTAAGAAAGCATTGTCTAGTCCAAGGCCAGGAAGATTTATACTTAATGGTTTCAGCTCTTACAATGAATTCCTTGATCTAATATTTAGGTCATTTTGAGTTAATAGTTATACCGTTTTGGGGGCGGGGGAGGTTCGAGACAGGATTTTTCTGTAGCGTTGGCTATTGTGGAACTCACTCTGTAGACCAGGCTGGCCTTGAACTCAGAGATCTGCCTGCCTCTGTCTCCCAAGTGCTGGGATTAAAGGCATGTGCCACCACCACCTGACCTTGAATTAATATTTATATACTGGGGGAGTCCCAGTTCTCTTTTTGTTTCTTTCTTTACATGTTAGTATTGCTGTTTTGGTCAAAAAGATTGTTCTTTCCTGATTGAATTGTCTTGGAACAATAGTAATGGCAATTGATAAAAGTATGGGTTTATTTCTGGACTCTTGAGTTCTGGAGAATTGAGTTTTTGAAACAAGATCCTCACTGGTAGCCCAGCCTGGTCTTGAGCTTGTGACCAACATCAACCTCCCGTGTGTTTGGATCACAGGTGTATGTCACTTACCTAATTCCTGGCTTGGATTCTGAATTTTTTCGTTAGCTTTTTAGTTACCATACAGAAGTCTAGGCTCCATTTTGTTTTCATACATCCATGTCGTTATACTCTGCACTAACCGTAGGGACTGCCTCACAGGTTTGCATGTCATCCCTGCTCAGAGGCCATGTCTAATTCTGAATCCTTCCGCCTTCAGCATGTATGCTGTTGAAGTGAGCACTTGGACTCTGAATTCCTTTTTGCTGATTTAATGTCTAGTCTTATGTCAGCACCAGAGTTTTGATTGTGTATGTATGTACAGTGTGTGGTTGTGTACATGTACATGTATACATTTGTGGGGGGGGGCATGTGGAGGTTAGAGGACTGCTTTGTGAGTGGGTCTTCACCTCCCACCTTGAGACGCTCTTGAGGTTTGTCTCTTGAGCTTCTGGACTCCTCTGCATCTGCCTTTTTGCCTTAGGAAGGCTGAGGTTACAAACGTGTGCCCCTGCACACAGCTAGCTTTACGAGGGTGCTGGGGCCTCAAACTCAGGTGTTCACTTCGGTGGCAGGCACTGTGCCAGCCACACATTGTGAGCCCTGTAGCTTGTAGGCAGAGTTGAGGCTGGGGCTCATGAGTCCTCCAAGTTGATGACTGTTTTTCTAGATTGTTTGAGCAAACCTTGAATTTCTCACATTTCAGTATGAATCTTCGAATGAGCTAGTTGGTTTCTGCGAGAATAGGCGCTGGGGTTTTGATGTGGATTACACTGAGCAGGTTAAGTCTGTAGTCCGTGAGCGTGGACTTCTGTCTTGGTGTGTCAGCTTCTCTGTGATCGTCACTGCAGTGGCACCGCCTCTGTTAATCTCTTCCCGAAGTGTTGTTTTGCTTCTGAGTTGATTGATAAATGAGTCACTTAGGGATTGTTCCAGTGACTTTTTACCGTTGGTATTAATCCTTTTTTCTTCTTCTATTTCTTTCCAAAGATCCACTGATCTCAAATAGCTCTATGAGTAAAAAGAAGTCTGAGTCTCCTGTTTGCGGCTTAGTGAGAGGCATCAGCAGGCGTGCTGCTGAAGCTGTCTCCCCGTTTCTGGTCAGAGATGGTACTTGTGAGGATGACAAGGGGCAGATCATGGAAGAAGTGATGAGAACCTATGTAACACAGCAGGAGAAGCTGAATTCAATTCTGCAGAAGAAGCAACAGCTTCAGATGGTAAGTTGCCTTAAGAAATAGTCATTGTTACAATAGCTTTTCATGATAACAAAGTCAGAACGAGATACCGCAGTGGACTCAGGGTGGTTCAGTTTTATACTAAGAAGCAGTTCTTGACATCAGTCACTTCTATATACACATGCTACCATAGCTGAGCTTTAGATACCTTGTGACTTACTTTTTCCTAAGGGGATGGAAATAAAGAACTGTGGCTCTATGTTACAGGAAGTGGACATGTTGAGCAGCTCAAAGGTGATGAAGGAGCTCACTGAGGAGCAGCAGAGTCTCCAGAAAGAACTCGAGTCTCTGCAGAATGAGCATGCTCAGCGGATGGAGGAATTCTACACTGAACAGAGAGACTTAGAGAAGAAGCTGGAGCAGGTGATGAAGCAGAAGTGCACCTGTGACTCCACCTTAGAGAAAGACAAAGAGGCTGAGTACGCGGCACAGGTGAGAGTGTGGGCGGGCCAGTCTGTGAGCGTGGCGTGGGTGCTTGCTGCCAAGGAATGCCTTTTGCCAAGCCAGGCTGGCCTTCAGAAGGGGAAACTGGTTTAAGCACAGCTGTATATCTCCACTAAGATAGTTCTGTTTCTCTCTCCCACCCTTCATTCCTCCCTACCTCCTTCTCTTTCTCTCCCCTCCCCTTTTTTGGTGGGGGTGTGGGGAGAGGGTATCGATTTGTAGTATTGCCTCTAACTCACAGAGATCTGCCTGCCTCCCAAATGCTGGGATTTACGATGTGTAGCACCACACCTGCCTCCAGTAAGATTTCTGAACCTTGATTATTTTCAGTTTTAATTGGGATGCTGTAATTTGGTTATTTCAATTACTGATGTCTAGTACTGTCTGTATAAAGTTTTGCATCTTTTTGGGCTAGGGATATAGATGAGTATTAAACACCTGCTCAACATTCATGGGACCCTGGGTTCAATCTCTAGCACCACATAAATGAATAAACAAATAAATAGAATATAGTTTTTTGTTATTTTGATATAGTAAGATGAGCTTTTATTCCAATTAGCAAGCATGAGTAACTCTGTTACTACGATCACAAATATGAAGATGAGCACATTGACATAGCAGCTGTGGAGAGGGTCGGGGTGACGCTGTAAGCCTCTGTGAGAGTGTGCTGCGCACTCATTCCTCTTGAGACTCCTATTCCTACAGTTCCCTAGCATGTTGGATGTCAGAAGTACTAGGTGTCCTGAGATATGTATGAAAACAGTTCATTTTGTAAAAAGCGAAGGCAGTTTGTTTTGTAACCATGGTAAGATGATGAAATGGGAAAACCAAAGTGATGGAAAACTAACAGTCTTTAAATCCTACAGTTGGCAGAACTGAGGCAGAGACTGGACCATGCTGAAGCGGACCGGCAAGAGCTCCAGGATGAACTGAGACAGGAGCGGGAGGCGAGGCAGAAGTTAGAGCTGATGATAAAGGAGCTGAAGGCACAGATGGTGAAGTCAGCCAAGACCACCAAGGAGTAGGAGCCGGAGGAGAGACGTGTCTGCGTTTGGTGACAGGGCTTTGTGTCTGTCGCTTGCTTTGGACATTGAATTCTGTCATCTTACTTTATCTGCATGAAGATAACTAGATACTCTGTTCATTTGTAGGGCAGCAAAGTGAAGAGATTCTATATTAGTACATAATTTTTCTGTTTTCCAAATGAATGAAAATGTATGCTTCTTTGTTCTTTTCCAGTCAGCTTGGTAATGATAGCCTGTGTAATTCCAGCTGTAGACGGTCTGCCTGTCTTTCTAAGGCAAGCCTAACAGTTACATGCTTTTCAAAGCTGCATATGTGGTGGAAAATAGCTGTGTCAGTTCTGTTGTGCGTATTTCAGGCTCGATTTTTAGATAACGGTGGTGATGTTTGTGATATAGAGCTACTCAACTCTGTATCTTCCTTCTCATTACAGAATATCTTATTACAGAATCTTTTTTTTTTTTAGGTTTTTTAAGACAGGGTTTCTCTGTGTAGTACTGGCTGTCCTAGAACTCACTCTGTAGATGAGGCTGGCTTTGAACTCAGAGATCTGCCTGCCTCTGCCTCTTAAGTGCTGGGACTAAAGGTGTGCGCTGCCATCGCCAGGCTGAATCTCCTCGTTTTTATATACCAAGTCTTTTTATTTTGTTTAGGTTGTGGAATGAGTTTCCTCCTAAGAGGAATTTTACTGATAGAATGAGAGTACCACCACCCTGCCATCCATTGGTGAGGGGGCATGCTTTGCTGTGCCTGATGCTGCACACAAGAAGCAGTTGTCATCTGTCTTTCAGTTTAAGAGTGGCTATATCTAGATATGTGTGTGTGACTTCAGAGAATTAAAACGATTTCTGAACGTTTATTAATAGCGGTGTGAAAATACTCATCTTCACGAGGAAAATGGATTCCACTGATGTACATTGGTTCCTATGTAATTCATAATCCTCTTGTATAGTTTTTATATGTAGTCTTATAAAGGTCTTACTGAGATTTATATAATGAATTTTTTCTTTTAAATTATAAAATATTAAATATCTTGAAGTTTATTTTGGACTTTTGTATGTTTAAATGTTAAAACTTGCACGAATGGACCATTATGACTCTTTAATCTTAAAATCAGGAATTTACAGTCAGCTAATAATATCTGATAGGTTAACAATCCACAATTGAAGTTATCTGCTACTAGCAGGAATTTTAGATAATTTTTAGATGACAAATGAATTCCATGATCTGGGGAAGGGCAGTCTCTGCACTTTGTTTTTATTTTTTTGCACATTAAAGTCTGACATTTTTACCAGCAAGTTTCACATTAGTTGATGCTTGGCTTGAAATTTACTAGAGGAAATTCTCAGCGAGCATTGTGTTTTTTCTTTTTGTTTATGCTTCCCCTCCACATCGCAGGGCTCCTCCTGCCTCTGCCTCCCGAGTGTTGGGTTCACAGGTGCGGGCCTCCACACCTGCCGCGGTGGTTTAGAGGGAGTTTCCTGAAGGCAGCGTCCGCACCATCGGGGTCCTGTTTCCCAAGCTGTCTCGTGTCACTGCGTGAAGAGACTTGACGTCTGTGCTCAGGAGTAGCTTAGAGTTAAGGCTGTCACTACCCTAGTGGTGTGGGACGTCAGAGCCCTGGTTAGCACGTGCCTGCCTGTGGTCATATTTTGTTTCATGATACACCTACAAGCAGCTTTTCTACTTTCCAAAAAGGAGTTTGCTTTCTAAATATATTGTGACCTAAATGTGGACTTACTCCATCATGTGAGCTTTCTAATCTACTGTGTTGACTTTGTAACCTCCTTGAGGAGAAGCAGATGTTGAATCGCACAGGGCCCGTGTATGTCATTTTATTTAGGTATGGAGAAAGAAAAAGCAGACATTTGTAAAATAGCTTTAGCTTAGTTATCAGTTAGTTTTAGTGCAGCTTGGCTATGTGGGAGGGAGACTTACACCTTTATTTTTCTGACTCAAGACTGTTCCTCTTATGTGCTACTATAGCAAATGTAATTCTTCTAGTCTTTCAGTGAAACTTGCCTCATGACATTATATAGCATAGTCTTTACTTTCCAGAAGATGAAAGGATGTGCCATAGTTTTCTGTCTGAACTTCCTTAAAAATAATTTGTAATCAACTGTAAATATTATACCTACTACTGTTGAAAGTAACTTTAAGTTACAATGCACCATTAGCTTAAAAACAAAATTGAAATTCTGTAATACTCCCAAAGTGACTGCTGCTTAAATTTCCATGTGAAACTTATTTTATGCATGTTCATTTTGTGTGCTGGTTGCTATCTTAAAGTTTGCTTTGGCGTTAGGTCTTGTGTGTTGTGCCAGGTTCACTAGGCAAGCAGATTTTTCCTCAGACTTCATATTCTGTTAGGAGAAAATGAGACCATTTACTCTGAAAAGCTGTGTTTAGGAGTGGACTGTAGCGTTCACTAAAGTGGAGGAAAGACCGTGTTAGCTTTTATACTGAGAGATGAGTGATGCTTGCTGTGGTGGTGATAATTTCTCTCTGTGGTCCAAGTTTGGGAGCTCCTGCTGCTGTCAAGGAGACCCTTAACTACCTGCCAATCACAACCAAGACTTTGAACATGAAAAGATTTGACCAACAACTTAGGTTTGGCTTGGGCTTTAATATTTTTGAAATATATTCTTTCGCTTGAATTTCTTGTGTTTTTGAGGATAAGGATGTTTTATGCTTCTTGAGCTAATTTTATAACATTTAATATATAACCTGTTTATATGTAAAATCTTTTGTACAGGGGTGGGAAGGCATAATGAAAAAACTCATTTGTACATAGTGAATTCCCAGGCAGACTGGAGTGGATGAACAGGGAGTATCACTTTGTTTGTGCTCCTGTGCCCTTTGAAAGTCACATCGGAACAGCCGGTCTCTTCATGTGTCTGTGGCTTGTTTGCAGAAAAGCAAAATGAAAAGGGAACACAAGTAGTAGGAGATGTGCCCGAGGTATTTCCCTGACAGCAGCTGCAGAGCTGGTTCCGAAGGGCTTCGATCCGCTTCTGGAAGGTGCATTCGGTATGCTGTGCTTGAGTGAGTAGGGAAGAATGGTAGTTTTTATTTGTCCATTGTGTGTTTAATCCTTAGGGCAGGACATTACAAACTGATGACAAAGTGTTCTTCCTGTACATCTGCTCCTGCTCTTGGGTCTACTTGTTAGTGGTTTCATGGAAGCAATCAGCAATATGTGATAGGAACTGCTGCATTATATATTATCCTTGTGGAACTGAGATATTTAAACAGAACTTAATTTTTTCTTTTTCTAGTGTAAGATACTTAAGCATTTCCACTATTGGGAGAAAAACATATATGGGTATTTTGTATTGTATCTTGTTTAAAAGGACAGTCTTTTTTAATCTTCCCACTTAAATGGCTTTTAAAAATACATAATACAATTTGAAGCCTGTTTAGAAATAGAATTAAATGTCATATATAGTGTTACTGTTTTGGAATTAGGAAGTGATCAAATATAAAACATTTTAAAATTAAGCCCAGAAAACAAAATAGTGTTTAAAGTTAGTTTAGTATAAAAGAAATTTATAAGATTTTTTCTTCAATATAGATACCTCACTTTGAAAAAACAGAAAGCACAGCACACTTAAAGTACTTCTCATGCAAACACCCTACTAAAGTAATTGCTAAACCTAAGTCATGGTTTGCGTTGTTAGAGTTTGTGATAAACGTAGTTGCCATTAGCTTCTGCTGGAGTCCTTCTCTTGGTAGTTTGAAGGCAGCGTAACAGTCCTCAGTTATTCCTCAGTTTCCAACCTGTGAAGGCAGTAAGTGAAAGGTCCCTTCTGCAACTACTGAAGCAAATTGACTATTGAGCATAATTCAACTGGTAATTTTGCCAATGTGTATAGTTTTATGATTAAAATTGCTGTGGTTGGTTGCATTATATGACACACAAAACTGTCCTCTACCTCACGTGAAATAAATATTTTATATGGTTTTACTAAAAAAAAATATTCATCTATCTGGTTACTTAGTTTACAAATTTTGGATTATATTTATTGAAACATGACATACTGTGCTCTTAGCTTATACCTCAATTGTATTTTGTGCTGTTTTCCATTTTCATGCCTTGTACATAACTTGTATAGATTGTGGATGATATTCCCAATAAAAGCTTTTAATGCCAATGAGATTTGGTTCAGGTTGTCTCAGTATCAGCTGCTGACTTTATTGTCCCTGTAAGACGGACATTTTCCTTTAATTTTAAATAAACTTATCTGTTTCTATGTGTGAGTGCTCATGTGTATGTATGTTTACCATGTGAATGGCTGATGCCCATGGAGGCAAGAGAGATGGCTGTAAGGTAGGTGCTGGGAACTGAGCTAGAGTCCTCTGTAAGAGCATCCGCTGTACCTAACTGCCCAACTGTCCCTCCAGCCCCCATTCCTCTTTCTGTACTTTACTCATAATGCACAGATTAACGTGGAACATTTTATTATGAATTATAAACTTTTATATAATACTTGAGCATTTTGTGATTGGTGTGCCCCTTGGACCCTCGCTTTAACGTTGCTCCCAAGTCCCTGGCATGTTATTCCTTATCACCACACAGTTTCTGAGAGTCAAAGCCAGGAGTAGGTGGGCTGGGTGTTTTGACTTGGGGTACAGAAGGGTGAAGTCATCAGAGCTTGACTAGGCTGGAGGGCCTGCTATAGGTGAGCTCGTGTGGGTGTTGACGGGCAGTCCTCCACATGTTGGATGTGTTCGTGGCTCTTGATGGCATGGCAGTGTGGAACCTGACTTTCCCAAATAAGCGACCGGGAAGAAAGCAATGCTTGTTTCCTTATGACCAAGATTCCAAGTCACGCAGTCACTTGCCTCTCCTCGTGTGTCAGAAATGGGTCACTAGTGGCCGTGGCACATGCTTTTAATCCCAGCATTTGGGAGACAGTGACAAGTGGATCTCTTAAGTTTGAGGCTAGCCTGATGTACACAGTGAGTTCCAGGACAGCCAGGCCTATACAGAGAAACCCAAAACCAACGAAGAGAAAAGAAATGGGTCACTGAGTCCAGCTCATACTCAACAGGAGGAGTTTTCATAAAGGCACACCCCAGAAGACAGCAGTCGCCAGAGGCCGTGGTAGAGTGTGGTAGTGATACTCTGCACAGTTTCCTGCCACTTGCAGGGTATCACGGCCACTGCGTGCATTCAGTATTGCAGTCATTCTTTCCAGACTATCAGTTACTGAGCCATAACTCCCTCTGCTTTACTTGGTGTTTAATTTGCTGCTTCTGTACTTGGATGGAGTGAAAATATTTGTCCTTTGTGTCTGGCTTAACCAGTTCGTATGCTTTCAGTATTTACATGTCACACATCCAGATTTACTCCTTTTACCACTGAATAAACTCCTTTACGTGTTTAGACCATCGTCGGTCTATGCCTTTGCCTGCTGGTGGCTGTTGGGTTGTTTCTTCTTTGTAGCTCTTGTGAATAATACTACCTGACTTAATTTATAAGTTGTATTTTTAAGTTCGTGCTTCAACTATTAATTTTACAACTATTCAAGGAGCTGGAAATGTCCACAGGGCTGTACCTTACATGTCCACCAGAAAGGCAGTGTAACCATACCAGCTTCTCTACATCCTGAGATGTGAGAATGTGGGACTTTTTATTTTATCAATAGTAGTTATCCACAGGCATATGAAATGTGGTTTCCTTGTGGTTTGACCTGCATTGCTAAAGTGACTAATGATGTTGAGCCCCCTTTCTTGTCCTTATTAGCCACTTGTATGTTTTGGAGACATATCGTCAAGCCCTTTATTCATTTTAAAAATTGGCTTCTGTTGTGCCTTGTTGAATGGTGTGAGTCCTTCGTCTTAGTCAAGGTTTACTTTTCTGTGCTGAAAATTGATCCCAGGACCTCTTGCATGCTGAGCATACATATTCTTTATCTTAGTTCTTTGTCAGAATATGACGTGCATATATTTTCTATCATTCTGGTTTGTCTTTTTCATTGTAGTCTTACTTTGCTTGATGCCATGACGAAATACCAGACAAAAGCCACTTATGGAAGGAAGGGTTTGTTCTGGCTCACACTTTCAGGGGGTACAGTCCTTCACTTGAAGAAAGCGTAGTGTCAGGAGCTCGAGGCAGCTTGTCACATTGTGTCTGCTGTCAGGAAGTAGAGAACTGACTGCTGGTGCTCAGCTTGCTTGCTCCTTTTTTTTCAGTCTGAGGCCTGCATCTTAGGTTGACCCAGGGGATCATCATACCTTTGATGAGTAAGTTTTGAAATTTAATAACCCAACTTACTTTTTCTTTTGTTACTTGTGTTTTTTGGTGTCATAGTAATTGTTAAATTCAGTGTCACTAATCTTGGTTTTTGATCAGTTTTCATTTGTTTTTTGTATATGATGCAAAAATCCCTTCTTCCTTCCTCCTCTCCTCTTTTACATGTGGATATCCAGTTTTCCTAGCCCTCTTGTTGAAAAAAGACAAAACACAAAACCCCACTTCTCTTTGTCCCATCAAATGGTCTTGGTACTCGTATTTGAAAAATCACTCAACTGTATCACATAAGCATATTTCTGGCTCTTTTGTATCTGTCCTCACACCAGAAATACCCTGTTTTGACATAGAGCTTTGAAGTAAGTGTGAAAATGAGGACTTGTGAATCTTACAAATTTCTTTTCTTTTCAAAACAGTTTCACTGTGTGGCCTGGCTGGCCTGGAACTCACAGAGATCCACCTGCCTCTGCCTCTGCCTCCCCAGTGCTAGGATCATGTGTACCACCATGTTTGGCCCCAGATCTGCATTCTTACTGCTTTAATAATTGGTGTCCTTTGGGTTCATACCCGTTTTATAATGATTGTGTCTTCGATAGGATTGCACTAAGTCTAGAGAATGCTTTGTGTGGTCGTGCCATTCTGTTGAAATTAAATCTTATGGAATGTGAACTTGAGGTGTCTCTCCACTTAGGTCTTTAATTTCATTCAGCATTGTTTGTAGTTTTCAGTCCATAAGTCATTCTCTTTCTTGGTTAAAGGTATCTGTGGTGGTATTGTGTTCCCCCAAATATTGTGCACCATAATAAACTTATCTGGTGTCAGAGACAGAACAGCCACTAGCTACAAAGGCTAGAAAATGGTGGCACTCACACCTTTAATCCTAGCACTCCAGAGGCAGAAATCCATGTGTTCAAGGATACAGCCAAGCATGGTGACTCACGCCTTTAATCCCAGAAAGCGAGCCTTTAATCCCAGGGAGTGGTGGTAGAAAGCAGAAAGGTATATAAGGCGTGAGGACCAGAAACTAGCAGCATTTGGCTGGTTAAGCTTTTAGGTTTTGAGCAGCACGGTTCAGCTGAGAGCCATTAAGATATGAGGACCCAGAGCCTTCCAGTCTGAGGAAACAAGATCAGCTGAGAAGTTGGCCAGGTGAGGTTAGCTGTGGCTTGTTCTGTTTCTCTGATCTTCCAGTGTTCATCCCAATAACTGGCTCAGGTTTGATTTTATTAATAAGGACTCTTAAGATTCATGCCACAAGAGATACCCCTAAACAATTCCTTTTGATGCATAGACTAAATTAATTTCCATATAGGGTTCTTTTGTTTTCAGGGCATAGGAATGCAACTGAGTTTTATATGTTTATTTTATAGCCTGGCACTTTGCTGAGTGGATTTATTAGCACCCTCATGCGCTCTCTCTCTCTCTCTCTCTCTCTCTCTCTCTCTCTCTCTCTCTCTCTCTCTCTCTCTCTCTCTCTCTCTCTCTCTCTGTGGTGTATGAGTGTGTGGTATGTGAGTGTGTGTGTGTATGTGTGTATGTGTGTATGTGTGGCTGAGGTCCTTGATCATTCTTAATGACAGACTTTAATGATTCAGTCTTCTTATCACTGGTCTGTTCAAACTTTTCTATTCATGATTTCTCTTGGTGAATAATGTGTCCAATATACACAGTTTTCTCCTGGTGGTCCAGTTTATCCCGTGCAGCAGCTGCACTTCGTCTCCCCGTCCTTTGTATCTCTTGTGTTGCTTGGAATGAACGCATTTTCATTTTGAGTCCTGTTTTTTTTTACTAAGTCCAGCTGATGTTTTATTGATTTTTTTTTCTTTAACAGGGAATGATTACTTTTGAGGCTATCCAAACCTTTTTTAAAAAAATAATTTATTACTTTTTTGGTGTTTTGCCTGTGTGAGGGTGCCAGATTCCCTGGAACTGGAGTTATAGACAGTTGTGAACTACTATGTGGGTGCTGAGAATTGAACCTGGGTCCTCTGGAAGAGCAGCCAGTGCTCCGAACCTCAGAGCCATCTCTCCAGCCCCAAGGGTGCCCCAACCTCTTATGTCGCTTTTCTGGTCTCCTTTTAATCCTTTCTCCTCTGTGTTACCCTGTTCTTCCTACAAATTTCAGGCTTCTCTCAGTCGTCGTCTTGTAGATATCAGATAAAATGTTAGGTTGTTTGGGATCTTTAAGATTAAAAAATACTTATTACCATGTATGTGTTGGTGATCATTTGAGGATAGAGGACATGTTTGTGGCGTTGGTTCTCTGTTTTTTTCCTGGGTTCTGAGGATCAAGCTCAGGTTGGTAGGCCTCTTGCTGCCTTAAGGAGTCCTTTTAAATGTTGGTATGTCTCGCCATAAACGTCCCTTCTTAGCATTGCTGTGGCTGCACACAGTGAGTCCCGGCAAACTGTGTTTGATTTCATTTGTCTCAAATGAAAAATACTTAATTTTCCTTTTTTTTTTTGACTCGCTGGCATTTTGTTTGTTTTTAGTTTTTATTTTAGGAACTATATTTGGTTTCCATAAACTGGGAAGTTTTTGCAATTTATCCTGTTATTGATTTCTAGTTTTACACTATGGTGGTGAGAAAAGATTGTTTTTACATTTTGGTTTTCATGTACATGGAATTTCGTTTTCCTCCTCTGTTTCCTTTCTTCCTTGTGTCCATGTCTGCGTGTGTGCCTTATGGACTGAACCGGGCTGTCGTGCTCTGCTTACACTCTATCTACTGTTGGGCCATCCCTTAGTCGTCTGTAACATTTTCAGTCTGTGTCTTTAAAGGTGAGATGAGTAAGCACTATCGATTGAGATACACTATCTCCTTTTAAAAAGATTTATCTTATTTCAAGATTGTGTGTGTGTGTGTGTGTGTGTGTGTGTGTGTGTGTGTGTGTGTGTGTGTGTTGCTAGAGTTTTCCTGCCTGGCCCACAGTCAGGACAAATCTCTCTCACCTGCCAGTCCCACAGTCACTCAGACCCGACCAAGTAAACACAGAGACTTATATTGGTTACAAACTGTATGGCCGTGGCAGGATTCTTGCTAACTGTTCTTACAGCTTAAATTAATCCATTTCTATTAATCTATACCTTGCCACGTGGCTCGTGGCTTACCGGCATCTTCACATGCTGTTTGTCATCGTGGCGGCTGGCAGTGTCTCTCTGACTCAGCCTTCCACTTCCCAGCTTTATTCTCCTCCTTGCCCCACCTACACTTCCTGCCTAGCCAATGGCCAATCAGTGTTTTATTTATTGACTAATTAGCAACACATTTGCCATACAGAACATCCCACAGCATGTGTGTGTGTGTGTCTATGGGAGGAAGGGAGGGGGCAAGAGGGAGGGAGGGAGGAAGAGATGGGGGAGGGGAGGGGAGGAAGAGAGGGGCGGGGAGAGGAGAGATAAAAGAGCAGGTACCAGAGGGAAAGGGGTCATCTTCAGGAACTAGAATTACAGGAAGTTTTAGCCACCCAATGTGTGTGCTGGCAACTGAGCTCTGGTCTACTGCAAGAGCAGCAAGAATTCATGGGGCCTGGAGAGAGGCCTGTGCTTCTCTTCAGAGTGCTTCCTGCTCCTGCAGAGGACCTGGGTTCAGTTCCCAGCACTTCCATAGCATCTCACAACCACCTGTAACTCCAGTTCCTGGAGTTCTGGCACCCCAGGCACTGCATGCATGTACACATACAGGAAAAACACCCATATAAGCATTTTTGAATTTTTAAATTGATTAACAAATTTTCTCTCCCTCCTCTTCTCCCATCCTGCCCCCTCATCCACTTACCATTTCACAGGGACACTTTCTCACTCATATTCATAGCAGTTTATTTGTAATAGTCAGAACCTGGAAACAACCTAGATGTCCCTTAACCGAGGAATAGATAAAGAAAATGTGGTACATTTACACAATGGAGTGTTACTCGGCTGTTGAAAACAGTGACATCAGGAAATTTGAAAGCAAATGGATGGAACTAGAAAAAAAATCATCCCGAGTGAGATAACCCAGACCCAGAAAGACAAACATGGTATGTACTCACTCATAAGTGGATATTAGCTGTAAAGTAAAGGACAACCATGCTGCAATCCACAGACCCAGAGAGGCTAGGTAAGAAGAAGGGCCCAAGGAGGGATGCTTGGATCTCCCTGGGAAGGGGAAATAGAAGAGCTCTCCTGGGTGGACTGGGGGCAGGTGGGGATGGGAACGGGAGGGAACTGGTTGAGGGGTGGATGGAGGAGGAGAGTGATGAAAGAGATGACTGGAAAGGGGATGCATCTTGGGGTCAGGTAGACACATGAACATTTTTTTTTTTTTTTTAAAGAGCAGCAGCATTCTTAAACAGTCAGCTCTCCAGACCCCCCTGTGTCTTTTTACTTGGAGAACTGAAATCATTACATTCAAGCTCTATAGGTAGGTAGGTGAGGTCAGGGAGTGTGTGGTGCACATACAGATATGCAGGATAAACATTCATACGCATAAAAATAAATTAAAAAAAACCAAACACACATGTGAGCTTTGTGTAGGCCATCACCTGCTGTGGACTCTAGAGTGCTCCAGCCACCCCGTGCCTGTCTAGGCCATCACCTGCTGTGGACTCCGGAGTGCTCCAGCCATGCTGTGCCTGGAAGCGAGAACTTTGCACCACTCCCAGCCCTCCTTCCTCCCTCCCTCTCCCTTACTCTGTTTTTTCCACCGTGCTCTTTGAGCCTTAGAGGGGGGTAATAGTGGATATGGGTGTCCCGTTATGGCTGGGAGTTCAACAGTTACTTATCAGCACTGTGACCAGTTATCAGTCTCTGTAGTCACCATTCTGAAAAAAAGAACAAGTTTCTCTGACCAAAGCCAACAGCAGCATTAATAACCTACAAGCGCAAACATGGCTGTTTAGAAAGCAATTTGACAGGTACATCGTGTCAGATTAGCAGAACTGCAGTGGCTGCCCCAGGAGGCCTATCCCCTCCCAGCCACTGGGTTTGGGTTGGCTTACAGCACCAGATGTGAATTTCCTGCTTGTGGAATGGGCCACAAATCTAACCACAAAGTGGTTGGTTACCTCCATGACAATCTTGCCGCTTAGCCCCAGTGGGTTCGTCTTGCCTAGGTGGTCAGAACTGTGCAGATCGTGAAACAAGACTTTGATGGCCATTCTCTTCCTGGGTCTGCGGAGCATATCCTGGCACTATGAGGGCGAGCTTGTAGAAAGGACGTTTCCAGACCAGTTCTAGTTTGATTGCTCTGTGTCCTGAAACAAAAGGATGTGATAGCCTCAGCAATAGGGTCTTACTACCAAGTGCTGGCAGACAACCAAGAGCAGTGAGAACGGCCTGCATTATTATTCTGGGAGCCTCTGGGCCTCCCGAGTTAACACTTTATAGGGAGGTGGCCCACCCCTGACTCTGGGTTTTTTGTTTAATAACCCATGACTGTTGGGTGCAGCTTAATCTACTCACACAGGGTATCTTTGTTGAAACTCTTAAAAATTAATTTTTGATTAAGTTATCAACTATCACATACATTTTGTTTTTGATAACAAACTACATTTTTTACATTGCATATCTCTCAATAAATTATTGCAGATTTTATTATTTTTAATAGTTTTGTGCTTTGAGCTTTTTATCAACAATGCATGAATGATTTATTTGCATGCCACCCTTGCAGTACTTGAGTGTACTGAATCTGGTGTCCCTAATTTTTCTAGTGAGTTTTATATTTTCATACATATAAAACATCCTCTTCTTTCCATTTGAAGAACTCCCTTTAGCATATTTTGGTCAAGTCTGGTGGTGATGAAGGCCATTAGGTTTCTGTTTGGGCAGGTTTCCTTCCCTCCTTCATTTCTAGGGCACGGCTTTGCTATTGACCTTCCACCCCCTCGGGACACCTCCTCCGTCCTTCCCTCCCTACTTCCCATGGTCTTTCCTCCACATTCAAAAGCATCTCTCTGCTTCTCTTTATGTCTTATCATTCAGCTGTCCCGTCTACAAGTTCAGTTTCTCCTGCGTGTGCCCATCAGTGCTTCAACTTTGTTGTCCTTTGAACATGAGACGCACCCCATGGACTCACAAGCTTGGACACTTGGTGTTCAGTTGGCGGCTCTGTTATGGAAGACTGTAGATCCCTTAGGAGGTGGAGCTTTGGTGGGGGCAGTGGGTCGCTGGGGGACCTTTAGAAACCAGCCCCACTTGTCTACTTTGTGACGACAGTCGCAGGGTGCCCATGCAACTCAGGCTCCTGGTGCCTTTACCTCGCCACATGATCTACTCTTCCCTTGAACTGGAAGCCCAAATAAACCCCTCTACTAAATTTCTGTCAGGTCTTTTGGTCACAGGAATGAAAAGGTAAATAATAACATCAAGTCTTCATCTGATATCTATGTTTCTCCAGGAATGGTTCCTATGAATCTTTTGGTGACTGCTTCTTTTTATGAGACAGGATCTCCCTGAGTAGCCCAGGCTGGCCTCAAACTCACAGAGATCTTCCTGCTTCTGCCTCCTGAGTGCTGGGATTAAAGGCGTGCGCCACCATGCCTGGCAGGTGGTTGCTCTTTTGAATGGGTAATAGTTCCCTGTTTCTTTGTGTGTCTTAGTGAGTTTGGTTTCCATCTGGGTATATGAAAAATTATAATTTGGTAACTCTGGAAATCAGATACCTTTTTCTCCAGAATTTGTTGACTTTTTGTTTGTTTTTTGAGACAGGATTTTCTCTGTGTAGCCCTGGCTGTCCTGGAACTAGCTTCTGTAGACCAGGCTAGCCTTGAACTCACAGAGATCCACTTGCCTCTGCCTCCCAAGCGCTGAGATTAAAGGTGTGCTCCACCACCTGGATTTTTTTTTTTTTAAACTGTTAAGAGCCACACTGACTTGTTTGTCCTGAGCTTCCCTAAACTACTTTTATAAAGATTATTTATCATGGGGGTCACATTACTGAAATTTCAATTAATTTTTCTCATGTTTAACTAAGGCTTTGATGAGTTTTCTTAAAGAACAGAAGCTAAACCAAGAAAGAAGGAAACAAACAAACAAAAATTCCAGAAAACAATGAAGAAATACAGAAAACGAAAACAGATTAAGAAACGCCCAACTGCGTCCCCGAGTCTTTGCAGCTGAAGTGCCTGGGCACTCTTTCAACTCTCAGCTGAGATCCTAAAGGTCAGCCTGCAGTTGCCTTAGGCTTGGGATTAATCCAAGATGAATGCTGGCGGCATTCTCCAGTCTTCTCTGGGTGTGTGTCTTGCCTGGGCATATGTGTTGCTTCCCTAGTTCCCTTACGAACACAGTTTCTTCGAATGTCTTGTTTGCCAGAAGAATTTTTCTCTAACCTTTGCAGTCCTTAGTTAGTCTTTAAAAACACAAAAACAAAACAAAATAAAACAAAAAAAACAAAAACAAAAATAGGGTCTCCTGTACCCTAGGCTGACCTTAAACTTTCTATGAAGCCAAGGGTGACCTTGAACTTATGATTCTGCCTCCGAGAGCTTTATTACAGCACTTACCATCATGCCCAGTTTATGTGGTGCTGGGGATTGGACCCAGGGCTTCGTGCATACTAGGCAGGCACTGTACCAACCAGGCTGTACCTCTAGCCACAAGGGAGTCGCTTAAGTGTTTCTACCAGCTATATTTTTGTTCGGACATCTGTGAGCACGTGGTCTACCTTTGTGTCCCTCGTCTACAGTGTCATCAAACATCCACCCCAGAGAGGCGCTATTGGAACTTTACAGCAAACCCTAGCTCTGGGAGGCCCAGCACACTAGGTTCAGACGCTTATGCATACACACCCATTAAAACAATGGTAGAAAGCAGTGAATGGAGGGGAGTGTGTACACCTGTTCCTGGGTGTGTGCGTGTGTCAGTGTTGGGTGTCTTCCTCAGTCACTCTCTAACTTTCTGAGACACCGAACCGGAAGATCACTGAAGTTGGCTACACTGGCTGGCCACTGAGCCCCAGGGATCTTCCTGTCTCCAACCCCTCAGCACTGAGGCTACAGATAGGAACTGCCGTGCCTGGCTTCTGACGTGGGTGCTAGAGATCTGAACTCGGGTCCTCCTGCGTGTGCAACAAGCACTGTATTGACTGAGCCATCTCCCAACCACTGCAGAGAGACTTAATGGTGATTGCCAGATTGGGAAGTACAGATGCAGAGGTCAGTGACCTCCTCAGTCCAGCCTTGCACATTGGTGTGCAGAGCTAAGTGGCCTTGGTCAAGGTGGGCCTGCTTGATCAGTATCTCAGCCCCAGTTTTATAGGGTGCTTTGAAAGGAGAAGTCCTTACTGCTTGAGGGCATAAACCAATCCCTAAGGAATGAGCTTCTGGTTGTTATTGTTGGTGGTGGTGATGGGGGGGGGGGGCAGGAGTGGGGTGGGGTGGGGCTGACCTTCCTGGTGATCTGTCTGCAGGCTCTGCTGTTCCTGGAATGTCAGGTGAGTGCTGGCTTAGGACAGTGACTGGGACGCTTCAGGCATCTTTCAGGGGTCTGACCCAGGACACTGTAAAAGCTGCTGATTCAGTTCCTCTTATCTTTGTCTCTTGCACCACATGAGAAGGGTTAGGTAACAGGCTTTTAGACAGACACACCTTAGTGATTGACATACCTACAAAGAGTCACGCAGGTGACTCCCAAAGAAACAAGTACCACCTGGGCGCTCACCCCACTTTTAGTGACCTTGTGGGCCTATATGAGGAGTCAGTCCCCTCTGACAGAAGCCCTTCCTAAGTGTCTGCTCTGAGATCACAACAGCTGCACACACTACCTTTCAAATAAGGTCTGTTCCTCCTCTGGTTTGAGGGAGGACTGGACTGTGGCTGTTGTGATGGGTAGGGGATGGGCCAGATGTGGATCTCTTCAGGGCTTCCCTGTCGTTTGGAAGGTGGCATTTTCCTCTTGGCTGTGTTTGCTCAGCTGCTGCAAACATTTCCCTGTTTCACGGAGCTCTGAAAATTCTGGTTCTGACAAGTCTGTCTGTCTGTCTGTCTGTCTTTCTCTTTCTTTCTTTCTTTCTTTCTTTCTTTCTTTCTTTCTTTCTTTCTTTCTTTCTTTCTTTCTTTCCCTGTTTCTGTGGGGGAACCAGTGGCTACAGCTTCCCACCCCACCATTTTCGTCACTGCTGACCTGTTTAACCGTACACCTTCGTAACCTTGTCTCTCAAGTGATGTGTGGCCATTTTGCCATATGCTGTTGGCCACACTAACTGGAATAATGGGAGAAAGCATCACACAAGACTGAGTGCCAGGAGATGAGGCAGTTGGGGGTTGTCTTAGAGGTTGCTTACTAAAGGAAAGAACCAGAAAATTACCCTCAAAAGATCATGGTGGATAGTAGGAGACCTTACACATTACAGCTGGAGCTTTCTGTTGGAGAGATGTAAGGGCCTGAATTTAACTCAGATGATTGCTTTGCTCTGGCCTGACACCCACACTGTGACTTGTAGGAATGAGTCAGACAGGCCTTCTGCCCTTGAGGAACTTCCAGATACCTGAGCAAAGCCCAGTGGGAGCTCAACAGCAGAGGTCTTCCAGGGCACCAAGCTGAGGGGTCTACCAGCTCAGCATAGAGGCTTGGAAGCTTCCTGTTCAAGAGGACACCCGAACTGAGTTTTCAGAGATTCAGTAAATGTGGTCACTTCACCCCCACCCCTAAAGATGAGAGATCTCGTCAAGGGAAGGAAACTCTGACGGGAGCATTCTAAGCAGAATGCTGCATGAGGATAGGCGAGGGGCTTGTGGGCAACATGTAGCAAGCATTACACTTAACTATGAAAACATCTTTTCCCAACAGGGAGCTAAAACTTACTGTGTGTGTGTGTGTATGTGAGTGTGAGTGTGTACACATGTGAAGTGTATGTGGGGGTGTTTGCCCACACTTGTGTGTGCAGAGGCCAGAGGTTGATACTGGGTACCTTCATTTATCTCTCAGTACCTTGTGTTTGAGATAAGGTCTGTTTCTCACTGAACCTGGAGCTGGCTGTTTAGGCTAGACTGGTGGGCCAGCAATCCCCCCAGAATCCATCAACCATTTTCATGGGCGGCTGGGGTCCGAACACAGGTCCTCATGTTTGAACAGCAAGCGTGTCTCCCACTGAGTTATCTCCCCATCCTGGAAAACGTATTTTAATCGGAGAATTTACAAGGCTCTGGAAGGACACTGTAGAGCTCACCGGGAAGAAGCAGAACGGGCATTTTGTAGGAGATCCTTGGGTTGGAAAATGACAGCAGAAAAAGCCGTTTTCGGCACGGTGAAGAGTTGGGAACGTGGCACTGAGGATCTGAACACTTGGCATCTTTCCATGAGAAATGGCCAGAGGTCAGCTGGATGAGATGGACGTTGGTTGGGAAAGGGGTCTGCGCAAATGGGTTGTTTATAGAATTGAAGCATGAAGGGCTTGTGTGATTTTTGGGTCCTTAAGGGTTTGGTGTGTGTGTGTGTGTGTGATTTGTATGGTTATCAAGGGACAATCTGTGGGCATCAGTTCTCTTCTTTTAACATCAGAGTCCTAGTAATCAAACTCAGGTCATTAATGAGGCTTGGTGATGAGAAGCTTTATCCATGGATCCGTCTCAGCAGTCCACAGATATTTATTTATAAATGCCTAAGATAGTTTACACTTAAAAAGAATTTAAAAAATTTCCTATTTATCAAAAACTCATGTTTCTTATGGGAAAATGTCTAAAAAACAAAAGAGCAAGGCAGTGGTAGCGCGCACCTTTAATCCCAGCAGATGCAGGTGGATTTCTGAGTTCAAGCCCAGCCTGGTCTACAGAGTGAGTTCCAGGACAGCCAGGACTACACAGAGAAACCCTGTCTTAAAAGACAGCAACAACAACAGAACCACCCCCAAAACAACAACAACAAAGCAAACAACCTCCACCACCAACTTCCCCAAACAAACAATCAAACACACCCCCAAACACCCCCAAACCAAACCAAACCCGAAACCCAACAACAGCAGCAAAAGGAGACCAAAAGACCCCAACCTCACCGCTCAAAGGAATACTTGTTAAATTTTAGTGTATATTTTCCAAATATATGTATTGGATTTAAAAAGCCTCCAATTGTACATATATTGAAATTAATTTTAGCAGTGTATACTTTAAAAATGATAATTTGGGGCTGGAGGGATGGCTCCGTGGTGAAGAGCAGTTGCTGCTATTTCAGGGACCAGAGTTCAGTTTCCAGCACCCAGGTTGGGAGGCTACAAGTGCCTCTAACTCCAGCTCCAGAGCTCGGATGCTGTCTTCTGGCCTCCTTGGGCACCTGCACACATCTGTGCAGACATGGACATAGACTCACACATGTGCACATAAAATAAAAATAAGAGCATATTTTATAACATATATAGTTCTTAATTGATACTTTATTGAAAAGTAAATTGCAAAAAACATTAACAGAATATTTTTACAAACTTCTTAGACAAACTTACAGGGACTGAGTGGAAGAACATGTGTACCTTAAATCTTCTATCTATGTTGCCAGATTACTGTGGAGAATTAGGGTATTCCAGTGAGGCTGGTGGTATTTTGTTAACACTCCTTGGCAGAAGTTATTTATTTATTTATTTATTTATTTTTATTAAGAAATTTTCTACTCACTCTACATACCACCCACAGACCCCACCTCCTCCCTCCTCCCACCCTCCAGCCCTCTCTCCCAAGCCACCCCATATCCCCACATCCCCCAAATCAAGGTCTCCCATGGGGAGTCAGCAGAGCCTGGCACACTGAGCCTAGGCAGGTCCAAGCCCCTTCCCACTGTACCAAGGCTGCGCAAGGTGCCACAGCCCAGGCACCGGATTCCCAAAAGCCTGTCCATGCACCAGGGATGGATCCTGATCCCCCTGCCTGGGTGTTCCCCAAACAGTTTTGTGGTGATATTGTGTTCCCCAAAATATTGTGCATCCTAATAAACTTATCTGGGGTCAGAGACAGAACAGCCACTAGATACAGAGGCCAGAAAATGGTGGCACTCACACCTTTAATCCTATCACTTGGGAGGCAGAGATCCATCTGGATCTCTGTGAGTTTAAAGCCACACTGGAAACAGCCAGGCATGGTGACTCACGCCTTTAATCCCAGGAAGTGATGGCAGAAAGCAGAAAGGTATATAAGGCGTGAAAACCAGGACTAGCCTGGTTAAGCTTTTAGGCTTTTGAGCAGCAGTTCAGCTGAGATCCATTCTGGAGGAGGATTCAGAGGTTTCCAGTCTGAGGAAACAGGATCAGCTGACGAACTGGCAAGGTGAGGTAGCTGTGGCTTGTTCTGCTCCTCTGATCTTCCAGCATTCACCCCAATACCTGGCTCCAGGTTTGATTTTATTAATAAGACTAAGTTTTGTGCTACACAGTTCGAGCCAAAGAACCGTCTTCCATATCCAGAGGGCCTAGTCCAGTCCCCTGAGGGCTCCACAGCCACTAGTCTACAGTTCATGGGCCTCCAATAGTGTGGCCGGTCACTCTGCACTTCTTCCTGTCATGATCTCGATGTCCCTCACCTGCAGAATCCCTCCTCTCTCTCATCGATTGGATTCCCAGAGCTCAGCCTGGTGCCTGGCTGTGGATCTCTGCATCTGCCTCCATCAGTCACTGGACAAAGGCTCTATGATGATAGTTAGGTTATTCGCTAGACCAGTCACCAGAGTAGACCAGTCCAGGCACCCTCCGGACCACTGCCAGCAGTCCAAGATGGTGTCATCCTTGTGGGTTCCTGAGAGCCTCCCCAGCACCCTGCCTCTTGCCCCTCAACTGAAGAATGGATTAAGAAAATGTGGCACATATACACAAAGGAGTACTACTCAGCAGTAAAAAACAATGATATCATGAAATTTGCAGGCAAATGGATGAAACTAGAAAATATCATCCTGAGTGAGGTAACCCAGACTCAGAAGGACAAACATAGTATGTACTCACTCATAAGTGGATACTAGATGTGAGGGAAGGGATGGCCAGACTGCAACCCACAGTTCCAGAGAGGCTAGCTCACAGGGAAAGACCCTAGGAGGGACACATGGATGGCCCAGCAAAGGAGAAGTGGATGAGATGTACATGAGCGGACTGGGTGTGTGTGTGAGGGAGGGTAGCAGAGGATGAGGAGTGGGGGATGAGAACATAGGGAAATGGGAAGGTCGAGCTGGAACAGGGACAGAGTGGGAGGGCATGGAGGGAGATACCATGATAGATGAGGACATCATGGGAAAAGGCAGAAGTTATTTTAAAGGTCTCTAATCTAGTAGCAATGGAAGTCTGTGAGAGCCCTCCAGTGGTCAATTTAAGTTTTGCAAAGATTATTTTCTGTGGAATTAAACACAAAGGTTCTTAATTTTAGGATTAAAACAGGAAGGATTTTAAAATCTTAGCAGAGGTTTATCTTGGCTGTTTAAAAGGCCTTTTCTTAGCTGGATGTGGTGGGCACACCTTTAATTCCAGCACTAAGGAGGCAGAGGCAGGTGGATTTCTGAGGTTCAGGCCAGCCTGGTCTACAGTGTGAGTTCCAGGACAGTCAGGGAGGGCTACACAGAGAAATCCTGTCTTGAAAAACACAAACAAACAAACAAACAAACAGAGACTTTTGGAACAAAAGTATTTGGAACAAAAAGATGCCACTCCACCCCCACCCCCACCCCACCCCCGCAAACTTTGCTTTTTTTTTTCAATTTCACTGTGTCACATAAAAATTCCTCAAGTTTACTAACAGATTTATAGCCAATTAATTAACTTTTTTAAACATAGAAACTAACGTTTATTGATCACCATCTACTGCTCCAAGCATTTTACACATCACCTACTTCATGCACATGCACACACACATACACACACATACACACACACACACACACACATACACACACACACACACACACACACCCATCATGGCAGATGTGTGGTGCTGAGAGGGCAGCTTTCAGGGGTTGGTTCTCTCCTTCTATCATATAGGTCCCATGATCAAACTCAGGTCATCAGTTTGGAGCATGTGCTTTTCCCTGCCATACCATCTTACAGGCCTGTTATTCATTTCTTTTTTTTAAAACTGCACCTTCAATTTTCACAGTTACAATGAAATAGTTACTATTACTAATATCATTTTATTGGTGGGAAACACAATACTACTCACAAAATGAAAAGGCTAGACATATTATTTGAGTGATGGAGCTAGGGTTTCAACCTAGTGTTCATAACCATCTTGCAGCAATGTCTACTTGGTTCCTGGTGCCCAAGCCTGTTCCCATCCAGAATAACCTAGTAAGAAAATTATTTATGTAAGAAACAGAAAGGGGGCTGGAGTGGTGGTTCAGCTGTTAAGAGCACTGGCTGCTCTTCCAGAGGACCCAGGTTCAATTCCCAGCACCTACAACTGTCTGTAACTGTCTGGGGCTCTGACACCCTCACACAGACTTACATGCAGGCAAAACACCAATACACATAAGTACAGTTTAAAAAAAAAAACAGAAAGAAAAAGACAGACAGGTGGGGCATGCCTGCAATCCTAGCACAGAGAGTCTGAGAAAGCAGGAGTGCTAGTTAGAAGCAGACTGGTTTACATAAAAAGACTCAATCTTGGAAAAAAAAAATAAAATATGATATAGAAAAAGACACCAAAAATTTTTCTTCTTTTTTTTAAATAAATGAAACAGCTGTGTAGTGCTGATAACAGAATATCTCTTTTTCAGAGATTCATTTTATTATTTTAAATATGTGTATGTGTGCACATGGGGCTTAACACCTGACAAATTGGCCTTTATACCCATGTCCCACGTAGTTAAATGACAATGCTTGTTCTTACTGTCTGAGCTACCAGACTTGGTGGTGGGGCTTTTTAGATTGTTTTCCCATTTTTCCATCCAGCACTCACGTATTTTGTTATTGTCATGTTTTTAGGAAATGTGGTCTCCAGTGCAGGGTTGACACAAGTCCGTTTACTAAGGGACCAGGAAGTGTGATCTCAAGGCTGAGGCCCACGCCGTCACCCACTCTTCTCAGGCTTCTGGAAGAAGAACAGGCTGTCTGAGGGCCAAAGAAAGTACTCAAACCCTAGCCCCAGCCACTTCTCACGTTCGTTATTCCACTTGTGTGTAACGGGAAGGACGGCACCTTTGGGATAAAAATGGCTTCTGGGCCAGGAATTGCACCTGAAGGCTTCCTGATGAATGCAGTTCTCACCCCTGTCGAGGACGCTCCTCCTCCTCCTCCTTTTCCTTCTTCTTCTTCTTCTTTTTTTTTTCAGACAGAGTTTCTCTGTGTAGTTTTGGTGCCTGTCCTGGATCTTGCTCTGTAGGCCTCGAACTCCCAGAGATCCGCCTGGCTCTGCCTCCCAAGTGCTGGGATTAAAAGCATGCGCCACCACCACCCGGCTCAAGGACGCCTCTTTTTGCGGCAGACAGAGGCTGCTACAGAGAACCAGGCTGTTGAAAGGGTGGAGGAAAGGTGGCTGGAGTGGCCAGCCCAAACAGGACACGTGTACCACAGCACCTACACATGAGGCTTGGGAGCACCGCAAGAGGTGGGCGAAAGACCAACAGTCAAAGGGTCGGGATGGCAGGGACACAGTCTTCCGGACAGGACAGGGTGCTGCAACTGTGAACTCTCAGGAGTTGGGGTTGTCTGCACCAGACCTGCATAAGACCACACCAGTCAGCCTTCCAGCATTAATGGGTGTCTCAGTTAGGGTTCTGTTGCTGTGAAGAGACACCATGACCATGGTAACTCTTATAAGGAAACATTTAGTTGGGGCTGGTTTACGTTTCCGTGGGTCAGTCCACTATTGTCATGGCGGGAGCATGGCAGCCCACTGGCAGACATGGTGCTGGAGAGGTGGCTGAGAATTCTATATCAGATTGGCAGGCAACAGGAAGAGAGTGAGATACTGGGTCTGGCTTGAGCATCTGAGACCTCAAAACCCACCCCTAGTGACACACTTCCCCCAACAAGACCACACCTACTCCAACAAGGCCAATAATGCCACTTGCTCTGAGTCTATGGGGGCCATTTTCATTCAGACCACCACATTGGGAAAAAGCTTACAAGACCCTAGCCCTAGGTGAGGAGCTACAGGCAGTCCACTGAGGGAGAGTCAGTTTTTTTAGGAAGGAGTCGCCTGATGGCTGGCCAGTGCCCAAATAGTTAGCTCTATACTTAACGTGCACACAGGCATATAAGAAAACGGCATGAATTTGAAGAAGGAGGTGTTGGGAGAACACGGGAGGAATTGGAGGAAGTGTAGATATGATCAAAATGCATATACTTGTGTATGAAAAAAATTAAAAAATAAAAATGAAGGCTTTTGAAGAATGGTTTAATTGAAGATGAAGGCCCAGAAATGGAGCTCTGAACATGCCCCTAGACGCTTAATTTTTTAAAAATTTGTTTATTTCTGAGATTGGGTCTTACTATGTTGCCAGGACTATTCCCACATTCCTGAGTTTAAGCAATCCTCCTGACTCTGCCTCCTGGTTAGCTGTGACTGCAGGTGTGGGGGATGATGCCTGCTTTTCAGCAGAGTGAAGTTCTAGATGAAGCAGTGTGTGGAACTCACTCTTCGCTGGTAGGTTTCCAGAAGAGGCTGTTGGCAGCCCTGAATGAGCAAAGAGGTTGTGACTGCATGCTGAGCAGTCATGTTCTTCGGTTGGGAACGCCCTCTGTCCAAGGACTGGGACCACAGAGGCCAGACTCTGCCTTTGCCCATCCCCTAAACCAGTGCTAGATTCCTTCTGATGGCTGCACGCAGTGTCTTCAGATTCCCTTACTAAGGGGACTTGGGGGCTTTGGAGTTTTGGCGATACCTTTCTCTCTCTCAGTGTGTATTGAATGTCCTCATGAGTGCCTGTGCCATGGTCTCAGGTTTCAGTGATAAACACAATAATCCTGAAAGCATGGGGCATTTAACTCATTTTAAGTCTTTTTTGAGACACTTGCTTACTTTGTGAATCTGTACTGTAGTAATTCTGAAAATATGTGTATGTGAAGTTTCTGTATTATCACATATTTTAAATCCACCAGAGAAATGTAAAAATAGATGCTGTAAAAGGTACGTGACAGAGTGTGCAACTGGCTGAGTTAGTAGTGTACTCACAAGCACGAGGACCTATGTCTGATCTTCAAAGTCTATGCAAAAAAAAAAAAAAAAAGGGTTGACTTGGGGCTGCTGATGGTTCAGCGGTGAAGAGCATGTACAGCACCCACATGAGGCGGCTCACAGCTATCCACAACTCCAGCTCTCAGAGATCTGATGCCTTCTTCTGGCCTCTTCAGGCACCTGCATGCATATGCACATATCACACACATACACATATAATTAAAATAAAATGCATTAGAAATTAAAGAAAAAAGTATGCTTGATTATGAGCACTGGTAATTCCCTCTCTGGGAAGGTGGAGACAGACAAATCCCTGGAGCTAGCTGGTCAACCAGGCTAGCTTGCTTGTTTCGTTCCAGGCCAGTGAGACCTGAAAACAAACAGACAAAACACAGAAGGTGAACGGTGCCTAAGGAACTACACTCGGTATTGTCCTCTGGTGCCTGCCTGTGCACACCCACACACACTGGATTCCACCCTTCCATAAACACATGCATGTGTGTACCCACTCCACACCAAAGATACTTGATTTGTAGTCTTAGAGAAGTGGGTTCGTATACCTCTTGTGTTTTCATATATTTAGTTTCCTAAAGAGATGCATATCTTTAGTATAAAAACTGTCCCAGAAAAATGCAAATTGTAGTTAAGTCTATCACCGACTTGACGTGTGTGAAGCTGAGGTTAGGTTAACCCATCACCGAGTTCTCTTATAGCTCCTTAAGTTGTTGTTGTTTTTTTAACCACCTATGCAAGGACAAAACCACTAGAGGGCGCTAAGAGCACACTTACTTGGCCTGAAGTTCTCAGCACGAGAATTTGGAGTGTCCTAGCAAAACGGAACTCTAACTGAATGGCCAATTTCAGGTGTAAATGGGAGGACAACACAAGGCAGCTGTTTCCTTTTTCACACACATCTGTGCGTTAGTGCACTAATTGGCCCTCTAAACGCTCCCCTTCAAATGCCTTCAGGTCAGAAGACAGAAATGTGGGGCGCCTCTAGAACTTTCTAGTTTTGTGATAAACTGTGGGGATGTGGAGAGGGGATACGACGGAGTTTCTGAGAGAAAATAAACAGAGATGGGATAGTCTGTGAACCCACTGGTGACACTTCTGGTTGCGGTTGGACTCAGACTCACTGTTAGGGCGGGAGGGCGCCTGAGATTGCCTGGGGCTTGGGATGTGTTTTATTGAGTTATATTGGGTGGGAAGTCCGATCCCTATCACAGGGAAGACTTGAGACACAGTCAAAGTGAGGAATGTGGGAGAGACCCTACCTCAAATAAGATAAAGTGAAAAAGGAAAACAAAGACACGAGAGAGCTGGTGGGCGTTCACCAGAACCCGGAGAGCCTTGCTGTGGGATTGCAGCCTCCTCATCTGGGGCCCATGAAGCCATATCCTGTGGGCAGCGAAGGATTCTCAGGGCTTTTGTCCACTTGTTGGTGATGGGTCTCTGCTTCGGCGGCTGCCTGGCTTCCTTTGGAGTGGGTAATCATTTTACTCATGGCTAATTTATTCAGCCACATGTCTGCCGGCCTCCCTTAGGTAGTGTCCTGTGTGTGTTTGTCATGATAGGTTCCATGTTGACCCCCACTTTACAAATGAGAGGAGGCCAAGAAACACGAAGGGGGGCTGGTGAGATGGCTCAGATAAGGCATCGTTGTCAAGCCTGAAGACTGGAATTTGAATCCTGGGACCCACGTGGGGGAAGGGGAGAATTGACTCTTGCAAGGTGTCCTCCGACCTCTACACATGTGCCATGCACACATACCCACACACGTATACACGCACGCAAAATAAGTAAATAAAAATGTAATTAAAAAGATACATGCACAAAATTCTCAAGAAATGAATACAAATATTCTATTTTTTAAAAAAGCAATGTGAACTGTTTTGATCCCATAGCTGGTAGTAGTGGAGCCAGGATTCAAACTGTGCAGCCCAACTTGTCCACAGTACCAGCCCCATGTCAAGCACTGTAGGGTTATCCCACTGAGCCCACAGTAACACTAATGAAGTGTTTGCCATTCTCACTCCAAAGTGAAGAACCCACGAGTCACATAGGCTAAGAGACAGCTCACTGTCTCCTCAAGGCCAGTCCTCTCCAGAAGACTCAGTGAGATGCAGTGGCTCCAGTGTGGGAACAGCTGTGGTAAGCTCAACACCAATGGTGCGTGATTGGTGTCTGAGGCTTCAGAATGTTGCACACCAAGTTTTGTGTTTGTTGAAATACTTCACCATTTTAAATAGAATAGGTGGTGAGCTGGAAGTGGCCCAGATGACTAGATCAAGAATACTTTCAAGATCAGATCACGTCATATAGTAAGATAAGCCAAATGATTCCAAGGCTTCAAACCATGCAAGCCTGAAGCTGTAGCTCAGTAGTAGAGCACTTGTCTGGCATGCTCAAGTCCCCTGGGTTCATCCCCGGTACTTCCTTCCACCCAAGGGGCACAGAAAGAGCCCTATCTGAATGCATGTGGAGAAAGGGGCTGCCAGGCTGTGGTTGCTCATAGCTTCCGATTCCCACGCAATCTGGGCTGGTGGCTTCCTCAATGGAGAATAGAAGCTCACTTGTCTACGGTGATCTGGGCAGAGTGCCTCACTTTTAATGTATCAGAAGTGGAACATCAAGCCCTTTAGGAACATTCAGAAAGTGATAACCAGGATGGGTTCCCAGGAACGGTCAGGGACAGTGATGAGATGGACCCATGGATTCCCTTCCATAGATGTGAGAACTTGAGGAGCTGATCCTTTTGGGGGCTGTGTCTTCTGTGTGGAATTGACAGTTGTTCCCACTACAAAGTGTGGAGAATTCACACAGTAAGCATTATTAACAGTACTGTGTGTAACTATTGTCACCGTTATTGTGATCAGAGCTAACTGCTGGAGTGTGTGTGTGTGTGTGTGTGTGTGTGTGTGTGTGTGTGTGTGTGTGTGTGTGGTATGTGTGGTGTGGATGATGCCCAGAACTGAACCTGGAGGTAGAGGGGCAGTCAGCAAACCCCAGAGATCCTTCTGCCTCAGCCCAGCTGCACTGGGGCCACAGACTTGCAGGCCACACCAGGCTTTTTACGCACCAGGCTTTTTTAAATTGGGCGCTGGGGACTGGGATTCAGGTTCTCGCGTGTGCATGCAGGAAGTGCTTTTACCCACTAAGTCATCTCCCAGTCTTTTCCTGTGATAACATCGGGGTGCTGGTCCCCTCGGTTCCTTAGGGCCATAGGAAGAATTTACAGCTGGAAAGAGGGAGCGAGTGGGGAGTGGGTAGAAGTTGAAGAGGAAGACCCCGACACAGAGACGAGAGAGAGGCCCCAAGAAGAGAGACAACGCTCAGTGAACGCAGCAGGAGTGCGGCGCGCCCCTGACACTCTGCAGGTCTCCATCAGGATGGGATTAATTTACTTTCCAGCGCTGACCGTGCGTGCGTCACCGGCCCCGCGGGGCGGCCTGCTGCCCCCTCCCGGTCCCCTGCTCCCTTCCACGCCCGGTTCCGGAGCCCGGTCCGCGATTGGCCGGCTCGGCCCGGGGCTGTCGCGGATTGGCGCTTGCTGGCCGGGGCCACCGAGTTTAAAGAGGGGGCGGGGGGCGCTGCCCAGCAGCGCTGCTGTCCCCGCCGTGCGCACCTGTCTTCGCCGCAGCTCGCAGCCTCTCCCGCTCCACCTCGAGGGTCCCGGAGCCAGCGGCTCGCGAGGGCGGCAGAGGGCAAGCCTAGGGCAGGCTCTGTCCAGGCCGGCGCAGGAGGCACAGTCCGTGAGGGTCGAGCACTGCGGCCACCATGGTAGCCACGTGCCTGCAGGTGGTGGGCTTCGTCACGAGCTTCGTGGGTTGGATCGGCATCATTGTCACCACGTCTACCAATGACTGGGTGGTGACCTGCAGCTACACCATCCCCACCTGCCGAAAAATGGACGAACTGGGCTCCAAGGGGTTGTGGGCCGACTGCGTCATGGCCACTGGTCTCTACCACTGCAAGCCCTTGGTGGACATCCTCATCCTCCCGGGTAAGAACCCTGAACTCGCAAGGAGCTTCCAGAGGCAGGCTGGGCCAGAAACGGAGGTTTTAGACAGAGTTCGCAGAAGTTTGAGGACTCAGAGACCTCTGGGCACATTTTTGACATTTCCAATCCCACCTTGTAGGAGAATTAGCCCTAAGCAACCACCTGTGCCCTCAGTTTTTTTTTTTTTTTTCTTAAATCTGGAACATGGGATAATAAAGGCAATTTGGCCACTGGTAACACTGGTCAATGGCTTTGAGAACTTAATGAATCCATTCTGTACACATAGTAGGAACTCACTCTTGTTAATTCCTATTACTTCCTCATCCCAGGTTCCCAAGCTAATGGACCAAAGACACAGAAGCCTGGCCCCTGCCTTCTCTGATGGGCTTCTGATTAGAGCCAGTCTGTAGATGTGAGGAGGAAAGATCACAGTACTTGGTGCCTCCACTAAGTACAGGTGAGCCTCTGAGATGGGACTCAGAGCCATCCCGGGAGGTTAGGGTCACATGCAGGATTCTCTGGACGGCCCAGATTAGCGAGTCTCAGTTGGTCCCCTCAGGTCTCATGGCCTGTCTTGTCTGACCCAGCACCATCCCTGCCCTTTGCCCTGGGGTCCTTCTGCAGTGCCACCCCTCCTCTGTTAGGGTGACATCCTTCCCCAGTTCCTCGGAGCAGGCTGCTGGGTATTGAGAAGAAACAGCACCCCCGGAGAGGGGCACTCCACCAGAGACAAAGGTCCGTGCTGGGGTCACTCGAGGGCTTGCAGCTGTGTCCTCGGGTGTGCGTGGGAGGACCGATGAGCCTCCAAAACGCTGGGTGAGGGAGTTTGGGAGGGCGCATCTTCCTTTGTGTCCTATGGGAAAGTTCGTGGAAACAGTTTGAAACCTGTAGCCGGTGGATGGCTTGGGAGGTGGTGAGCACCACCGGCAGACTCCTGCTAGAAATCTGTCACACCTGTGGTTTTACTGTCACTGAGGTGAAGTTCCCCGGCTCCCTCTGACCTTTGATGATGTGTATATTTAAGAGCATAGCCAGGCCTTAAGATGAGGAGAAATCAGCCCTAAAGTTACTGGCCTGGGAGCAGCTGAATTTGTGCCTTCTTCAGAGCATTTGGCTTTCCAGAGACCTGTACCCCTTTGAGAGCCCTAAGTACCCACTCTTTTCCATACAGGGCATTTGGAATTCACCTCCCTCCACCCAGCTCACTTACTGCTCACTTCTTACCTTTATCCCAGGATGCTGTATTGGGAATGGAACCCTGGGCTTTGTTCATGTTAGGCCAGGTCATTACGACTGAGCTATACCTCCACCCCCATTGCATTTTAAGTTCTCTTTGCATTCGTTCCTAGTCCACACCTTGCTTCTACCGCATGGTAGGAGGGCCCAGTGCATGTCAGAGCCGCCTTTCAGCACCCCTTTCTGCATTTGGACATTCCGAAGGACAGGCACTAAGGAACCCTAGTGTGGACTCAGCTTCAGCTAATGCTGACTTTGGTGGACGTGGGTTAGACTCCAGGACCCAGCACTCACGATCTGGGTTCTTCCCCGGGACAAGTTGCGAACCTCAATAAACCCTAGGAGGTCTTCTCTAAAGAATTTAAACCAAACCAGCCACTCATCTTCCAGGATTGCTTGCAGCAGTCAATGGGACCAGAAACGAAGGCTCCCTTTGAAGTAGGAGATGTTCTAGAAAGGGCAAATGTCATTTTCTACTGACAGATGGGCATGGCAGTAGAGATTTCTGACTGATGTATAAATTCCCTTTGTTTCCTTCCCCTGAAATTACATTTCCTGAGCATGTGATGCCAAATGGCTTTTTTTTCAGAGCACATAGGCCATGCTAGGGGCAGGGAGTATATTTTGTAGAGAAGCTTGATTGTTTTATGCTTCCTTACCTTATCCATTGTGTGTGGGTAGGGGCACTCCTCTATCTCCGACTTCTGATTTCCAGACATGGCCTTGGGACTGTAGCACGTGGACAGCCTTGTGCCGTAAGTTTCAGAGCATCAGTTTGAGCTGACTGCTGCCTTTGTGTGGGCCCTGGCTCTTCTCCCAGCTGCCAGGAGGGGCTGAGCCTCAGACTTCTGGGCCTCCTCCTGGGATCTACAAGTCTATGATACCTGATATAGGTTCTCTCATCCTGAAGATGAGCTAGACGGGCAGTGGTCGGAAGAGAGTCCATGTGGCATACCTTGCTAAGGGGCAGTGTTGGTGCTGTGTGTTGGAACAAAAGGGAGGTTGGCTGGGTCTGACATGGGGTCCTGGTACCCGGGAAAGAATTAGGGTCAATTCTTGGCTTTGCCATTAACTCAGCGTCACTCAGGCCACTAGCTCTAACTCTGCCTAGGCAAATTGAAACAAAACAGACAGCCATCATTTATAAGTGCAACACTTTTTGTCTAACGTGGGGAGAATGTTTCAATGAGAAACAATAAATGATGTAAAAATGTAATAGTAAATTTAAATTTCCTGGTGAAATTCTCCTGGTTTCTGTTCAGCTTTATTTTACATAAAGTTGTGCATATTATAATCTGTGTCCTCATCGAGTTCTCACTTAGCATTTTTAGTTGACAGCACAGAGTGGCTACTTTTGCTCTACATTTCTCTTTCAACTCACCTTTTCCTTCATCGATAGTTATGTCATCTGTTATGGGGGCATGAAGACCAAGACAGGGGTCTACTCTACAGGCATCCCCAGGGCTGGAGAGACATCTTTTAAGCCTTGACAGATGGCACCATTAATAAAGCAGGAAATGGAACTTGACCATCTAAGGGGATGGGAGTCACGAGGACAGCAGCCTTGGGATGGGGGAGAGAGGGGTAGTCTCAGTCCTAGCTTGTAGTATAGTCAGGGCTACACATATTCACATCCACTGTGGACTGAGGACAAAATCACCAGTACCCTGAAGATACCAGCACCACACTATGCTGAGTGTGGTGTCTCATGCCTGTAATTCCAGCTCTGGGGAGGCTGAAGCAGGAAGATCATGAGATTGAGAATTGCCTGGACTATGGTGAGTTCCTGTCCTTAAAAAAAAAAGTATCGCCTTGATACAGAGCAATAACATCAGTAATACTTGCTGCCAGTCTTTCAGTGCTTAGCATAGAACATATTCTGAAGACTCTTTGAAGTGTGAATTTCATTGCCAGTGGAGTTAGTTCTATTAGGGAGGAGGAGGGGCCTTATGATTATCGCTCTGGAGACAAGGAAGCAAGATGCAGTAACTGACTCGCTAAGGTTCCGCAGCCCGACGGTGTGGCAGTAGACCGGAGTCAACAACCCGCCATCATAGGTGACCTTTTAGCATTTGAGTGTCTAGGTGAACCTTTAACAAGGTGTTACAGCAGTGTAAGCAAAGGCTCGGCTGCTCCACCGTGGCCAAGTGGTCTGCATCCCTACCTGGCTTCTGTTTCTCTAGCGCTCTCACTGCTCTTGTCACCAAGTTTCTTTAAAAGTTAAAGGTGCAGGGTGACCTTGGACCACACTGATCACATTTTAGGTCTTAGAGGGGACAAGGAGGAGGAAGGTGGTGTTGAATTCCCGAGAGGTGGGACTCAAGAGTAAGAGGACCCCAAGTCTAAGCCGCCCCTTCTGTTCTCTCGTTCCAGGCTACGTGCAGGCTTGCAGAGCCCTCATGATTGCTGCTTCAGTTCTGGGTCTGCCAGCCATCCTTCTGTTGCTGACGGTTCTTCCCTGCATCCGCATGGGCCACGAGCCTGGAGTGGCCAAGTACAGGCGAGCCCAGCTGGCCGGGGTGCTCCTCATCCTGCTGGGTAAGCTTTCTCTTTGGCTCCCCCACTCTAGTGAATGTGAAGGAGCTCAGATCTTGGAGTTGCTACTTCAAGAGAAATGTGAAAAGAAGTCAAGAGGACATCCTGGGCAACAGAAACCCAGAAGCTGTGTCCCTTTAGGTTACATTCCAGAGGAATGTAGACAGGATCCGAAGTTACATCTATGAGAAGAGCTGGTGGGTAACAAAAATGACTACCTAAGGAAAATTGGAAGGAAGGGGCTGTGTGGCGGGTCGCTAGGCAGGATCCACAGTAGAATCCCTTTAGAATAACTTATTCACAGACCTCATAGCAGATCAATTAAACTGGAATTTTCTGGTGATCAAGTCAGGAAAGATATTTTTTTAGGAGGCTCCCACGGTGGTTCTAAACACAATAAGAAATGAGAGCCTCATTAATATCTAACAAAAGGACAGGGAGCGAAGAGCACAAAGGAAAAGGTGTGGGGGTGGTAGACCAGTAGGTGATAGATGAATGTTTTGTTAAGCAAGTGTTCATTAATCAACTACAGCAGGCAGTTGGGTAGGCAATGGGGACCCTGATGGGGAAAAGGAATGTCTGCTTTGGGTGTGTGTAGACACTCCAGGGTATGGAGTCTGGGGAGGTCACCTTAAAATGGCTTGTATGCATTGTACAGGGGGACAGCCCCTAAGTCACACTGGAGGGGTTTCCCAGAGCACTGGACTCCAGAGAGTTGAGGAGCGGTGACAGGTCATGGATGGAGGGGGGAACAGTCTGAACTGGGGTGGTGTGTGCTCATTCAGTTTCGCTGATCATACCTGCACATAGGAGCTTGATTCAACGCCCTGCTGAGGGTCTTGTCTCTTCCACTACAAAAATAAACGCTGGCAAGAAGCACAGGTGTAATCTTAGCCCATGCCAGGTGAAGGCAGGAGGGTCAGAAGTTCAAGGTCATCTCCTTGGCTAATGAGGATAGCCTGGGATACATAAGACTCACTAGTACTCTTTTTCTTTTTTTGAGTTTTCAAGACAGGATTTCTCTGTGTAACAACCCTGGCTGTCCTGGAACTAGCTCTGCAGACCAGGCTGACCTCAAACTCACAGAGATCCACCTGTCTCTGCCTCCCAAGAGCTAGGATTAAAGGCATGCGCTACCAGGGCCCCAACATAAGACTCACTGGAATAGATAAAATACATTGTCTCAAAAAATAGAGATTTTTTTCTTACCTTTCTCCTAAGAGCTCCAAGTGAGACAGGGGTCTAAACAACTGCAGAGTGGCCTGTGGGAAGGAAAGGAACAAGTGAAGTGTGGAGATGCAAATTGTGGGTTTGCTTTGCTTTGTTTCTGGTTTTTGAGTTTTTGGGGAAGCAATGTGTGGTTTGAAACTTCCCAGATGAGTCTGCTTTTCACTTTTCATATATATATATATATATATATATATATATATATTTGAGACAGAGTTTATATAGGCCTGGCTGTCCTGGAACTCCCTATGTAGACCAGGCTGGCCTTGAACTCATCAATCCACCTGCCTCTGCCTCCCAAGTCCTGAGATTAAAGGCGTGCACCACCACCTGGCTGGTTTTTTTTTTTGACTTATTTTTTTCATATATTTATGTGTGTGTGCACCTGCACAGAGGACAGTTGGTTCTAACCTTCCACCATGTGGGATCCAGAGAACAAACTCAGGTCTCCAGCCTTGGCAGCAAGCACTGGCCTAAGTTTTCTTTATCTTTTGAAGGTGGCTTGGTATAGGAAGACAGTTTGATAGCTGAGGAGAGTGAGGTGGAGCTGGAGAGAGGGTGTGCATCTGTCAGTCCGTTTGTCTGTCTCCAGCCAACCTGTGGGTGAAAAGAAACCTGAGCCCAAGGAAGCTGAGCCTTGGCAGCAGCTCACCGTAAGGATGGGATGGATGGAGGAGCTTGAAGTCCAGGTCTAGCCTCACATTTTGATACTGCCTGCCTCTTTTGATTGCTGTCAGATTTATTTCTCAGCAGGTCTCCCCTGGCCTTCGGGTTTCATGTTGTCTTGACTGGATGGAGCTGGCTCTGGAATGTGGAGCTCATTGTCTCAAGGGTGTTATCTGCTGCTTTTCTTCACGTCTTCTCTCCCCCAGCCACAAGGCCCTTGTTTCCACCCTCACGGATGGGTGGGAGAAGCCACAGTGTGAAGGCTCCCTTTGTGTGTAGCTCTGGGTTGTTTTCTGCCACTCATCACTCTCTGGGGAGAAGTTGGTCCTGGGCCCATGCTCAGTCCTGGGGGTCACTGGTGATGTCCCAGCTGAAGTATAGCTGCTGAGCATGAAGTAGTGCTGGAGCTGGGGGCCTGGAAATGGGCAGTGTCACAGCTGGTTCTGATGCGGAAACTGGTCCTGAAAATCTCTTGACTATTTTTTCTGAAGGCTTTTTAAAGGAAAGCCCGCCCAGGAGCTTGATTCTGTGGCTTCTGAAGCCAGAGGCAGTGTGGGAGGAGCAACAGGTGCCTCAGAGCTGGGGAAGATGGAGGCCCTGGGCCCTAACTTTTTTCATCTTGTCGGTTTGAGGCAAACCAACGGCACTGAATCAGGATGCCACTGCCCTCCAGCAGAGTCAGCTGGGGCAGCTACTGCCTCTGAACAGCCATGCTTCCTTCCCAGCTTAGTGAGGACAGCGTGATGAAGTATGGGGAGTATTTAGCGTGGCATCTGGCACAGAGTAGGTCACGGTTGCCATGATTGTGGTTACTATTGGCTAGAGGGAATAGAGAGCCAACCCAATCACGTTTGAGTTCCGCAAGGGTCATGTCCACGCACAGAACTGGAGAGGACAGCCGTGATGTTGCACTTCCAAAAACATCACCTGCATCCTGACTAAATGGAAATGGGCCTCCATAGAAATCAGAATGTGGGCACCCACAGGTGAGATGGTCACTGTTCCCATCATGAAGGGACCGTGACTCCTTGTTCGGATTCGTTCATTCTCCTGCGCTGTGGAAAGCGCTTCAGCTGCGTGTCTCCTGGGGTTGGGCTGGGAGGAACCGGGACTCGCCTTCCTTGGGGACTTCTTTCATCTTTTCTTCCCCCTTTAAACTTCTGGTGGAAAAGGTTGTTTCAGCTGCACACTACTTCAGGTTAATGGTGAAGTGTACTAGAATCAAGGGTGTGGCCACATGGGAGATGAACTGCGTGTTGTGCTTACAGGTTTCCTACCGGGAAAGGGAATCCTGCGTTTGGAAAGAGTGAGGTTCTTAATCCAGAGCAAGGGAGAGCAGCTGGAGAAACATCCCAGACTTATTTACTGTATACACACAAGACCCTAGTCTAAGTAAAAGTCCCTCTGGGTAGTGGAAATGATGAGGCATCTTTGTATGGCAGTGAGTCTGCTGGTAAACAGAGGCCCTAGATGCTGCTGTGCGAACACTTTCTGTGATTGTTCTTAAAAAATATATTAACAAGTGCCTGGTATAGAGGAGAGCAACTGGGGACTAGCTTCAAACCCTAGCAACACGTACACAAACAATAAATAAGAATAAAATTAAATTTAACAGATAACCGTGAGACTTGTTTTAGAATGCTGTAGGAAACAGTAGATGATGATGTGTGCAGTAAAAGCAACGAGAAGAATGTCAGTGTTGAAAGCTGGCCAGGAAAATAACGGACTCGAATATTCCACTGACTTGATGAGTGCTAGTTTCCTGACTATCTCTGTGTGGGAGGAGCATGACCTCTGCCGGCTGCTCCCTTAGGTCATTGCTTTAGGAAACAATAGGCAAGAAAAGAAAAACTCAGGCTTTTCTAGATCCATATGGGAAAAGAACAAATAAATATGGCTGCACAGCTCACTGAGAAAGAGATATTACTTTCCCTTACCCTGCGCCCCATTCCCGTATGTAGGCTTCAGACTCACTATCCCAGTGCAGTTCAGCTCGGCTTCCCGGTCGTCCTTCCACTTTTCCACGCGCCGCTGCCCAAGGCCTTAGATGTTCCTGGTGACTATCTCAGTGCACCGAGGAGGATACAGTCAGAACAGCTCAAGCAATTTAACCGTGCTTTAAAAAGTCCCTTCAGTGCCTAGTATAGACGCGGGAAGGCCTGAAAACACACGCACACGTCATGGAAGAAGAGATGCAGGTGTCTGGGGAGTTCCCCACATCTGGTGTCTTTTTCTTTCTCTATTTTTCTCTTGTTTGTTACCTGAAAACTCAGACACATCTGCATTCATTTTATTTAACTTCATCCTATCTTCTTTCCCTGTGTGTGTGTGTGTGTGTGTGTGTGTGTGTGTGTGTGTGTGTGTGTGTGTGTGTGATGTGCTCCTGAGAGGGTATGTGGAGGACCTAAGCTGTCCTCTATCACTTTTTGCCTTATCCCCTGAGACTTGGAACGAGGCTGGAAGTCAACAGGTTCCAGTGATCTTCCTCTTCTGTCCCCTACAGTTCTGGGGTTACAGACTCAAGTGGCTATGCCCAGATCTTTATGTGGGTACTGGGGATTTGAGCTGAGGTTCTCATTGTTGTGCAGTAAGTGCTTTTACCCACTGAACCTCGCCCACATTTATTTATTTTTCTTTTGCTACTTTTTAGTTGACACCTAATAATTGTACATATTTAAGAGGTTGTGTGCATCTCATTTACTTAATTCCTGAATATTACCATGTGTTATTTAACCTCTAAAAAGATGGGAAGATAGACTTAAATTTCCCTTTTGTAAACTATCTTCCTAAATACTTTGTTTAGTTAAGATAGATTAGGAACTTTTAGCAAAGATGCATCCTTTCAACTAAGGGACACATTGTATTGCATTATTTGAAAATTGTCCCTAATACATGCCAACGTTCTCACTCTTTAACAAGGAGGGGATTTTATGCATGGGAGGGCCAAATCCGTGTGTGTCTGAATCGCTTTCTTCCCCCCCTCCACCTCCTCCCTTACTTAGCTTCTCTTCCCCTCAACAGACTGCAGAATCCCACTTCTTCCTGTGCAGGTTCGGAATGTATGGATTGAGGGAGTAAGAAATCTGAGTGCAAAATTGCTATCTTGTCTTAGAGACTTAATTTAAAAACAAATTCTGACCTATATAAAGAAGGGAGGCATCGGGTTGTTTATCTTTCTTTACCTTATGGGTAACTGTGACTTTTCATAAAAACCTATTATTTTTTCCCAGATAACAGGACCATTTCAAACTCCGGTTTTTGGGGGATGGGATGGTAGGTACACAGATGGAAACAGGCCTAGTGAGCCTGTGCCTTTGGGAAAGCCAACAGTGGCTGTGGTTTTTCACTCTTCCAGATTGGTCAGTGAGGTGGTGACTTGGCTTGTATTTCCTAACTTGACTGGTCAATCAGCTCCTCCATGCCCCCTCACCTGCCCAAAGCTACTGCTGAAATGGAGTATATTCTCTATTCTCCTTTGTTTGTGTCCAAACACTTTCCCTTTCGAGTTCAGCTGGGGTCACTGCAGGTCAGCCTCTAGTTCCCTTTCCTGTGGTGGTGGCCTGTCTTTTCTTAACGCTTTTGATGTGGCTCACCTTTGGGTGCCACAGGAATTCCACCCGAGTTTGTGCATCTGCTGGGAAGGAAGGGGCCCATTTGCCTTGCTTTGCAGGGGTTATGAAAGCAGCGGGAGATTTTAATGAGGTAAACTGTGAGTTTGTGACTCTCATTGTGTTACAGTCACATTCAAGTTTGTGGTTGGGGTGTAGGCAGGGGAAAGTGGGACCAAAATGAGACGACCTTTCATTCATCTGTCTGTCCATCCATGCATCTGTTCATCCATCTGTCTGTCTTTTATTTGTCCACCCACTGATGGGTTCAGTTCTATGTGGTCACTATATAAATGTATAAGCATTCTCCTCTTCTCTAGTGAGTCACATACAGTAAATCTAACAACTTCTCTAACACATGCAAAGTCAGCCATCATCCGTGGGACAGGAAGCCTGGCTCTTCCTAGCTGCTTTATCTGTGTTTAGGAAATAAAGGGATGCTAAGTGCATTGGAGACCATTTTTGGTCTTGCTGTTTACAATCTAAAGCTAATCTGAATGTTCCTAGTTTTCACAAAGGGGAGGAATGGTATAAGCACTTGTATGCATGAGTGTGCATGTATGTTCTATGTGTAAATACAAAGTAGCCCAAAAGGATAACACTTAATTTGAACCATGGAGTGCTTTGAAACCAGTTAGCTGTTTATGGGATGGACTGGCTGTATTGACTTGAGTCAGTTGTTTGGGAACGAGACCTTTTTCCTTACGCTTCTCACTCCTTTGCCTGCTCCTCTCAGTGTACCTGGGCAGGAAAAGCTTTTGCTGATGGCTGGTGTGTCCTTTCTGAGGCTAGGAATGACCTCTTTTTTGTTGTGTATCAGGGGGTGCATCTTGTCATTGTTAATAGAACTGTTGTAGGCTACATGGTAAATGTGATGAGATCATTTCAAATCTTTCCAAATGAGTAAGACTTGAATCCTTAGTTTACAGTTGACATTAAAGAAAGACTGTATTTCCTCTCCGTGCTCAGATAGTGTAACTTAGAAAGCTCGTGTAGAAACCAGAAAAATAGCTTGGTGCGTTGAAAGCCACAAGGGCACCCCAGGAGACAAACTCTGGGCTGGCGGTGTGGTGCTGCAGCTTGAACTGGTCCATGGTTTTTAGGATGCCAGCTGGAGATCTCGTTGTTCTGATTAGTGTCATGTTGGGCAACTCTAACCGGCCATCTCAAGTTAAAGTTTTTACTAAAATTTCTGTCCTGCTGTGGTTGAGAGAGGTCAGACTATACCAAAGGGAACCGTGGGGTTTTGTTTCGAGCTGTGTTGTCCAGTAAAATAGTCATTAGATACATGTGGCCATTTGAGTGAAAATCATTAAAATTAAAAAAATCAAGATTTCAGTCTCACTAGCCCCATGGCATAAGTGAAACGACCCTGTGTAGCTTGTTGCCACCCTATTTGGTAGAGTGGTTTAAATGTTTAAATTTCCTTTAAAAAATCTGGACTACCGAGAAGGCTCAGCAGGTAGAGGCACCTGCCTCCAAGCCTCACAGTTTGAGTTCGACCCTTGGTACCCATATTGTGGACTCTGGAAACTTGTTCTCTGACTTCTACACATACCCTGCGACGTGTGTGCTCACTTATACACATACTCACATGCAATAAACAAATTAAAAAGTAACGAAAAATTAAAATCCTTGAATAGAGGAACTATTTTTACCCAAAGAACTGGGTAAAAACTTGATCATGAATGACACCACACAAACTTAGACCCTTGCCTGGTCCTCTGTCAATACCTAGCAATGCTCACTCCAGCAAGAAAAAAGTGATAGCTCACCCAGGTCTTTGTAACGTGGATCTACGAATTCAAGAAAATGGTGTGGAAAACTGAGATGGGTATCTTCTTGTTTCTCATTTTGAAGAGCCTGATTATTTACTCATTCAGCCAGGAAACTCTTGAGCTGTGTCTGATGCTGAGCTGAATCTTGAGTTTCTACACATTAATAAGGCATGGGGTGAGGGCTAGACACATAAAGCCATAAGTCTAATATGATAAGTCAGTATGATAAGAGAATTGTAAATCTAGAGAGCTGGGGATGAGGCTCAGTCAACAGAGTATGCCTAGCAAACTGTGGGGTTCCATCCCTGGCACCCCATAAACTGGTTGTATTAGCTCGTGTCTGAAACCCCAGAACTCAGGGCATGAGATTCAGGGTTATTGGCTATAGAGCATGGCTTCTTTTTTTTTTTCTTTTTTTTTTTTTTTTTTTTTTTTTTTTTTGGTTTTTCGAGACAGGGTTTCTCTGTGTAGCTTTGCGCCTCTCCTGGAACTCGCTTGGTAGCCCAGGCTGGCCTCGAACTCACAGAGATCCGCCTGGCTCTGCCTCCCAAGTGCTGGGATTAAAGGCGTGCGCCACCACCGCCCGGTGAGCATGGCTTCTTAATGAGTGCAAGGTCATCCTGGACTATGCGTTCCTTGACTTGAAAAACTCAAAACTACGGCAGCAAACACAGAAACGGAACCTGAACTAAAAGTAACACGTGTAAGTAAAAACAAGTACTTGGGTTCGGGGCTTAAACGATTATATTAAGTCTTTATAAGGGTGTTTGCCTCAGCCGCCTGTTGAGAAAAACAAGGACCAGTCATTGAACACAGCCCATTTTAAGTCAGCTCATTCCACCGAGCAGAGGTCGCCAAAGAAGCAATGCTTTGTGTATCGGTGTTTTCGGAGGAGCGCATTGGAAGGGCGTGTCTGTGGCGTGAACGAGCCTGCCCAGCGCACTTGGTGTGTGACGGGTGTGCCCAGTCACCCTCTCTCCCTGTCTCCCCAGCTCTCTGCGCCATTGTCGCCACCATCTGGTTCCCTGTCTGCGCCCACCGTGAGATCACCATCGTGAGCTTTGGCTACTCGCTGTACGCAGGCTGGATCGGAGCTGTGCTGTGCCTGGTGGGTGGCTGCGTCATCGTCTGCTGCTCCGGGGACGCACAGGCATTTGGAGAAAACCGTTTCTATTACTCCTCTGGCTCCAGCTCGCCAACGCATGCCAAGAGTGCCCACGTATAAGAGGGCTGCTCCGCTGCCCACCGAGGTGCTGGGCCTGGGGCCCTGGGTTTCCTCCGTAGTGGGGAGAAGCCCATTTCTCTGCCGGGCACTGAAGCCAAAGGTGTAGAAAGTGTCCCGCCTGGCGGTTTGCAGTCCTAACAACCCATCCGCCCCACCACTTCTTGGTTCTTAAAAGAAATCTCTAGCTCAGATAATGCCCACATAGTTTTCTCCTGGTGTTGACCGCTTTTAGCTCTTTCCTTGGGCATTCCATTGTTGTTGATTAAAAAAATATTTTGTTTCTTTCTTAAATTCAAATATCTTGGGAACATTGCTGACTTGGGTGTGGATTGGGAGAGAGATAAAAGACACTTTTCAAACGGTTACTGATGACAATGGAGGCCTCATAGAGACACAGCTGTTTTTTCTTCCCCCTTGAGTTTCAAGGTCACTTGCATATAAGAGATAGAAAATGGGAACACGGGTGGGAGGGACTCCTGAACGTTCTCTCTGCGGGAATGCTTCCCTTTTATAAGTTGTGGGGTCAGGACTTTTTTTTTAGTTTGTGATTTTACATTTATCTGTACATACTTTTTCAAGATCGATCATTTTTATAACCATGGGTTTCCTGAAATTTTCAACTCACCAATATGAAGGAAATGAACCACACAGATTTTAATATGCAGTAAGTAACAGTACGAAGATTATAACTTTAACTGCCCGTCCACGATTTCCAGGTTTGTATGCTGTAGGTTTTAGTTCTACAGTTGTGTATGCTTCAAATTAACACCTTTTAAAAGCTTTTCTCGCCCTCTACCTCTGTCTCCATTCTGTCAGCGATCTTGAAGCGATGCTGTTTAACATAGATTGTACTGTTGAATTTGGCTAAACACTGATGGTCTGTCGGGATCCGAGACTCTAGACACCCCACACAGGCTTGGTGCATTTTGTTAAGGTAAAATCTGTGCAATAAAATAACAAAGTGTCTCCCAAACTGGTCTTTAGTCTTCTGTTGTATTCAGAGTATCATCTGATTTAAAACAAAACAAAACAAAACTCATCAAATTAATTTCTGATCACAAGCTAAGAACACATTGTTTGGGGTTGGTGAAGTGCTTACTGCTGAAGCATGGGGATTTGAGTTCAGTTAGAGTCAGCCAAGGGTTGGTAGCCCCAGTACCCTCTCTCCTCTCTCTGGCTCTCTGCGTCATGTGCTGTGTAGTCAGGAGGATCCCTGGGGAGTCTAGACAGTTGGGAAACTCCAGGTTCAGTCAGAGATCTTGTTTAAAAAAGGAAAAAAAAAAAAAAGATAATGTGCCTAGCATGGGAGTTCACGCTTTTTTTTTTTTTTTTTTCTTTCCTGAGACAGGGTTTCTTTGTGTAGCCTTAGCTGTCATAGAATTCTCTGTAGACCAGGCTGGCCTCCAACTCACAGAGATCCACCTGCCTCTGCCTCCTGAGTGCTGGGATTAAAGTCATGCACAGCCACCACCACCTGCCTTCACACCTTTAATCTCAGAACTTGGGAGGCAGAGTCATGGGGATATCTGTGAGTTCATCTTGGTCTGCAAAGTGAGGTCCAAGACAGCCAGGGCTGCATAGAGACCCTGTCTCGAACAAAAACAAAACCAAACAAAACGAATCGACCAAACCACCAGACAACAGTAAGGATTAGGGTTGGGGGAGATGCCTCGTTTACCTCCGCCTTCCACAGCTCCAAGCTCCCGAAGCCGGTAAGAGCTGGAGCAGCAGTGCCTGAGCTGGTGCCTCCACATCAGGAGGCAGGGACAGGGACAGGGCAGTTACCAGAAGCTTGTGGGTCAGCTGGCAGCCGGAACCTGAGAGACCCCGTTGAGGCAAGGTTGAAGGAGAGGAAGGAGAGGAGGCTTTCTGCCTCCCACGTGTGCCTTCGCGCCTGTGCTCCCCCAAACACACACAGACACAGACTGAAAACGCTAATTTCATCATCGAGTATAGGGTATCCTTAAGATCGACAAACGCTCTCTCTGGAAGTGCCCATGCCCAAATACCATAGTAGAAACAATTTCTAAGTTACTTATGCAGAAAAGTCCTCCTTCATGCTAACAAACATGACTGATTTGTTAGGCTGGCTAGAGGACACCCTTACCTCACTGCCCGTGTCAGGGTTTTAGGATTATGAACGAGAAGGACAAACAGCCCGTGGGAGAGAGTGGGCAGATGACCACTCTGAAGCACCATCAGGCCAGGAGTCTCTGTCTTGGGGGCTTGTGTTTTTTTCTCTCCTGGATCTTTCTCTGAGGCTGCTGCTTGCTGACTCTCAGGAGAGGATGTGTTACCTCTGCAGCATCTGGTCTCCTGGATGCTGTTGCCTGACTAATCCAGGAGCACATCCTGCAGGCTGTGTCCGAAGTGTTGGGGCTTGTTACCAGTTTGCTGGAGGAGACTAGATGATCTTTGAGAATACCATCATCCAACGGGAAGCTGTGAACCATGTCCGAGCCTCGGAAATTCCTGATAGCCACATTTTAAAAAAGCTGAAACTGCTGGGCAGTGGTGGCGCACGCCTTTAATCCCAGCACTCGGGAGGCAGAGGCAGGCGGATCTCTGTGAGTTCGAGGCCAGCCTGGTCTCCAAAGCAAGTTCCAGGAAAGGCGCAAAGCTGCACAGAGAAACCCTGTCTCGAAAAACCAAAACAAAACAAAACAACAACAACAAAAAAAGCTGAAACTGCACAAGTGAAGGAATTTTAATATATTCTATTTAATGTAGTCCATTCAATTTTTTCTCATTTCAGTATATATTCGGGTTCTGGTATGTTTTATACTTACAGCTCATCTCAGTCTGGATCAGCCATTTTGCAAGGGGTGAGTAGCCATGGGCTAGCAGCCGTTGGATTAATTAGTCCAGCTACAAAATAGTAGCCTCTGTCTCTGTAATCCTAAGAGGAGTTCAATTTTATTTTATCTGCTCTCCTTGAGTTCCATTAGAATGTGGCCAATACACTTTTTGAACAATCATAGTAAATCTTAATTCATGTGGAGACAGGGACCCCCCACGAGCACATTCCAAAATGGCAGCCTCAGTATACTGTCTACCTAAATCACAGGGAGCAGGAGTCCATGCTCCTGAGACCTGGTCCTGTCAGGAGAACTTTCCATCTTTTTTTTTTTTTTTTTTGGTTTTCCGAGACAGGGTGTCTCTGTGTAGCTTTGGTGCCTGTCCTGGATCTCGCTCTGTAGAGCTGGCCTCGAACTCGCAGAGATCCGCCTGGCTCTGCCTCTCGAGTGCTGAGATTAAAGGCGTGCGCCACCACCGCCCGGCAGAACTTTCCATCTTTAATCCTCCCCAGTCCCTGCTCTTCGGATGAGAGAGGAGCGTTTCTGTGGCTTGTGAAGGTCAGGTAGCCACTGCACAGAACGAAAGGGATTTAAGCCTATTTCAACGTGACCCATCACTCAAGCGGGTCAGGCATTCACTTGCTTCTCTCCTGCACACTCACTCAGTAGATCTGTGTCCAGAGCCAAGCCTGTGAATGGTTTGGGTGCGCACTGCGGCCGGCCGCTCTGCCGGGGTGGCCTCCACAGCACACTCTGAGAGACAGGGGGTTGAAAACAGTTTTCTCATGGTTTTCTGGAGTGCAGAAATCCCGTCTTTGTCCCCTCTTTGATGGTCACTGGAGACAGGATGATTTTGAGAGTGAGACCATCAATTCTCCAGCCTGTTCTGAATAGACAGCGTGGAGGGATCTTTGCATTGAAAATAAACCGGTTCTGTTCATGCTTTCCAAGAACTCGATAGGAACCAAATTAGAGCTGAGAATGTTTCCAGGGAAGTGCTGGATCTGGAGATGCTGGTGACAAGGCTGGCACAAAAGGAGAAGCCTGTGAGCCTAGAGAACGCAGGCTACACACTCGTGCTGCCTGGGAGGCTTGGCGTAACAATGGAACAAGGTCCGGCTCTGTCCTGCCATGCCGCTCTCTTTGTTTTAATTAAAAATAATCTGCGTGTCAGTGTTTCTCTATACAATGTACACAATGAGCTGCAGCATCTTAAATGTTTGGCAGGACATTGGTGCTCATGACATCACATGCTGGGAGGACAGGGAGGCCACTGTGGGACTGGCCCTGGGGACAGGCAGCATCAGTGCAGCCTTTGAGACGGCCCCACAAAAGGGTGTGTGACAGCAGATGTGCAGCTCATGGAGACTGAGGCGGGATTGTGGGGGGAACGTTGGCACATGCCGCTTGTCGCTTGAATAGCAGCTCTGCAGGAATCTATACTTCTTTAGCTCATGGATACCCAGAGCTCAGGCACTCGGCCGTGTCTGGAAGAGTGAGTGGAGATGGGGGGACTTGTCACTGCTTCATGTCCCTTTGTAGAAGTGAAAAATGTGGGACTCATTCCTAGAGGACTGTGAAGGGCAAGATCACATCCCGGGGAGCTTCAGGACAGTGGTGGCACCCATTGTCACGGCCAGGGCTTTTGTTTAATTAAGATGGTTTCATCTCTCTCTGCCAGGCTGAGTTATTTGTAGCTCAGCTGTGAGTCTCAGCAAAGTGAAGATTCTGATTAATTCATGTGGTCAGGCCCAAGATCCTGCATTTCTAAAAAAAGCATGGAATTTCTCGTTTTTCATTTATTTACACGTGTGTGGTCACAGCATGCCATACTGTCCCTGTGGTGGTCAGAGGGCAGGGGACGAGTTCTCAACTTCCACCACCAGGGCCCCAGGGACTGGGCAGCAAGCGCCTTTCCCACTGAGCCTCTGCATCTCTAACAGGCTTTCAGAATGCACTGGTGCTGAAGTGATCCCCTGGGGCACCTGGGTGACCGTCCTCTGGAGGCTGATCACAGGACATCCTTACACATGTACGTCACGAGGGAGCCTCCTCTGTGCAAGTTCCTGGGAATCAGTCCGGTGTCTTTCTGAATAATTCTGGGAGCTTTGTTGCCTGATAATTGTGATGTAGAGTCATTCATTTGCCTTTGGGGCTTTGGATCCTCACCAAAACATTAAGTACTCTGCAGGCCAACTCATACAGGTGAGCTGTCTCATGAAAGCTGGCTACTTAAGGCTAGGAATTCGGTGTGCCAGTTGGTGTCACACAAGTATCTGGACAACAATGTGGTGCAGTATTTACATTAAACACTACAAGACAAGCATTTCCTCCTGCCGGCTCCCACCTTCCGGGTAGTCACCAAACACTGGTCCACAGAGCCATCTCCGGGAGATCCATAATTAAGCTAATGAGTGAATGACACCTTAGTTGTGAAAGATGCATCCCTCATTTTCTTTAACTTCACATAAAGGAAGGTAGGGAGAACAAGGAGAATGTGGGGAAACTGAGGAAAGAAGATGAGCTGGTTGTCAATTTGCAATTGTGTCCTCATCCCATTGAAACACGAACCTTAGATGGGCTTATTCATAGAAAACCTGGAGCCAGGTATTGGGGTGGATGCTGAAAGATCAGAGAAGCAGAACAAGCCACAGCTTCCTCACCTCGCCAGTTCCTCAGCTGATCCTGTTTCCTCAAACTGAAAGCCTCTGAGTCCCCCCCCCCCCAATGGATCTCAGCTGAACTGCTGCTAAAAGTCTAAAAGCTTAAAAGTCTCTAGTTCTTGGTCCTTGCGTCTTATATACCTTTCTGCTTTCTGCCATCACTTCCTGGGAATAAAGGCATGTGTCTTTCCCAAGCAAGACATGAGATCTCAAGTGCTGGGCTTAAAGGCGTGTGCCACCATGCCTGGCTGTTTCCAGTGTGGCCTTGAACTCATAGAGATCCTGATGGATCTCTGCCTCCCGAGTGATAGGATTAAGTGTGTGTGCCACCATTTTCTGGCCTCTATGTCTATCGATGGCTGTTCTGTTCTCTGACCCTCAGTTAAGTTTTATTAGGATGCACAGTTTATTGGGGACACATTATATCACCACATTCTGTGTTGACTCTGAAGGCCTCAGTGGCCTGGGCAGGTGACAGCCTGCTTTCCCACCTCTTAAAGCAAGCCTGGATCTTAGGTTCAGAGTACAGATACAAAAATTCCAACACCAGGGCTACCAGGCTGGTGCCTAGGCCACCTTGGTCTTCTACGAACACATTTATTGTATTTGTTGTTCTTGTTAGTCTGGTTTCCTGAGAGTTTGCTTTCTTTCTTTCTTTTTTTTTTTTTTGGTTTTTAGAGACAGGGTTTCTCTGTAGCCCTGGCTATCCTGGGACACTCTTCGTAGATCAGGCTCCAATTCATAGACATTCACCTGCCTCTGCCTCCTGAGTACTAGGATGCCACATACTTTTTACAGGAAAGTATTTGCTTATCCACATGACCTCCTTCTGAGTTCTTAGAAATTAACTTCTGTCCCAGAATATCTTTTATTTTTAGTGAGAGGATACCTAGCTTCCCCTAGTGCTTATAGTAGAATGTAGCATTTCAATGTACTATGCTATTCTTCTAAAATTAACCACAATTACACACACACACACACACACACACACACACACACACACACACACACACACACACTACAGTTTTAATGGTGTGGGGTTATATGTGAAAATATTTGGAATAAGTAGTTAACAGGGAAAAATTAAAAATATTCACAACAAGAGAAAAGATGTGCCAAGGAGAGTTGGGGACCCAAAGTCTTCTTGAGGTCACCATAGTTCTCTCAGTGGGCTCTGCTTCTCAGAGAAAGGAGCCTGTTTATATCCAAGAGACTTTGCTTATGGGGCACGCTGATATTCTGATACCCACAGTCCCTGGTCTGGGTGAGGGCTCTGGGTGTCGTTAGCCAAACCACGTCTTTGTTTTATTGGTAAGCCTAGTCCATGAGACAAACGAAACAAGGGAAAACAAGTGAGCTGCCCTTTCCCAAGCCTTCTAGACATTTGTTAGTTATTTTGTGTATGTGTATGAGGGCAGGGGTATGTGTGCTATGGGACACGTGGAGGTCAGAGGACAACTCTTGGGAGTCACTTCTCTCCTGCCACTTTGTGGGATCTGAGGCAGAGGCTATCAGGCCTTGTGGTGGTTTGAATGAAAATGGCCCCCATAGGCCCATAGGGAGTGGCACTATTAGGAGGTGTGGCCTAGTTGGAGTAGGTGTGGCTATCTTGGAGGAAGTGTGTTACTAGGGGTGGGCTTTGAGTTTTCAGATGCTCAAGCCAAGTGAGTGGATCATTGTTTCTTTCTGCCACCTGTGGATCCAGATGTAGAACTCTCAGCTACCTCTCCAGCACCATGTCTGTCTGTACACCACCATGCTTCCCATCATGATGATAATGGACTAAACCTCTGAACTGTAAACCAACCCCAATTAAATGTTCTCCTTTATAGTTGTGGTCGTGGTGTCTCTTTAGCTAAGACAGATCTGTAGGCAAGTATCTCTACCAGCAGAACCATTTTGCTCTCCTGCTTTCTGCCTGTGCTGGGTGGAGAGCTTACCTTTATATTCTGCCTGTTTTTAGTCACTGTTTTGACGAAAGGTCATGGAAACATATCTAGAGACAGATGTGAGAAGGCCCGGTCTGCTGGGATTTGAGAGCACGTGAGCAGCTGAAGGTCTTTGTGTGTTTTCTTTGTTTCTGCCTGGCCTCCATGGGTAAAGCAGAGCTTTCCATTCTATAGGAAGGGACCTCACTCATATCCTGGTCCACAGGCTGACCTGGTTGTGAGACTCCCCCTTTGGTTCAAGGTCTCTCCCTTAGCTCCTTCAACAGGGCAGATCTTAGCTTGCTCCAGTCATGGATGTCTAAGCAAAGATCATAGTCATTCTCTCTAATACAGGAATTATCAAACACACAATTGACTCAGCCAAATTGGGGCTCCTCCCCATCTCTGGGTGTGTGTAGGGTAGGGCATCAATGACTGCAGGTGGATCCTGGGAAACTAGCCAGGTTATTCTTATCCACCCTAAAGTTTAAGAACTGTGGAAAAAGGGTCAATGAATATAAATTAAAGCAATTTTTCCTAGGCCATGTTGTTAGGGAGTCAAGTCCTGTTACCCGGGACTTTTCAAGATGATGGGGCTGTGGTTCAGGGGAATGCTTCCTGCTTTGAGCAGCCATCCTATCTAAGTGGGAGAAGCCCTTCTTATCCTTGCCAGTTCCTCCTGATTTTGAAGCAAGAACCTAACTCAGGCTGGACCAGTCTTGGCACTTCATTTTCCTGAGATGAGTTGGATTGGCCCACGTAGTCAGCATTTCACCCAGTCAGGATCAACCACACTCCATCCTTCTTTGGAGCTGTGGTTGAGAGCGTATTTCTCCTTGATGGTGAACCGGAAAGATGTGAGCCTAGAGCAGCTGCCATATTAGCTGCGTGGAAGGAAAACCAAACCAAACCAGAGTCTGGGACGATGAGGTCAACATGAAGAGGGAGGTAGGAACTTAAATACAAGCAGGTAATACGTGAGACCGGCTCACCCTTCTGGAGGCCTTTTGGGTGACTAGGTATACTGTTGTTACAAGTCACTATGGAAACGCCTCTGGATTTTCTGCTTCTTCTTGGGAACATTGAACCTTTTGATTTACTAGCTCTACAATCTGAGTGGAACCCTGGCCCCATTCAATCACCTTTGGAGGTCAAGAAGGTATGTGACCCAGTTCAGACCAATCAAGTCCTGTTCTGGAACTTCTCATGCTCAGACTCAGTTGTGAGGACTCCCAGTATGCATGGTATCCATTAGTCTGGTGTGGAGGACTGTCTGTAGGGATGGAGAAGTGGAAATAAGACCCAGAAAGCAGAGAGCCAACAATGTCAGGTCTCTAGTGCTAGGTAACCATGGAGACAGTACATGACATAATTTTTGGCCAAAGCTAGGATATTAATTACTTTTCTTGTTGATGTGATAAAGTGCAATGTTGCTGAGTCCTAATGGCTCCCTTGGCAGAGGGGGTGAGAAGGCACAGCATCAGGTGTCAACAACACAGACACTGGGAGTCAGGTGAAGGCAGACAGCAGACTCTTTTATTCAATAATGGGGAAGGCCATATACACCCTCATCCCAGCACCCAGGCTGTGTCCCAATCTGGTGACATTGCATGGTTGTCCCTCATTGGCTGGGCACAATCAGGAGCTCTGACAGTGACCTGGTGACATTTCGTTGTCACCCCTCATTAGCTAGAAGTGATCAGGAACTCTGACAGCACCTGTTGCTAGGCCCTCAGGCAGACTCCAGGTTGGCTCATAAGGAGTATGTTATGTGCACGCAACTGGTTTGAGCCAATTTCCTCGACCCTATGGGCCTGTCCTACTACAGTACAGGACAAAAAGAAACAGAAGTGGGGAAAGAAGGAAGAATTTATCTGGGCTAACTTCGAGGGCACAGTCTATCAAGGGGTAAGGCATGTCAGCAGGAGTGTGGGTGGGTCACTCTCTCCACAGTCAGGAAGCGGAGAGAGACAAATGCTGGTGCTCATCTCCCTCTCTTGTGTTTATTCAGCCCAGTATCCCAACCAGTAGGATGGTATCACTCACAATCAGGGATGACCTCTCATCCTTTCTGGCAATACAGTCATGGACATACCCAGAGCTGTGTCTTCCAGGTGATTCCAAATCAAACACCCAGAGCTGTGTCTCCCAGGTGACTCCAAATCAAACACCCAGAGCTGTGTCTCCTAGGTGATTCCAAATCAAACACCCAGAGCTGTGTCTCCTAGGTGATTCCAAATCAAACACCCAGAGCTGTGTCTCCTAGGTGATTCCAAATCCAGTCAAGTAGACAATGAAGACTGTCATCACATCTGGTTTCAGATGAGGTGCTGCCACTTTCTTTTCTTTTTTCCATCTTCTCCTCCCTCTCTTCACCTGCCACCACTCCTCCCTTGACTCCCACTCCTCCTCCTTATCTTACTTCTTTGAGACAGAGTCTTACTTTACAGTCCAGGTAACCTGGACCCTATTATGTAGGTAACTCTGGCCTGGAGACTCAGCAATCATCTTGTCTCAGTCTCCCACATCTGAGACCTTTCACCAACTACTGGTGAAAGCGTATGAGCCACAACATGTGGCTAATTGCTGTTATTATCAATTGAAAACCTCTTCTGGGGAGCTGGAGAGGTTGCTCAGTGGTTAAAAGTACTGATTGCTCTTGCAGAGGACCCAGGTTGGGTTCCCAGCACCCACATAGTGGCTCACAGTCATCTATAACTTCAATTCTAGGGGGATCATGTTCCATCTTTTGGCCTCTGTGGGCACCAGGCACATGTGGTACAAACACTCATATACATCAAATAAAAATAAACAAACTTAAGGAAAAAAAGAAGCCCTAAAAACCAAAACCAAAACCGGAAAAGAATTGGTGTTTTTACCAAGGAAAGGGTGATGATGCCAAGAAGATCCAAATAATAAGTGTCCACGACACTCCCTAACACTCAATGGTTTAACTCAAGCTCTTAACTTGTTGTGCACTGTCACCCCGCCCCCCCTGCTGTCAATCCATGACCTCACTGAGAGCAGATCAGACACTAAACAAAGGACACTCTGTAGGACTGTATCCTGGAGAATTAATTGTGACAAACTCTTCCTCTAAAGCCATTTACATTTTCAGTAAATCTACAAAGCTTACATTAATTAAAATAGTCCCCTATTCTGCCTTCCGCACAGAAAGAATGGATTCTGAGTAAGTAGGGTGTGGTGTCAGCTACAGTCTGTGACTGTGTCTTAATTCTCCATCACATTAGCTTTCTGACCAGGGAATTGAAATCTTGCTTTTGGTGTTTGAAAAATTCACAAACTCTTAAAAGTTTGGTCACCTTAATAAGTTTTGTGAGCATCTGCTAAGAATGTATTTTTTTTGAGTGTTTCTGTGCATGTATGTGTGGATGCATGCATGTTGTCCTGAATAGTTTCATGTCAACTTGACACAAACTAAAGTCATCTCAGAGGAGGGAACCTCAATTGAGAAAATGCTTTCACAAGATCAGGCATTTTCTTAATTAGTGATTGATGTTGGAGGCCCAGCCCACTGTGGGTGGGGCCATCCCTGAGCCGGTGGTCCTGGGGTCTATGAAAAAGCAGGCTGAGCAAACTGTGGGGAACAAGACAGGCAGCAGCACCCCTCCATGGCCTCATCACCAGCTCCTGCCTCCCAGTTCCTGCCCTGAGTGAGTTCCTGCCCTGACTTCCTCCAGTGATGAACAGTGATGTGGGAGTGTAACACAGATCAACCCTTTCCTCCCCAACTTGCTTTTGGTCATGGTGTTTCATCATAGCAATATTAACCCCAACTACGACACACGTGGAGTCAAAAGGCAACTCTGGGTGTCATTGCCCAGGCATCACCCATCTCTTCTTTGAGACGAGGTCTGTCATTGGTCTGGAACTCACTAAGTAGGCTGGGCTGACTGGGGTCAGCCTGTCTCTGTTTCCTTAGCACTGGAATTACAAATGAGCTTTTTTTTTGAGACAAGTTCTCACAGGATAGCCTGACTGGCCTGGAACTTGCTATATAGACCAGGCTTGCCTCAAACTCACAGAGATCCTCACATCTCTGCCTCCCAAATACTAGAATCAAAGGTGTGCACCACTGTGCCTGGCTAGACTCCATTTAAAAAAATTAACATTTATTAATAATAATTACTATTATTATTATTAGTGTGTGTGTTCATGTGTGTGAGTGTGCCACAGCACACATAAGAGGTCAGAGGGCAATTTTGGGGGTTCAGTTTTCTCCTTCCACCTTTATGTGGGTCCCAGGGATTGAACCCAAGCTTTTGTGGCAAGTACCTTTGCCCATGAGCCATCTTGCTTGCCCCAAATTCAGCTTTTTAACTTTGTTTTTATTAAAAATTATTTATTTATTTTTAATGTGTGCTGCCTTGCCCACATGTGTGTACCACGAGAGCCTGGTGCCCAAGGAGACCAGAAGAGGTTGGACCTCCCGGAACTGAAGTTACGTGGTTGTGGGTAGCCACGTGGGTGCCGGGAACCAAGCTAGGGTCCTCTAGAAGAGCGGCAGAGTTCTTGACTGCTGAGCCCTCTCTCCAACTTCCACTGCTTAAAAAATATTTTTTAATTCCCTGACAATTTCATGCATGTAAACATGTATCTTGACCGTATTCACTTCTAGCGACCCTCCTGCCCACCCCAGGTGCACACCCAGCATGTCTTCCTGTTTCACGCCTCTCCTTTACCTTTTTAATCTGCTGAGTCTGATTAGTGCTTCATGTTGGGTGTTGAACTGGTGTTGGCTTAATCTCGTGCAGGTAACCAAAGCTGCAGTGAGTTTGTGCATGTAATGGCCATGCATGTCCAGAAGACAGTGTTTCACACAATTCTTCCCCGTTCTCAGCCTCTTGCATCCATCCCTACAGTCCTCTCTTCTGGGATTTTCTCTGAGCGTTGGGGGAAGGGGGTGATATAGATGTCCCATTTAGGGGCAGGAAACCCGGTTCTAGGAATCAAACTTAGATTACTTGCAAGGCAAGCATTTCATTAACTGATCTATTGCCCCAGCCCTACATTATTGATTTATCGTTCTTTTGTTGATTAAATAACCATTTAATGAGCACTTGTCACATGACGGCCATGCATTAACCATAAGATATAAAAAGGAAACATAAAGACAGCCCCAGAGCTCAAAATAACTCAGTCTAGGTTGTAGTCGTAAGTAATGACAGGCTACCAGTGCCTTGTAATTTTCATCTTTAATCTACACTGGGCAGTCCCGCTCTGGCTGGAAGGGAGAACGAAGCCTCCACAAACTTGTGTCACTGGACAGATTACAGATGTGACATTTGATGTGTGGACACACACCGACTGTAGTCTTCAACCTTGCACATTTTTCATGAGCTAGGAGAGTCGGACAGTTCCTGAATTTTCTGAAGTCTAATGGGTTAATCATGAAGAAACAGTGAACTATTGGCAGAGAAGTGTCTGTGTAAGGCTTCCTCAGGGTTTCCTGCTGAGGCCTATGGAAGGGCACGGTGCTCCTTTTTAGGCTGTAAGGCAGCTGAAGGCATCAGTCTTGAGTTTATCAAAATGACTAAAAAATTCATCGTCCAGGTGTCAGAGCTCAGTTTCTGCTGCAGCTGTGCAAGGAAGATACACCTGGCTTATTGGGCAGCCTCAGGCATGCATTGGGCAGTCAGGCCCCGGAAGCAGGGTGAAGCAGGAATTGAAGCAACGACCCCCATGCTGGGGCTGTGGTTGGTATAAGGATGCCGATCTGTTCCAAAGGGAGATAGGAAGAATAATCTGGCCTTGCACAGCTGCTTTAAAAGCCACTCCATCAACAGACAGTAATAGCACACATCTAGGTATGGCCTGGCAATTGAGGCAAATACACCATTGGAGGAAACATTCCTGAAATCCATTTTACAGAGCACAAGGCTTGTGATCTAGCCCAGGTCCAGTCTGGAAGTGTTCATCAGGGATCCCAGCTCCTCCTAGACCACTGCTTCATCCATGCCAGGAGGTGATTCTCAGTAGAATGGTAGTACCCACACTGAAGGTAGGAAGGGCCAAGGAAAGGGGCAAACGCATGCCTCTCTCTCTCTCTCTCACTCACTCCCTCTGTGTGTGTGTGTGTGTGTGTGTGTGTGTGTGTGTGTGTGTGTGTGTGTGTGAGGGTGTGCATGTCTAAGTAAAGGTCAGAGGACGTTCTTGGATATCACTCCTCAGGTGCTGTCCACCAAGTTTTTCTTTTTAGATGCCCTCACAGTGGCCTGGAGCGTGCTTGAGCAGGCTTGGCTGGCTGGCTTGTGAGCCCCAGGGTCCACCAGGCTCTGTCTCCCCAGCACTAGGACTGCAGGTGATATACCACCATACCTGGCTTTTTCATGTGGCTTCTGGGTGTTGAATTCAGGTCTCCGTGCTGTAAGGCTAGCACTTTACTGACAATCTCCTCAGCACCACAGGACTCCTGAGTGAAGTTGCATGTCACACCTAGCTGCAAACAAGGCTGAGGAAACACAGGGCTGTCAGGACTTGCTGCATAGCTTGAGGTGCTCAGTGTGAAACAGAAATGGAAGACACTTTTTACTTCCTCATTAGAGGTGTGAAAACGTAAAGCTTGCCTTTTAGAATGATCTCTCTCTTATTGTGTTTTTACTACTTAATGTGATTCTCAGTAAAGACAAATATTAGGATGAATTTTGCCAATTGATTTTTATATTGTACAATACCATTTTAAAAGCAATGTTTATTATTACTTTTACTTGTGGGTATGTCTGTGTGTCTGTGTGCATGCATGGAACCTTTATGGGAACCCGAGGAAACCAGAAGAGAGCATCAGACCCCCTGGAGCTGGAGTAATAGGCCGTTGGGAGACCTGGATGTGGTCTCTGGTAACCTAACTCAGGTCCACAGCAAGAGCAGCAAGTCCTCTTGAATACCGTGCCAGCTCTCCAGCTATAATATAAAATTTAAACACAAGAAGAAGAGCATTTGACTTTTACCCCTAGACAGAGAAACATGACAGTTTTTATTTAGTCACACGTACACCCATTTGTATTTTGCGTTTTTAATGGAACAATGAAAATATTACAATAACAACTCTTTTTGAGACAGGGTCTCATGCAGTCCAGCCTGGCCTCAAGCTTACTTTGTAGCCAGTTTTGTTAAGTTCTGGGCTTAAGGACTGGACACAAACATGCTAGGTTTGTATCTCAGTTATCCGTGATTTCCAGATGTGGACAGCAGAGCTGTAAGCTAATGGCGGGCTTCTTCGTCTCTGGGATGTTGAGACTGGCAGGATGTTTCTCTGTGAAGCTGGCCCCGGTCTTTTAATTAGCTGGCTGGCTGCCCAGCTCTAATTTTGGTTAAGTCTGTAAAAAGAACAGGATAGGTTTTGAGGGACACTTGCAGCCTAAGCCACAACTTTCAACAGTTCCTGGAGGTGGTGTGTCCTCTCCTTGCCATATGAAGAACTAGGCGGAGCTCCAGGAGCAGCGGTTGGTAACCAGGGTTACAGTCAGTAAGATCCTGTGTCCTTGTGCTCAGGCTGGCTCCCACTCTGCTGTGTGTGGTGTATGCAATGAAACAGAATCATGTTTATCCAAATAGAAGAGCAGAAGCAACGAAGATCTTCACCATGGGATGTAAACAGGAACAATTCCATTTAAAACGATAGCATGGGACACAGCACAGAGACTTACTCATTTGATTCATTTTTTCCCTAGTATCGGCGATTAAATTTAGAATCAAGCATGTGAGGCAAATGCTCTGCCACTGAGCTACAACCCTATTTTATTTTTACAGGGTCTCAGGTAGCTTAGGGTGGCCTTGAACTCATTATATAGTGAACCTGCAATTCCTGACCTTCCTTCCTCCACCTCCTGAGTGCTGGGACTACAACTGTGTGCCATTAGCCTGATTTATGTGGTGCTGGGTCTGGGACCCTGAGCTTCATGCATGTTAGGCAAGTACTTACTCATTTAATTCTTAGAAGTCCCATATACTGGTGTTTATTATGTATTTGTTTTTCAGACAAGAAAGCAGAGGCCCTGAGAAGTGAAACAAATTTCTTAAGGCTTCACAGTAAAGAGTGTACGCCAGGCCGCGCCCTGCACAGCCCGAGGTGCCAGCCACTATGCACGCCCAGGGAGAGTTTTCCCTAGGAAGCAGGGCAAATTCTGTTGGAAAGCCAGGTTCTGTTGGAACTGGAAGCACAGTCCATGGCTAGCATTAAATCCTTTGACGGAGATACTGTCCTCATTAGAAATATTAGTTTTAGGTGTAGGGTTAATTTCTGTGTCTCTGTCTTCTAAACTGACATTCTTAGACAAGGAGCCTTTATCTGTCATCAAGTGGAAATAAGGAGAGGGCAGGCTTCTGAGCAGTGGGAGGGCAGTGGGATCCTGGCTCTGGAGAGAGGAAACATACTCCTCGATACCACTCTGTTAGGGTCAGCAGATCACCCCACAAAGACTACCAGTCACATATGCAAAAGCAAGAGCATTTCTTTCTCAAGAGAAGAATTCCTGCTTACAGGGGTCAGACACACAACAAAACGGTGATGACCCCCGGAGAAGCTCACAGACTCCTTTTATAGACATCCAGGAGGGGATCAGGCCATCCTAAACACGATTGGCCAAGCGAGCAGCAGCCACACTAATATGCTTCTGATTGGCTGGGGCTGTAAGTGCTGAATCATGCCTGGTTTGCAATATCTCCCTCACCTACTTTACCAGAAACCAAAACTGAAACAGAAACTGAGACCTAAACAGAAGCTGAAACTCAGGCCTAGTGGAGGCTGGGGCCAGGAAAAGCCCACCTTGGTGCTACCGTGACCTCTCAACTCCAAACATGGGTTCTCAAGAAGGAGTGGATGTTAGTCAAGGGGTATATAGGCTTTGAGGACCTAAGTAATGGGGGAGATCACGGTTTATTAAAATACGAGAGTCACATGGGAGCCCCTTGGGCTAGAAGGGCTCCAGGTGATTCAGCATTTTCCCCATGTCTTCAGGTGGCAGTGGGCAGTGTTCAGGCTGTAGCTTAGGTTTGATTTGCACGCAAAATGCCAAAGTCAACAGTTACATATACTTGCAAGGGCGCACACGAGATGTGTGTGTGTGTGTGTGTGTGTGTGTGTGTGTGTGTGTGTGTGGTCCCTGCATGTAAGAGTGCCGGTACGCGCATGTGCAGGTCAGAGCAGGACATCCAGTGACTTCTGCTATTACTTTTCTCCACATTGCCTTGAGATACGGCCTCTCACTGAGTCAGAATCTTACCACTTACTCTAAGCTGTCTGGCCTATGAGCTCTCAGATGCACAGTCTGCGCCACCACAGCACTGGGGTTATAGGCATGCGCAGTCATGTTGGGCTGTGGATGTGCATGCTAGCGTCCTCGTGTTTGCATAATAATCTCGCTTACCTCTGAGCTACCTTCCCACCCACACTCTTCCCTTTTTAAGAATCATTAGTAAGAAATCATTCAGTTGGAAATCCTTGAACAAACCAACCATTCAATAAGCCTCCTTAGGAACAGTGTCATGAATTTTAGAATCTTTGAAGTTAACCAGTTTGGGCTTAAAACTCAAGAGAGCACACTAGGTCAGCAGGTCCTTCTGGACCTCTGTTTGCAGTTTTAAAATTGGCTTTGTGGTGGAAAAGCTGGAGAGCCTGCGAGCTGATTTCTTAGTGCTGTGCTGCTCTTCCTGGGTGAGGAGAGAACATTGCACGGAACCCAGGGGGTCATCAAAGACTCCTGTCAGGACTGGGACTCCCCTTCTGGTGAAAAGAACAGAAGAATCTCTGGCTGTGCCTGACTGGGTGACTGCTGCCCTCCGGGTGGGGCAGAGGGATGGGCTAAGTACCCTCCTCGAAGACCACCTCCCCCAACCAAATCCAACGCTTTCTTCCTAGCAGGCTGGAGAGTTGTTCTTCACAGATTTCTCTGAACCCTCCTTGAACCCTGAAATGTTCCAGCTAGCCCATCGCTTGGAGTTAACAAGCTCCGTATGTTTACCACCCATGGTGAGACTAACTTTCCCTTTGGTTTGTCCTCAAATCGTCTCAGGCAGGCTGGTTGCGTTACCCCATCGGTGTTCATTTCCCGGTCTCATTAGGTCTTAACACCCGGAACAGCCGTCCACAGGAGAAAGCCTCGCTGAAGAAACCCAGCTAACTGTTTGGCAGGCTTTCTGCGCAGGGCGGTGAGTGAAGTCAATTCCAATGCATCCATCTTCTAATCTGTCAAGTGGAGACAAAAGCATCGCAAAATTGGCCAGAAGAAAACTAAACATGTTTCCATCTCATTTTCAAAACACTAAACTGCTACAGGATGATAAATGATGAAAACGTCTCTAATTTCTTTTTGTGTTCTTTCCCCTGACCGATTGGGCATTTTCTGGCACCACAGACTTTCATCATATCCATGAATTCGACACTTATTTTGTTTTTTCTGCCACCCAGAAGTATACATTTTAATTCCTCCAAGCTTTGGAATTATCTCTCACATTGTCACCTGTTACTCAGGTAAAAAGAATCATTCGGGTATATGGGTATAGTATGAGACATAATATCCACTGGGTTCCTAGGTTTTATTGTATGGGCTCATCATATATCCACAATAGGTTTAGATGTAGATACTGGAACTTCCATCACATCAGTCGAATTAGTGTGTTCTTAGGAAGTTACTAGATGTGTTTTTGTTTGGTAAAGTGAATTTGTTTAATAATCAGGGTTCAGCAAAAAATGCCACACAGGATATGTTTTCAAGAAATATTTCTCCTATATTATACTTTCTTACATGGAATATATATGTAACCTCATGTTATCTTTTATTCGGTAGTACAGTTCAAATTCTAGGCTGCTAAAAATTTTAGTGGAACTCCTGGTGGAGATGACGCTTCCCTCGTGTGTTAGCTCCTTACTTGGTTGCTGTGATAAAACAGGCCACACCGATGAGCTTAAGGAAGGCAGGATTGATTCTGCTCCTTGGTTGGTGTGTACAGCCCACCACAGCAGGGAAGGCATGGCAGTGGGAGCCAGAGCAGAGGGCCACATTGTGTCTCTTCCAGTCTGAGACCCAGCTCACTAAAGGGGTACCACTTCCATTAAGAGGGCTCTTCTTCCCACCTCATTTAAACCACTCTGGAAAAACCCTCCCAGATATGGCTGTAGGTGATTTAAAATCCAGTGGACCACAGAGTAACTGTTTCTTCCTCTCCCCAATTTTGTGTTTTTCCTTACAGAACTCATGGTGTCTTAAAAATCTATGCTAATAAACCTTACCAGGTTTTCATTATGTGAACTTTCATTAGTTGTCTCTTCTGTCTAGAGATGTATGATATGTTTAGTTATTTGTAGATGTGTATAATTATATACAGGAGCGGAAGCTGAGAGCGCACCTCTTCAAACACAGTCACAAAGCAGAGAGAAAACTGGGGGTGGCATAAGGTTTTAACTCTCGAGCCCCTCCAGCCCCATGACACGCTCCTCCATGAAGACAGCACCCAGTAAACCTCCTCAAACAGTACCGCCAACGGGGCCAAGCGTTCAGATATTTGCACCAAAGGGGACAATCTCATTCAAGCACCGCAAGGATGAAGGGCCTTTGCCAGCAGGCCCTTCACCGCCGCCAAGGCGAGCTGTTAGGACAGCGTGAACCTGAGGGCACAGCCTCTGTTACTTGTGGGAGGGACCAGGATGACACCTTGGTTGTCTTTAAGGACATGACAAATATCTGAAACAAAACGAAACAAAACAAAACATCACCAAATCTCCAGCAGCCCCGAGATTAACCAGGGCGGGTGCTGTGAGACAGCTGAGTCAGCCTGACAGCCTGAGTGGGAACCCATGGCGGAAGGAGAGTGCTAGCTTAGGAGAGTTGTCCTTTGACCGCTACACATCTACAGCTACACACACAATGACCAATAAAAATTAAATGAATTAAATACGATGAACTACATTTTATTTCTAGTTATGTGCCTTTGAAAGAAAAGCTAGAGAAAGGAAAAAGTATAAAGAAGAAAACAGAAAACCCGACCCGGTCAAACTTCTCAGGGTTAGTATTGCTCAGTCTTGTGTGTGATTTCCTTCTAAATATTTTTTAAACTTTGTAAAACACACATATTTTCAAATTCTATATAGTCATTGTATCCTACATTAACAATTTAACACGGTGAGTGAGGAATCGCATGTTATGACTCATGCTGTTACACAGCTGTGTGGTCCAATGGGTTCTTTGCATCTCCTTTCTGGAATTCAGTTAACCACAGCCTGAAAACACTGGAGAAGAGACATCGTCCTGTACTGTACGAGTGCAGACTTGTTTTCTTGTTATTAGTCCTCAAATGTTGCAATATGACGAGTGTTTATACAGCGTTTGCATTGTGGTCATTGTAAATAATCTAAAGATAATTTAAAGTCCATGGGAAGATTTATGTACTTATATACAAACACTACATCACTCTGTATAAGGGACTTGAGCATCTGTGGATTTTGATACCTTTAAGAGAAACCTAAAAATCATCCCATATGGGGATTATCAAAGGATGGATGTCTCAAGTTATTTTGTTGTACTTTAATTAATTTGAACCCCACCTCTCATTTTGGGGCATGGTTGACTACATTTTCCCCCTGGTGATAATAAATATATCCTTTGTTATAAACATTCCCCTGCATCTCTATTTATTTTCTTAGAACCAGCTTATGAAGGGAATAGAGAAGACCTGGAATTCGTCACACTTGCAAGCTGCTGGACACTTGAGTGGAATGATGGGAACTAATCTTGCTTTTGCAAAAGCACAGCAAGATACTCCAGATAGTTAGGGAAGACTTTGCTTCTATCTGTTCGTTTCTTCAACCAACAGTTACTGAATGCATGTGCAGCCCAGGCTGTGCGCTGGAAGCGAGAGGGCCGTGCACAACTCGGCTGGCGGTGACCTGGGAAGCTAGAAATCAAGGGTCAACTTGTTTGCGGGTGAGGAAACAGCGGGAGTGTCCTGCTTAAGTTTGTGTGGTTAGTGATGAGTGATGGACAGCTGGGTCCGAGACTCCCAGTTGAAGGTTCTCTGTCCCCCACCAGCCATTTCTTCCTCAAAATGGTCTCTGGGGCTTCACGTCAGGGCTGGTCTGTCTCTGGGAAAGACTGTGATGTAAATAGGGCCAAGTCTACCTTTGGGTACCCTGACCTCTCCTTGGATGCCCCTTTCTTCTCCTGGATTGCCCCAAATTCTGCCCCCATACCCAAGGGTTCTTGTAAATCACTTCTCAACTCTTATACAAGCTTGTTTGTTGGGAAGGAGCGCATGGTGTGAGCCACTCCTGTCTTGCTGTGGATGAGTTAAGATATGTGTTCCTTCTTGTGCGGCAGGGGTGCGGGGCAGAGGGGGACAGCAGCGGTGGGGGACGGCGGCAGGGGACAGCGGCGGATGGCGGCGGCGTGGGCATCAGGGGCAGTAGTTAGACAGAAGGCGTTCAGAGATCCCTTTTTTTTTTTTTTAAACTGAGGACCAACAGACATTGTTTCCAATGGAGGAAGTTCGGTCCCCAGGCAGCAGGCAGGGCAGAAGGACTTTTCTCCACTGGCCCTCAGATCTCCCAGGCTGGTGTGAAAGGATTCTGCTTGCCTGCCTCTCCTCCCAGGTCAGGTAACAAAATCTCAGTCTTCTCCTACAAGATGGAAGACTGGGTAGGATGAAAAATCAAGGCCATTGTCTTAATATCACACCTAGAACAAAGGTAGCCCCGGCCCAATCAGGGACTCCACTGGAGACGAGCTTCACAGACCAGGAAAAGCCCACTTCCAGGGGCCCTCCCTGCTTTCTTTGCCCTACGCCACCCATGACGAGTATCTCTGCTAGGAAGGAAATTCAATCATCGCCTTCCAGCCTCCAGAACTGAGTTTGGATTCTGTTCCAAACTGCATTCCTGTTCAGTGTTTGATGTTAATTAGAGTCACAAATCATGCCTGCTTCCCTTCCCTGCACGAAAGTCAGCCACGGTCCTTATGTCATCCAGCTAACGGACAAACAGAAGGCTCCCTCCTCTCCAAAAACATTCCAAATGACTTTGGTGGGTGAACACCAGCTTCAGCATCTCTGTAATAAAAGCTTGGAGACCTGGGATTTCTAGGTCACAGAATGGGGCCTGTGGATATTTTCTTGGATCTGTACAGGCCAGTATTTTACTGCTGTGTTTGAGACCAGCGTGAGAACGGGAGAGATTACCCTGGCCAGGGGAGCCACACACATGGACAGAAGAGGAAGAGGATTTAGAACCAGATAGACTGTTTGCCAGTCGGTGAGCTGTTGAGGACTGGAACACAGGAGAGTGTCAATTTAATGTTAGGGATATGAAATTTCTAAAATTTCTAATGGAACATCTGATTGTGTGTGGTGTGAAGACAAAGGTTGATATAATGTGTCTCCACCTCACCATCATCATCAGCGTCATTAATTTTTGTTTATTTATTATTTATTTATTTTGTGAGACAGGACCTCTCACTGAACTGGAGCTTACTGATTTGGCTAATGTGAGCTCCAGATCCCCCTGTCTCTGCTTCCACAGAGCTAGAATTACAGGTCTCTGCCATGCCTGGCTTTCATGTGGGTTCTGGAGATCTGAACCAAGCCTCAGACTTCACTGCCCATTTGCTGGCCTAGCCATCTCTCAGCCCCTGAAATACTTGATTTAAAAAATAGTTTTAAAGTTATGGTTTAAGAAGCAGTTGCCTCTGAAGCAACTCTGACACTCTGATTTAAAAACTTTCAATTAAAAGACCTGTGTAAACAGCCTTGGTGCGGTGGGAAGGGGCTCGGACCTGCCTGGGCTCAATGTGCTGGGCTCTGCTGACTCCCCATGGGAGACCTCGATTTGGGGGATGTGGGGATGCAGGGTGGCTTGGGAGAGAGGGCTGGGGGGTGGGAGGAGGGAGGAGGGAGGAGGGGGAATCTGCAGGTGGTATGTGGAGTGAGTAGAAAATTTTTTAATAAAGAAAAAAATGTTTAAAAAGCCTGTGAAAAAATAAATGTGACATGAAATTCGCCATCTTCAGCATCACTCAGTGTCATCGAAGACATTATTTTGTGGCTGTTACCAGTACTTCCTCTTGAATACCTCATCCTGCAAAAATGAAACGCTACATGCTCTAAACCACACTCTCTGCCCTCCATAGACCCCTGCCCTCCAGAACCCCCCTGCCCTCCAGAGTCCCTCTGCCCTCCAGAGCCTCCCTGCCCTCCAGAGCCCCCCTGCCCTCCAGAGCCCCCCTGCCCTCCAGAGCCCCCTACCTTCCAGAGCCCCTCTGTCCTCCAGAACCCACTCTGCCCTCCAGAGTCCCCTGCCCTCCAGAGCCCCCTGCCCTCCAGAGCCCCCTGCCCTCCAGAGCCCCCTGCCCTCCAGAACCCCCCTGCCCTCCAGAGCCTCCCTGCCCTCCAGAGCCCCCTGCCCTCCAGAGCCCCTCTGCCCTCCAGAGCCCCCCTGCCCTCCAGAGCCCCTCTGCCCTCCAGAGTCCCTCTGCCCTCCAGAGCCCTTGGCAGCCTCATTCCACTTCCGTCTCTATCTGACCTCTCTGAGTACTCCACAGGAGTGGAATCCTACAGCACTTGCTGTTTGTGACAGGCTCATTTCACTTAACATGATGTCTTCAAAATTCACCCTGTGGCCTGTGTCAGGTTTTCTGTCCTTTGGATGTGGAATATTCCATTGTTGCTATTTGCCACGTTTGCTGACCCGCTCACTGATGGGCACCTGGGCTGCACCCATGGTTTTCTATTGTGAATAATGCAGCTGTGAGCAGGGGCATTCATATATCTATAAGATCCTGTTGTTAATTCTTTTGCATGCATATAATATATATTATATATAATTGCTGGATCACATGGTAATTTCATTGTGAAATACTTTGGAGGTAATGTCATATTATTTTCTATAGGAACTACAATAGTTTACATTTCTCCCGATTAGTGGACAAAAACCCAGTCTACCCACACTGTAACACTTATTCAATAACCCTCTATGTGTGAGATCCACATGTAAGGTTGTATTTTAGAATATTAATCTAATCATTTTTAATATTGGCAATTCTGGTGCCAGGCTTTCCTGTGACCTCTTTTTGATACGATTTGCAGTTTCTTCCATGGTAGAAAAAAAAGGGGCAACCATTCTACCAGTTATGGGACTAATAGTTTCCAAGAAGAAGGACACTATGCAGTAGGGAGGTCTAGTCAGACTAAAGGATGATTGAAAACTATCTGATGTTGCCACCCTGTGATGGGGAGGGGAAGAAAAACACAGGTAAGATGGAGAAGAGGAAAATACATGCTCAGACCCTCCCCACAATACTGCTGAGGTGGAGCAAAGAAATCTCCCAACAGTGGGCAGGTGAGTGGTATACTTAGTGGGGAAGGATGTAAGCAGTGATGTAGGAAAGGATGGATGTAAGCAGTGATGTGGGAAGCAGTGATGTAAGCAGTGATGTAGGAAAGGATGGATGTAAGCAGTGATGTGGGAAGCAGTGATGTAAGCAGTGATGTGGAAAGGATGGATGTAAGCAGTGATGTGGAAAGGATGGATGTAAGCAGTGATGTGGGAAGGATGGATGTAAGCAGTGATGTGGGAAGGATGTAAGCAGTGATGTGGGAAGGATGTAAGCAGTGATGTGGAAAGGATGGATGTAAGCAGTGATGTGGAAAGGATGGATGTAAGCAGTGATGTGGGAAGGATGTAAGCAGTGATGTGGGAAGGATGTAAGCAGTGATGTGGGAAGGATGGATGTAAGCAGTGATGTGGAAAGGATGGATGTAAGCAGTGATGTGGGAAGGATGTAAGCAGGGATGCACAGCTAAATGTGTGCATAATAACTTCTTGTGAAAAACAAAAGCCAGTGCCATTAAAAAAAAAGTTTGTCAGTTTCTACAGCTAATTTCAAGCCAGTGATGTGAACTAGAGTTGGGGAGAGAAGTGAGATCATTGTCTAGTAGTCCCTTCACACAGATGAATAATCTCAAGAACACAGATAGTAAAATGTAATACAACCAAAAAAATTAAAAAAAATAAAAATTAATAAAAATTAGTTGTATTTATTACCTCTTATCTAACATCCTACCATTCTTAGCTTACTTACCAATTTCAATAATGGCTGGATGAAAAGTTATTCATCATCCTCAAGGGAATCTGCGGCACATGTTGGCTCAAAGCCTTCGTGAACAGAGCCCAGAAATGATAGTGTGTTGTTGGAAGAGGAGATGTCTGTATACCTAGGCCTCAAGTTGTAACTTGAATTGCTAAATGGTCTTATTAATAAAAAACCTGGAGTCAGGTATTGGGGTGAAAGCTGAAAGATCAGAGAGCAAGCCAGCCATGTCTTACCTCTAGGAAATCCTCAGCCAAAGAGAGAGCTACTTCCTGTATACTCATGCTTATATACTTTTCTGTGCCCTGCTATCTTACTTCCTCTCTCCGCCCACCTATGTCACTTTCCTCTTTCCACCCAGCTCTATCACTTCCTGTCTGTCTGTACAGACCTCCAGACCTCTATGGTTAACTAGTGTTGGGATTAAAGGCATGTGTCACCATGCCTGACTCTGTTTCCAGTGTGATCTTGAACTCACAGAGATCTGGATGAATTTCTGTCTCCCGAATGCTAGGATTAAAGACATGGTGCTACCACTGCCCGACCTCTGTATTTAATACAGTAGCTAGTTTTATCCTCTGATCTTTAGAGCACAAATAAAATATCACCACATGAAGTGGTGCATCTGGTCCCTTGGGTCTCAGGACCACATGCAATGGGTTCTGAAGTGGACCAGCAAAGGCTTTGGTTCTGAGTGGAGAGGCACCAGTTTGCAGGAAAGTTAACAACTGAGTTCAATGTCTGACTGTGGATTTGGACAATAAGCACCACCCTGAAGCCCAGATGACCAGATGGCCCCGTCCTCTTTAGAGATCACCTGTCCAGGGATTTATCTAGATAGCCAGTGTGCAGCCATGGCCATTGAAGACCCAGAACATGCTAGTTTTCACCTGTGTTCTCTGTCTTCCTTCCTTCTGAGATCATGCAAGTTCTTGTGTATGTATGTGTGATGCTACATGAGTGGAGGATAGAAGACAACCTTGAGTGTCTGTCCTCACTTCCCAGCTTATTTGACACAGGGTCTTTTGTTTATTTACCACTGCACAGAACAGGCTAGCTGGCCCTTGGACGTCTGGGGCTTCCAGGGATTCGCCTGTTCCTGCTTCTCATCTAATGTTCTCATATAATAAGAATGCTGGGGTTGTACGTGCACACTAACATGTCCCGCATTACATGGATGATGGAGATCTGAACTTGCTGCCCCCCTTTTATGGACAGGGTCTCAGGTAGCCCAGGCTGGCCTTGAACTTGTAGCATAGTTCAATACTACCCCAAACTCCTGACCTTTCTGCTTCCATCTCATAAGTTCTGGGGTTACAGGTAATGTCACCAGTCCTGGATCGTTATCATCAGGTGTAATTCTATGGCATCAAAAAAGACAACATTGCCAGATGATAGTGGCACATGCCTTAAATTCCAACACTTGGGAAGCAGAGGCAGGTGGATCTCCATGAGTTCGAGGCTAGCCTGGTCTACAAAGCAAGTTCCAGGACAACCAGGACTGTTACACAGAGAAACCCTGTTTTAAAAAAGACGTTAAGCCATCATTTGTACCGTGGTGACTGGTTTGGGATGGTGGCCTGTCAGTGTTTTCCTAATTTGTTTTTAAAATGGATAGGAAAAATGAGTTGAATGTTCCACATTAATATTAGGATCGTACTGTGGGGCAGTGGCTGTGGCACTGAGGATGGGACAGTAAAGGAGGCCATCATGAGTGAAGTCCCAATAGAAAGTGACCAAGGAAGGCTCTTCTGGAAGGTCGCTCAGGTAGAGATTCTGTGCCCTCCTCCAAGGAGAAAAGTGAATTTAAATGTTGGACAGCTCTGATTTTTTGCAAGTTTACATTTGTTAGTCAATAAGCTGTGGTTTTGAAAACATTTTGATGCTGGAAATGAATATTCCACAATAAGGTGAGTAGTTTTAAGTGAGGCCATTTCTCTCTGTTTTCTACAAAGGATAATTGGAATAGGTAAGCTGAGAGTCACTCACTCATCTCCATTTTGGGATGGAGGAAAGTAGCAGACTTCAGACACTGTGATGTTAGGTAGCACAGGAAGCTTCAGGTTCTCCTCCCTCTTCGGGTAGTTCTCCGAGTTAAAGCTTTACATTACTGTGGATAGTTAACAGCAAGACAGTTTTGTTTCTGACTTTTTTAATAACCAAAATTTAAATGTAAAGGCACACAATAAAGCTTTATGCATTTATTAAAATATACACATTTTGGTAAATTTATAACTTTCCCTTAGTATTTTGATAAATCAAAATATTGTCAACAGCACAGTCATTTGAAAATAAAACACACTTTATAGTACATCTGCATATTATCCTTTTCTTCATGGTACGTTACAACATCCCATTGTACAGTGCACCAATGGGAATTAAAACCACAAAAACGAACACACATTAACAACACAGCAATTTCATACAGAAAAAGAAAGTTGCAGAGAACACACTAGAAATGACCATCTGCAAAATGCAAGTTGTACTTTTTAAGGAGCAAACGAAACTGAAACAAGTTAGTGAAATTTACAGGTTGTGTTTATAACTTTGGGATGTGAATGAAATGATCATGTTACTTTTCCACAGTGAGAAGGAGAGTGGCGGGTCCTGTCGGTTTGACTACACGGAATGAGGACATCAGCTGCCCTCTTAAAAGCCTGCAGCTCCTCTTCTCAGCCCAGATAGTTGAGGTATTTAGGTGCTTTTAGAACATTAACAGCGTCTTCGCTTTGGGAAGTGGGGTGCTTATGACTTCCAGTGTAAATTCTCACCTTCATGACTATGAATGTGACTAGTATATTAGCAACTGCCAAGAAAACTCAATGGATGTCCATGGACCAGGACATTATCCCAACGTCAGAATGAACACTCTTTGTCAGAGTCTGCACTCCTGACAAAACCCACATGACCCACAGTTTCCTTTAGCCAATACCACCAGTGTTAATATCAGGAAAGCTAAACAGAAACCAAAAAGTACGGAGGAGGTTCTTAACACAAAAATCCAGGCTGCCCTTGTTTCCTACTTCCAACAGAACACTATTTTTCTTCCTTGTATGAACCAACATGCACTAAATATTCAGAAAGAGTAAAAGATTAGAGCCAAACCTACAATGTCTTTTTGGAAGTCTCCTTTGGGCTGTGATTCCATGCATGTACTGATGAGTGATTTCAACACTATTTCTAGCTGATATGTCAGAATACATATGCATTCCTCATGGACTTTAAATTTTCACTAATCCCTTTGGGCTTTAAGCCCTAAACAGGAAAAGAGGACATCACATGTTTCTTCAAAGAATTATTTTTATTAAAAAATTATGTGTATGCGTTTGAGTATGTGCACATGGGCACAGGGCCTGAGGGGGCCAGAAGAGGGCGTTGGACATCCTGGAGCTGGAGTTACAGGTAGTTATGAGCTGCCACGTGAGTGCTGGGAATTAAACTCAGGTCCTCTGGAAGAGCAGCAAGTACTCTTAACCACTGAGCTGTCTCGACAGCCTCACGTTTTGTATTTCTTAGAGAAGTAATTTTGGCAAAAGGCAGGTGCCTAAGTGTTTTAGGATGATTCGTGAGTTGCTGAAGCAGAGGGAGAGAGGCGGTGTGAGATGAAGCATTTCAGAAAGAAAAAATAAAACAAAAGCAAAAGCAAATGAGCCAGTCTCTGTTCTAATGTCTCAGAGAAAGTAAAACAGGACATGGGACTGGGACTGGCAGGGGCTTTCTTTCACCTGTCACCATGGCTACTGAAAATGCAGTGACCGCTCTGGGAGGAAGCAGCCTTCTGGCCCTGCTGGTGTAGACACTATGGGTTGAGATGCTGTTTCTAGCCTGAAACAATGTTAACTGAAACTATGGACTCTTTCACGGTCAGGCCACTGCTGATTAACTGCTGATCTTAGGGTCTCCAAAGGGCCTCTCTGCAGATAAGCTAAATACCTGAGGGTGACAAGAGGCAAGATCGATGGTGTCATAAACAGGGGTCGGAAACACCCTTCTTTTTTTTTTTTTGTTTTTTTTTTTTTTGGTTTTTCGAGACAGGGTTTCTCTGTGTAGCTTTGCGCCTTTCCTGGAACTCACTTGGTAGTCCAGGCTGGCCTCGAACTCACAGAGATCCGCCTGGCTCTGCCTCCCGAGTGCTGGGATTAAAGGCGTGCGCCACCACCGCCCGGCTGGAAACACCCTTCTTAACAAGCCTTTTGGAAACACGCTTGAGAATGAAGAGGAGTCCCACCACTCAGGCGCCACCTTTGCCTTCCTTTCCTCCTTTTCCTACCCCGTGTGTGGGAAATGGAAGCCATCTCCCGCCCACTCCCTATGTGGAGCCTGGGGCCCAAGAGTGGACCACTGTCCACAGGACCCCGGAACTGATCCAGCTCTGGCTCCAGCTTATTTCCTGACTTTTGACTTTATATCACAGAACATTCTAACATGAGCGGAAACGTAGGCAAACCTGTGGCTGAGTCTCAGGGACTTCCCAGGCTCCCGGTAAAAACCCAGTGAAAAATAGGACATCAGTTTCCCCTAGCCTTTCAGCTGGATACTCAGACAGGTGGAAGTTCTATTTATGATTCTATATATCTCCAAGAGGGATTCTCTGGTAATGTGATTTCCAACAAGCACGATTCAAAGGGTGTCCAATTTCTCCACCCTTTTCAGCAGAGCAGACCTTTCTCTGAGTCTTTCTTCCTGATAGCGACTGCATTTGTAGTATTCCGGCCAGCACTGAGGCACCAGGGCTTGCTCTTACTAAGAGGCAGACCAGGATTTTTTTTTTGCATAATTCTAACACTCATCTTCTCCCTCTAGTTTAAACCAGTTTGGAGCTCAATTGAGGTCAAGCCAGGAGTGGAGGTTTCACTATTCAGATTAGGTGGATACAAGAAGCTGTTAGATTTGGTCATTGAAAGGAATTACTGAAAACTGTAAAGTGGTTGAAAAATCGTGTTGCGTGTCTGCATGTCAGAAGATTACATAAAACATAAGGAAGGAAGAGCAGTGCATTGCTTTGAGTATGGAATTTCTGTTACTATGCTAAATGTGTCTGTGTGTGATCTGTTTGCTCCTTTACTGGGCAATGATGCCACTGCCCAGTTTTTCTCAAGTCCAACCTTGCCTGACTCACCCCACCCCAACAAGTACACCCCACCCACGGAGAACCACGGGCTTGTCACTGGAGTCTGTAAGTGGTCCCTTCCCCACTTTCCTGGCCTTATTCTTACTGTGTCACATGTGAATCACACACAAATCATAGCTACAGCCAAACCAGCTCCTTGTTTTTCCTGGAGGAAAACATTCAGAGGGCAGCTCACTCACAGTCGGCATCTTAGCCCTCCTCGGCGTGGCACGCCCCTCTTTCGTTTCTACCTCGTCAAGACGCTGCCACTTCCACAGGCTGCATGTGTCTACTGTATTCTTTCTTCTTTCCTATGTGGGGAGGTGTCTCCCACATTTAAAGCCCAAAGCACGCTATTATCTCCATCCCACCTGCCATCTTCGTTACTGTTTTAAATATATTCAATTTCTTCCAAACTTCGTTTATGATTACTGCATGTGTATGCATGATGTGTGCGTGTGCGTGTGTGCATGTGTGCATGTGTGCGTGTGTGTGTGTGTGTGTGTGTGTGTGTGTGTGTGTGTGTGTGTGCACATGCGTTCCAGAACAACCATGTGGAGGTCAGGGAGCAGGCATGTGGAGTCACGTCTTCCATTTTATGCAGGTTCCAGGGATCGAACTGAAGTCATCGGTTGCTTTGACCCTCTGAGCTGTCTGGCCAGCCTTTAGATCTTACTTGTTAAGAACTGAACCTTTCACTTACGGCATCAGAATATGCCATAGCACATGACAGGCACTCTATGAATAACTACTGCATAGGTAGTTTATTTTCCTCTATTTCATCCATTCACTCGTTTTTTCCCATTCAACCAATCAAGATCTTCCTTCCTGCCTTCCTTCCTCCCTCCTTCCCTCCTTCCCTTCCTCTCTCCCTCCCTCCCTCCCTCCCTTCCTTCCTTTTTCTAGACAGGGCTATTCTGTGCAGTCCTGGCTGTCCTGGAACTTGCTCTATAGAGCATGCTGGCCTCAAACTCAGAGGTCTGCCTGCTTCTGCCTCCCAAGGGCTGGGATTAAAGGCTTGCGCCGCCACCTCCCAGCAGATATTTCTTGATAACGACTCTCCGTCAGGCACATGTGGCTAGTGTAATCTAATTTTGGAGCTTCTCTGTGAACTTCAGTGGTCTGTGCTGTCTTAACAGTCTGCCCTCGTGGGGGGCAAGGCTTATTTATTTATTTATTTATTTATTTATTTATCTTTAGCATGTAGCGGTGTTGGCTGTCATTACTGACAAGTCAATTGCTTTCTGAGGTGCTCTTCATTGGAAAACTCAGCAAAGCTCTCGGATGTCCTGCGCTTGTGCCCGGCACACGTTTCTGACTGTGTGTTAGCCTTTCTCCTTCCGTTTTGACTGTATTACTCCCCTTTGTTTTGGAGCACATGTGTTTTAATAGCTGCCTCTAATCTTTCTGAAATGATGCAGAGTAAATAAACAGAATACAATTTAAAAATATTAAACTATTGGCTCCAAAATTACACATCCTGCGTACATGAACCCCACCAGAAGAGCTTTTCTAAGATAATTATTTATAAAGTACTCCTACTTTAAATGCAGTCTCACAAATACAATGTTCAGATAGGATGGTATTTGAAAACTTCCTTGTGAAACCTGGGACTCCTTCACAGGAGCCAAGAAACATGGTTAAAAACATTCTATATACCTGAGAAAACTTTCCAAACCATATATATATTTTTTAAAAACCAAGATAGCTAAGAAGATAACCCCAACAATTTTAGAAAAATGATGAGAGCAAACATCTAAAGCTACTAACTGAGAAAAATGGTTTCTAAAATGAGAATAATTCATTGGCTCTGCACAGAAGCAACACCACTGCCATTAACTGATAAAGCCCATGCTCCTTCTTACGCTACAGAAACAGCACACACCTGCCACCAGACCATTGCTACTTTAATACCTAAACACCATCAATAAGACATAACTTTCCACCCACGTTAAGATTCGTCGCTTTGTTTCCATATTTCTCCTAAACATATCTAAGGAAGAGACCATTACCCCCTCTACCGAGAAGTGGACCCAGCCTAACAGATGTTTAAAGTAGGCAGATTTCTTGCATCCTACATCAGTTCAAAACTTAGTTTTAACAAACATGACTCATAATTATTTTACAGTGAATTCTCTAGGGTAGTTTGTTACAGGCCAGGCACTGCTTTGTGATGGTTAAGTTTAGGCAAGAGGAAACAGCTTTGTCAGACATCACATAAAAATGATACGATGAATACCAGAAGCCAGGGTTCTACAGAATTAATATGGAGTGATGAACGAGATCTTTAAAATGTAGTTATTTGAATGCAATAGCATACATTGGCTAAGAGCATGGTATGCAATTTATCTAAAAGCATTATCTTAAAAAAATAGTTTCAGTTGCTCTGTTGTGTTGAAGCCTCTCACATCTGTCATGGGCCTTCACCCCTGCACCTCCCTGTCTCCTACGTCCCAAGGGCTGAAGTTACAGATCTCCTCATGGCCTCCCCTTAGTCCTTGGTATATTTCAGTCAGTCAGCTCAACAGGAGCATGCCTTCTCCCTGTAACTTTAATACATGCCAAGAAAACATGAGCTTCAGACTAAGAAAGAAAAGATGTGGATGTTAGTTGATATTCATGAAAAGTTTTGGCCGATGATAAGTTGAGGAGAGGGCAAGGAATTTGCTCTTTTACCCAGTTCCAAGATTCTCACAAAAATCTTAGTATGAGAAAAATTGTTTTCATACACATGTGTACACATGTTATTGAAACCTCGTGTTTTCTCTGTTCTAAATTCGTCTATCCTGTTTTGGAGAAAATTCTTTTAAGAACCCTTTGGTGGCCTATACTTTAAACCTTACCAGGAAGCTATTTTCCTGGGCCTCAGTGAAAGTGCTTTGGGAACTAATGGGAAAAATACTCTAACAGTGAGCGAGCCCAGAGGAGTGAGATCCGGGTGGGAATGCGATCTCCCTGAGCTTGATGACTCAAGTACCTGGCCTTCCACACCTCTGTTTTCAAAGCAGCAGCATCCAATCAGGTAGTCACCTAGCTAAAAAAAACAAAAAACCAAAAAAACCCTGCAGATTTTATAATTTTAGAAATATGAAGTAGGATTTGCAATGTGATCTCAGTGGCTGAGTTACTTTTCCTTGCAAAGATTTTTATCTGATTATAAAACAAATAGCCTATTTCTTCCAGGCATATCAGAGGCATGGAATCACACTCCACCTCTGCCCTTTCACCATATCGCCAGGAACTTAGAGTCTGGCATAAGGGAATGTATGACAGACAGTTCCTTTCTGCCAATGCCTTCTGACATCTATTCAAGAGGTTACTTAAGCTTTTATTTATTTATTTATTTTGGGCATTTAAGTAAAGCTTTGATGGCATTTCTTACTGTACTATGGGGACTGTATAATTGCTTCATTCTATCTTTTCTGGATCCTAAAATTATAGTCTGGAAACTGTAAGAACTTTGGTGAGTAAAGAGAAGCCCAGGTCTCCTCCATGGATAGTTTTGGGGTGGTAAGGTATAAGAACACAGTGTTGCTCACTGAGAAGATCCTGAAACAGCCTGACCTACAGCCCTGGGGGAGTAGCTCCCAGCTGGGCTCTGGGGGATAGACAGCTGCTTCACACCCACAGCCACCTTTGTGGGTCCTCTCCGGAGGGCCTGTAGCCTCAGCAGGGCTGGAGGAAGTGTCCTCAGGTCTTAGTAAGAAGCACAAAGATCCATCCTGTAAAGCAAACATTTGCTGTTATCGGCTGTGACAGCTCACTAAATAGAATTTCATGTAGTCTTTTGATTTTGATTTTTTTACAAGGGGGTCAGTTAAGGGCCCTGGGCAAAACCCTTCAACAGAACTCTCCTGAACAGCAAAAGTAGCAAATGACAGGTTATGCCTGGGGACGGACTTTGGGGAAGGCTGGGTTTGTGAAATGAGTGGGAAGAGTTTCCGCCTTCTAGCACACAGGCCGATTTACAGAGAAACCACCCTCTCTAGGCTCCTGCGAGTTTAGCCTTACTCTGGAGAGCAATCTAACTCATCATTTGCAATCAGGGCCTCTGAGTTCTGTTTGTGTTTGCTTTTACTTTTCGCTTTGCTGCTCGTCCGGGTGTTTGCCTTCGCGTCTGACATCTGTTGGTAATGGAAGCCTTTGTCCTCAGCTGGCCCACCCCAGTCCTCCTGGCTCTCGCCCTCAGTGGCGTAGGAGAACCCCTCCTCCACAGAAAAGGGGTCATCCACATCGTAGCGCTGGTATGTGCTTTGGTGCAGGGCCTGTTCTCGGGCGCTGATTTCCAGGGTGCTGTTCCAGATGCCGTACCCAAAATAAATGAGCATACCTGTTGGGAGGAGAAAGTGTAAATGAATAAGCAGTTGCTTTAGGATCCCTGGGGCCATTGGGGAGATCACCCTTGATAGGGCTGGGGTGATGTACATTTAAGGCTTGAATTAAATGCCCTTCGAATTTGGGAGCTGAGAGAGAGAGAGAGAGAGAGAGAGAGAGAACGATCAATAAAGTGTTTGCAGTGTAAGCTGGAGGATCTGAGTTCCCACCCCAGAATCCACATGAAAAGCTCCTTTGTGGTAGCCTTAGCTAATAAAGCTCTAGGGAGGTGGAATCAAGCAGATCCCTGGGCCTCACTGACCAGCCACCCTAGCTAAACTGGTGAGTACCTGGTCTCAGTGAAAGACCCTGTCTCAAATCTAAGGAGTGTGACTCCTGAGGAAAAACACCCGTGGTTGACCTCTGGCTTCCCCGTGCACGGGTACAAACACACGCCTCCCACCACAAAGCACAGCCTCCATGTCCACCCTCACAGCCACAGAACTGGCAGATCTCAGGGTGTGGCGGGGCTTGTCTGTAATCCTAGCACTGGGGAGGCCGAGGGAGAAGGATGGGTGTTCAAGGCCAGGATGGTAAGACCCTGACTCAGAAAATGAAAACTAAACAGCAGTAAAGCCAGAATAAGCTGAGGAGAACTGGCGTAAAGCCGCTTCCGCTAAAGTCCGACCACAGTGCCCTTGCACTCCTAGAGGTCAGGTTTTAGCTGAAGGTGAGAGCTAGATGCCTCTTTAGACAACAGCTGGCCCTTTCAGCCACCTCAGCCCTCACCTTCTCAGTGGGCACCCATCATTACTCTCACACACAGAGCCAGGAATTTGCATCTTCCGTCCTGGTTAGTATTTACAGACTGGCGATACAGTCTTGTGGGAGTTAGAGTAAGAATGGTCCCCGTAGGCTCATAGATTTAAATGCTTGGTCAGCAGGGAGTGGCACTATTCGAAAAGATTAGGAGGTGTGGCCGGTTTCACACCAGGGGTGGACTTTGAGGTTTCAAAAGCCCAAGCCAGGCCCAGTGACTTGCTCTTCATGCTACCTTTGGGTCAAGATCGATATTGTTCACTGATTCATGGGCTGTAGCCAATGGGTAGGCTCGTCAAGGACTTGGAAAGAGCATGATTGAAAAGTTGGTGACACTGTCTGGGGAAGACGTATGTGGATAGATCTCTGTAAAAAGGCAGAGGATGTGAAGATCCTTGTTCCCATGTAAATGCTCATCAAAAGGTGACTTCAGCTGAGGAGGAGTTCAGTAATCAAGTGGATAGGATGACCCCTTCTGTGGACAGTCAGCCTCTTTCCCCAGACATTCCTGTCATTGCCCAGTGACCCATGAACAAAGTGGCCGTGGTGGCAGAGACGGGCTCAACAACATGGGCTTCCACTCACCAAGCCTGACCTGGCTACAGCTGCTGCTGAGTGCCGGATCTGCCAACAGCAGAGACCACAACCCCAGATGTGGCACCATTCCCCGGGGTGACCAGCCAGAGACCTGGTGGCAGGTTGACTACCTTGGACCACTACTTCCATGGAAAGGACAGCACTTACTGGAGTAGACATTTACGCTGGTTATGGATTTGCCTTTCCTGTATGTAATGTTTCTGCCCCAAACCACCACAAGCCCCAACCTTCTCAGAACACTTTATTATCCTGGCCTCCGTGTACGGCTTTGGCCTTTGTTCCACCTCTTAGCGGCACACACACGTTACTCTGATTGATCCTGCTGTTTCACACTCACCACTGGAGTGATCTATTGCTAACTCCTAAGCTGCTTCTTTCTTTGGTGTGGACTCGCAGACTGCCTAGTGGTGCATGCCACTGTTATGGCCCTTACAACATCTGTCATGAGATTATCTGTGCTGGGTAGTTCTAGTTTATAGTCTTGGCCAAAACCTGGCCCTTAATGTTTGTTAAATGCATGAACCAGAGCTTCCGATGAGCACAAGTCCAGCATACCATGTCTGAGTTGACTCCATTCCCATCAAAGGAAATTCACCTCTCTGGCAAAACACAGCACTCACATGACTAAAGTTTCTTTTCTGTATTTTTGGATAGCACATCACCCTCCTTTTTCAATTTGAAAAGCCCTTGAAATTCAGGGTCTGGAAAGGCAAGAATCATAGTGTCCCCAGTCACAAGTACTATTATAAGACTGTGGAATCTAGGTTGAAATCCAATCCCCATCACTCTTACAGAGGCAAATCCTTGAACCCAGGATTGACCCTCACAGACTTCTAGTCTGTAAACTGTAAGAAGCAGGGCTTGCTCCGTAGGCAAGAGTACTTGCCATACAAGCGTGAAGACTTGAAAAAAAAAAAGGCTGATGTGGCCATGCATGTGCAGTACCCATGCAGAGCTGGAGTCGGGGTGGGGGCAGAGGCAGGAGGATTACGCGGGTTTTCTGCTTACAGGCCTAGCTTGGGGTTCAGTCAGAGACCCTGGCTCATGTGAGCAAAGTGGAGAGTGATATAGGTCAGGACACTAGATGTCCTCCTCTGGTCCCTGAATGCTCTTGCAGAGGTGTGAATACTCAAACATACATGTTTGCATATATCACACACACATTCAGTACACTTAACACACACACACATATAACAAAGGGCACACACAAAAGAAACTCAAAACCAAGTTCTGTCCCTGAGAGGCAGAGTGATTACTGGGCAACTTGGGGGTAAAATGAGGCCGTGGCTTGGCCACTGAGGTCCAACACCCCTTGTCAATGGCATCGTCCTTGTATCTCCACTGAGGCTGGGCCACTGTTCAGCTGTTTGCTCAGGAGGCAAGCCTGCCCGGCTAGCTCCCTACTCTGGCCCTTGAGAACTGCTCCCTCTTGAATCTGAAGTGTGTCTCTTTAAGCTTGGATTTCTACCCCCCTGGTCTCAAATGACTTTCTCCCTGTCCCTTTCAGCCCCCCACCTCTCAGAGAAATCAACTTTGCAGGAGCCAAAGTAAGCAGAGATTTACAGTCCTAATTGGTAATAAACCCTGGAGTTAATCATTTGCAGATGTAGCTATTGGGGCTCAAATAGCGGCCTGATCTTTTTGAGCAGGGGTAAGGGGGTGGGTCGGGGCGGAGGATGGTCCTTACTCTTTATTGTTTGGAGGGGTGGAGGTAATTATGCAGGACAGTTATTATTCTTGTGTGGAACCAGACTCCCATTCAAACTTCTAAAAGGGCCAGTGTGAGCATGCTTAGGGAACGCCTCTGAAGCACATCTGGAAACTGAGAAGGATGGCAAGTGACCAGGGGGATCAGCAGCACACCTCTTTTGCTTAACTTTTCATCATTTTTCTTTTCTCCCAGACATCCAGGCAGGTGCCAAATCTTGCCTCTTGCTCCTGTTAGTCCTTTTCTTTCAGATCCCGTCTCTGACCCGTGTGTGGGGTTCATGTCCCTACGGAACTGGCATTTTCCTGTTTCCCATACTGTCGCTTCTCTGCTTACACACAGGTCCTAGCACACCTTCCTTTCTCCCAGAGCAGATACGTGTCAGGTAGGTAGAGATCTGTTATGGGACTTGATGGGATTGCTCTAGCATCACAGATAATTGAGCCAGAGAAAACTACGGATACCAACATATCTAATGACTTCATTTACAGGAAAAGCCGACGCTGGGAACATTAGGTGTCGTGCTTTGGGTTTGAAAGGGGCAGAGCAGCCTTCTACATGAGGAAAGTCTTTTGCACATCCAATCTTCCACACTTCTCTCCCAAAGCTGACTTTGGAGACACTTATTGCAGTAAATATTCAGTAAGTTAGGTCTACGTGTGTTCTTTGGGAGTGCCAGGCCCGGAAGGAGCATGTGTGTGCCTGTTTTTTGTAATTCATGCCTGCCACAGATATGTTAATGGTGTTTTTACATTTGCTGTGGCCTCTACTGTGTCAAAGGCTTGTTTTCCTTCTCCAATATACATTTCAAATGTGAGTGTTGAGACTGGCAGTGTATTCAGGCAGCCTGTGTGCACAGACCCTTCCTCTAGCATCTTACATCCCGTCTGCCCGGCCCCTTTCCCTGGCCCTTTAGTCAGCTCACGAAGAGCTGTGAAGCAGAGAAGGTGGGAGAGGAGAAAGCGGGGAGGACAGGAACAACAAGTGAGGAGGGCGAGGGGGGAGAGAAGAGAGGCATGAACTCCCATCTGTCACATAAACGAGGGCTTTGTGTGGAGGAGTAAACAGCTGAAGGCCTGCTATGTGGACGCAGGCTTTGTGTTTCTGCTCCTCTCTTCAGCTGGCCTAGAGAACCATGCATAAGGTAGTTTCTGCAACCTCAGGAATTCTGGGAATCCTGAGTCATCTAAACTACCCTTCACCGTGTGCCCAGGTCCTCTGGTCATGGTCCGTTATACTGCACATCTCTCCCCAGGAACTCAAAGTGCACTATAGGTACACGTGTGTGTGTGTGTGTGTGTGTGTGTGTGTGTGTGTGTGTGTGTGTGTGTGTGAGAGAGAGAGAGAGAGAGAGAGAGAGAGAGAGAGAGAGAGAGAGAGAGAGAGAATCTGTATCTCCTGGACAGGGAACTGGGACACAGGCAAAATAAAGCATGAGGGACTGGAGAGCTGGGTAACTGGCAGTGTTTGATGTACACACGTGAAGACCTAAATTTGGATCCTTTGCACCCATGCAAAAGCCAGTGCAGTGGTGCCTGCCTGTAATCCCAGGGCTGGGGGGAGTGACACAGGGGACCCCTGGGGAGGTGACACAGGAGACCCCTGGGGTTTGCTGGCCAGCCAGGTCAGTCAAACTGTGAGCTCTGGGTTTAGTGAGAGAGTCTGCACCAAATTAAAAAAAGTTAAAGTAGAGAATAATCAAGGAAGACACAGGATGTCAACCTCTGGCCTCTATATACGTGTACACACAGACACGGACACAGGGACACAGACAGACACACAGACACAGAGACACAGTCACAGACATACACACAGACACACAGTCATAGACACACAGACATAGACAAACACAGACACACAGGGACACAGACACAGGGACACAGACACAGACACAGACACAGACACAGACACACTGACACAGGGACACAGACACACAGACACAGGGACACAGACACAGACACAGGGACACAGACACAGACACACAGACACAGACACACAGACACAGACACACAGACACAGGGACACAGACACAGACACACAGACACAGACACACAGACACAGGGACACAGACACAGACACACAGACACAGACACACTGACACAGGGACACAGACACACAGACACAGGGACATAGACACAGACACAGGGACACAGACACAGACACACAGACACAGACACACAGACACAGGGACACAGACACAGACACACAGACACAGACACACAGACACAGGGACACAGACACACAGACACAGACACAGGGACACAGACACACAGACACAGACACACAGACACAGGGACACAGACACAGACACACTGACACAGGGACACAGACACAGACACACAGACACAGGGACATAGACACACAGACACAGACACACAGACACAGGGACACACACAGACACACAGACACAGGGACACAGACACAGACACACTGACACAGGGACACAGACACAGACACACAGTCACAGACACACACAGAGACACAAACACACAGAGACACATACAGAGACACAGACTGGTACACACACACACACACACAAAGACACAGACAGACATAAAGATACACACACACACACACACACAAAGACACAGACAGAGATGCAGAGACACAGACACAGAGACATAGACACACAGACACAGACACAGACACACAGACACAGACACAGACACAGACACACACACACACACACACACACACACACACACACACACACACACACGCATGCACTCGACTGCCCACAGCACCCTTCCAGATTTCTCCTTGCCCTGGCTCAGGGGATATGACTTCTCTTTCTGCTTCCATTTACCAGGAGAGATTCTGGGGGACACAGATGAGGTAGATTTCAGTGGGAAGCAGTTTGCATTCTTGAACATCATCATCGTCATCATCATCATCATCATCACCATTTTGAGGTACTGGAGATTTAATCCAGGACGTTGAACATACTGGACAAGTGCTCTGCCACTGAGCCACAGAAATTCTGAGCTGTCTGTTCTGAAGTATTCCAAGAATACACAGAAGTACAAAGAATAATGCTGTATTCATCCAGCCCCTGCACCATCCTGCCTCCCCCCAGATTACATTGGAACAAATACCTCCTATGCTAGGTAGCTTGTGAATACTTCAATATGCATCATTAGAATAGCAATATTTTAAAATGTTAACTGATACATAGCAGTATTAAAAATTCCTCATATTGCTATACACATGGGCAAAAATTCTCCACCATATTAGACCACTCACTTATTCTCATGATACATCCTTGTAGTTGGGGGCATTTTTACTTAGGACTGTCACCAGTCTGGAACCATATTCTCTTGTAAAAATTTGTAGATGGCAAAGTTTTTCCTTTGAGGATGGGTTTAGTTATTGGCACAAGCCAAAAGTGGAACCAAGCTTAAAACTAAAGTGGTTGCACAAAATGAGAAATGATGACTACATACCAGGCAGGGGATTAGATTAGGCTATATAAAGAATTACTAAAGTATATACCCAAACCACCAAAAAATACAGTCAACAAACGTACTAACGAACTGACTAGACAGTTTTCAAAAGAAGAAACACAAATAACCAAGAATCACTTTAAAAAGTGTTCAATATCCTTGTCCAGCATGGAAACACAAATTAAAACTACTTTGAGGTTTCCATTTCATCCCAGCCAGAATGCCCATCACCAGGAAAATAGTGACAACAAATGCCTGTGAGGATGTGGGGAAATGTAAACGTGTGCAGCCATTGTGGAAGCCAGTATGGAGGTCCATCAAAAAACTGAAAACAGAATTATCAGATGACCCAGCTACACCATTCCTGGGTACATACTCAGGACTCCAAGTCAATATACCATAGAGAGAGATTTGTGAGAATCTGTGTTTATAGCTGTACTGGTCACAATAGCTAGGGAATGGACCATGGAGAGAGGTCTCCCAAGAAATGAACGGATAGAGAAAATGTGGCACATATACAGATTTTTTATGAGATGGTAAAAAAAGAAATCATATTTGTAAGAAACTGGAGGCAACTGGAAATTATTGCATTAAATGAATAAGCCAGCCCAGAACGACAAAGATAATGTGTTTTCTCTCATATGCAGACCCTAGATATGAAGTTATGTATGTGTGTATACATGGAGTAAGGTTGCTAGTTAATGAACACGACATTTTGTTTTCTTGGAGTATTTGATCCTGCTACTTCCTATACACTTGACTTATTGATCTCCAATGGCGTGTGTTAGATCTATCATCGATTACCTCATGCTGACTGTGACAAGACCAGCAGGAGGGAGACGGTGCTCGTGCGGTAACAGGGTTCTGGAGACTCTGCTGCCGAGCTGGAGATGTCTTCTCGGTTAGTGGGTCCTGGTGGGGTGTCTGGTGTGGCTAGGGCAAGGAGTAGTAGTAGTAAGCACTTGGGTCTATTGGCATCTCAGCAACAGGTGCCAGGTGAACAATATGACATAAGGTAATACCATGCATCCTTTGACAGGATCAGCGGAGGAAAATGCTGAAGCGAAGGCTTTGGCTTGTTTTCTAAATGAAAGTTCCCTGGTGCAGAACGGACCTGGGGGAGGTTCAGACAAGATGAAGACTCAAGCCTACCGCAAGTGAATGGGCTTTCTTTGTGTACTAAGTACTTGGTGAGATGGCTCAGCGATTAAGAGAGCACTGACTGCTCTTCCAAAGGACCCAGGTTCACTTCCCCACATGGTACCTCACAACCATCTGGAGCTCCAGTCCTAAAGGATCTGACACTCTGCTTTGTGGGCACTGCACATACATAGTGCACAGTCATACAGGCAGGCAAGATATCCATATACATAAAGATAAATATTTAAGAAAAAACCCTGAGCATCAGTTAAAAAAAAGATTCTTTGTGATCTTAAAGCCCTTCACAAATATGTATTGTATCAGACAGCAGCCTAGAGAAGTCAAGAATTACGCAACAAGCGAGCCATTGAAACAGCCCTGAAACTCACTACTCTTGCTGGAAGGTGAGGACTGGTCCTGTCCCACCTAGGAATCTCCAGGGAAGACTCTGTTGAACCTGCCTCCAGATGCTAGGCAGGCACCAGCTGACTAAACACTGACCAATTTATGCGGCTCCACCCTGGGCAAGCCAAGCACATGGCTCTAGATTTTCAAATGAACGGCCTGGTTAAGGCCTGGGGAGGCAGCCCTGTATCCTGTGGGGGGAGCTGGAAGGAGACTCAACCTGAAAAGAGACTGGGTGACAAACAGTCCAGCAGATTGCCAGTGCCACAGGCACAAACTGGGCTTGAACCCTGGGCCGCTGATCTCTGGAGTCCCAAGGGAGCTCCTTGTCCTCTGCACGTAGCTGTTTGAGCTCAAAGGAGGAGGGTCACCTGACCTCAGCTGGGTGGAGCAGCCTCCTCCTGGGGTGCACTTTCCAGCAGGAAGCCCTGCCCGCAGCAGATAGCTGAGGTACTCGGTTATGCCCAAAGGGCTTTTTATTTTGACTACTCTGGGATCAGCTTTCCAAAACAGACATTTGCCAATGCAGGAATGGAGACTGGTTAATGAGAAGGTGTCCACCCCACCCACCCCAAGCCCCACCAGGTCCTGCTCTTCCTGATTATTTTTTTACATACCACCGTGAACCCTGTCGGTTGTAAAAACAGTGAGGTTTGTTTGATGTGGTGTGCCAGGAAGAGCAGGCTTTGATGGGAGGGGCTCGATCTCTGTGAAGTCAAATGACTATGCTCAGTGTCTCATCTGCAAGGCAGAGCTGGGGACCCTGTCTTCATCTGAGCCACGTGATGGCTGTGACGGCTGCTACAGTGAGAGAGAAATCCAATATTATGAATTAGTAATCCCACATCTCACAGAGACTCAAGAAAAACGTGTTCATTGCTCACCAAAGACGTGTAGAAGCATATGCACAGCAGCCTGTTTTATCAGGACAAAATGGAGAGAGCCTACTTGGAGCGGGGTCTGCATTGTGGTGTATTGACACTGTAGAAAGCTAGCAGCAATCACAATATGATAGCTACGTGCCACAGTGTGGGTGGAGCTCACCGATGAAGAGCAGAAGCCAAACGCTCAGGGTTGGTGGCTTGGAGTTGGTTTCATGTGCACCACACACTGGCTCCAGGGCCTTCCACACCTTCCACAGCTCCCTCCTTCCATTCTTTGGCTGATTCTGGTGGCAAAGCCCCTTGATTCCTTTGCCCCTTCCTGTGTCCAGAGCAGTACCCCTGCCTGCAGGCACAGGGCTGGTGACAAGCTTCCTCTCCATACTATCTGTGTTTGGCATCACACTATCACACCGATACTGTGGCCGTCCCTGTGAGGCCTTCGAGACCTGGGTTGCTTTCTCCTGAGCGTGACTGGTGTGGAAACTACTGGCTGTTTTCTCTGCCACCACGAAGCATGCCAATCAGATGGAGTTATGGAACATACCAGCAAGCATCTGGACACCTTAGCACCCATTCCTTCCACTTTTCCCTCTCAATGGCTGCTTCCTATTACTTTCCAATTGTATGTTAAATGGCAGCTCAGTTAAAGACCAGAAGGGCCGATGCTTTCTCTTTATAATTACATTTCGAGGACTGGGGACGAGTTCAGTAGGGAGAGTGCTTGCCTAACATGCACAAAGCCCCGGGTTTGATTCCCACCACTGCATACACCAAGTGTGGTGCTTCACCATGATTGCAATCCCAGCACTAAGGATGTGGGGGAGGAGGCTCAGGAGTTATTCGATGCCACAGGGGAATTTGAGGCCAGTTTTGGATATAAGAAACTTTGCCTCAGCAAACAAACACAAACAGCAAATAGAAGGAAAAAAATAATATTTATATCCTGATATAAAACACATGAAGCCCATTGTCCAAATCCCAAGTCCTGTTTGTTCTCTGACTCTAAAGACAAAATTTCATTTTCCTCAGAGGGACTGAACAAATTATAAATGAAAATATGGCTATTCTCATGGTACCTCTGAGTAGGCTACCGGATAATCCACCCCCTCCACCCCCACCCCCTGTTTTTTGAAACAGAGTTTCTTTGTGTAACAGCCCTGGCTGTCCTGGAACCCACTCTGTAGACCAGGCTGGCCTCAAACTCATAGAGATCCGCCTGTTGAGTGCAGGGATTAAAGGTGTATGCCATCCTCTTTTTTTTTTTTTAACCCTGATAATTTTTTTTGTTTGTTTTTTGAGACAGGGTTTCTCTGTATAGCTTTAAAGTCTTTCCTGGAACTCACTCTGTAGCCCAGGCTGGTCTCGAACTCACAGAGATTCTCCTGCCTCTGCCTCCCGAGTGCTGGGAATAAAGGTGTGTGCCACCACTGCCCAGCAACCCTGATAATTCTTGTTTTTTTTTTTTTTTTTTTTTTTGGTTTTTCGAGACAGGGTTTCTCTGTGTAGCTTTGCGCCTTTCCTGGTACTCGCTTTGGAGACCAGGCTGGCCTCGAACTCACAGAGATCCGCCTGGCTCTGCCTCCCGAGTGCTGGGATTAAAGGCGTGCGCCACCACCGCCCGGCAGTTTTTTGTTTTTGTTTTTTTTTTTTTTGGTCTGATAATTCTTAATATGAGCCCTCTGGGGACAACAGGCCTGAGAGAGACCCTGGAAAATGTCACTTTGCCATGTTCTTACCCTGGTAAGAACACGTTCCTGAGAGTGTCGGACCCCTGGACATGCTCCTACCAGCCTGCATCCTCTCAGAGGACAAGGCTCTGAAGACGGCTTTGGGCTCACTTTGTTGGGACTAATGAACATTTATTACTTGTATCTTTCCTCTTGTGTAAAGGGAAGGTAAGTGTGTGCAGGGAAATCTGGTTGGGGCTTGGCCTCTTTTCACTCTGTGAGTTACACTCTTTCGAAGGTCAAAGCGCAGTGAAACACTGTTACAGAAATCCTCTGCTTAAGACGCACTTGGGGAAGGCTGGATACAAGAACCCATCCCAGAACATCATCCCCTCATGACTCAGCTTTAACCATGGATGTTTGCTAAGAAGTGGTAGAGTCCATGAGAAACTTTGTTTAATAATATCGCCTCTGCTCTTCCCAGGAAAGTTACACTGTGCATAAGCTGAAGAAACAGCCGATGTCTGGAAGCCTCACAAATTCAGAGGAGGGATATTTATTGTAACTATGTAAGATCATAAATATTTTTATAAGCCAACTTGGGGCTGTGGGATGGATATACTTATACATGAAAAATGTTGTTTTTGAAAAATAGATTTTGTAATTAAATTACCTCCTCTGCTTGATAATGTCTTCGCTCTAGAACAATAGCTCTCAAATTGGAGCATGAATTAGAGTCACCTGGAGGGCTTGTTGAGGCCCAAATTGCATCCTAGCTAGTCCACCGTGATGTTAGCACTGGTGGTTTGAGATGACCCTTTGAGAAGTATTGATTGAAAAGATTATAGGTTATTGAAAACCTGGCTGCACATTAAAAATTCCTCGGCAGAGCTCTAAAATCATACTATACGCTTGACCACCCAAATCAATCGAATCATAATGTTATGTGGGGGAAGCCTGTGTTTAGAATGTCCCAGAAGTAACCCAGAGTATTCTGATCTGTAGTCAGAGTTGACACTCTTTGTTCTGGATGAAGCTTAGTAACTTAACTGCCTTCAGAAGTCACAGAATCAGCTGGCAGTCGGTGCCTGGAAGGATTAGCAATGCCAAATGTGGCTGGTGGGCTGTGCCCTGGCCCTGGGTGCTTGTGGAGCACAGATGCCCACTCTGCGCGCGGTGTGGCATCCTGCTAGGTCAGTGGGAAACGGTTTCTTGAGGGAGTTTGTAGTCTGTGCTATCAGCAAGATTGCAAAAGGCTTGGAGGGAGTTTTTCCTCTGTCTGGTAACAAGTGGGGCAGCCTGAGTTGGGGATGGTTCCCATTGTGCTCTGCTGAGTGATAGCCAGCCTGTCCAAGCCGGTGGACAATGAGTCACTTCACAGCTTCAGGAAGAAAACAGAAGATAAGTATTTATTACTTTCTCCATCGTTTTCTCTCCTGTGCCCCCAACAGTTCAAAGACGACAGAATGACCCATGTCATAACTTTACAGGAAGTTAGGTGAAGTTTTTAAATTTATAGGTCAAGGCTGGGATGGGGCTCCCACTTGAAACTGGCACTGTTAGATGCCAAAGGAGAGAGACCTTTTTAGTGCCGCCAGAACCACAGACGGGACACAAAGTCAGCTATCAGCTGGTGAATCTCCGGGCAAAAGGACAACGTGGGGTCTCTTGCTCAGAAATTATTCAGGATTCAAAACAACCCCAGCAGACCGCTAACCCAGGCCTGGGGCCTGCCCCGAGATGATCTGGCGGGGATGCAGGCCCACCGTCAGGTTTTAGCCCCACCAGACATTCAGATCAAATAAGAGAGGCTTTCAGAGACTGGTGGTGGGGGTGAAGAGAACTGAGGTGGGGTACACTGGAGTCAAGAACCCGTTCTTCTGCTGACTTTGGTGTTATCCAACTGTTGGAGCTTTAGTTTACTCCTCCATAAAACCAAGAGGGACAGAGGTGGTGGCGGACCATAGTTTGGCATGGTGACTGTGATGGAGGTCTCTCATTTAGGAAGCTCAGGGTTGTTTGTGAAGGTGTCCACCCAAGATTCTTGTACTTCCTAGGCAAGCACTCTGTCGCTAAGTCATGTCCTTGCTCTGATAAGGGACTCTGCACTCCCCCTTTTAGAATCAGCTCTGCTAGATTTTGGCTGTGTGTCTGCAAGCAAGAGCCGTCGTTCTCCATCTGTGCAAGGGAGATTTCCATGAGGACTGAAAAGTGAGGCAAATCCCTCACAGGAACTTGTAAATAGTGCTATATTGTTACTTACTTCTGTGAGCCACAGGGTTTGTATACAAGGATCAATTGTTCTTTTCTTTACTGTGTTTCACTTTTTAAATTAAGAAAAAAATCATCTACAGTGTCTTCCTAAGCAAAAGCACTTGTGAAATCACAGGAATCCCACGTAGGGAAGTTTTTATTCTGTGTTATTTTTGTGTGTGTAATAGTAGGACTATAAAGTACTCTAGAAAGCTCCTGTAAATAGTCTCCTGGGATGGGCACCCGGCCGTGGGTGATCCCGGTCTGCATGCAGAAGCCCTCCCAACTTGTCCTGTCCGATGACCCTGTTCACATGTGTTGCTATCTGTGCCTTCATTCACCTGACAGCCACATAACTACAATCTTTTTACCCACTTCAGTCCCTTCTGTCCAGAGCAGTCTTCTTCCCACTGGCTGGCTACAGTAGAAAGTGTGTGAAACCTCCGGGAGAGACTTGCCCTTTCTCTTGGCCCGCTGCTTTTTCTGCCTCCGTCTCACGAAGTCCTTCCCTTCAGCCCCACACATCCGATTTCCTCCAAGCGCTTTCTGGCCAGTCTCACTTTTTTCTCCTCTGAAAAAGTACTTCACAATCATTTAAGAAACACTTCTTGAGCATGTCCCAAGGCACTCTGTTCTAGGCACACACTGGACACTTACATCCCTGGCCTCAAATAGTGGACAGGCTGCTAATCAACGTGAGTGTCTGTCTCCTTAATCCGATGAATTGAGCCATGGCTGTCCTTGCTTGAGGCAGGAAATGCTTAGTGTGTGTGTGTGTGTGTGTGTGTGTGTGTGTGTGTGTGTGTGTGTGTGTGTGTGAGAGAGAGAGAGAGAGAGAGAGAGAGAGAGAGAGAGAGAGAGAGAGAGAGATTCCTGCTCTGCCAAACTTCCTTCTGCTCTGCCAAACTTCCTTCTGCTCTGCCAAACTTCCTTCGCTAAGTATTCGTTACTGGAGACCCCCTGGGCTACCAAGGACTTAAAAACAGTCACAAATGAACTTTAAATTTGCTTAGATGCCCCTCTCAAGTTATATCGATCCATCCCCAGCTGCCTCAGAAACACCGGCAATGGTTAGATATGACCAACATGGAGCAAAAGTGCATTCAATACTAATTGAGCAGAAAGTCAAATCAGAATTCTTGAGAAAGTATGGGGCTTCTTAAAGTCAGTGAAAGTGAGTTCCCGGAGTTTACACCAGGAGATAGGAATGATGGAGGCACTTACAGAGTTAGGCCACTCATCAACGACAGATGGAATTCAGCAAGGATGAAGGCAAGATGGACACCTTCCATTGGCATTTCTTAGGGTAACACAAGGGCCTTGGGGAAAATCTTGAATAGTTACAAAAGCCAGAATGAACTGAACGGTGTAAAATGGTACCATGACAAAATTGTATCAGAAAAATAATGCCCCAATCCATACTTGGCTCAGGCTTTGTTTATTTAAAAAATCAGACTGTATTGACCTTTTAGTTTAATTTGGTCAAATTAAGATCAATGAAGTCTTTTATAATTGACCATACTTTTAGGTGTCTAAGAGGACCCCAGCCAACCTCCCCCCACATGCTATCATACTTCCCTCTGGGTATTAAAACCAAAAGAGGAAAGACGCTATGGTATTCCTTTTAATCAAACCTTTTCTGGCACTAATTATTCTCACACAAGAAGAACTTTCAGAGAGTAGGCATTTAGTGAAGTAATGGATTGATGAGCATCATTCTTCCAGGACCATGACCAAGAGCATATCAGGCAGAACAGTGGTCACTGGCTTTATTGACCAATGAAGAAAGCATGGGTCTGTAGAACCAACCCACTTTCTCTAAGAATGGAGGTGCCTTGTCCAGTTAGGGCATAATGTTGGGATAAGCCTGTTCAAGACCTTAAAAAGGGGACGCCCGAGGCTCCAGAGGACATTGCTTACCCACAAAGCACCAGACCGCAAACCGGATCCATGTGATGGTGGAGAGCTTTAGCATGAGATAGATATTCACCAGCATGGCAAAGGCGGGCACAAAGGGGAGGCAGGGGGCCATGTACGGCAGCTTCTTGGGGTTCTCTGGCTGCTGCAAGATTACAAACACCAGCACACTGATCAGCAGCACCATCAGAACAACCAGAAGGATGGCCCACCAGCTCTGGCCCGAGATGTAGTCGGAGCCAAAGATGATGAAGGAGCAGAAGATGAACATGAGGATGAAGAGCAGGAGCACGCAGATGGTCACCGTGTGCCCTGTTGCTGCTGTGGGCCGGTCCATTTTGCCTGGAAGGCCCAGCCGGATTCTCATCGTGTAGTAGCGAGGTCCAATCAGCTTCTTCAACTTGATGAGATAGATGTTTTCTGATTCATCGGCTTCTATGCCTGTGCTCATGTCCACAGTGCCGTAGTTGGGGTGGTTGACATTGTAGGCAGACTTATCGGACTTCCCTATGAGCATCTCATTGTCTCCCAAGGACGGCAGGTTCTTGGCCCCACAGGTGTTTGTGGCAGGGCTGGAGAACTCTTCCCCTTCACTCACAGGAGAACACGTTTCTTTCTCACAGTCAGCCAGGATGCCTTCCTTCTTCTTGGTGTGTTCCTCAGACAGGAACTTGACAAAACCATCAATGTCACTCTCGGGTTGGTATCGAAGGAGCAAGACGCAGACAGAGACCAAGGTGTAGGCGAGGAGTGTGCCAATGGACATCATCTCTATCAGGTCCCTCAGGCTGACCAGCAGTGAGAGGAGAGCTGCTAGGAATCCGGACACGATGCAGGCTACCACTGGTGTCTCCGTGTAGGAGCTCACGTGAGCCAGGAACCTGGAGGGAAGGTGTAAGCAGAGAGTTAAGAGTCACAGTACCCACGGTGACTGCTTCTAACATACCAGCATGTTAGAACTGCAATGTCAACAGCTTGGTATGGGTAGCTTCTCCTGCCCTGCCATTCTGATTAACTTGTATGCTACGCTAGTCCCACAGTTTGGCTTGTGGGACATCATTAGAGAATTCACTTTAATTCCTTGATATGAAGCCTTAAAAAACCCCCGGAAACCAAGGGGTCCTATTTGTTATGTGACAGGAAGGACTGATTGACTCTAGGAGGTCTGTCAGAAATCCACACGGAAGCTGGAAAACTTGTCAGTCTGCAACATTACCAGTTCTTACTGGGAAGGAACATGCTCACAAGCCCTACCACATCAGAGTTTCTGGAGGTGATGTCCAGCCAACTGTACTTTAAAAGACACCTCAAGCTTTCACACCTGAGACCCACCACCCTGCACCAAAAGGACAGGGATCGAGTTGGTAAAGCAGCATGCCAGTGGAGAGGCTCGTCGACACAGAACAAGTTCAACTGGAGATGAGAAGGGAACCAGGGTGGTCAAAACGCGGGCCCTCTGCAGCAGGCCCTGCGAGACCCAGAGAGGCTCCTCTGCCCTCCTCTCTCCTCTCCTGGCCCTGCCTCCTCCATCATTTCTCTCCTCTGAACCACACAGAAGGGTTGAGTGTGCCAGGGCCCATAGCGTCTTTCCTCTTTGGTTTTAATTTATTTGTTTTTTTGTGGCAGGAAATCTTACTGATGTGTGAAGTTGTGAGCTGCCCCACCACCTCAGGCCTGTCTCGATCTACCCAGCAGCCCAGGGCAGCTAGCTGCTCTAGCCTGGTGTAGACTCAGGGAACGGCAGGAAGTGACAGCAGTGGCAGAAATAAAGCCCTGAGCCTGTTCTCCTGACCTCTCTGAGAGCTGCCTGATCCTCCCACAGGCACTGGAGATCAAGAAAAGGGGCAGGTCCAGTTTGGTTAGTGGGAGACAGACCACTCCGTGGCTGCCCAAAAGGCTGGAACTTCAAAAGTATTGCTACTGTGACAAGTCTGAGGATCAGGGATGGAGGGACGGCTCAGTGGTGAAGAGCACAGGCTGCTTTTCCTGAGGACCTGGGTTCAGTTCTCAGTGCCCACGTGGCGGCTCACAATCATCTCTAACTCCAGCTCTAGGGGATCTGACGCCCTCTTCTGGCCTTTGGAAGTACCAGATACACATGGGGTACATAGAAACAAGCCAAACACTCACACAGTTAAACAATGGAAGTCTGAGTTTCAGGCCAGATAGCTCTGGTTTTAAGTTCTGGCCCACCACTCATCAGCTGCAAGGTTTGGGCCAAGGCTCTCCTACCTCTTTAATTCCTGGTATACTCATTGGACACAGTACACAGACCACCCAGCTGCACCAATGTTGATAATTGTCTGACAAACGACAGTTACTGTAACAATTGCCATGTTATCATTAGAGGATTTATCGTCTGTCCATTGGAGGTTTTCAGCTTCGGGGGGTTTGGAGAAAGGAGCCAGGTCTCACTATGAGGCAGGCCTAAGATACCCCTGAGTTCTTCCCTCTGAAAGTACCCTCACCTTCCACACAGTGATTTGGACCGACTGCCTCCACAAGGGAAATGCCTGTCAGTGGAGGGATAAGGGCTCACATCCCTTGGTTCTGGACTGAAGGACCTAGGGTCATCTGAGAGGCCATTTCAGAGGCTGAGCTCTTGAAACCCAGACTTTGACAAGATGTCAGTCTTTAGGAAAGGCAGTCATCAAGCTGATCTCAGTGGGTGACAGTCCTCTTGGACAGCAGCAGCAGAGTGGAACCATTTCCTGGGGACCCTTACCTGAAAAGCAGCCCATCACCAGCCATGGCATAAATGACTCTGGGCATGGGGAACAGGGAGCCCAGCAGGCTGACTGTCAGTCCTGCCACCGACCCGACAGCCACCACAAACTTGGCGGCATAGAAGCCATGGGCCACAAACATCTCCATGAGAGGGGACTCCGTGTCGATGGCGTAGTATGGCACCATCAGAGTTAAGATCATGCTCACCTGTCAAGACAAAAGAAGATGGACTGCAGGCAGAGGGGACAGACAGCATGGGCGGGTGACCCCGACCTGAGGGCAGAGGCCGTTGTGGCAGTTTGGAACCATTAGCTGGCACGTGGCTTTATTTAGACCGTTTGGTCTCCGTGTTTTCTCCCTACTTTCACTTTTAGTGGTTGGGACCAAGTAATCTCCAAAATGTCTCCGTGGCCTTTTCCTATCTGAGGAAAAACCCACAGATGTTTCAAGCCTCACAGAAACAGATCTATCCTGAGACATGCCCAGATGGAAGGTGCATGGCCAGGGCCTCAAGTGCCCTGCCCCTAAGGTCCAAGCTCTCACTTCTTCTTCCTCTTCTTTTTTATAAAGCATTTGTGTGTTTTTGAATGTGTGTGTGTGTGTGCGTGTGCGCTTGTGTAGGCTGAAGCACACCTTAGGGCAGCTCAGTTCTCTTCTGTCATGCGGCTTGTGGGGATCCACCTCATATCTACTTGGCAGCAAGCACCTTTATCCCCTGGGCTACGTCACCAGGACAGGACAAGGCTTTACTTCTATTTCTTCAGGACCCACTGGCTCAGATCTGTTCTCCTTCTCACTCACAACCTCAGAGGTCAAAACACCGATGGTGTTTGAGACATGAGCTGACAAGGTCACAGTAAGGACTCATATTTCATTTCCTCCCTCTGGCTTAGTGTCGAGGGTCATGCAGGCCGACAGAGAACTGTGGCATCGGGATGGATCCAGTCGCGCTCTGTGAAGCCACTGTGTCTCTACTTTTTTTTTTTTTTTTTAATTTATTTTGCAATACAATTCAGTTCTACACATCAGCCACGGATTCCCTTGTTCTCCCCCCTCCCGTCCCCCTCACCTTCCCCCCAACCCCCCCCCCAATTCCCATCTCCTCCAGGGCAAAGCCTTCCCCACAGACTGAGGTCAACCTGGTAGACTCCGTCCAGGTAGGTCTAGTCCCCTCCTCCCAGGCCGAGCCAAACAATCCTGCATAGGCCCCAGGTTTCAAACAGCCAACTCATGCAATGAGCACAAGATCTGGTCCACTGCCTGGATGCCTCCCAAACAGATCAAGCCAATCAACTGTCTCACCCATTCAGAGGGCCTGATCCAGTGGGGACCCCACTGTGTCTCTACTTAACCAGGGTACGCTTGTCTGGAGACTCCTGTAGGGGTCATGTTTTCCTTTCTATGTCAAAGATCTGCTGTAAAATTGATTTCTTTAACATTGACCCTAAACAGCAGTCACACGTGACTCCTCCTGGCATGTAGAAAACAACTTGACACCAAGAAGGGAACTGAAAGCCTAAACTGGATGGAGGTCACATCAGACCACTTCTTTGCCTGCTCCTCAGGAGCCAAGGTTGCCCAGGGAAGCCATGGGTCACCAGGGAAGACAGCAGAATATGCCGTGGCAGCCCAGCACCTTGGTGCTACAGTGACTGTTTACTGACCAGTACGAGACCAAGCGGTCCCCGAGGCACAACTAAAGCCTGGGTAGTTTGAAAGACAGTGGCCCTCAGGGCTGTCTCTTGTCACATTGCTTGTGAGGATGCAGCGGAGTGGCTGGAGGAGTGTGATTGGTTCTCATAGCAAATCTCAGAGTCTTCTGGTCACACAGATCAGCATGGGTTAAGCTGCTAGCTTGGTGGATACACAAGCGTATCCTGCAATCTATAAAGTGCTATTTAAGGAAGGAACCGTGATGGTAAGCTTCTCTGTGTGTGCATGCTGCCAGGGTCTGCCTCCACAGGGAGGAGTGGAAAGATGAAATGTGGACGGGGACAGACAGAGCAGAGGAGATCTCTTGCTCCTGCCCTGCCACCTCCCACCTCCCACAATGTAGGATAATCAGGGTCTGGATAATATGAAGACACTTTTGTGTTCATGGAGGCAGGTGATAACTGGCCCATTCATTCATAAGATGTCTGGGTGGGCAACTGGATTTCCATCAATAGACAATCTTGTTTTTCGTGCCTCATCATTTGATCTGGATTCCTTAGGTAATGGCTAAAGATGATTTTTTGGAGTAATGAGGCCTGGCCAGTCTGACAGGCTGTACCCGCTCCTGAGTTATTCTCAATTTCCATGACTTTCAGCTCATTAGACATACGTGTTTCTTCAGATTAGCATATTGGAATCTCTAGGGGTGGCCTCCACCCTGGATGCTGTCTTTTTCCTGAGTGTGATGACCCATTCAGACTTTGAGGACCAGGGAGTGTCCGTGTCCTGGTGGCTGGGTAGATGGCTCTAGGAGCTAAGAAGGTGTTGGATGAGGCTAACAGTTTCTGTGAGAGAAATTCTGCCATGCGGACCGAGAAGGAAACATTAGAAGTGTGTGTGGGAGTGTATTCATGCGTCCTGAGGAGACCAGGCTAGAGGCTTCTCTCTGAGGGAAACCCCGAGGGTGAGTTTGAGCTGGTGTTAGGAGACCGAGCTGAAAAGAACTGCATTTCTCTCCAGATTTCAGGGCAAGAGTGTCTCCCAAGGACAGCGTGTTCTCTCGCCGCCTCTGTGGGAGCCTTGCCTCTCCACTGCCGGGAAGCGCCCGGAAGACAGAAGAGCATTGAGGCTGTGCACAGAGGCCACCCGTTACTGCCAGCCTATGACCTGAGCAGCTTGGATGACAGCCCGCTCCTTGCACACTCTCCCTAGGCATAGGGAAGGGTAGGGATGGAGACTTGAGAGGCACAGGCTGAGGTGAGGGCTTGGGGCTTTGCTTCCCTTCCAATTTGAGGTCTCGAGTTTCTTCTTGTCATTGATAAGTAGAGCTACAGGGGACACAGGAAACACCATGCAAGCATCAACAGGGAGTGAGGAGAAGTCTTTGTCCTGAGAGAGGAGGTGTCAGTCCTAAAGCCACACTTGTTGCTGTTGTTGTGTGTGTATGTATGTGTGAGTGTGAGTAAGGGTGCGCAGATGTGTGTACAGATTGTGTAGAGGACAACCTTAAGTATTCCTCAGGTACTGTCTACCTTTCTTTTTTTTTGGACAGGATCTCTCCTAGGCTTAGAACTTGCTAAGCAGGTGAAGCTGGCTGCCCAGTGAGTCCCAGGGATCTGTCTGTCTGTTTCCCCAGTGCTGGGGTTACCAGCACACACAACCATGCCAGACTTTTGCTTTTCCTGTGAGTTCTCAGGATTGATCTCATGTCCTTGAACTTGCACTACAATACTGAACCTTCTCCTTAGCCCTAGAACCACCTTTTACAATAAAACATAAGGGGTCATGAGGAGGGTCCCATCAGCACTTGGTACTTACAGTCACATACGCTGTCAGGCAGATGACCAGGGATGCAGTGATAGCGTATGGGATGGATGTGTTGGGGTTCTGGGCTTCCTCCCCAGTGGTGGCAATAATGTCAAAGCCAATGAAAGCATAGAAACATGTGGCTGCTCCTTGCAGTACCTGTAAAGATAATGACATCTATCAGGCTCAGAAAAGGAGGGCAGAACATGGCTTAAATGTGGTGCCCAGAACCGCCCAGTGCTCTGCAGATGCTCCCGAATGGCACAGGGGGACCTGTGGAAGAGCTGGTGGTAAGCAGCCAACTTCTGATCTGCTCTGCATTGCTGTATGACTGGGCATCTCCTCATGTGTTAAATACAGATGAGAATTTTATGGCCAAATAAAAATTGGGTTAGTCAACATATTCAAATCCTTTTTTTAAAAAAAAATCAGTGTGTTGGCTCTCTGTTGTTCGTGCAGGAGGCATCAAACCTAGGGTCTCATGCTAGTGAAGTTCTTTACCACTAGCTGCCTCCTTCAGGGTGTTTCTTGTATATTTTATACTTTATGTTTTACTTTCACCTCTCAGCACTCAACCAAGATGGAAGAGATTTTTGGAAATGTGGAAAGGTACTTTTGACCACCATGGATACATTGGATGTGAGCTGCTGGCCTTCTGTGGATGAGGTGCGTCTACTTCTGCATGAAGTATTCTGCCCTGAGAGCCCATCTCTGTGGTAATGTCTAGACTGGAGGCCAGCCAGGCTTTAGATTTCTAGTGCCTTTAAAGGGAAGATGGGAGGATGATGAGATTGTTTGACTTTCTGCTCCTTTTGCGTTTGAATGACCCAGTTGGGTATGAGGCAGGCGGCTGGGCAAAGCTGGGGGGATGCCATTTACTCAGAAACTTTGGCTGATGTCTGTGTCTGCAGGATTTTAGGTGACTCAAAGGGTGGTTAGGCCTTCAGTCAAGATGTTGCTGAAACCCTTCAGGTGGGGACCATATGACTTTCTTTTAAATGAGCTTTCTTAGCCTTGATAGTCTCAGTATCAACTGAAAATGAAAATGTGACTCTTCTAGTAGTTGGGGTGTTCTAGTAGAAGATGGATGGTGTGTTCTAGATAAAGACACAAACTCCGAACTCCGACAGGGGTCCAGGAGGATAGAGCGTGTGTAGAGAGGACTATCTATCCCCCTTTATAAAGGTTTATAAAGGATGTGCCAAATGCATTCTAGCCCGAAGTGTTAACTTTTAACCTTCCCCAAGGACTTCTTCATAAGTGCAAACAAAAATACTAGATACTACAGCCAGTAAAATGCATCACAAATTTAAATGTCATCTCAGGCAGCCAAGAGTAACCTTTGCTCATCTGTAAAATGAAACAGTTTCTTATGGAGGGTCCCAGCTGGCATCTTCAGACTCCAGTCTCCTGTCCTAGGAGTTCTGATTCTGGGGTTAGTGGTATTCTGGGAAATATGTGACTTTGTCTGCAAGAGTCACATTTTAATTTTCACTAGCTGTTAACTAAATTTTAGGATTTCTTTGATGATGATTGTCCTATGATTTTTGTCACCAATAGAACTAGACATTTTCACATCATGAGACTTTTGCAGAGATCTTGAAAAATTGTTTGTGCTGGTCTAAATTATGGTAGTTCTTGGATATAGATATTAATGAAGAAGAAGCATACTGTTATTATGACACAGTTTAAAATTATGTATTGCAATAGAATTGCTTTAAAATTTCTGTATAATTAGATTCTTTATCTGAAATTTAATTCTAATAAGAGAATCATAAGCTTCACTGTATTCAAAGGGAGCTAAAGCACAAAAAGCTAAGAACTTCTCTACTCCAGCAAACCGAGTGGACACAAGTTGTCCCTGGGAGAGAAGAAACCGATTTTCCCTCAGCAGAGCCCTCAGTCAGGCTGTGGAAAGTGCCGTCAGTTGCCAGACGAAGGAAGGGAACAGATTTTACTGCATCATGGAAGCAAGTTCGCCGTCTGGACGCATGCTCATTTTCTCTTGTCTGGAGAATATTACTGATTTCCAAGGCTGAATACATGCTGGGACTGCAGCTTGTGAACTTGACTCGATCATAGCAAAGCCATGCCTTAAGGTAGGTCTTATTTTTCTTTCTTTAACAAATTTCTTCTTCATATATGTGTGTGTGTGCGTGTGCGTGCATATGTATGTGCACATATGTGCACACACACAAACATAAAACACACACACACACACACACACACACACACACACACACACACACACACCCCTCTTATACATTTTTGGTGACCTGGCACAACAGCCAGGTAGACTGAGGCGAGTCTCCCTTAGAAGAGGAGAGGGGTGTGAGCCATGCTATGTGAGGAGTAACCGGGAGCCGAGGATGGCTGACCTGAATAGTAGCGGACTCAGTGGAAGTGATGGCAGGTCACTTTCCTTCATCCTTTTGGAAGCATTGAGAAGACTAGCTATGTCATGGCTGAAATGAAATAAGCATTGTGTGCTCCAAAGGGAACCCCTAGAGCCATGTATGCGGGTGGGATTTGTCTGCTAGGAGTGTGGACTTTGTAGACCAACAGACCTTGCTTGGTTGTGTCCTAAACTAGCTGGATGACCTAAGATAAGTTTCTAGTCTGTTGGAAATCATTTCTTCATTACTAAGATAGCAATAACAACTCACTCATAGGGTTGTTTCAAAGAGTAAATGAGATAAATTATATCACATAGTATGGTTTGTGCTCAATAAATATTAGCCTTTACTGTCTAATACTATCACTACTGTAAAGTTTTCCAGGACAAATCAAATCCAAGGTCTTGGAGCTCTCCTCCACTTAGAACATGGCACATCTATGCTAAGTACCGCCATGTGCCAAGCACTGTGATTGATAAGGAGAAGAAAGTACTCTGAGCTTGGCCTCGTGGTGCTTGAAGTCCTGAGGATGCTGAAGGACCACAAAAATATCTTGGACCATAGTAATATACTGACTAATATTAATAAGTATCTATATTATTTGCAAAACACAAATGCTTCTATTTTCCAAATGAATAAAGGCATGGATGACAATTATTGATTAGACACTAGAAAATTAACTATGTTCAAGTTGGGAAAAGGGAAATACACTTGTAAAGACGGTGAATATTAGTCTGAATCCACATATGTAGATTTAGGAAGCAATGATAGTTGAAGGAAGACCAGATCCATCAAAGACTTGACGTTTGAGAGTCCTTCTGCATTCATCAGGTAACAGAATTCAACACAGCTGATGTGGGGGAAATGAAACTAATGGAGGGAATATAGGCAAGGATGAGGCGGGTCCAGGCAGTATCAAAGCTTCAACTAGGGAAATTGAGGCAACCATTGCTATCTATAAGTTTAGGAGTCCAGGGCAGAATGGTATTCCTGGGATCCAGTGAGATCTAAAAATGGGGAGCAGGGCTGGCCAGCAGGAGCACACAGCCAGTGTGGAGCCAGGGACAGGCAGGAGTGAGAGGTAACACTATGACCTTGCTCTCTTCTTGTCTTCTGATTGTCTGGTAATATCTCCCATTGGCTAAGCCCTACAGGCTGGACAAGGAGGAAGTCTGGAGCACAGGACAGAAGAAAGAGTGGAGGTAGACCAGGGTGAAGGAGGGAACTGGGGGGTCTAACACACAAGGTCAGACAGGCTCCAGCCTAGGAAGACAGGTGAAATAAACAAAATCAGCAGAAAGATCAACTTTTTAGTTGAGCTAGTTTTTAATTTGTCTTGAGACAAGGTCTCCCTCTGGGATCCTGGCTGCTCTTGAAGTCATGACCCACTTATCTGTGTCCCTGGGCTGCTGGGATTATGGGTACACACCATCATGTTCAGCTATCTGATAAGATTATTCTCTCTCTCTCTCTCTCTCTCTCTCTCTCTCTCTCTCTCTCTCTCTCCCTTCCTCCCTCCTTCCCCCCTCCCCCTCCCCCTTTCTCTCTTATAAACAAATACGAGGACAAAGAAACTGAAAAAAAAACTGTGAGGAGGTGTGATCATGAACACTGATTTCTGCCTCGCTCTCTGCAGATCTTATCTGGCCAGTGGCATTTAAGGTTGGGATACCTGCAAACATGAAAAACCTACGTGTGGTGAGCCTGTGCCGATGCTTGCCCAGATGACTCAGAATGGGCTTACCCTGCCAACAGCTCTGCAGAGAAGCACCACAACACATGGAGGGCTCTAGCTTGCTTACTTGTCAAAGGCACTGTCCTGAGTGGCTTGCTACTCAGTGTGCAGGGTCCCTAAAAGCTGTGCTTCCCCTCAACAGGTGGTGGCACACACCTTTAATCCCAGCACTCGGGAGGTGGAGGCAGGTGGATCTCTGTGAGTTCAAGGCCAGCCTGGTCTATAGAGCGAAATCCAGTACAGGCACCAAAGCTACACAGAGAAACCCTGTCTTGAAAAACAAAAACAAAAACAAAAACAAAAACAACAAAACAGTTGTGCCCCTCAGGTTTTTATGATGTTTGTGAGGCATTAGGATGAGGTGGCCTTCCTGTGTTGTTTTGAGAAGCTTCAGACGTTAGAAAATAACTAGGCCCCTTTGTCTAATTTACTGCCAGGCTGACAAGACAAAATGACAATGCTAATAGCATTTTGAACCACCCTCGTGGCCTGGCTCTATTAGCAGCCTGTCCACAGTGACAGTGGAATGTGTTAATAGGTTCCAACCAATGGATTCAGACAGGGGAGTATGGAAAACAATAGCTTTCCTTTGGAGGCCTTCAGAATTCCTCACAAATTCTTACTATGGACTATTTTCCTGGGAGCTATTTGTGCTGGTAAAATGTCTTATTTGGTTAAAGAAAAACCATAAGATAGCATCAAGAACAAATAACATAAAGGGCGCCCACATCCAACAATGTCCAGGGACTGAGGAATTGCAGATGGAAGCCGGGGTTCAACTGAGGGCCAGAGTCACTTGATATAGGGGAAAATGTTTGTTGTTCTTAAGCTCTTCAAGACGAAAGAAGCATTTGACCCAGAACCTTTAAGTGAGTAAACCATTCCTTAAGCTATTTTCTTTGGAAGGAGGTGGCTGGAAGAGGCTTGTGAGGGCCCCATTGCCAGAGGACTGGTTGTTCATTAACCCTTTCATGGCACTTGCAAGTTGTGCTTAAACCAGTGTGATGGTGTCCTCATGCAATCCCACCTCATTTCCTCATCCCTTCTACCTAAAGCACAGGACACCACAAGTTACTGGAACTCCGCACTAGCTCCCTAGTTAGCAGTGGGGTTCAGGGGTTCCCTAAGCAGCATAGACACCCATGCAGCTGCTGAGTAAGAAAACATTTGTGCTGACAATTGTTAGATAAGGGTGGGGATACATTTACTGCTGTGGTAGGTGATCCGAGTCATGAGAAGGTGCTGGACTTTTACAATATGTGATTTAAATTTACAGTGGCCTTGCTGGACAAGAAAAGTGATCTGAAACCAAAGTAGAGAAAGAGCAAGGCCCAGTTGTTCACTGGGGAGCACGTGCAGCAATCCAAGGCCAGGCAGAGGATGGGAGGCTGAGTCATCAGCTCGCATGCTGTCCGTGGAGCTCAGATAACACTTCCTGTCACAGCACAGGGTTGTACATTTGTTTCTTTCTGGGATAAGAGATACACATTAAAAATCCAAATGCCCAGCCAGGCTTCTCTAGTGGCCAATGACAAGTCTACTCAGGTTACTAGGTGAGGTCAGTGGCCAGAGGTTTAAACAGAGCTGGGTGGTCTCAAGGGGTCTAAACCAGAGGATGTGGAGTCAATACGGACTTGACTTCACCCAAGACTGGAATTCAGTTTCAGCTAGACTGCTTACTAGCACTGCCGTCTTGGATGAAACTTCAGCTATTTCGGCATGAAAGTGGACAGCACTGCTGTTTTTCCCAGGGCTCCCGTGAAGAGCAAATGAAACATGTATTTGAAAGTGCTTGTCACAAAGAGAAGTCATTGCTTCTTTTCTTCTTTATACCTAAATCTAGACCTTATTTTCTTTCTATAAAAGCAAGTGAGAATCCAGGGTGCATAAACCCGGGCCCCCAAAGCTGGTCTGATGACTCCGTGAAGCAGTGGCCTCTTGATTGGGAAGGGTGTGGAATCCCTGACTCAGGAAGAAGATGCCTCAGAGAGAACGAGGACCCCAGGACAGAGCACCAGAGGAAAGAAAGGGCTAAAAGATGAATCATTTTCTTCACAACTAGGGAAGGCTGTTCAGAGGCCCTCACTCCTCCTAGTCCTCACAGCGGGTGATGCACACCCAGTCTGAGAGAAGATAAGAACTTGGTATTTCTTAATGTTTCTTTCAGCTCCAATATTCCAGTTCAGGGCCTGGAGAGATGGCTCTGCCTGTAAGAGAAACAATTGCTCTTCCTTAGGATGGGTGTTTGATTCGTGGCGCCCACATGGTGGCTATCAACCATCTGTAAATCCAGTTCCAGGGGATTTGCTCTCTCTTCTGGTCTCTGCAGGTACTTTATGAACACAGTGGTGCACAAGGACACACACAGACAAAGTACCCATGCCTGTGAAAAAAGTCCAGTATTCTAATTCTCCATGAACGTTTAAGGAAAATATGCAAGATTAGTTACCTTGTTATTATGATTTTATGTGCATGTGTGTTTACATCTGTGAGGGTGTGAGTATGTGTGCCTGTGTGTGTAGTCCCAATATTGTTGTTAAGAGTCTTCCTCTGTCACTCTCCATCATATTCACTGAGGTAGGGTCTGTCAATCTAGCCAGCCATCTTGACCTGGGACCCCCGTCTGTGCCTTCCAATAGCTGGAATTACTGTTGGGCCACCATGCCTGCTTGGCTGGTATTTATGTGGTTATGGGCATTCGAACTTTGGTCTTCATGCTTGTTGCATGAAGATTTCCTGGTGAGCGATCTCCCCAGCCCTCATTGTCTTCATTATTTTTAAGAATGCTTAGAGGAGAGAGATCAGCGTAGTATACACGGGGTACTAAAACAAAAGGAAAAGGGCCTTGGAATCCTATAGCCCTTGTCCTGACTAAGTGAAGTGAGATCAAGTGTGTTACCACTCTCTCAGAGCCTGTGCGCTCCAAGTGTATGGTGGGGATAAAGCATCCTGTAAGAGCAGGCCAACATTGATGGAGCAGAACATGGCATGACAGGTATCACTCTCACAGTACCACACAAAGGCAGCTAAGAGGCTATCCTCTTCTGCAAGCCTCTGCTGCAAGTTTGCCTCCTCCCTTGATAACGAGAGGAGCTGAGAACACAGAAGTGAACTGGTGCCCAGCGTCTTCCAGTAAGTCCTCAACCCAGTCAGCCCTCACGGTGTGGAGAAAACCGTGAGAACGCTTTCATGGGTTACAAAAAGAATGCACTTGGGGTCCGGGAGACATTCCTTGTTTCCATTCTTATAATTTGTTGTTTCTCTTCTGTGATAGGAAAAGAACAATGTGTATCATAAGAAAATGTAGACTTGGGATCCAACAGTGCTTCTTTGTCCCCCTTTCTGGTTTCGACCAGTTTCAGTATTTATTCATTTCAGAGAGGAGGGATGCGCTTCGTGGTTCTGTGGAATTCCTACAGGTCAGCAGAAGACTCGCAATTTCGGCTTAAACGACTTGCTTATTTCTCCGCACTGACTAACATGGCATGGCTTAGAATAAACAGAAGTTATTTTGAATGTTCTTCAAGAGTGATTTCTGATCCCTGGACATCTTGGAGGAAAACCAGTCTAAGCAAAAGCTACAAAAGCAAATTGAGTCCTGCACTTGCGCTCTGCCCCAGCACCGGGCCGACCTGCTCTCTGGGGCTCTGGAGAGTCACTCACTTGTGAAATGAGAGGACAGGACCTGGGCACTTCTGAGATGCTGCCATCTAGAAAATTTCTGACTTATGCTCCACCATCAAAAAAAGTCTGGCTTTATTTACCAGTAAATCCATAAAATAAATGTTTTCTAGGCACACTGCAGAAAAAGTCAGGTGGAACTCAGAGCCACCTTAGTGTAAAGAATTTGCCGCCCTGACTTACATTTTTACTGTCACCAGGTCCTGGGGATGGAATCTGAAGATGTCCTTCCCACCGAGCCTGCCCTCCTGCCCCCCGGACTACACTAGCTGGACTGTGTGCCTCTCAGATGGGACTTCAAACTGTCACTCCACTGCTCTCAGACCCCAGCAGGACTTTCTTTCCAGGGTTAGATGTTGGAGTCTGATTACAAATGCTTTTCCCTCTAATTTAACACTGAGGCAAAACTCAGCCCTTTCCCATTCATCCACTCTTCCTGGCTTTCTTTACTAATTTGTCTATTTCTGTGCATGGCGGCTGCTCTTTGCAGAATCGAGCTGTTCCTACAGTCTTTGGGTCCAATACCCCTGGCTTTAGGTTCTGATTCTGCCATTGGCACGGTGCTTAACAGGAAGTCACTGGCCCTCTCTGGGCACAGATGCCTTCATCCTTCGGTCCCAATTGTGAATATTTTCTGCCCAAGGTTATTGTGATGATGTGATGAGGTAATGCATACAGCATTAACATGGAGGTAGGTGTGTTGAGCGAGCACACCACATCTAATCTGTTACTGCTATCTGTGTAGACTGGGATCTCACTCAGCACATGCCCGTGAAACCAGTGAACAAGTTAAAATCTAAAGACTTCTTCAGAACATTTCTAACTAAAAGAGCACATTTTCTTGAAAATGTGTCTTAGACTGTTCCCATCCTGCAAGGCACATTAGCCTCTGGGACTGAACTCACCCCTGACCAGCCGTGGGGCAAGAACTGGCCCTCAGCCCAGTATTTGCCATTGACGAAGAAGAAGCCTGCGATCATGATGAACACCCACACTGCCAGGTTCAGGACATTGAGGATGTTGTTGAAGCCCACGGAATTCTTTACCCCCAGAGCCACAATGATGGTCACAATGACAGCGATCACCAGAGCCAGGAGGTCTGGGTATGATTCTTCTCCTTTCCCTACGGGAGGAAGACATGGTTAGTATCATCCAAAGAGAAGAAAGAGCTCACAGACTCACTCTACCCCATTGCATCCGAATGGCTATGACTCACAGGATAGTGGCTAGTCTGTGAGAAAGAGCAGCGAAGGCTCTCTGTCTGTCTGTCTGTCTGTCATCTGTCTGTCTCTCTGTGTGTACACATACACATGTCACTCTATGGCCCATAAGCAGGTGCAAGTGTTTATTTGCAAGTGAGGAAGTTTGGGACACAGATAAGGTCACCTGACACCACAGATCAAAACTTGGAACATGTAATGAGACATTTGCAAACACCGGTGGAGGCGTGGCAGGGACGTGTAAAGTCAGGAGCGTCTTGGGACATTTGTGGCACATATGTACATGTGTCTAACACATTCTGTGAAAACTTCTTTATCTTCATTACTGGCAGCCTGTAATCTGTAAGATTTATACCCCAGTGTCACAATCTCTCTTTGTTAGCGAGTTTCAAAATGTGCATATTTGAAAGCTGTTTTAAGAGTTTTCTTTTCTCATCCGCAGCGCAGGGTTACAGAGAGAAAACGCCTGTGAACAGGTCCTGCAGCTTGGGCCGCCCGTTGGCCAGTGGACGCCTGCCCTCTGCGGAGGGGAAGAGGTACTGCCCCAGCAGCAGCCAGGGAGCCTGGCTGTCCTTTCGCCAGCGGCCCACAGTGTGGCCTCGGCACATCCCTCATCCTTCTGGACCTCATCTGCAAAGCGAGTGAGGCGGATGACTGATTTGGGGTCATTTCAGAATCAAAATGTTATGAAATCAGAATACAGCCATGATCTTTAGCCTTGTTATTGTGGCACTGGGGTGATCAGCAATTTAAAAAGAGGGTTTATTTTTATTATTTGTAATTGCGTCTCTCTCTGTGTGCCTGTGTATGAATCTGCGCACACGTGCAGGGACCGCATAAGTCACAGGCCTTGGATGCCCTGGAGCTGGGGTTACAGGAGGTTGTGAGCTACCTGACTTGGACACTGGGAACTAAACCTAGGTCCTCAGGAGAAACAGCAAGTGCTCCTAACCACTGAGCCATCTCTTAGCCCTGGTCAACATTTTTGCCAAATATTTTCTGAGGTAAGTACACTGAAGTCAAATGATTTGACATAGCCTCAGAATTATTTTTGGAGTCTCCCTGCTCCCATCCCTTTCTCTCTCCCCTGCCCATGTGTATGTGAACTCTAGGGATTGAACTCAAGGTCTCAAATGTACCGCATAAGCCCTGAACTACTGAGCTCCATCCCCAGCTGTCTTGGGAAATTCTGAAGCAAGACTCCAAAGCCCCTTCAACTGTAACTACGCATCCTGTAAATGTGGAAGGGTACACCAGGCATTAGGATGGAGAGCCGTGGCAAGGGGCAGACGGTCTGTCTCTGGGCATTTGTTAGGTGACCTCTGACCCACTCGGCTCTTGCTCAGTATTAGGATGCCTTGTGAATGTTGGCTGGACTGGAATCATTTTATTCCTTAAATTTTTTTATTTGGAGCCGGGTGATGGTGGCACATTCCTTTAATCCCAGCACTCAGAAGACAGGGGCAAGTGGATCTTTGTGAGTTGGAGACCAGACTGGTCTACAGAGTGAGTTCCAGGACAGCCAGGGATGTTACACAGACAAACCCTGTCTCGAAAAACAAAAAAATAAAAACTTCTTTTTTAAATTTGGAAGTGAAAACATTAATTATGAGAAATGGGGGGAACTGGCAATGAAATCACTGGTGATCTCCCCAGGTCCCTTGGTTGCGTTTGTTTTATTTTCATACAGCTGTTGTCAGAGTGCCTGTCCAGTGCAGCCTGTGTCCTCTGAAATGGAACACGACATATTAGTCCACAGTGCGTGCTGTGACCTCCTCGGTCATCTTTTTAGTCGTCAGGCACACAATATGTATCCACAATTCACATGGCCATTTGTCCTATTGAAGAATTTTTCAAATTATTATAATTGAGCATCCATAATCTAAAAATCCCAAATCTGAGATACTATGAAATCTGAAACTTTTTGAGCGGCTTCCACGATACCCCAAGTGATAAGATTCACACATACAATGAGACTTTGAATAATATATTGAATAATATTATCTTCAGGCTATGTGTCTGAGATGTATATGAAAAACCAATAAATTTTGTGTTAGACCTGGGTGTCAATGGCCAATCCCAGTATCTTATTGTGTGTATGTAAATATTCCAAAGTTTGAAAAACTCCAAGGTCCAAAAACTACTGGCCCCAAGCATCTCAGATAAGGGGTGTGCAACCTTTAAAAATAAGACTGGGATGATTGTCTTTTTGTATGATGTATTCATGGAAATTAGAATAATTCCTTAGAGTGAAGAATCGCTTTGTAAAAACAAAAAGAATCATTTAAAGTTCTTGACACATTTTCCCAAATTGGTGTGTGTGTGTGTGTGTGTGTGTGTGTGTGTGTGTGTGTGTGTGTGTGTGTTGGGGATACCAAACCCAGGTCCTCAGGTTGCCCAGCAAGTGCTCTACCCACTGCACCATCTTTCCAGCCTCCAAGTTGCATTCTTTTTTTTTTTTTTCGAGACAGGGTTTCTCTGTGTAGCTTTGCGCCTTTCCTGGAACTCGCTTGGTAGCCCAGGCTGGCCTCAAACTCACAGAGATCCGCCTGACTCTGCCTCCCGAGTGCTGGGATTAAAGGCATGCACTACCACCGCCCGGCTTCCAAGTTGCATTCTTAAAGGGGAATCTGTCCGTCTGGCTCATGAGCTGGCACGTTAGGGGAGGGGTTGACGCGATCTCACCGAGGCCGTTGAGGGTCCCCACTGTGTCCACCATCCAGCGGCTGATGGTGTGGTTTGCCAGGGAGTCGAACATGCTGCTCAGGGCACTGGCTCCAGCGGCCGTGCCGATCAGGTACTCCAGAATCAGGTTCCAGCCGATGAAAAACGCCACAAATTCCCCGACAGTGACATAGCTGTAGGTGTAGGCAGATCCTGTGGTCTTGGGGACTCGAACTCCGAACTCCGCATAGCACACACCTGCAAAGGACAAACAAAGCGGGCAGTGGGCTGCTGGAGACCAGCTGTCGTCTTGGGGCCTGACGATCTTAAGAGGAGATATTAGGAATCTCCGGGCTGTTAGCACCAGCACCCAAACGTTCATGTACAGCCGCACGTCACTTGATGATGGGGCATGTCCTGTGAAATGTGCTATTAGATGATTTCCTTGCTGTGTGAGTACTGTGGTGTGCTTGCACAAACCTAGCTGGACTAGCCTGCTACACACCTGTTATAAACCTGTACCCGGCGTGTGGATACACACATCCAAACAAATACGTACCATATAGCTTACTACTACCAGGGCCGTGACGAACACAGCATCGTGGGACCAGCCAGATGTGGGAGGAGACGCTAGACTGAAGAGACACAGTGAACATCAGTCAGCTGTGTGCACTGCTGGACCATGTGTGCACTGGTGTGCAAAGTGTGCACTGCTGGGCCATGTGTGCACTGCTGGGCGATGTGTGCACTGCTGGGTCATGTGTGCACTGCTGGGCCATGTGTGCACTGCTGTGCAGTGTGTGCACTTGTGTTCAATGTGTGCACTGCTGGTGCAATGTGTGCACTGCTGGGTCATGTGTGCACTTGTGTGCAATGTGTGCAGTGCTGTGCAATGTGTACAATGTGTGCACTGGTGTGCAATGTGTGCACTGCTGGGCCATGTGTGCACTTGTGTGCAGTGTGTGCACTGGTGTGCAGTGTGAGCACTGCTGGTGCGATGCGGCATTCTGCTTTACTGTGCACTTTCCCCTCTATAAGTAGGAGTGAACCTGAAAACATTGATAAGAAGTATCGCATAATACCCAAAAGGTGGCAATGGGTCATTTATTACCCTTCTCAAGTGTTACAACTTCATAGCTGTGCGTGTTGTGCGCTTCCACGGCCGGCAGAGTGGTAGCTCTGAACCGGCACCACCACAGACGTGCTGCAGGGTAGACATCACAGGGCCAGGGTAGCTGCATGTGCTAGTCCACAGCAACTTTTCAGCTCCATGAAGTTCTTATGGGACTAAAGTCTATCACTGACTAAAACATTGTCCCGAGGCACAGGACTGGATGTGACACAATTCCAAGCCTGTTACAGACGTCTTCAATCTCACCTCCTAGGAACATCGTTTGGTTGTTTCTTTGGACCTTTTGAGACAGGGTGTCACTGTGTGGTTATTCTAGTTTGGTTTCTGTGGTTGTGATGAAACACTCTGACCAGAAGCCTCATGGGAAGGAAAGGCTTCACTTCCAGGTCACTCATGGGGAGGAAAGGCTTCACTTCCAGGTCACTCATGGGGAGGAAAGGCTTCACTTCCAGGTCACTCATGGGGAAGAAAGGCTTCACTTCCAGGTCACTCATGGGGAGGAAAAGCTTACAATTCCAGGTTACAATCTTTTTTTTTTTTTTCCTTTTGGTTTTTTTGAGACAGGATTTCTCTGTGCAGCCCTGGCTGTCCTAGAACTCACTCTGTAGACCAGGCTGGCCTCAAACTCAGAGATCCGCCTGCATCTGCCTCCTGAGTGCTGGGATTACAGGCATGCACCATCAAGCCCACTCAATCTGTTTTTAAGAGAAGTCAGGAAAGAACTGCAGGCAGAAACCTCGAGGCAGCAACCACAGAGAACACTGCTTACTGGCTTGTTCTCTCTGGCTCGTGTTTACTCGGGTTTCTTTTACATCCCAGGCCTACCTGCTCAGTGGTAGCACTGCCCACCATGAGCTTGGCCTCCTCACATCAATCAAGAAATTCCTGTAGGGTAGTCTGGTCTGGGCAATCCCTCAACTGAGAAAACTCCCTTTTCCCGGGTGACTCTCACTTGTGTAGAGTTGACAATAAAAGCTAACCAGGATGGTGGCCCTGGCTGGCCTTGGACTCACTGTGTGGACCAGGCTATCCTCTATCTTATGATAACCTTCCCAAAGGCTGGGACTATAGGTATGCATCACCATGTCTGGCTTCCAAAACCCTTTTAACATTGTACTTGGGAAGGCAATCAGCACAAATTCTCCTGAGCTACTGGGAGCTAATCTTTCTTTAGAAAAACTCTTGTTTGTTTAGTACGTTTCTATGTGTTCCTTAGGTAGGAGATATCCCGAGTGCAGGCCTGACTTGGGATGACCCCACCAAGGGCAGTGGGCTAGACGGTACAGTGACATCTTCCTTTCAGTTTCACACAGTACAGAAGACGCTCTTCGTTTGAGACTTCACACTGGCTGTGGAAATGCTGTGCTGCAGCAGAGGGAAAGACAGAGTGCACATGTAAAGACGTATTATCACTACAGAAAGTTGGCACACATCCCAACTGGACAAGCCTCCAAGAAAAGGGGGGGCAGGAGGATTGTAAGAGCCCGAGACACGGAAATAGTGTCTTCTGGACATGACAGGACCGTTGAACCCTGAGCTCAGCAGCAGCTGCTGCTTGTACAAGACCTGCACAGGATCAAGCCAGCCAATAGTCCACCATGCGGGGGAGGGGCTTTGAGGCCCCACCCTAGTTGATGGCTGCTGAAAGAGAGAGTCAGTTTTCTTTAGGGGTGTGGCCTCTGCTAGGTTGCTCACACTCCAGTAGCTAGCCCTGTGCACATGTGGTCAGCACTGACTAGACTCAGTGGGCTATAAAGAGTGCTATGACACAGTCTTCTGGACTGGACGTGGCCTTTGCAATCACAGACGCGCAGTAGCTGTGGCCTCCTGCATAAGATGGGACCTGTCAACAGCCCATCACGCATGGGGGAGGTGCTAATGAGGCCTCACACTTCCCTGGGGAGATTGGCAGCTGCGGATTCTGGGGTGGGGTTGATTTTCCTCAGTAGTGTGGCCATTGGTAGGGTTGTCCGTGCTTTGTCTTACAGTTTCCTATCCATGTGCAAATGACAACCCTAAGTAAATTCAGTGAGCCACACCACACCACACACCACACACGTCACACACACATACCACACACATATCACACACACGTCACACACACATATCACACACACACACACCACACACACACCACACACATATGTCTCACACACACACCACATCACACCACACACCCACCCACCCACCACATGTCACACACCACACACACATGCCCCCCACCATACACACACACACCACACACATGCTCCCCCCAGATCACACTCCCACACACCACTTCCATACACACCCACACACCCACCATACACACGTCACACACACACCACACACACCCATGTCACACATACATCACACACACATGCCCCCACCACACACACACACACACACACACACACACACACACACACACACTACACACACATACCACACACATACAACACACACACACACACAGTGGGGACTAGGTGGGAAGAAGGGAGTCAATAGAGGTGGGGACATAAAAGAGGGAATGGGGGATGATTATGATATCAATATAGTGTGTTCATGTATAACACGGTCAAAAATAAAAAAGTAAGAAACAAGAAGTCAATTTCTTTCTACATTCCATCGAAGAAACCATTAGGTGCAAGAACACTTTCACAGGAGTTCCTTTACCCAGGATTAAACCTGCTGGTCACTGGCCCTCAAATGCTAATCACGCAGTGCGGGGGGGGGGGGGGGGGGGGGGGGAGGGGGGGGAATCCCCATTAGCATGTACTTACCTTACTTTGACTAGTTTCCCAATCTGCATACCAGCTAACTTAGCACTTTCCCAATAACTTCCGACTTGCTATTTCCCCACTTTGTGCAACAGTCACAGATACCTGTGTGTAGCATGAATTGTTAGAGGGTCTTAATAAAATCAAACTTGGAGCCAGGTATTGGGGTGGACGCTGGAAGATCAGAGAAGCAGAACAAGCCACAGCTACCTCACCTTGTCAATTCCTCAGCTGATCCTGTTTCCTCAGACTGGAGGCCTCTGTGTCCTCATCCAAATGGGTCTCAGCTGAACTGCTGCTAAAAGCCTAAAAGCTTAACTGGCTCTAGTTCCTGGTTTCACGCCTTATATACCTTTCTGCTTTCTGCCATCACCTCCTGAGAATAAAGGCGTGAGTCACCATGCCTGGCTGTTTCCAGTGTGGCTTTAAACTCACAGAGATGCAGATGGATTTCTGCCTTCCAAGTGACAGGATTAAAGGTGTGTGTGCCACCATTTTCTGGCCTTTATATCTAGTGGCTGTCCTGTTCTCTGACCTCAGATAAGTTTATTAGTATTGGTGAAATTATTAAGGCCACTTCACGTAGTTAAAAGGGAGATTTATTTAATGGCGTAACTTATAAATGAAGGGATAGGTAGGTTGTGTTCTGTGAAAAGACGTAGTGCAGTCTGGCAGTGTTCTCTGGAGAACTCTCCTTGGTCTACCCCTGGCATCCACCGTGCAAGAAGGAAGAGAGCTTGGTGCATTCCGACCTTGGGTCTTTAGGGCCCTCCCTTGGCCCCGCCTTGTAGGCATGATAGTTACTGAAGCCTCAATGGGGGTTGGAACTTCCAGACCAAAAGCTGGAATGGCTACCCACTACATCTTATTATGTTTATGTAACTCATTTAAAATTGTAATGGATAATTAAAAAATAGATTTATAATTGGTCATCTATGATAATCCTATTTGTAGCCATGTTAGTTAAGTCTTCTAGGTATACATAGATGTATTTCAGATACATAGGTAATCTTCAAATATTTCAAAGATCTACAGAATGTGGCATTTAAAATATTTTAAAAATTTAGACTTTCTGGACAGTGAGACATGTCTGCTCCTGGCAGCACTGATTTACTTCAGAGAGGAGGATGGGCATCGAAGACACTCCATATGGAGTTTATCTTCACCTTGGCAAAAATAGCCATTTGGGCAAGAAACTGTTCTTGCCTGGACTTCTTGATCAACTGGACATGCAGGACCCATAGGAAGGTGACCACTGAACTTTGCTTGACAAAATGGTCCTTCGGGTTCCTGCTTCACAGGAAACTGCCAGACATTCTACAGGACACAGAGAGAAATGACTGAGAGACACTGTGGGCTGAAGACAGATGCCCCAACTTTACAAGAGAACTTTGGGTGACTGACTATCCAGGCTTTCAGCTGTCTCTGTCTACCCTGCAAGACTCCCAAAAGTTGCTTGCATCCTTCTCCCATTTCTCAGGTAATAGTATATCCTTCTGAGGTCTTTGATGTGGTTAAAGACTAGATAGTTGTAATTTCCTCAGTTATGATAAAAGATAAGTTAGATATAAAACCTTAAACTCACAAATATAAGATTGACAGGATATATTCTTTAATATTGTAACTAATTCTTGCTTGATAATTGTTTTGTTATATGTAATTTTACTATGTTAAAGTTAAAACCTTCCTTTTTGAAAAAGAAGAAAAGGGGAAATGCTGTGGATATCGCTCTGTATAAATAAACACTGATTAGCCGGTAGCCAGACAGGAAGTATAGGCGGGACTAATAGAGAGGAGAATTGAGGAAACAGGAAGGTGGAGGGGGAGACTGCCTGGAGCCCCGCCAGGACAAACAAGATATAAGGTACCAGTAAGCCACGAGCCATGTGGCAAAGTATAGATTAATAAAAATGGGTTAATTTAAGATATAAGAACAGTTAACAAGAAGTCTGCCATGGCCATACAGTTTGTAAATAATATAAGCGTCTGTGTGTTTATTTTATAAATGGGCTGTTGGACTGCCGGGGCTTAGTGGGACCCGGAGAAAAAACTCTAGCTACAATTAGGGTGCACAATATTTTGGGGAACACAGTATCATCACACCTGCGACTACACTAGGCACTCTTAGCACTTGCTACAGATGAAGATGTCCTGACCCTGAAGTATCAATTTGACTTGGGAAGGAGTTTAATGCAGAGCTGGTCCCATGTTGCTGATTACTTATGGATGCTCTTTGGTGCCCCAGAGAGGTAAGCATGCACTTAGGGAGCATGGCCTTCACAGTGGGGCAGCTCTGTCTGGGCTGGGGGAGCTGGAGGCACAACTTCTTTCATCTCAGTGGACCAGGGAGCAGAGAGCTTGGCGGGAAGCATATTCTGCTACAACATTCAGAGGCCTAGGCATCTCCAGTGACTTACCATCTCTGCACCATGCCGGCCTTGCCAAAGGGCCTACAACCTTTCCTAAGAGCACTACCTGCTGGGGACCCAGAGTTTAAACACAGGAACTTATGAGGAACGTTCAAACCATAAGAGTAATCAATTGCTCATCAGGGTTGTTGGATGACGTGCCAGATATGAACTTACATGAACTTAATGATGATGCCGGGGCTGTAACCAAATCTTGACAACCAGTCTTGGTAGTTTTCCAGTTCATTTATTGTACTTACATAAGTCACTAGGAAAGTAACATCTCTGTCTATCTATGTTAGATTTGAGACGAAAGATGGACAAGAGAAATGCAGCCCCCTTGGGGGACCGTTACAGTCTTTTGCACAGCTTTCTAAACTTCCCACACCCTGCGTGGGGTTGTGCTCTAGCTTCCTTTCTTTTGCTGTGATAAAACACTGACTGAAGAAACCTAGGAGAGGAACGGGCTTGTTTCAGCGTGCAGATCACTGTCCATCACTGGGGGATGTCAGGGCAGGAACTTAGCAGGGACTTGAAGAAGAAACCATGGAGGAATGCTGCTTGCTGGCTCACTCCTGCTTAGCTAGCTTTCTTATACAGTCAGTGACTGTTTGCCTAGGGAATGGTGCTGCCCACAGCAGGCTAGCCTCCTACATCAGCGACTGTCAGGACAATCCCCCACTGACATGCCCACAGTGGGCTAGCCTCCTACATCAGTGACTGTCAGGACAATCCCCCATTGACATGCCCACAGCAGGCTAGCCTCCTACATCAGTGATTGTCAGGACAATCCCCCACTGACATGCCCACAGTGGGCTAGCCTCCTACATCAGTGATTGTCAGGACAATCCTCCACTGACATGCCCACAGTGGACTAGCCTCCTACATCAGTGACTGTCAGGACAATCCCCCACTGACATGCCCACAGTGGGCTAGCCTCCTACATCAGTGACTGTCAGGACAATCCCCCACTGACATGCCCACAGCAGGCTAGCCTCCTACATCAGTGATTGTCAGGACAATCCTCCACTGACATGCCCACAGTGGGCTAGCCTCCTACATCAGTGACTGTCAGGACAATCCTCCACTGACATGCCCACAGTGGACTAGCCTCCTACATCAGTGACTGTCAGGACAATCCCCCACTGACATGCCCACAGTGGGCTAGCCTCCTACATCAGTGACTGTCAGGACAATCCCCCACTGACATGCCCACAGTGGGCTAGCCTCCTACATCAGTGACTGTCAGGACAATCCCCCACTGACATGCCCACAGTGGGCTAGCCTCCTACATCAGTAACTGTCAGGACAATCCCCCATTGACATGCCCACAGTGGGCTAGCCTCCTACATCAGTAACTGTCAGACAATCCCCCATTGACATGCCCACAGTGAGCTAGCCTCCTACATCAGTGACTGTCAGGACAATCCCCCACTGACATGCCCACAGTGGGCTAGCCTCCTACATCAGTAACTGTCAGACAATCCCCCATTGACATGCCCACAGTGGGCTAGCTTCCTACATCAGCAACTGTCAGGACAATCCCCCACTGACATGCCCACAGTGGGCTAGCCTCCTACATCAGTAACTGTCAGACAATCCCCCATTGACATGCCCACAGTGAGCTAGCCTCCTACTTCAGTAACTGTCAGACAATCCCCCATTGACATGCCCACAGTGAGCTAGCCTCCTACATCAGCAACTGTCAGGACAATCCCCCATTGACATGCCCACAGTGGGCTAGCCTCCTACATCAGCAACTGTCAGGACAATCCCCCATTGACATGCCCACAGTGGGCTAGCCTCCTACATCAGCAACTGTCAGGACAATCCCCCATTGACATGCCCACAGTAGGCTAGCCTCCTACATCAGCAACTGTCAGGACAATCCCCCATTGACATGCCCACAGGCCAGCCTGATCTGGACAGTTTCTCGGTTGAGATTCCCTTCTCAAGTGACTCTAGGCTGTGTCAAGCTGACAGTTAAAGCTAAGTAGGACAGGTTGCAAAGTGGAATGAAAAATTTGACAAGAGTGAAAGCTTTCTACACGAACAGTGGTCCCCAAATAATTCAAGATCAAATGTGCATCGAAACCTAGGTGCTTCCGGCCATGCTCACTTGGTTGCATGGCCTGTCTTCACTTCAGCCTTGGTTCTGGACACACAACATGAATTCACATTTACATGTGTGTAAATGGCACCCAAAGCCAACTAATATGATCCAAAACACCTGGGCTCAGATGAGGGGCTATCATATGCTATCATGCAGGCTAGTTTTATGTCAGCTTGACACCAAGTAGAGTCATTTGGGAAGAAGGGACGTCAACCGGGAAAGTGATCCCACAGACTGGCCTGTAGACAAGCCTATGGTGCGTTTTTTTGATTGACGATGGACGTGAGAGGGCTCAGCTCACTGTGGGTGGTGCCACCCGGGGCACGTCAGCATGCGGCACCCCTCCATGGCCTCTCCACCAGACTCTGCCTCCAGGTTCCTGCCCTGCTTGAGTTCCTGCCCTGATTTCCTTCAATGATGGACTATGATGTGAAACTGTAAGCTAAAATAAACCCTTCCCTCCCCAAGTTGCTTTTAGTTACAGTGTTTTATCATATCAATAGAAACCCTAAGGTAGGTATAAACTATCATTTTTACCATGTACACAAAATTTTCTGCTTTTACAGAAACAATGGTTAATTACAGAAAATGAAAATCTGAAGTATTTTCCTACTATCATTCCTCAGCATCTAAATATCAAATTAGTATAATTTTGGATTATAATATGTTAGAATGTTTGATTTTCCAAATTGCTTCTGAGTTGGTGGCCAGTTTATAAAAAATTGTTGAATTTTTACTGGAAATTAGGGTAAAATTTCTGAAATGGCCTTAAACATTTGTGTGTGTGTATGTGTGCGCACGCGCACACGCTCGTATTTGCAGGCTAGAGCACAACTTTGAGGAGTCAGGTCTCTCCCTCCCCCATTGGGTTGCAGGGGACTGAACTCAGGCTGTAGGCCTTGGCAGCAAGTGCCTTTACTCACTGAGCCCTCTTGCTGGCCCATGAATGCAAATGTTTAATGAAAGAATGTCTAGCTCTTCAGTCTCAGGATCTGCTGGGCTGCGCTCAGGTGGAGGATGGGCTGATGGAGGACTCAGTCATTCCTCACCTCTCCATCCAGTTCCCACTTAGCATTAAGTATCCACCAAACCCCAGCCACAGGAGGGAGTCCACACTGGATCACATTAGTGTGATTGGGCGCTGAGCCACAGGCATGTCTTTGAGAATGTCCTTACCAAATATGGCATTTTGCTGGATGGATATCACCTCTCTTTTAGTTTTCATGAAACATCTGTTTCTTTGATACATTTCCGGTGGGGCTTAGATATACTGCACACCAGGTGGCTAGTCCTTTTGAAATATAGTTGGGACTGGGATATGAGGAGAAATCACTGAACTTTAGAGAGAAATAGTGTGACTCCTGTTGGAAGCATCTATTTTCTCTATGACACCAAATTCCAGATGTCCCATGATGTGTCCCCATCCCAGCTGTCTCCTTTGAGAAGCAGGTTTCTGGATCCCAAGAAATACTTTGTCTAGCCTCCACTTGCACAGGGTTAGACCTAATGAACTTGTCCTCATGCCCTCTTCCTGATGCTCTTGGGTAGCCAAGAGAATCGCCGGTTTTCTTTTCAGGGCCCGATGCATCAGGCTGCATCTCCCTCCCACCTCACCACCACCACCTGAGCAACCTTGCTCACCCCGTTGCCTGTCGCAGAAACCCAGGCAATTTTACAAATGTGTCTGGAAGGAGAGCAATTTGTCTGGGACTGCCTCTGTTTCTTTGTGTCAAAGAAGAGACTTACGATTTCTCTGCCAAATCAGTTCAGGAGCAGCCAGCACCATCAATCAGGGAGGGCCTGACGTCATCAGTTATTGAACTGGACAGTACTCCAATTAAAGTTGGGTAGGTAACAGAGAGCTCCTAAAGTCCCCCAAACCATGGCACCAGTATATCTACATTTAAATAATAAAGAAATAAGCTCTTTTTTTTTTTTTTTTTGGTTTTTCGAGACAGGGTTTCTCTGTAGTTTTGCGCCTTTCCTGGAACTCGCTTTGGAGACCGGGCTGGGCTCGAACTCACAGAGATCCGCCTGCCTCTGCCTCCCGAGTGCTGGGATTAAAGGCGTGAGCCACCACCGCCCGGTGAAATAAGCTCTCTTAATAGAATTGACTCCCAAACCAGGTCAAGTTGAATAATTTGTTCACTAAGTACATGAATAGCCTACCTGCTGACTCTTTTTTCTTGAAATCTCCATCTGTGAAAATACTTTGGAGATTACCGGAGGTATAATTTCCATCATATGATGAGTTTCAGCTTTTCTTGTGGATAGCTTGTGCTATGGTTAGTAATCATGGCTGATGCAGTGCTCAGATGACTATGTCTACTGGAAGGATGCTCAGAGGGTTAGCTGTTCCCTGAGCCAATCATTTGGCCCAAGTTGGTCCTTTACAGAGCCTTGGCTTCCCTACCTGGAAAATAGCAACAATGCCTATTGTATAGGTTGCTTTGCATCTTGGATGGACACATTCTAAAACAGAACCTGGATATTTTTCCTCCTATGTGTTGTCTTTAGAAACGTTTTCTGTTCCATGCCTTCCATGAGAAGTTGTGAGAGAATTCTACTTCTTGCTAATCTCTTTTCATGAGGTCTATTCCTCCTTGTCAAGGTGACTCTTGACAACTGGTCTGCAAAGGTCTTGGGCAGAAAAGACAGAGAGAAGTTTAGGTGATGACAGCTGGTTATCCTCTCCACAAGTACTTCTGTAAGCCCCTTGAGCCACATGAATGGCCAGGCTCCTCCCCCAAGGACTTCTCACTGCCAGTTTCCACCCACAGAATACTCTCATTGCCCCAATTGCTCACCCAGACCCCACCCTGCAGAGCAAAAAGTCCAGTCTCTGGGCATGAAATCCCACCAATCTCCACCCTGGAAAGCTCCACCTCCTTCCCAAGAAGCTCTTTTTAAGCCCTCTATCCTGTTCAGTTTGCTGTTGTTTCTTGCTCGAGCAGAGGCAGCCACAACTACCATTCCATGTGGACAATAATAATACCACTAAGCTGACAAACATCACCCAAAGATCAGCTTTGGACTACAAACTGCTCAGAACAATTTTGAGATGGCTAGCTGAGATGATCCAGCCTCACAGACTACTTGAACGAGGACTTGGGATAAGCCCTGAACTTTTGCATTATGCAGAGGCTGGACAACAAATGATACAGCTACTTCTCCCAGGAACTTGACAATTAACCCAGAAATTTTCTTTTCAGGACCTCCTAAAGATGCCTTTGCCCACAAACAGCAGGAAGCAATTTAAAGAACATGATGCCCATATTCCTAAGAGGTGGGGCAGGTGGTTTTTGGTCTTTCAGTGGGTTTTGGGTTTGGGATAATTGTCATTGTTTAGGATGGTTGGTTACAAGTTGTTATTGTTAATGGTCAGGAAAGAGGCTAAACAAAGGAGATTAGATTAAAGGTTCTTGTTTGGAAAAAAAAAAGATGGCTCAGTGGTTAAGGGCAGCTCCCTCGCTGAGATCTACTGAAAGTCAGCCCTCTGAACACATGCTCCTATGGAACCTGGCACTAAATCATTCTTAGATGACTTGTTTCTGGGTCAGGGTTTCATACATAGCAGAGCAGCTTCCAAATGCTGTGACCTCCTGTTTACCCATGCCTATATGCCTTGCTGTTCTGCCATCTGATTTACTCTTCCGTTCAGCTACATCACTTCCTCTTCCTGCCCAGCTCTGTCACTTCCTGTCTGTCTGTACATCCTCCAGACCTCCTTGGTTAACTAGTTTTGGAATTTAAGGCATGTGCCACCACACCTGGCTCTGTTTCTAGTGTGGCCTTGAACACACGGAGATACTGCCAGCCAAGTGATAGGATTAAGGGCGTGTGCTGCCATTGCCGACTTCTTTGTTTACCTGAAATGGCTGGCCTTTTTCCTCTGATCTCCAGGCAAGCTTTATTTATTAAAGCACAAATAAAACATGACCACACACCTCTCCTTCTCATTCTTCTATTGTTGGAGTGAGGGGACAGCCTTACCAGGCTCACCAAACCCCAGCACTTAGCTCTATCTTTAGGGGTATTTCCCTTACCCATTCCTTCCTAATGGTGCCAACCTGTCCCGTCCTCTTGATGGGAAAGGGCATCCTGGCCAAAGTGGGAGCCTCTATTTCTTTTGCTCCCCCATCCACTTGACCCCAGGCTCGCCAGCCATTCCCCTTCTCCTTCTCCTCCAAACCACACGATCTGACACACCTCTTCCCTTACCAACCGCTCAGGTAGACCCCTAGGTATGGGACACCTAAAACCGCTCTATAACCAATCATCACAGCCCTTATCATTCAACTACAAAACCCCACCAAATATATAACCCAGGCTTAACACCCACTTTCTTTCCAAAGCCTCAGGGGACTTAAGCCTCTCATCTCTGACTGAAAAAAGGATCTTCTGCTCCCCACTTCTCCCTTTAATACCCCCATACTCCAAGTTCTAAAAGCCAATGGAGCCTACCACTTGGCTCAGGATCTTTGACTTACCAACTCAGTGGTAGTTTCCCTTCAGCTCGTGTCTTAACATTTCAAAACAACTCAAGTTGCTGATTTGACCCTTAAGATGTGTGCAGACCCCTTGTTTCTGCTGGCTTCTGCTGCCCATCATGTTTGGTTCCAAATTCTTCAGCTGCTTCTTCCTCCACCTGCTCTAACCATCCATCTCTCCTCGCCTACTTGGTAAATGTCCTCTCACTGGCTCCTGGAGCCTGCTGCACCCCCCAGGGCCTCACCATGTGGGCAACTATTGGAACATCCCTGTTTTCTGGCCTCCTCCCCCTAGGAGCTGCCTGCTAAGCCCTACAGCTTCCTTAAGCCCATTGGGCCTCTGCCACCTTGTCCCCCCTGTCTCTCAGCTCCCACCTGGAGCTGATAGAAACTCCCTGCAGTGGAGTTCACTTTGTGACCCTTCCCCTCTCCTCCTCGGACTCCAATTTTATTAAAGCCTTTCTCTGGCTGAAGTACAGTTCAGACAGCCAAAATTGGCCTTCTTGATTTTCAAAATGACAATTTCTGCCACTGCACAAACAAATTATCCCAATTTCTCTTATATCTAGACTTGCTTTCTTCTCTATTTCTTCTTACCTATGCCTATCTGGAGTAGCTCTTACATATGGATGTTTATCATCCAAGAGACCCTCACCTCTAGTCAACAGCCCGTCCTAATAGGGTCAGGAAATTACTCTACATCAGGCTGTCAAAGGCTGAGTCAGTCCCCTGTAACTCCCCTACCCATCTCTCCTTCACTGGGGCTTATCACCTATGCTTGTTTTCTCTATTCTTCTATGATAATTCCTGTCCTGAAAACAAAATCATAAAAACAGGGTTTAATGATAGAATTTAAAAAACAATGCTTGCTTAATAAGGTATTAAAAGCTGCACCTTCATGTACTCATATAGGAACATACAAGTGTTATAAAGGTCTGAGAACGTAAGAGCTTAAGTAAGCACTGAGGATAACTTAAGTTCGGAGGGTCTAAGAAAGTGTTGTCTGAGGATGTGCAAGCTTAAGTTTTAAAAGTATAAGAAAGTGTTATGAAATCAAAGTTCTGAAGGTGTAAGAAAGTGTTTTAAAGTGTCATGTGTAGGGAAAAGGGGCTGCCTAAAGAAACCCACCCTGACCCTGGAGCCCAGAACCAGTGAAGGAAACAGCCTAGATTTGGGACCTGAGCCAGAGAAAGAAACACTTTATCCCTGAACCCAGAACCAAAGAAACATGCCCTGACTCTGAAACCAGTGCCAAAGAAACACTCTTGGTCCCTAGAATCAGAGCCAATGAAAGAAATATGCCCTGGCCTTAGAATTAGAGTAAAAAAGCTAAGAAAGGCCAGTGAAAGAAACACAGTTTGGCTCTGAAATCAGGACCATCTCTGCCCCTAACCCACAAAACTAACCAATCCCTGAGCAGAAAAAAACTAACCAATCCTTGGACAGAAAATCTTCTCCCTGGAGAAACTTCACCCCCAAGAGATCCTTAGGGGGCTGAGCAAGGGAGAGCTGAACAGAAGAACCTTGTTGAGACATCTCTTAGGGGACCCAGCAAGGTGGAGCAGAAAAGTAAACTTTTCCTTTGTGGGAGCCAGAGGAGATTGCTACATTTCTGTAGGAGTTTCCCTTTTAGCAGAGTGAAGCAAAAGAAGCAACATCTTGGGCCCCAGAAGCCAGAGGTCTGCTGGGAAGCCCCCTTAAGTAGGGTCTGAGCAAAGCTCAGCTGTAGTGGCTCTCCATGAGAGGAGCAGGATTGCTATATCCTGCGGGGAGACCATCCCCCACCACACCAGGTATAGCCTGACCAGAACAGTCAGGATACCCTTCCCGGCTGAGCTGTCCTAGCAGCTCCAGGCCTGACTCTCCCAAGCAGTCAGGATAACTAACCCAGAGCTGAGCTGTCCTAGCAGCTCCAAGGATTGTCTGGCTCTCCTGAGCAGTCAGGATACCATCCCCTCTAGAACTGAGCTGTCCTAGCAGCTCATGATGTTGCCTGACTCCCGGAAAAGTCAGGATACCTTTCCCCCAGAGTGGCAAAACTTGCTTACATCATGTAAATGAAAGTTCTGGGGGTATAAGAAAGTGATTTAAGGCATGTACATGAAAGTTCTAAAGGTATAAGAAAGTGACTTAGGGTGATAAAAAATGTTTCAGATTTCTTTCCCCTCTATGCTATTGTTAAATCTATACTTAATGGTTCAACCAGAGCACTTGCATGGCGGTGTCTGGAGACTTCTCACCAACAGGTTGCCAAAAGGAGATACTTATCCCTGTGACACATAAATCAACTTCTGAAACACCTGTTCCCTATTCTTTCTTTGTGACCAAACTAGAGATCACCATCGACCTTGGCCCTTAGCAGTCCTATAAAAAATAAGATCCAAGAACTTCAGATAGATCTTCAAAAAATGTTAAGAAACAGGTTGGTACCTTTGGTTAGAGGTTTATTGATAGTCCAATACGAAACTGGATACCTTCTCACCCCTTTTCCTTCTTTTCTTAATCCTACTAGTTGTACCCTGCCTTATAAACTTCTTGTCTAGATTTCTTCAACACTAACCAGACTTTTAACCAGTTACTATTACAGGATTACCAGCCCCTAGCTATGCAGCCAGAGACCTACAGCACCTGGTTGCATCCTGATGATGAAGAGCAAGATTGCCCAAAGAACTTCCATGCCCTGATTTAGCAGGAATTAGTCTAATGATGACATCGCCCTCTTTCCTGTGACCTGATTGTGTATCAACAATAAACAAAAAAGGGGAGAATGTAAGCCTCTCAAGCCACACGAGTGGCCAGGCCCTTCCCCTGAGGACTTCTTACTGTTCCATCCACAGAATGCTCTAACTGCCCCAACTGCTCACCCAGCCTCCACCCTGCAGAGCAAAAAGCCCAATCTCTGGGCATGAAATCCTACCAATCTCCACTCTGGAAAGCTCTACCTCCTTCCCAAGAAGCTCTATATAAGCCCTCTATCCTGTTCAGTTTGCTGCTGTTTCTTGCTTGAGCAGAGGTAGCCATCCTCCTGGTTTTTTCCCTCCCAATAAATCTCGTGTGTGAGGTTTGTTGTGCAGTGTGACTTTGTGGTATTCCTTGGCTTCCAGCTGCCAGGATACCTTTCCATCCGAGCTGCAATGCTTACAACTTTTCAACACTTCTTGAGGAACAGGAGGGAACCTTTCCTTCCTTCCTTCCTTCCTTCTTCTTTCCTTCCTTCCTTCCTTCCTTCCTTCTTTTTTTAGACAAGGTCTCACTATGTAGCTCTGGCCATCCTGGAACTCACTATGTAGACCAGGCTGGCCTTGAACTCAAAGAGACCTGCCTGCCTCTGCCTCTGGAGTGTTGATGAACCCTCATTTTGTACTTCAGTGCATCTGAGGAGCAGGTGAGACCACCATTCCATGATGATGTACCTTCTTAGCAGATGTCTAGGGAGAATAATGCACAGCCAAACTTTCAGCTTGGATCTTCCCAAAGTCCCTTGACTTTTCAATTTCCTTCAAATTGGGAGAGCATGCAGGGAGAAGCTACATGGGCCAGAGACTCTGGGTTTAGAGGCCTTGTGAGAAAATTGTGTGTATGTGAGGATTTGTTGCAGATCCTACTTCCATTTACTCTGGCCACCTCCTTTACCCAGTTTCCCCTTTCTCCCTTGTCTAAAAAAGATCCACTCATTTTTATTTTGTGTGCATGTGTGTGTGCCTACATGAGTTTATGTACACATGTGTACAGGTGCCCAAGGAGGCCAGAGAGGCCTCAGACCCCAGAACTGGGAGATACAGGTTGTGGCTCCTGATGTAAGGCTGGGAACCAAACCTCGATCTTCTGCGAGAGCAGTGGGTGGCTCTATCTGCTGAGCCATGTCTCTAGGCCCTCCTTCCGTTTTCATATGCCTCTGAGCTCTAGGAAGCATAAGTACCTATCTTGTATTGGGAACAGCAGATGGGAACATTGCCACCTGCTCATCTGTGGGATTGGAGGATGGAGCCCCTTGTAAACAGTGGCCACAGGTGACACACACAGGTCCAGTTTCTCTTTCCAAAAGCCTTACCTATGGGGATCTGATAGATTGTTTCTGACTAGGCAGCCCCTGCTAAGTGCCACAGGAGCGGCACATTTTTAGCTGAGTTTTGAATGAAGGAACGACAGAGAGGGCGAGAGTGGTTCCCGTGGACACACTAGTGTCTCCCGTGGACACACTGGTGTCTCCCGTGGACACACTGGTGGCCCCCGTGGACACGCTGGTGTCTCCCGTGGACACGCTGGTGGCCCCAGTGGACACACTGGTGTCTCCCGTGGACACACTGGTGTCTCCCGTGGACACGCTGGTGTCTCCCGTGGACACGCTGGTGGCCCCAGTGGACACGCTGGTGTCTCCCGTGGACACGCTGGTGTCTCCCGTGGACACACTGGTGGCTCCCGTGGACACACTGGTGTCTCCCGTGGACACACTGGTGGCTCCCGTGGACACACTGGTGGCTCCCATGGACACACTGGTGGCCCCAGTGGACACCTGACACCTTGACAGAAACCCTTCAGGCCTTGGAACCCAAGCACATAGGCAGCAACACCCGAGGAAACAGGAAAAAGACAGACCTAATCTACCTGCCAGAGCAGGATGTGACTGGAGAAGTCCCTGAATGGACTGTCCATGCTTTTTGTCTTCGGTAGTTTTACTTCTTGCTGTTTTTGCTAACTGAAGTGTGCTAATCCAGGAAGTGGGTTTTGTATTGCAAGCTTCAGGGCTGCATGATTTGGGTGAGCTCTGCATGCGCCAGTGGCCATCCATAAAGCCTTTCTATTGGACTTAAAAGTCCGTGTGTCCTCTGAAGGAGTTCCCTCCCAATACACACATATATGTAAACGTTTAATTGTGAATTTATGTTTAGTACTTTGAAAGGGACGCTGGGAGCAGATCTGTGAAGACGGCCAGTGGTGGGCACATCACAAAGTGTGATGCGCGGTAGGCAGGCAGTGTTCTCCATACAGCACAGTCAAGGCTGTAATCAGGAAGGAAGCGGAGGGAGGGCCCATCCAGCTTCCTGCCATTTCCTCTTCTTCATGCAAATGCCACCCCTTGCTTTGTGGCATTTGCCTCCATTAGTACCCAGGAACTGCCATCTCCATGCTCTAGGAGGCCTTTCATCAGTCTCTATGGCTTGCAAGTACCCATGTCCTATTTGCTGGTGTGAAAATCTGTCCTTCCTTCCCATCTACTGCTCTACATTCATTCCTTTCTCCCTTCTCACATTCTTAATTCATTGTGTAGCCATTTAACAAAGCTGTCCACGGCTCCATTTTCCTTTGTTTTGATGTTCTCATTTCCTGCCTAATGCAAATGGAATATGCTGGAAGCTCTCTGGTTCCCCCGGGTGGCTGTGATCCCTTAGGGCCAGTCCCTGGTCACAAGTGAGAGAAGGGTGGTCCAGTGTTAGGAGCTGATAGACGGGTGCCATCAAAGCTGTTGAGCTGCTGTGTCACCCCGTTAGACCCAGGTGACAAAGTTCATGCCACTGAGGTGAGGACTGAGACTGGGCATTGACTCTCAATCACTGGCTTTCCGTTCTCAGGTGTTTATCCCATGGCCACTTGATAGTCCATGCCTTGCGATCTGCATGCTTTGCTATCACTTTGCTGTGGGACCCAGCTCATTTTCCCTTTCAGAAGTGGACTGTCCCTGTGGAAAAGGTAATTCCTCTGGGTTAGACATTCAAGGATACAAGTTTACTCCCTTTGGTCTACCTGCAGACACACGCACGAGAAGCCTGCCTCTTGAATCTTTTTGCAAGGATAGACTGGGGGCTTTCAGATTTGGAATCCTGCTCTTCTGCATTAAGAAGGGCCCTCTTGGCCGGGCGGTGGTGGCGCACGCCTTTAATCCCAGCACTTGGGAGGCAGAGCTAGGAGGATCTCTGTGAGTTCGAGGCCAGCCTGGGCTACCAAGTGAGTTCCAGGAAAGGCACAAAGCTACACAGAGAAACCCTGTCTCGAAAAACTAAAAAAAAAAAAAAAAAAAAAAAAAGAAGGGCCCTCTTCTCATCAGGTTAGGGTAGTAATAACAATAATAAATGTGACTATTACTGGCCATAGTTCTGCGTGTGGGCTCCATTAAGCACTTTGCATATGTAGTCATAATCCTCAAAATGGTTTTGTTTCTGAAACCTTTACTGTATTCACTTAAAGATGATGAATCCAAGATCTAGATGGGTTGCTAGAGCTTACACATCTTTCCCACATCACCAGTTTGGGTTTGTGTGGCTGTGGGAAGGAAGGTATATGTAAAGAATGAGGCAGCTCACAAGTAGAGGTGACTAACCTGGCCCTCCGCCCCTTCCAGAGTCCCCGAGGGCTGAGGGATTAGCGCTCTGGCACACCTGTGACTCTCCACCTATTTGGGATGTTCCAGGTTAAGTACATTCAAGTCATAAAGCAGTAAGCAGCAGAGCAGGGCTTGCCGCAAGACTGCTCAAGTGTGAGGACTAACTAGACCCGGCCTCCAGATGCTGTGAAGTGCATGGGACTGAGTTCGCTCTTGATTTTACAGAGGAGGGACAGAGACTGAGAGTTCGGATAGCCTGTCCAAGGACCCTGAGCTGCTAAGGGGCAGAACTGAATGAGATCTCGGGTGTCCTGACTTCTGGTCCAGGCCTGGTTGGCTTTGGCAGTGTTCAGAATTACTTCACATGCAGGTGACCATCTTGCCTCTTTGCATAGAGGTCAAGTCTTTCGTCTCGGGGTTCTTTTCTATGTTCAGCAGCTGCTCTCATCCACCATACTGAGCACAGAGTGAACAGTCTGCCTGTCCCATTACCACTGTCCAGAGTGGGTGATCTGCCTGTTCCAGTGCCACTGTCCAGAGTGGGTGATCTGCCTGTCCCAGTGCCACTGTCCAGAGTGGGTGATCTGCCTGCCCCATTACCACTGTCCAGAGTGGGTGGTCTGCCTGCCCCATTACCACTGTCCTGTCTAGTCTACTAGGGGCTGCTGAAGATGTAAGAGAAGCTCAAGTTTTCCTGGGTTTTCTGGAGGAAGGTGGTTTTCACCATCAGCAGTTTGAGAATGTGCAAATTTCTATTGAGATGCGCATGCCTTCTCTGAGCCAGGAACTGACATCCTCCCTCCACGGCTGTCAGTCAAGTCCCGTGCAGCAGAGGGACGTGACCTTCACAGTGCCTTTCTTTTAGCTGCTGACAGGTGACAGAAGACGCTGAGCTTAGATGACATTTTCATGACCCAAACTATCAGAAGTTTTGACCCACAAAAGTGCTCAACTAATCAGTAGCGTGGGGAGAGCTCTGGACTGGGTTCAGAGCTCAGAGTACGAAGGCTTCCATGCCTGGTAGGTTTGTGTCTGGGAGTGTGAGTCTTGTGCTTGCAGAGAATGGGCTCAGGAGCCAAGAGGATCAAAGTAGCCCTACGTAAGTCACCTGACATCTCCGGGCCTCAATGTTGCTATCTGTAAAATGAATATCATAATGGTGTTTATTTAGTGGAGTTTTAAAAAATTACCTTTTATGTGTGCCCACATGTGTGTGGAGGTCAGAGGTTAATTTATGGGAACCAATTCTCTACTCCCAGAAGGGAGGGAACTCAGGTCACCAGGCTCTAGAGAAGTGCCTTTATGTCCTGATCCATCTCAGCAGTGTGGGATTTTGTTTTTTGTTTTTTTTTTGGGGTTTTTTTTTTGTTTTGTTTTGGATTGTGTCATTGTCCTACGGTTGATGTCAGTCATATCATATTAAAAGTCTTCAAGAGTTTAGTTACTATGACGACCATAAACAGGAGCCACTAATGCATCTGGTGGGAGGTCGCATTGTGTCTGCTGTATAACACTTGCCCAATAAACACAACAGCAACAATAAGGGCTAACATTAAGCAAGGGTCTTACCAAGTTTCAGCTTCCAGAAACTCACAGAATCTTGGCTGGCTGCTATCCTCATTGAGATTTCAGCAAAGAGCTGTGTGCTGGGACACTGCTTTGGAGAGCTGGTCATCTGAGCGCAGGAATGCATTTGCTCATGCATCCTTACCACCCTCTTTAAAGCCCACCTCTCCCATCCTGGTGTGGTAGAGAGAAATTGCCAGACGTATTACAGGAAGCAGACAAATGCAAGGCCATGGAATAGATGTGACCTTAGAGCATGAAAAAGGGGTCACTGAGCACCAGCCCTCCTGGTTCACCCCAGGTCTGGTTTTCACTAGGGGAGTGAAAATGGTTTGTTGTGTCAAAAGATGAAATGGGAACTCATCAGAATCTGTCCATGTGTATGCATCCATATCTGTATCTCTACTTGACTCTAACCCTCCCCTTGGCCACGACACTGCAGCCTACAGAGACCAGGAGACAGCGTCACAACTCCGGGAAAGAATGGCTTCAGGAGCAAGCCAGCAAGGTAGGAAAGGCAGACACTCAGTAGGGCTCTGCACTCTACCCTGTGTCTCCCCCATGAGTCCCATCATTACGGGCACACCTGATGACAGGTTGGAGGTACTGAAACTTTTTTTTAAGACTTATGTATTTATTATGTATATAGTGTTCTGCCTCCAGACCAGAAGAGGGCACCAGATCTCATCATAGATGGTTGTGAGCCACCATGTGGGTGCTAGGAATTGAACTCAGGACCTCTGGAAGAGCAGCCAGTGCTCTTAACCTCTGAGCCATCTCTCCAGCTCCAAGCACTGAAACTCTTAAGGATGGAAGAGGCACACATCACGCATCCATACGCAGGCATGTCCTGTCTGTGGCATTGCACCACGGTGTCGTCAGGTACAAAGTTCATGCTTAAGAATTGCACAGTTGAGTTACAAAAAGAATTTGCCAAAAAGATCTCATGTTTACTATTTTGTGTTGGGCCACATTTATCACTACACTCAGCCACACCTGGCTGTGTGCTACAGGCCAGACATGTCTGCCCAGGTCTAACGCTAAGCTGCATGCTAAAATGCTAAGAAAAATACACTTGGTATCCTGGACTTTAAAAACGTCTCTCTGTCTCTGTCTGTCTGTCTGTCTGGCACATGAGTGTGCCATGGTGCCTGTATGGATGTCAGAGGACAACTTGTGGGAGTTGGTTCTTTCTTTCTACCACATGGATCTCAAGGATGAATCTCAGGTCATCAGGGTTAGTGGCAGGTGTCTATCTCCAGAGCCAGCTCAATGGCCTTGACCTGTCTTTTTGTAATGATCAGTACGAACTGGGAACAATTCATCAACTCACTTCTACTGCGAAAGTTTCTAGCATCAGGGATTAGTCTCCTGTCTGAGTGGTTCTCATTAAAGAGCTGTAGAGGACTCACAGGAAGTTCTTTCTTGCTGTGGCTTTGGTTTCTCCCAGAGCAGGACGAAGCTAGCTTCCTGCAGTGAGGTGAGGATGGAGAGGATGCTGTGCTCACACAAGAGCTGAGCACCCACAGGGGTTCTGTGTGGCCTTCCTTGATAGTTTTTTGTCTTGACCCTCACTTTCTGTTACCAGAACAAATGTCAACCATTGTTCTAATGTTATTTCAAAGTATTTTCATCAACTGCATGTCTTTTCTTGGATAGAGGGAGCCTGTCTTCCTCTTCCTCACTGTCCTTCATCCACCCAAATCCTCTCTGTTCTAAGCTTCATTTCACTGTCAGAGCTCAGAGCCCCACAGTCTCTCTTCTGTCTCATTCTTCACGTGCACATCTGGTTTCCTGCCTTTATTCTGCCTCCACTGTGTGACTGAGATGCACATCTGCTTGTGTCATTGAACTGCTCCATGCCTACAGAGTGACATCTGACCTTACTAACTTGGCAAGTGTCAGTTGACTGACAGAGCTTCTCCCTAGTCATGTGCATCCAGTTTTAATTGTACTAAGAGGGAACTAGACAGGAATCTAGGGGACAAAACCATCAAGCTCGACACTCTTCTCCTCCTCAGGCTCATGGGACTTTGAGTGGCCAGACACCGTGGGCATACTAACTTGACTTTGTTTCATCTGCAGCCAAGTAAATTAGAAAGTGCATAAGCCATCCTGCCTCCAACCGCTCCCCACAGAGCTGTAGGTAAGGACGAGGAAGAAAAAAATAGTGTTCTTTATCAAAAACATAATATAAAAAGGGCTTTGGAGGCTTGGCAGGGCACAGGGCCTGTGGAGTTATTAAAGAGCAGATAAGGCCTTTGGACAAAAGAGGAGAGGTTGGGTACAAGCTGCTTCCTGTGATAAAATGTCCATCCCCTGGGACAGGCTGGAGGGCATGACCACACTGGAGTGGAGCTGGGGAAGGGGACCTGTGGGTCATGGTAAGTTGGAGAGAAAGCAGCTTTAGAGTTCCATTTGCTTCATGTTCCACAAAGGTTGATGTAGCATGGGGAACGGAGCTATTCCCGAGAGTCTGCTGGCCATACAGAGTTCCTTTTAGCATTTTCCTCTCCACGTGGGTCCTGGCTTGGCAGGTGGGTCCTGCTTCCTATTGACAGCGCTTGCCAGCTCTGGCTATGTGTTAAACACTCAGGGAATGGTTAGGAAACACCAGCCCCAGGGCACCCACCCAGCCCCAGCTGGGTTTCAGGCCATGTACCTTGGACACCAGTATTTTAAAATATAAACAGACGGAAATTAAAGGGAGAGCCACAAACTAGGAGAAAACATTTACAAAGATACATATTTAAAACCAGGTTTGACAACTTACACCTTTAATCCCCACATGTACTTGGTAGGCATCTCATTTAGATCGCACAGCAACTTTACAATAAAGATATTTTTTATTTTCAAAATGGGGAAACCAAGGCTTAGAGAAGTTCCAGCGCTTGCCTTAAGTTTCACAGCTAGTCAGTAGCTTAACTGGGTTCCAAGTCTAAACTCAGCCTTACTGATCACATATCACTTCAGATTTTATATTTTACACATTTCCCTCTCTGATGTCACTTGGGTTGCAAAGGCAGGCGGACCTCTATGAGTTTGAGACTAGCCTCGTCTACATAATGAGTTCCAGGCCTGTCAAAGCTATATAATGAAACTCTGACTCAATAAAACAAAAACTACACATTTAATGAAGGATTTGCATCTAGAATATATAGGAAAAAAGTTGAGATAAGGCCTCACGTATTCTAGGCTGGCCTTGACCAAGATGTGATTTCAGAAGGGCACCAGGTAGAGCCAGTGCTGAACTCTGGAACCTCCAAAATGGCAAGGTAAGCAACTGTAGATATAGGTTAGCTAGATTCTGGGATTTAGTTAAAGTAATAGAAGTAGAAAATACACCTAGCTTGAAAAGATATAATGAGCCAAAATACTCTATTTTATATCAGGTACCTAAAACAGAGTTTGACACAGAACACCTTAGTGCGGTGTGCTATACTTTGTACCATGTACTTGGTAGGCATCTCATTTAGATCGCTCAGCAGCTTTACAATAAAGATAGTTTTTATTTTCAAAATGGGGAAACCAAGGCTTAGAGAAGTTCCAGTGCTTGCCTTAAGTTTCACAGCTAGTCAGTAGCTTAACTGGGTTCCAAGTCTAAACTCAGCCTTACTGATCACATATCACTTCAGATTTTATATTTTACACATTTCCCTCTCTGATGTCACTTCTTACCTTTAGCCTCACTTCGTTAGTATTTTTATTCCAATGCAATTTCCACTGATCTTACCACTTTCTCCTTTCTGTTTATTGTTACTAATTTTTGTTAGTATACGAAAGAATGGGCTTCACTGTGACATTTCATTTGGGGGCATCTTTGGACCCTGTGCACATTCACTCTCCTGATCCAACTAGTCACCATGGACACCATCGCTCTCCTGGGTTTCTGTCCTCAGCCTCCCTGACCTTCAGCGCAATTTGCTTCTCCTTTGCAAGCACCCTTAATCCCATTGTTCTTTTCTCTCTGCTCAGGACAAGCTAAATTCTGTTATTTTAGCATCCCCTTTACTCCATTCTTCTCACCAAGCAGTAACTGTTGCTGGAGACAACACAGGTTGTAGACTAGGCTTCCAAGTGCTAAGCCAGGTTTTAATGGAGGCCAGGAGGGGAAGGGAAACAGGTGTCACCAAGGGTGGAGATGGAGAGGAATAGGGCTATTGTTATGGAGCAGTGGGAAGGTTGCTTAAGTTCTAAGTGATATGGGGAAATTAGATTGCGGGGGGGGGCGGGGAGCATTTGGGACCAAAGAGCACAGTAGTGTGAGACCTGGCTGGAGAAACCCACTGTGAATCTGATAATATTGGCCCAAGCTATTTTGGTGTTGGCTCTGACTGAGGCTCTGAAGGATCCTGGCTGGCTTCAGCAGGCAGATGAGTCAGTCAGAGAGTGTGGAAAGATGCTATGGATGGGGCCATCTGGAGAGATGGGGAGAGGCAGGAGTTTCTCTTCTGGTGCCTGGTGCGGTGGTGAAGATAAGCTGCCGAGGGGCATCTGGGTCTGTGGTGGAGCCAGGCCAGGAGTAGGCTGGGAAATGCTAAACAACCAATTCCAAGGCAAACAACAGCAGCAAAACCGCAGTCTCACCTCAGCTGATTTCAGGTCTGCAGTGTGATGTCACTGATTGTTAAGCTGGAAAGTGGTGTGACCTATCAGGGCTGTAAAACAGCTGGTACAAGCTGGCTCCAGCGACGTATGGCTGGGTGAGTTCTGAGCTCTCCATCAACGAAGAAGTAGATATCATACAGTGCTGTGAGCATGGAGGCGGGGGACGGGCTCCCAAGATGCATTGCATGTGAAGGACAATTCACATACAGGAATCATCTCAGCCTGGGGAATGTACTCAACTAGAATAGGGTCTAGGGAAAGCTGTATAGTACTCATTAACTGGCAGGGATCTTAGGTGTCTGTCCTATGCCCCTGTGTCACCTGGAAAAAGAGTTTTAACTAGAGATTGTCTACATTGTGTTGGTTGGTGGGCATGTCCATGGGAGATTGTCTTTAAATTATTTGCTGTAGGAAGACCCAGCTCTCTGTGGGTGTGCCCCGTTCCCTTGATGGGGGTCCTGGAAGACCCAGCCCACTGTGGGTGTGCACCGTTCCCTTGATGGGGGTCCTGGAAGACCCAGCCCACTGTGGGTGTGCACCGTTCCCTTGATGGGGGTCCTGGACTGTTGAAGACTAGAGAAGTTGAACTGAGCGCTACCAAGCAGACAAGTGATCATGGATGCATTGTCTTCTTCCTGTTCCTGCCCATGGCCAGCTGGTTCATGACTCTGTTGCTGTAACCCACAGTGATGGACTGTGCCTGGAACCTCTCTCTACCTTAAGTTGCTTCTGGGTATTTTATTACAGCAGCATACTGACACCAGAACAGATGCCTGCCTGTTATTCGGCCACCTCTAATCAGTTCTATAATGATGGTCTGTGTAGAGCCAAAAACCTGTGGTGCATAATTTTTGTCAAGAAAATTTAGGAGGAATTGAATTCACATATTGTTTCAAGTAGCCAGATAATTTATTCATGTGAATAATGCATTTCATTTTAAAGGGACAGGAGTCCTTTAATCTGCATAAACCCAGTTTGTTAGAGTTTTCATTCAGAAGAAAGGGTGATTCCAGGAAAGAGGAAAGGGTAGAGTTGACTGCTAGGCTTGGTCCTGGTGAATCGTCCCTTATGAAGTGAAAACCGTCAGGTAACAGTATACTTTGGGGTTTGCTGCTTGTAATCTGTCTTCCTCCTTCATGGACGGAGACTGAATATTATTTAATAGGGATGAATGGTACTGCAGGGGTGTTCTCGCGATGCTGCACACAAGTCACAGAACTCCTGTCCTGCCTTAGAACTGCTGCGCCTGAAACAGTGGAAGAGCCCGAACGCTCACAGCCAGAGCATCGCTGACTCACACCATCAGCTGCCCGTGTCCAGCAAAATCTCATGTTTGTGCCGTGGCCACCAAGAATTAGGGTATTCTCTTTTCCCTTTTATCTTGTCTTTTATCTTTTAAAAAAAGGTGTCTGTTGACCTATTTCTGGCACTCTGGGAAGATACTATGTCCTGCAGCTCTAGAGGAAATGTTGGAAAGGGGGAAAGGCGATAGGAGAGCCGTTCCGCCGATCCGACGCGTAGGTCTTGGCATCCTGCTTTTGAATTGCTTGTATGACCCTGTAGGGAGAGAGGGTCTGCCGGCCTCCCTGTAGGTGATGGTTCACTGAGGCCATTGAGGCGGGCAATGTTGTATCTACAGAAGCACTACATCCCGTTTCTTGGCTTCCCCCTCCAAATCCCAGTCAAGTCAGAGGACTTGCTGCTCTGCTACTCTGTATATCCTTTGCTATTGTTTTACACTAGCTGTGTGCTCTGCTCCTCGGGCTAGAAGACTCAACCCATCCTCCAAGGAAACAGAGTAACCAGAACGTAGCAGAGAGTGAGAAGTTAGGAGACCAGGAGCCCGGGCACCAGAACAGCTGCTTGTACTGAAAACCCCAGAAAATGGAAGCTATTACAATCAGGTCAAAACTTAATCCCTTTTCTACCTAGCATTGACCAAAAAAGCAGACAAGCCACTTCACTGCCATTGGGGCAGCTCATTGCTAACTGTTCTAGAAGGGTGTCTGCTGCTCACGCTGCCAGAGTGGGTTCAACCCCCAGGACCCATATGGTGGCAGGGGAGAACCGGCTCCCACACATTGTCTTCCACACACAGGCTCTGGCATGTGCCCCACAACACATAAATAAACAAACATTGTAATGAATACTCGGCAAGAGCGGAATGAGCAGCAACCAGGCCAGCAAGCCGTGGGACTTCCGTCCTCTAGACACTCACCTGATAATATAGATGCAACGGCCGCAATGATGAAGGACACAATGACACCAGGGCCTGCCATTTCCTTGGCCACCAGACCAGACACCACATACATGCCAGTGCCCACGCAGCTGCCGACTCCAAGAGAGATGAGGTCCACAGTGGTGAGCACCTGGGCTAGCTTGGTACCGTGCGCTGTGGTTGCTCCAGTCCCTTCCAGCATGGACTCCACTGGTTTGGTACGCAGGATCCGAGAGTGCATTGCATACCAGGCAGCCCCCCACTGCACCCGCCGGGGGTCCAGCGAGGCCAGAAAGCCACTCATCCTGAACAGTAGGGTTGCAGTGAAGGTTTGCTGATGGAAAAGGACCACAGAAGCCTTAGTGGACGACCCTGGAACTCATGGAGCAAGGAGTGCGTGTCCTTTTAAGAAAGGCCCAGTGGGACCCAAAGCAGCCTTGACTTGGGCATGAACGTCTGCAAGAGAAACACAAGAAAGAAGGTAAGAACAGTGGGAAGCAAACCAGGACTTGGAGACACATTGGGCACACCCTCATGAACAGGGACAACGAGAGTGTCCTTTGTGCTTTGTCCTTTGAACGTGGGGACATTCCATTTTTGAGTTCTCCCTTCTGAGTTCCCTCCCAGTCCCAAGCCTGAAGCTTGCCTTGTGTCTCATAATCATCCCAGAGGCTGACTTACTCTAAGACCCACTGTAAGCTATTTCCTTTCTCTGTGCCTCAGTCTTAGCAGTTCACAGGCCAATAAAGTCTTGACGAGAACGAAGACACTCTGAAAAGATGGGTATACCTTTCCTTTGTAAATTCCAACCGTACTTTAAGGAACTAGATTTTCTCTAGGAATTCATGCAGGGAGAAGGAAGAGGTTGTGGCCCTGGTGCCAGCTGGTGGAATTCGTCCTCCAGAAAGATACTTCACACAGTTCTGACAACTTGTCAGTTGTCAGGGCACCTCACGGGAGAGACTGAGGCCTGGATGTTGATGTTGGGACCACTGACAAGGGCTGCTTAGCTATGCATGGCTTTCAACAGCTCTCTATTTAAGCCCAAATCTCATGCTAGGACCCCAAAGGTGGACCTGGAAGAGAGGCTAAACCTTTTTGCTTTCCTTCCCAGTGTCGCCCACTGAATAGTCTCCCCTTTCGACTTTTACCTATTAGTTTGTCTCTCTCACTTGTCTATCAGAGTCGTTAGTTTTCTGTTGCTCTGATAAAACATTCTGACAAACACAGTTCAAGGAAGAATGGGTTTATTTTGGCTTATGGTTCCAGAGGGGTAGAGTCCATCATGGTGGGGAAGGCCCGGCATCAGGCAGGGAAAGTATAGAAGCAGGAGCAGGAAACTGACTAGTCACGCTTTTAACCACACACAGGAAGCCGAGAAGGAACAGGAGCATGGTGAGGCTCTAAAATTTCTACTGATGTACTTCCTCCAATGAGGCTCCACATCCCGAAAATTCTATAATCCTCCAAATAGTACCACCAGCTGGGAATCAAATGCTCAAGTACAGAAGCCTATGAGGGACATTTCTCATCCAAGCCACTATATCTACTGAGGACAGGTGGACAAACCTAGTTCATTAGGGCTGCCAGAACCTTGGCTCTGACCCAACAACTCCAGTAACAGAGTCATCTGCTTAGTGTTAATGTGACAGGCAGGTCAGCACATTCCTATAAGGAGCCGAGGACAAGACCTGGCTCATAGGAAGCACTCAGCTGCCTCAACTCCTATGTACTTCTTACTTGGCTCTGCCAAGATTTGATCTGTGACGCTGGGCATATTCTTTGTGAACATAATATCCTCATTTGTGAAAAACAATAGAATGGAAAATTAGATCTATGATTCTTAAGAGGGGCCATGCCACCCATGGGGTTGTTTTGAATTTGGCTTTCAAACAAAACACTTTCTTGCTTTGGAAGCTGATATGGTGAGGAATTCTGCTGACATTTGAGGGGTGGGGCTAACAGTGGAAATGCACAGGATGGTGTCACATATCTCTGGAAGATCTCACAGGATGTTCTTGACAATGGTGAACTGAAGCTCAATAGTGAACTTTAAAGTCTGCTTGCAGGATATTTGGGATGATCTTAAAATATAAGGACATTGAAACTTCCAGGAAAGCAACTCCAGAATAAGTTAAATGGTTGTAATTCGATTTGTTTGGAACTGAAGAGGGGTTGCCACCATCTGAGAAGACTAAGGTTCCCACAGCAGTGCTGTTCTTGGGATCATAACACTCTCACACAGACCCTTCTAATAACAGGTTGTTGAGAATTGGTGTATGTACAGCCAAGTCTTCACCTAATGTGCCAGATAGTTTTTTGATCATCTGGACACAAAATGGATCACCTGGGAAGAGGCAACCTTAACGGAGAAAATGCTTCCATCAGATTATCCAGTAGGCAAGTCTGTGGGCATTTTCTTTATTGATGATCCATGTAGGAGGGTCCCCCACTGTATATGCCCTGAGGCTATCTTCTCTTGCAGTCAGGAGCTTTATAAGATTCTAGAAAGAAATTTTGAAGAATGTGAAACATCGATTCTGAGCACTGCACTGGTAAGCCTAGGTCATTTACACACAGAAGTCCCTGCCGATGTAATCTGTACTGTTATTAGTTTTGAATTGGGGTCTTGCTAGGCAGTGGACAAATCTTCTGCATCCTCATCCTGAGCGCTCTGATTATAGGTGTGTGCCATGACACCAGCGTACTAATATTATTAATTAATACTACTTAGCACTTAATGTGCTTATCTCATGGCGTAAGCTTTGCCAACACCAACTAATTAGGAGAATCAGGTGAAATGCAGTAGCTTGGTTCACAGGATTTCAGTGACAACCCTTCTGGTTGAGTTTCTTCCTCGAGCCGAGTGTCTGTATTGTGCTCCTCCTCCTTATCAGGCCCAAATCCTGATCTTTAGACAAAAGCCAGCATTCCTCAGAAGCTTATGAAGCCAGTTCCCCTCTACCAAAGGAGCCACCGCCTTACTCTAGGCAGAGGTGCCGATTAGTGTATCACACATGCTGGTCTCCAGGTCCCTCAGTGTCACGGGTACCTGATACACATTTCAGAGTCTGTGCTGGCATCCTGGCTCTTCTCATCCCGCTCCTTACCCTAAGCTTCTCCAGCTCCCAGGCTTCCTTCCCAGCTACTCGTTTCTTCTCTGCCACTTTGGCCTTGCTCCCTCTTTCCTCTTCTGCTCTTGGTCCTCTCACTCCCCCACCCATGACCATGTCCACTCCGCTGGCCATGTTCAGTCTGCTACACTCTCTCCCTGCTCTGGACTCTTCCAGATGCCTCTGGCTGTTCTCTCCTCGTATCTTCAATAAAAACCTTCCCCTTAATCACACCTGTGAACGGCTACGTCATCTTTTAATACACTACTCCCGCCCCCTCCTGCTCCTCATTTCTCTTCCTTTCTTCTGTTTCTCCTTCATCCACAGCTTCTCCTCACTTTCTCATCTTCATCTTTCTGTGTCTTCTTTCCTGATCAGTGAAGCAATACGACCTGTGGGTCATAGGATTGTAGCTGAAAGTTTCCTGTGTCCCACCCAGTCTGCAGCTGTTCACACTCAAAAAAAACACACACAGGCTAATATTATTTTTTGAACTATGGCCATGGCAGGCTTCTTGCTAGCTAGATCTTACATTTTAAAATAACCCATTTCTTTTATTTTTTATTTTTTTATTTTGCAATACAATTCAGTTCTACATATCAGTCACGGATTCCCTTGTTCTCCCCCCTCCCGTCCCCCTCACCTTCCCCCCAACCCCCCCCCCCCATTCCCATCTCCTCCAGGGCAAAGCCTTCCCCACAGACTGAGTTCAACCTGGTAGACTCAGTCCAGGTAGGTCCAGTCCCCTCCTCCCAGGCCGAGCCAAGCAATCCTGCATAGGCCCCAGGTTTCAAACAGCCAACTCATGCAATGAGCACAAGACCCGGTCCCACTGCCTGGATGCCTCCCAAACAGATCAAGCCAATCAACTGTCTTACCCATTCAGAGGGCCTGATCCAGTGTGGACTCCTCAGCCATTGGTTCATAGTTCATGTGTTTCCATTCATTTGGCTATAAAATAACCCATTTCTATACATATGTACTTTGCCACGTGCCTTGTGGCTTACTAGTATCTTTACATCTTGCTTCTCCTGCCAGCAGCTGGCAGCGTCTCCTCGCTCTGTTTCTCTTTCCTCTCTCTCTAGTTAGAATGTCCCACCTAACCTTATTCTGCCTCACCATTGGCCAAACAGCTTTATTTATCAACCAATCAGAGCAACACATTTTCACAGCATACAGAATGACATCACCCATCACAGGATCCTACTTTAGTTGTGTTCTTATAGGAAAATAAATGTGGATGCATGTCTGTTGCTTCACACCAGTTGGTGGTGCACTGTGTGGCTTCACACCAGTTGGTGGTGCACTGTGTGGCTTCACACCAGTTGGTGGTGCACTGTGTGGCTTCACACCAGTTGGTGGTGCACTGTGTGGTTTCATACCAGTTGGTGGTGCACTGTGTGGTTTCACACCAGTTGGTGGTGCACTGTGTGGTTTCACACCAGTTGGTGGTGCACTGTTCAGCTTCACACCAGTTGGTGGTGCACTGTGTGGCTTCACACCAGTTGGTGGTGCACTGTGCGGCAGCCTTAGCAAACTAATATAAGGCTGTGACAGAAATAAACAGGAGTGACAACACCAGTTGACGCGTCAGTGTGGATAGGGAAAGTTCACAAGGCCCTAGATGAAGAGCTACAGGCACTCAACAGCTGCTGAGAGGGCGAGACTCAGTGCTCTCCAGGGACACACCCCCTGGTGGACTAGCCAGTCCCAAGCGGTCAGCCTTAAACATGTACATACAAGCAAAACTAAATGGACTCAGTAGGCTGTGCATACATATATACTTCTTCTTTTTTTTTTTTTTTGGTTTTTTGAGACAGGGTTTCTCTGTGTAGTTTTGCGCCTTTCCTGGAACTCGCTTTGGAGACCATGCTGGCCTCGAACTCACAGAGATCTGCCTGGCTCTGCCTCCCAAGTGCTGGGATTAAAGGCATGCGCCACCACCGCCCGGCTTAACATATATACTTCTTAATTAGAGAAGCAGTCATAAATTTGAGAGGGGCTAGGGAGGAATTGAAACAGAGAGGGAAAGATGAAATTATGTAAATACACTACTCATGTGTGAAATTCTCAAAAATAAACAACAAAATGAAACTAGGTGGGGCAGGGCTGGTAGATTCTCTGGCCACACCGCACTGGCTCTTGAGTAAGGGGAGAGGCTGGCTGTGCCCAGCATCAGGGAAGTGCTTGGCAGAGTGAGGAGAAAGATCTGAGTGCTGTGAATGAGTCAGGTGGACAGCAACAGCAACGTAACAAATGTGCCTTTGCAGAGGAAGCAGAGGAGGCAGGAAGGTATAGACGCCTGCCCAAGGTCACAGCCTTCTTCAAGGATGGGAGCAGAGTGTGGCTATCCTCCTGCAGGGCTGGTGCCTGGATTCCTGACTATCCTGATGAAAATGCACAGGGATCAGTCTGGTAAAAGATCTGCAGTGTGAGTTTGGCTCTAAAAGCAGCCTGAGGCCACTTCTGGCTTTGTTCAGTGAGTACCACGGTCACAGCTTCTCCACAAGTTCACTGTAACTGCCATGAAAGTGTATCATGGAGGGGAGGCCACTAATAAGAGACCCAGAGGTGAAACAGATTCCTGTTTGGGAATTTTCACAGGCATAATCCAGGTAATGACCACAGTTACCACCCATATTGCTGGCTGCAGAATGCTGTCACCTAACACTCCAGGGCTGCAGCCCAGTGCCAGGTGACTGACAGGTGACCCCACCCTTTGAACAGGACTGAACTTTAATTAGCCAGGACAACCCTTATTTGCATAACTCTGACTTATTTGGCCCTTATTTGCATGGCAGAGATGGCACAGTGGAAACAACGTGTGTGGTGGCTCTCATTAATCTTCCAGAACTGTATAACCCCTAATCGGGACTATCCTCCTTCGAATCCTGTGAATCACATGCTAGGGAACTATACAGGAAACTTACCTCAATCACAAAAGTAGTCTTCCCAAGTGGACCCCCCACGCTCATTTTCCCAGGCTGTAGGAGTACTGTAATCCCTGCTCAGCCTGCTTCCCCCTTGAAGCATACAGAAGAAACTATTCTTCCTATGCCGGAGAATGCTGTGAGCCTTTAAGACAGTTTCTCACGTTGGGGTGATGCCCAACCATAAAATTATTTTTGTTGCTACTTCCTAACTGTATTTTTGCTACTGTTATGAGTCATAATGTGAATATTTGTGTTTTCTGATGGTTTTAGGCGACGCCTGTGAAAGGGCCGTTTGACCCTCCAAGGGGTCGCGACCCACAGTTGAGAACAACTGCCCATTCTGAGCTAGAAAGGAACTTTATAAGCCATGTCAATGCTCTCTCTGTTACCATGGTGGCTGGCCACTCAGTCCTCTACATTTACTTGAAAAATTATCAGTCCTTTTGTTAGCAATGGGGTGGGCAGGGTGTAGAGGTGGGTGGGGGTATGGGGCTGCTGCAGAGAGAGGTTGGTAGGTAAAGGACAATTCAACTGCTACTGGGGACGCTGAGGATTGTGACTACATACGAATGGAGATGGCCCCATTCTCAGGCTCTGAGGGGTGTTGGTCTGTGTTTCCATCTTCAGAATTCTTTGCAGTGACTCTACACCTTGACTGTGCATTGGAATTAACCGATTAATTAAACTTTGCAGATACTCTGTGGGGCTTGTGCTCCACCTTAGAATTCTGATGAAATTTTCCAGAGGTGTATTTTCCAGACTACATATAGGGTTTTTAAACAAATGACAGACAGACAGACAGACAAAAAAATAAGGTTGAGGCCCAAAGCCTCAGGCCAGGCATAATGATGAATTATGCCACAGTGGGTAGTCAGCAGGCCCTTCCTGTGTCCTGTCCTGTTCTGGGTAGGTTGGTGGGGTCTCTTGGCAGCCCTTTCATGCCAGCAAAGGATGCACGTGTGGCTCTGTCTGCAGATGCACCCTTGGAGACTTGTCTTGGTCAGCCCTAATCCAAGAACACCAGAGAACCGGAACATTGTTTCAGGGAGGCAACAGCTTCTATTTGCATTCCATATTGTTGGTTACAAGAAACTGTAGTTGCAAATGTGGATAATGAACCAGAACAAAGGGTGAAGGAGGCAAGAATGTCTTCCTGGTTTAATTCCCTCCAGGCAATGCCTCTGAGCTCTTGTTTACTTGAAACAAAGAGGGGTTTGGGGATATTTCCTTTCTTGGTAGGGAATTTACTGGAGAGAACAAGAAGTAGAAAAGGAAGTGTGCTTCTAGGTGACTATTGACAGCATCCATATTCATTATCCACAGACTATGTTAGTCAGCAAGAGTTGTTGTTTTTTTAAAGCTCACTGCTGTGGTCTTTCCAAGATGAGCAATAAAGGCATGTTGTGCTTTCTCTAGCACTTGAATTCAACTTTCTCAAAACACTTCGCAGCTATAACTCAGGCTCACAGAGCCCGGGGAGGAGTCAGCCTGCATTTGCTGGTGTTTGCCCGTTCACGGCTCCAAGTCTGATGATGAGGGCAGGTTTGTTTCAGAACAAAAATGACTATGGTTTAGAAGTCTGCTCAATAAATAGGGTATAGGTTAGTTTGGAACCTATTTTTAGTGGCTGAGAGAGGAAGAAAATGTAGAATGTCAAAACAGTACACTGTCAAAACCCCATTCCCACCCTGCTTTTATGCACACACAAAAACAAAAACAAAAATAAACAAACAACCCCCTCCAAAAAAAACACCCCCAAAACTAGGGATTATGTAAATCCTTTCATGAACTTCCTGGTGAATAGTAGTTCAGTCTTTGCTGGCACATCTGAGCTGCAGAACTCCATGGTGACAGAAGCAGCCCCTTTGAGTGACTGGCCAAGCACAACCACCACAGAGTTCTAATCAGTCTTCAAGCCAAATGGTATCACGGTCAGGAGTGAAAGCTGCCCGGCTTGGCAAGTACTGCTTGGTTACTGCAGGTCTAAAGGACCTTTTGGAGGCCCCTTGCACTTCTGTATCTCGGAGTCTAGGGCTAACCTATCAGCCACACTGATTTTCCAAGGGGCTGACGCTCTGGCTCCTGACTAATGATACAGCCTAAAGTTTCAAATTCCGGATTTGCCCTTACTGGCTCTGACTTTGAGCTCTACCGTCTCTGAAATGGGATAACATCGGTGTCTAGCTCACAGCTGAGGTGAGGAATGGAAGAAAGGCATGAAGGCTTTAGGGTAAGGATGCATATCATCAACACTGTCATCTGTTGTGATCTTTTTGTCCCCTCTGCAGAACTCACTCCCATGTTCCCCTCCCCAGGGGTTCTCTGAGAGCTCTTGGCCTGTCATCCAGCCCTCATTCAGGATGTTTTCTGCAGAAGCTGCCCAGGTTTTCTCCTGGCTGTAGACTGCTCTGCATGCTATTTACTCAAGGGACTCAAGTCACCCTGCTCAGTCACGCCTGTAGGACCAGCTTTATCTCTCCCTATGTTTCTTCATCACGGCAAGAGATTAGGGAGAAGAGTGAGGCCCTCTGATGGCTACAAAATGGCTTCCAAGTCAGTTCCCCAGGATACCTCTGGTAGTAGGACAGAACTGACTCCCACAAGTTCTGGCCTCCACACATGTGCAGTACACACACCCACACAAACAAACAAACAAACAAACACATGAAAGACCCAGACACAGTTCCCCCAGAAACCCAAAAGAGCTGAGGGAAGAGATATCTTAAAACTGAGTCTGTTCCCCCTTCCTGGAGAGGGTGAAGTCAGGTGTTTTCAAAAGAACAAAGTCAGGATGTCTGGTGGTAACCGATTAACTAAGAGATGCCCCTCTCTGGAGATAACATGACCAGACCCCGGGGATGAGTTGTAAAACTCCTGACAGGGCAGACAGATAAGCTAAAATAAGACAAAGTCCAGGCCCGGGAAAAACTGCACCAATCAAGGATGGACCCATACTAACCCCCTCCCCTCTAAGAAATTTTATGGGTTTTGCCTATAAAAACCAACTTCCCCAAGAAAGAGCAACTCCTTCCTGCCTCACTGTGCTGCGGCCAGTGAGTGCTGGAGATGAGTTCCCTGTCACGACTTGTAATGGAAATAAACCTTGCTTTTGCATTCTGGTATGCTCGTCCTTGGTGGTCTCTCTGGGGGTCATGATCTGGACACAACACACACACACACATATACACACACATATACACACATTAAATCAATACGTGTAATTTAAAATTAGCATATGAAAGAAGTCATTTGGCAAAGAGGAAGACAGGAAAGTCTTTCCTATGAAGGTTGACATATAATGGATAAAGTACAAGTTAAATAACAACCCACGAGGGCCCCAACCCACAGGACCTAGTGCCTATCTCTTGGCTCTGTCCCACTTCCTCTCTTGGAAGGATATCCCTTCATCATAATTGCTCTCTGCTTCTGGTGTTTACCACACTCTTGTTTTAGTTCACAAGAATCCCAACAGGTGTGTACCTGACTCTGATACCCACTGAAAACAGGGAACTTCCTCCTACAGCCTTGACTCTTAACAGCATGCAAACACTGTGGGTGCCTAGGTCTTGGCGAGTCCACCTGCATTGTCATTGTGACCCTAAAATCATCATCCCTTCTGACTTCGGTACTGTGGCTGCGTGGCTCCCTCGCCATCTTGGTGGGAGGTTTTACACTGAGGCCCTTCCTTTCTTCGCTCCTCTCTCCCTGACATGCCCACTGGCCGTGGGTCTTTGATTTAATTCCTGCTGTAGAGATGCTTTCTCTCGGTTGCTATGACTGTACTGGGTGGCCAGATACAGGACTGCTGTATCAGACTCTCATGGTCTGCTTAGCCCCAACGATACCCTGGTATAGCTGGCTTGAGTTATATTGTCTTCCATTGTGGGCAGTTTTTGTTCTGCAGCTGTATATGTTAGGGCTCATATGTTTCTGGGACACACCTTCAAGTTTTTTAAGGCAATTGCCATATTTATTAGAGTCTTATTTTCCCTAGACTACACATCTTTGTAATATAGTCTGTAATCAAAAGTGTCTCCTCATATGCTACAACTTTAAGGCAGTCATGTTCTGATCAGGCACACCAAAGTTTATTATAGTGGATTTTTTTTGATTTATAAGAGAGTGGTAAGGGAGATGATTTTTTTGGTTTTTTTTTGTTTTGTTTTGTTTTTGTTTTTTGTTTTTTGAGACAGGGTTTCTCTGTGTAGCTTTGCACCTTTTCCTGGAACTCACTTGGTAGCCCAGGCTGGCCTCAAACTCACAGAGATCCGCCTGGCTCTGCCTCCCGGGTGCTAGGATTAAAGGCAAGTGCCACAACCACCTGGCTGTTCTGTTTTTTGAGACAGGGTCTCAGGTAGCCCTTGGCTGGCTTGGAACTCAGTATGTAGACCAGATGCTTCAAATTCACAGACATCTGCCTGCCTCTTTTGCCTTCCAAGCACTGGGATTAAAGCTATGTGCTACCATGGTAGGGTGTAAGGTATATGTTTTTGATTACTATAGCGTTGTGTGTATGCATGTGTGCATGCTTATGCATGCATGGACATGTATGTTCATATGCATGAGTATGAACAAGTATCCTAAATTATGCAATGTTGGTGCCTGACAGATTTGTTTAAATATACAATTGGCTACTGGGGTACCTGATTTCCCAGTTATCAATATTCCTAACAGTACCTGTGCTAAGTGTTTGACTCATCAAGCGCACTTGAAATGTTTTTCTGGTCATCTACCACATTATTAACAACGTGCTACCTCATTTTATTGCACACAGAATCTCAGAAACGACTGACTGTGTTTCGCTTGGCATTCCTATAAAGGGGATCTGAGTGGATAACAACCACCTATGTGGAAGAGGTAGTACCATTTCAGCGTACTGTTCAATCCTTCCAGTTTCTCTCTGTTTCTGAAAGGTATTGATTGATTAATCAGCTTCTGCGGTGATGACAAGCAGCTCCGAATATTTCAATAAATTACACAGTGCCACTTGTCTCTTGCTGTGGATCTATTCAAAACTGTGGGCTTTGACTAAATCTAGACTGTGAGTCAGCGCCCTACATTCATCTTATACTAGGAGTCAGACTGAAGGAAGGATCTGCACCTGATATTTGCTGCTCCCTGGCTTAGTGGAAATGACTCTCTATTGGCTAAAAAAGGCATCCGACCAAGGTCAGAACTGGTGGGTGAGGTGTATTCTCTAGGACAGTCAGTGCTCTGCTCAAGGAGGTAATGTCTCAGAGCTCTGACTACATATTGGGCATATTAATGTATTTTTCTTTGTTTTATTTATTTATTCATTTTTACAATGAGGTCTCATGTAGCACAGGCTGACTTCAAACTCACTATGTAAACTGAGGCTGGCCTAACACCTTCACTCCCAGATCCTGGGATTGGTGTACATCACCACATCCGTATTTTTTTTTTTTTGAGTCTAATTCCAGTCCCCTCTAACCCCAACCCAAGAACAAACACAAGCTTGTCTATCAGAGACAGAACACAGTCTGCTGTGTTCACTCCTGAGCATCTACAATGAATTCCATAAAGATGTAAACATCGATTTCCTTTAATGGCCAGCTTAAACTAAAAGCTTATCTGCTCTAGACACTAAGCAGAACAAAACAAAACCCCGCTAGTTTATCTTAGTTTGCTGGAAGTAAACAATTCTCAAAGGGGGAAAAAAAACTTCTGAAGATAATTAATCTTTATGTGGTCTGGGACAGTATTCCTACTTCCGAGTTTCCCATTGGGGCCTGTTCATCAGTACTCTAGGGTAGAGGATATGGTCTTAACGCTTCAAGAGAGTTCCTGGCATCTTTTAGGAGAAGCAAGAAGCTTGTTAGAGATCTGGCCATTTGGCAGTGAGGGGCCACCGATCTCCTCCCCTGCTGACAGTTCGCTATCACTCTCCCTCCATTGGCCCCAAGTCCACAGCCTCAGGTCTCTGCTGGGGCCATGCCTCCCGGGGTATGACGTCACCTTCCACCCCCTGCGCAGCCTGATGTCACCTTCCACCCCCACTGAAACCAGCTCCAGGATCTTAGAACTGTTAGGTGTGGTAGTATTAACAGAGTCAGAATCCAGAAATGAACAATTTCTCCCAGACTTCTCCCTTTTAGGAGAGACAAACCGAACAGAAGGTCACTATCTTTTCATTCCACTCCAGTGAATTTAGGAATTTGTATTAGAATAACAGGGCAGAGTTGTTTAATGAAGTTCTATTATGTACTTAGTAAAAAATAGTTATCATGCACATAAACTACCATAAGACACAGGGTATCAGAAATTTGCACAGAGGGGCTCCAGGGCCACAGGCTCTGTCCTCTGGATCCTCTCACTGGCCTGCCTGCTGAAAAGCAAGTTAGGACGGAACCTGTGGAAAGCTTTTGCTGTTTGGCTGGATTGATCAGTATGAGGAAATTAGCAAGGGATTAGGAAAGTGGGTGGGAGGGAGGCTGCATGTCTGATCCCAGCAGTCCCTGCTAGCCCAGTGCGGCTGTGTCCACTCATTAGATCATGCTTCCTGTCAGGTGGCTTCTCCACAGGGCTCCTCTCTCTGTTCCCCAAATTTCTCTCCTCCTACCTTTTTCTCCTTCTTCCTTCCTTCTCTCTCTCTCTCTCTCTCTCTCTCTCTCTCTCTCTCTCTCTCTCTCCTTACTTATTTATTTATTTATTTCTTCTTGTGACAGAATCATCAGCTATCTGCCCTCAGCTGCTTTTGCCCTTCAGCATGGGCTCAATACCAACAACTCTGCAGGGAGTCTCCAAACTCAGAGCCAGGTTGGGAACCTGGCTCTCAGCCTCCCTAGCATGCTGGTGGCAATTGTTGAACTGCCCATCCCATATAGTGTAAGTCAATCGAATAGCTATCCCCCCACCCCAAAAGCCACTGTTCCATTAACAAACCCTGCCTGATACAGTGGCTCCTTTTTTGTTTTGTTTTTTGTTTGTTTGTTTTTTGAGACAGGGTTTCTCTGTGTAGCTTTGGAGCCTTTCCTGAAACTCACTATGTAGCCCAGGCTGGCCTCGAACTCACAGAGATCTACCTGCCTCTGCCCCCGTGTGCTAGGATTAAAGGCGTGCACAACCATTGCCTGGCTGTGACTTACTTCTTAATGTAACACTGTAGGTTCCAAAGTATATTTGTAGGTGATGCCTATGGTGGCCATTTGCACAAAATTCTGATCTCACCTCAAAAGAATTTTAGTGGCTATTCTGATATAATGGGATCAGAGAATGTTTGTGCTAATGAGCAATCCAGGTCAGCACCTTCACACCACGTGTCACTGAGCTCCAGAAGCCAGTTTATACCCGCTTGGGCTGTATACCCATCTCGGCATGTCCTCACACCCAAGACGGAAACACCAACTGGACTCCTAAGACACCGAGGGAAGGGTTGGCTTTACCGAAGCCACCGACGACACAGAGAAACACTGCTGCAGACCCAGCAGGATCCACTCCCGGGTGAGGTCCCTCTTGCTTCTCCCACGTACTCATTGACCTAAAACAGCCAGAGGCTGGCGGTTTATAGTTCTGAGTCTTCAGGAGTCTAGAAAGAAGTCTGTCTCCTTTGCTTTTCCAGCTCAGAGAGCTTAGAGGTCACCTCTTTTCCTTGATTGGTGGTCCTTCCATCATCAACATCAGCAGCATGGCCTCTTCCTCTAACTTCCTGCCCCCCTTCCTCTCTCCTCCCCTTTTTTCTCACTCAGTATCTGATTCAGGGCACTGAGCGTGCTTGGCAAACACTGTACTGCTGAACTTTATCTCCAGCTCTAAAGAGGAGCCCAGGTTGGCCTTCAACACTGTGATACTAAACTGTATCTCCAGCTCTAAAGGGTAGCCCAGGCTGGCCTTCAACACTGTACTACTAAACTTTATCTCCAGCTCTAAAGAGGAGCCCAGGTTGGCCTTAAACACTGTACTACTAAACTATATCTCCAGCTTTAAAAGTGTAGCCCAGGCTAGCCTTAAACTCTGAGTCCTCCTGTCTCGTCCTCACCAGCACAGTGATTACTGCCATGTTCCATCATAGCCAGCTCTGCCTTTCTTACAAGGACCTTGTGTATAATACGGCCACTAGCAATCCAGGACAATCTATCCACCTCAATAGGTCTAACCTCATCTCCTCTGCAAATTCCACCTCATTATATAAAGTAGCATACTTACAAACTCCCTGGGTTAGGGCATGGACTGCTATGGGGATGTGACGGCGTTTTGCATCTGACATATCATCTAAGCACCGCTCTTATCTTAGACATCGCTCTTCCTGTTTCCACACGGTAGGGCAAATTGGATCCTCTTCTCTCTCCCCACCGCATAAAACTGAACTGGTTCAGCCTTTCTCTATACTTTTTCTCTAAAACTTTGCCCTTAATGAAAACAAAATCCCCCCTCAAAAGTGAGCCTGGTAGGCATGTTGACACAGCTGTTTTCAGAGTTGGGGGTGTGAGTGACTTACTGGGGACACACACCATAGTGACATATCTCCTGATGGGTTAATGTTCGCTCTGCTGCTTACTCAAGGTGTGTGACGCAGTCTCTCTTTGTGTGATGCTGCTCTGACGTCAGGTCTGAGGGGAAGGGCATTCACTCACCCAGCTGTCTGTCTGGTGATTCCCTTCCTCCTTTGATGATCTAATTAAGCTTCATATTCTGTGAGCTTCCTGATCATGTGCTTGTGTCTTCAACACCGTCACAACAGTTTCCTGCTCTTTGATAAGGAAAGCATGCTGGATGCTGCCATGATTTTTAGATTTAGACAATGGCATAGGAACTCTGGATATCACAACATGGATCTCTTGAAGTTTGCCTTGTCACACGCTATATGCAGATTTTGGTGTTTTCCTAACCTTTTTACTAGTAAGGCAGACTGTTCTATTATCACAGGTTCTGACAAATCTACTTTCCTTATAGGCTGTGTTAACCTATGGCAACATGTCAATTTCTAGACCATTCTGAGAGTCACTAAATGCTGTTTCTGGAAGAGGAAGAGTAAAGGGCTACTAGTTTGAAGGTTAAGTGTGCCTGCACAGGACAGGAGATCATGTTAGAAGGGATCCACACCCTCGGGTGGAGGGTGATCTCAGCTGCTGTTCCTCAAATGCTTTGCTCCTTTTGTTTGTTTTAAACAAGGTCTCTTATTGGTCTGAAACTTGGAACTTTCCAAGTAGGCTAGGCTGACTGGCCAGTGAGCCCTCGGGATCCGCCTGCCTCTTCCTTCCCAGTGCTGGGACTGTGTGTCACCATGACTGGCTTTTGTTGTCATTACATGTATGTGGTGGAATCAGACCAGACCCTCAAGCTTGCAAGGGAAGCAGTTTATCAACTGAGCTATCGCCCCACTCCTGACACACTGATTGCCTTCCTGGGCTCAGTGGGCTCTGTTTCCCTATGGGAGCTGAGGAAAGGGAGGAGAATGAGCCAGTAGTGTTTCCTAAGGCTCTTCCCAGTGACAAGTGGTCTTGAAGAGCATTCCTCTTCTGAGTCAAGCAGGCACATCCCAGGCGGGAATCTTCTAAATACATTTGTTCCTGGTATTAACCAGTTGACGTCCTTATGGATGCTTGGGGAAAACCCGTAAGCAGAGACATCCCTGTGGCTGCACAGCCTGGCTACTCTAAAAAGAAGCTCCCTCCGAAGTCCACAGTTGTAATTTGGATGACCGACTTAGTGCCTCTGGCCTTGGAGTTCACATGAGAAACCACTCTGCTTCTCTCTATGCACTGTAGATACTTTGGATGCTGCAGCTGTGGTGTCTAGTCACCTGTCTTTTTGAGATTCCTTCCACTATCCTCAAAAAATAAAATAAGACAAGATTTAAAAAAAATCTAGCATTCTAGAGCCAGTACTTGAAGCCAGACAATTTCAATGAGACAGATCCTTTCTGTTTTTGTGATCCAACAATAAAGATATAAATGAATCTTAAATTATGTATGCTCTGTGAGCTTTTCAGTTCTCAACAAGGCTGGCTCTTCCACACCAGCCCCGCTCTGCTCCTGGCCTATGCTGTTCTCGACACTGTTTGCCTTGCTGGGCTCAGTCGGTTTCTATAAACATTCATAAGCTCCTGGCATTGTGTGTGCAAGGTGCAGAGATAAAGCCAGGAGAATGGGCCCTCCCCCCAGGGTTTCCAGGCTGGCTGGGGAGACAGATGTGAGGTGACCCTTCAGTGTGATGCTAGCACAAGACCTGCTGGACTGTAGCCCTTTCCCCTGCTTATCGCCCTTTCATGATTGTCTCCCCTGTCTTCTGAATCCAACCCCACACCTCCATGCTCCTCTGAAGCTCAGTTTTGACTCATCTGTCATTAAACGTTATGTTAACCACTTGAACCTCCTGGTCTCTGGTCTCCTATGGAACTTGTAGCTCAGTATACAGTTTTAAATTGTCTTGTGCAGATTGTCAGGCACTTGGGGGCTAAGATCGCTTCAGTCTCTCCACTGATTTTGTATCACAAACAACAAAAATGAAAGTTCTTGCCATGACTCCAGGGTGCTACACAGTGTGTTGGCTGTCCTCTTCATTTCTGAGTTCATCTCTTACTACCTCATCTCTTGGTTTAACCACAGGGAATTTCGGTTTCTAACACGTGCTGAGCCTTATTTCCTGTCTCTGAAATTTCTTGTCCTGGGTCTTTGCATAGCTCATCCCTCTGCTGACCTGTTACTTCTGTAGTGATTTTAGCTCTGCCTCAGCTGAAAGTGGTCCCGGTATCCTTGTACTCTATTATCTACCTATTTTCTTCTTCTTCTTCTTCTTCTTCTTCTTCTTCTTCTTCTTCTTCTTCTTCTTCTTCTTCTTCTCCTTCTCTTCCTCCTCCTCTTCTTTCCCCATCTGTCTATCTGTCTGTCTATCTGTCTGTCTATCTATCTATCTATCTATCTATCTATCTATCTATCTATCATCTATCTATGTATCTATCTATCTATCTATGTATCTATGTATCTATCTATCTATCTATCATCTATCTATCTATCTATCTATCTATCAATCATCTATCTATCAATCATCTATCTATCTATCTATCAATCATCTATCTATCTATCTATCTATCTATTTATCTATCCATCATCTATTTTTCTGTCTTTGCATCCATCCACCCACGCATCCATGCATTCTTTCTCCATCTATTTACCTACCCACCTCTTCATTCACTTTTAAGCAAATTATCCTGTTTTGACACTTATTTAAGTGTCAGTGTTTTTATTATCTGTCTCCTCCTTCTAGACTGTGAACTTGAAGGCATAGCCTTTGCTAAATCTCCAGTAATTAGAGCAGGCACTCCTGCAAAGTAGGCAAATGTCAAATATTTGTTTCTCCACATGACTGGTTTTGCCACAGTACACAAGGGAGTACTGAGCATAAATTTATTTCCTCATAATTTCCTGGGGTAATTTGTAATGATCTCTGCTGTGCTGAGACATTTTACAGTGTCAGATGCCTGTCTTTGTTGACTAGTCTCGGCACCAATTCAGAGAACTCAAAACAATAGAAATCATCTGGTTCAAGTCGCAGAGTTTACAAATGAAAAAATTCTCTTTTCTTTGGATTCCATAATTTCTTTTGAGAAATGGAATTATCTGGAAACACTTATGTCTAGTTATAAATGAAGTATCTCTATATGACTTTTATCCTCTTATATTCATTAAGTCAAGGGAAGCTTGAATAAGAACTACACAGGTATGAATATAAAAACCTTCAATATTAAAATATTTAAATTTAACTAAATTTAGAATTACATTTTTGAATAGATATCCCACGCAGCTCCTTGGAAACTTTGGGTTTTTACCCAATCATTGTGGCAAAAACCTTATATACCATAGTGTATTCAGCATGGAAGAGAAGTCATTTTAAAAATCTCTAGTTTGCTTTATTCTTTTTCATCTGGGGGAAAATAACAGGAGGGTTTAACAGTTTGGGAATTTGCAATATTTTTGAAGAATGAAGATGTTCATTGAATTTTAGGGATGCTGTTCATGTCTAGCTTTTAGAGTCTTCTTTGAGAGATGAGAGATAGAGAGGAGAATCCCCAGAAGCCCATGGACCAGCTAGCCTGTCATACACACCAGTGAGCAGCAAGAGACAGTGTCTCGAACAAGGTGGACAATGGGGACCAGCACCCTAGGCTGCCCTTTCCCCTCCTCATAAATGTTATGACCGACCGCCCATGAATGCACCCTCACACCCACACAGAGACATACAAGGAGAATGAAACATTAAGCGACTATTAAAATACTGTTCTAAAAAGTAACATCTTGGCATGTGAAAAGTTACTCAAGATACATGATATGGAAAAACCACAGCAAAGGGCTTGGAACTTGGCCATAAAGTGTGAGCCAGCTCCACTCTCTCCTTCAGAAGGTGCCACGATGTTAAAAGTGGGGACCTATGGCCGTTGGACTAGGAGGGGTTTATGTATGCATCTTTTCTGTAGTTGGTATAAGTTTCTACAAAATGAGAAAAAAAATGTAACCCCCGACTTTTGGTGGTTTGACTTTAAGGTAATACAATTATCTTATATATTATGTAATAGTAAGATTGAATTTCGACATTCTTCTGGGTTTATGACATTCAGAGCAACACTCCTGTGATGCGGGGCAGCAGTGGTGTGCACATGCTCAGGGGGTAAACAGCCTGGTACTCTTGTGTACTGTCTTGCAAAGTTATGCTTTCCAGTTGAGTAGGTTGGATGTGTTCAATGCGTTTTTGACAGAACATTGCTAACTTAGGAAAGGTTCACCGGAGTGTATCTCCACCACAGCGGAGAGGCATCTGTATTGAACTGAAAACAAACCGCAGATGGCTCCAAGGGTAACACGCACATTCCTGCTCCTGATGGTGGCCCCACAGGATGCTTGTATCTCCTGGTTCTGGAGTTCTGCTTCCATGCAGCTCCATCTTGGCAAACTGGCTTCGGGTCTGTGCTCTCCACTGCTGCATGAAGTTCAGATCAGCAACGTCACTGGGAGGACAGACTCTGTCCAGTCTCAGGACTTCAGTGTTTTAGAGTGTGGTTTTCTTTCTCTTCATGTCGATGACGACTAATTTTATAAATTCTTTGAGTGCTCTAAGAATTCTTGTTGCAGAATATTATTTTAAGATGTGTTACTTTTGTTTATGTTGCATTTGTTTAACTCTGTGAAGCTGTGATACTGTGCCTGTCTAAAACACCTGATAAAGAACTGAATGGCCAATAGCAAGGCAAGAGAAAGAATAGGTGGGTCTGGTAGGCAGAGAGAATTAATAGAAAGAGAAAAGAGAGAAGGAACGAGAGAGGAAGGAGGAGGACTTCAAGGCCAGCCACCCAGCCACCCAGCCACCCAGCCACCCAGCCACCCAGCCACCCAGCCACCCAGTCACCCAGTCACCCAGCCACCCAGTCACCCAGCCACCCAGCCACCCAGCCACCCAGCCACCCAGCCACCCAGCCACCCAGTCACCCAGCCACCCAGCCACCCAGTCACCCAGCCACCCAGCCACCCAGTCACCCAGCCACCCAGCCACCCAGCCACCCAGTCACCCAGCTACACAGCCAGATGTGGAGTAAGAAGGAAAGAAAAGGTATACAGGAATAGAGGAAGATAAAAGCCCAGAGACAAAAGATAGATGGGGATAATTTAAGTTAAGAAAAGCTGACTAGAAACAGTACAATAAAAAAAGAAAGCATCTTCAACAAATGGTGCTGGCATAACTGGATGTCAACATGTAGAAGAATGCAAATAATCCATGTCTATCACCATGCACAAAACTCAAGTCTAAATGGATCAAAGACCTCAACACAAATCCAGTTACTCTGAACCTGATAGAAGAGAAAGTAGGAAGTAGTCTTGAATGCATTGGCACCGGAGACCACTTCCTAAATATAACACCATTAGCACAAACACTGAGAGCAACAATTAATAAATGGGACCTCCTGAAACTGAGATGCTTCTGTAAGGCAAAGGACATCATAAATAAGACAAAATGACAGTCTACAGAATGGGAAAAGATCCTCAACCTCACATCTGACAGAGGACTGGTCTCCAAAATATATAAAGAACTCAAGAAACTAGACATCAAAATACCAAATAATCCAATGAAAAATGGGCTACAGAGCTAAACAGAATTCTCAAAAGAAGAATCTCAAATGGCCGAAAGACATTTAAGGAATTGCTCAACATCCTTAGTTATCAGGGAAATGCAAATCAAAATGACTCTGAGATACCATCTTACACCTGTTAGAATGGCTAAGATCAAAAACACTGATGACAGCCTATGTTGGAGAGGATGTGGAGTAAGGAGAAAACTTCTCCACTGTTGGTGGGATGCAAACATGTACTTTGGAAATCAGTACGGTGGTTTCTCAGAGAATTGGGACTAGATCTACCTCAAGACCTAGGACTACCATTACTGGGCATATACCCAAAGGATGCTTGATCATACCACAAGGTCACTTGCTCTACCATGTTCATAGCAGCATTATTCATAATAGCCAGAACCTGCAGGAGAATGGATAAAGAAAGTGTGGTACATTTACACAATGGAGTACTACTCAGCTGTAAAAAACAATGACATTATGAAATTTGCAAGCAAATGGATGGAACTAGGAAAAATCATCCTGAGTAAGGTAATCCACATCCAGAAAGATAAACATGGTATGTACTCACTCATAAGTGGATACTAGATGTAAAGCAAAGGACAATCAGACTACAACCCACAGCTCCAGAGAAGCTAGGTAACAAGGAGGACCCAAAGAGGGATGCATGGATTGCTCTGGGAAGGGGAAAGAGATGAGATCTTCTGGGTAAACTGGGAGGGGGGACAGTAAAGGGGAGGACATAGGGGATGAAAACATGAGGGGATGGGATGGTCATTTTGGGGGAGGGTTGGAGTGGGAGAGCAATGAAAGAGATATCTCGATAGAGGGAGCCATTATGGGGCTAGGAAGAAACCCGATGCTAGGGAAATTCCCAGGAATCCACAAGGATTACCCCAGCAAAGACCCCTAGCAATAGTGGAGAGGGTGCCTGAACTGGCCTTCCCCTGTAATCAGATTGGTGAACACCCTAACTGTCATCATAGAACGTACATCCAATAACTGATGGAAGCAGATGCAGAGACCCACATCCAAGCACCAGGTTGAGCTACAGGAGTCCAGTTGAAGAGAAGGAAGAGGGATTATAGGAGCAAAGAGGTGGTGCTCAAGATCATGATGGGGAAATCCACAGAGATAGATGACCCAAACTTGTGGGAGCTCATGGACACTAGACTGACAGCTGGGGAGCCTGCATGGAACTGGACTAGGACCACTGTATGTGGGTGACAGTTATGTAGCTTGGTCTGTTTGTGGGACCCCTGGCAGTGGGACCAGGATCTATCCCTGGTGCATGAGCTGACTTTTTGAAGCCCATTCCATATGGTGGGATGCCTTGTTCAGTCTTGATGTGAGGGCAGGTGTGTGTGTGGGGGGCTTGGGCCTGCCTCAACTGAATGTGCCAGGCCTTGTGGACTCCCCATGGAAGGCCTTACCCTTTCTGAGGAGCGGATGGGGGGTTGGAGAAAATGGGGGTGGGTGGGAGGAGGGGGTGGAGGGGGAACTGTGGTTGGTTTTTAAAAAGAATAAAAATAAATAAATAAATAAACAAATAAATAAAAAGAAAAACTGGCTAGCAACAAGTCAAGCTAAGGCTGAGCATTTATAATTAAGAGTAAGGCTCTGTGTGTGATTTTATTTGGGAGCTGGGTGGCAGGCCCCCCAAAAGTGCAAAAACAAACAACAAATTCTAGCTATCCTCCACAAGATACAAAACAAACAAACACTGTGCCCCCCTGGCACCATGACCCCCAGAGACTGCCACACTTTCAGTTCTGTTCTCCATGCCTTGACAATCACTGGTCCCTCCGTTCTGCCACGACTCCCTTTGCTGAAGACATCTGTTGCTTCTATTTGGCGCTCATCTCCCTCAAGTCCTCTTCTTGACACTCTCATTTATTAACTAAGATTTGGATTTCATCTCGGAGCTCTGAAAGCCATGGCTGTGTGCGCATGTCTGTGTGCATGGCTGTGTGCGCATGTCCGTGTGCATGAGGTCACTGTGTTGGGAGTAAGTTCTTGGATCCGTTAATGTTTTTTACCAGTTTTAGGGAGAAGTGCCTTACTGTTGGCTCACTTCCAGCCCTCACTATGGTGTCTGCAGTATATAGAGTCACGCGAGCATGCAGAGGACAGCATGTATTCACATCTAAGCAGTGCTTAGAATAGCTTTGCTGAAATCATAAGCTAAAGCCCCAACCCATCCTCCTCCCAACTGTCTGAGGAGTGAAGCTGAGATTGAAGGTGTGAAGGGCCCCTGCCAAACCAGCCGGGTGCACCCATTCCTCCTCTGTTGAGTCTCTTCTATATGACAAGGCCGTGTAGACTACTGTCAGGGCCAGCTCAAGATGAGCCCACAGGGCTGTGCTCTGCAAGCAAAGGTACGTGTGAGCTCCAGTCCTGTCTGTAAGAGACAGTTTTCCAGGGCTGAGGGAGTGGGAAGACAGGCCAAACTGCAACTTGTATTTTGACAACTAAAACATCCCAACTAATAAGCCTTCGGGTTTGGACCTGGTCCTGGAAATACTTAATGTGTTCTCCCTGCCCATGTTTCGGGTTCACCTCTTTGCCATTCATTTAGTTGGAAATCCCCAAACTAAAAAAAGGATAAACTGGGTGAACTGCTCTTAGGACACATCACAGGACTAAAATATCTCGTTACTCTGAAGTCCGGGTCTCGTGTTCTGTTGCAAGAAGATGAAGGGCTGAGACAGACCGGGAGAGACTGTCTTTGGATGAGGTGAAAATTGGAGCAGTTAGTGGTGATACATCTGAAATGCAAACCACAGTGCTTAAGACAGAGGGTCGTAACTCTTGATCTCCTGTATTTGTTCATCTGCGGTACATTCATTTGACTTCTGTGTACCAGATGCTGCCTGTATCTTAGGTAGTGCGAAGCTGGAGAATAGCTTCACTTTGGGTGATGATTACTATAAACACATACACACACAAACACATACACACACACACACACAAATGCACTCACATACACACACTCACATACACATGTGCACACACACACACACACACACACACACACACACACACAGGCACATACACACTTCCAACAACCCTAGGAGAGATACTGTTTTTATCCACTCTCAAATTAGAGATCAAAACTCTGAGAGAACAGTTTAGACCCAGGTTGAAAGTCCTGCAGCTCCTGAAGACAGGGGTGTGGTATGAAGCACACAGAGGTTCGAGTTCCAGGATGATGAAAAACTTTCCATGCTGTTCAATATGGCTTCCACTAGCCATGTGTGGCAATTAAGCCCTTGATATGTGGCTAATGGTGCTGAAAATGGGATTTTAAATTTTACTTAATTTTAGTTACAAGATATGCCTCAGAGATACAAGGCCACTGCAATACAAGTGAATATTGCAATTAGCCATGAATTGTTTGTATATATAAAAATTGTGTCTATATTGTTTTATAGAATAAGAATGCAATAATCTTACACTTAAGAGTTGCACACACCCTAACTAATCCCTGCAAAAAAAGCAGCAGCCGACTAAACCACTGGAAGGAATGGTGCAGTGGACTTGCTGAGGCAGAGTCGCTAGGACCCCTTCAGTGGGAGGACCTGGACAGATGCTCGCTTGCTGGTACCATGCCTGCTGCCCAAGTGTGAGGATCCGAATTCAATCCCCGAACCCATGTAAAAAGTGGGCATGGTGTGGTGCTTATAACCCCATTGCTGGGAAAGCAGATCCCTGGAGTAAATGAATTGGAGAGAGAGTGAGAAAGATACCCCTTGACTTCTAGTGTCTCTTCCATACACACACACACACACACACACACACACACACACACACACACACGCACATGCACACACAAAAACACACAGATGCATACACACATTCCTACACATGCACACAAACACACACATGAACATGCACATACACACATGAATATGCATGCATACACATACCTTATACATATACATGCACTAGCACGCACACATGTATACACATGTACACATGAACATGCTTGCACACATATACCATACACAAACAATGCAGTGTTTATGAAGTACACTAAGACAAAGCCCAATATGATGAGTATGCCTGTAATTTAAATTTATATGGCCACATGTGGCTGGTGGCTGTTCCACTGGATGGCAAAGCTGTACAGTGTGTGCTTAAACACTGCAGAGCTAACATCAGAAAGATGTTGGCATTCTTTAGGAGAGGGCACTGAGCTCGGGGACAGCTGGAGGACTGAGCCAAGCCAGGTTCCCGAGTTAGAATGCAGAAGAATCAGGGCACAGCTTCTAGAACCACATGCTCTGCCCACTGGCTGTGTCCCCCGCCACCCCCCGCAATCCTCTCTCCTGGCTCTTTCCAAAGGGATCTGAAATCATACCTTTCCTCTTTTGCCGTTATCCAACAGTCTCTTTCCCTTCCTCTATTATTAATGCAGTAACAGTAGAAGAGTGTGCTGTGGCAGATGTGTGTGGGGCTGCGAGGCGGCCCTGTCAACCGGCCAAACAGACATTAAATCATGTTTTAATATCCTAGGGGTTCATCTCAGGCTGCCCTTGACTGCGTCTTTCTTCTTGGCTATTCTTCCTCTGGCCTGCTCCAATCTACTTCACTTGAAACAGCTATATATCATATTATAACCTAACAAAATAGGCCTTGGCTAAAATTGCTGAATTTATATCCTTCTCAGAGCTGGCTCCTTAAGTTTCCTCCCCCTTGTCAAGAGATCTTTCTCTTGTTAGGTTTGTGTTAGATAATATTATTATTCCAGAAAAAGGACATAGAATGGTTTGTGGATTGGGGGACGAGCATCTTTTCCTAAGTGCCCTTCCACACTTGACTTGTTGAGTCAAGCAAGTGTGCTGTGCCCAGCAGCCTGCTCTTGTCAACACATGAGGAACTTTCCTCTGCCTTCCCTTAATGACTTAGAAGTTGCCTGAGTAGGAGACCTTGCTTTAGTCATGGCCATAAACAGAGAAAAGGAACACAAATACCTGTTCACCCAGGATGAAGCACCCAGGCTCTCCCTTTTGGCATTAGAAGAGAAGGAAGTCTTCACTTTTCAGATAGTAGCCTGCCCATCTAATCTAATCACAAAGAGCGATCACCGTTGTATCTAGAGACAAAGACACTCACTCGGCTCCCAGACAGACTGGGAAGAATCTAGTTACTTGGGAACGAGGAGCACGCCAGTGTTTCCAGTGACCTGGAAAGTAGAACCCGTTGGAAAGTGGCTGGAGAAAGTGACTGAGGAGGGCTGACTTTCAGGTCAGTGACAACATGGAGAGAAGGGGCATTTGCATGCCCATGTTCCCCATGCTGTCAACTCCTCCCTGAAACATTGTAAACTTGGTGGCTTGGAAGGCAGATTGACCTGCAGGAGTGCAGCTATTCTGCTGGTATGTCAAAATCCAGAACCGTCATATCAATCAGGAGAAATCAGTTCAGAAGATGCAGACCTGGGAACTACAAACAAGAGAGAGCATGTGGTGTTTGCCTTTCTGGGTCGGGGTTAGTTTACTCAGTATAATATTTTTCTGCTCCATCCATTTACCTGAAAATTTCACTATCTCACTTTTCGTTATGGCTAAGCAGAATTTCCTTGTGTATATATGTACGTACACACACACACACACACACACACACACACACACACACACACACACACACACACGTACATATCCTGGGGAAGTAAAAAGGGACAGTGAGGGTGTGGCGGGGAAGTAACTGGTTGGGTAGCAGGCAGCAGGAGCTGGAGGGGAATGGGAAAAGTGGGCGGGGCTTAACTGTGGAGAGCAGGACAGATGTGGAGGGAGAGAAGAAGGAGAGAAATGCTGAGGATGTTTGGAAAATGCATAGTGAATCATATTAGTTTATGTTTACTTAAAACTACATATAACATGTATACACACACACACACACTTAAGTGAAGTTACTCCACCTGGGGTAATAATGCTCTATCAATCTAACAAAAACCCCAGCACCAGGTATGGTACTTTCAAATTGTTGGTTAGGCGAGTCCAAGAGATCCCTAAACAATATAGGCTATTTCTATTACTCTGGGTTGCCTCCCAGAACTTGCAGATAAGTCCCTATTGTTGATGACACCACACACCTTGGGCACAGGACTTGGAGGAATCAGCACCTGACCTGGAAGCCTCCTCCATCAAGGCTGGCTACCATAACAGCAGAAGGTGCTGTGCAAGCTGACAAGTGAGAAAAGCCATGAAGAGTCCTCCCCAGCTTTGACAAGTTTAAACCACAACAATGGCCACCATGGCAAGATGTCCTCAAAGGTGCAATAGTGGTGTCTGTATCTTGGCAGCAATCAATGACCATCTAATTGGACTTAAAGCCTGCTCAACAGGAAGGACGTTATGTCTGGTTCTAAACCTAGCTTTACTATGTCACTTTTCGAAACCGTAGGGATAGATATTTAGATTAACTGCCTTCTAATTACTTATCTCTATGCCCATAGATAAGTCTTGTATCAAAGAACTTTTTTTGCAACAGGCATAGACTATTATAGAAATTCACAAGTGGTCAAAATGAAGAGAACTGACTGTGGGGTGCCTATCACCAACTGATACATCAAAAACCCATCGAAGGATGGAAGAGAGTGTGTGCACCAGTTGACATGCCAACATGGATGGGGGAAGCTCACAAGGTCCCCCCTCCCTGCCTGGATGATGTACTTAATGACTGCTCTGAGAGGGAGAATCAGTCTTTCCCAGGGAGCTCCTCCTAACTGGTTATCTACTATCAAGTGGTTAGCCCTAAACCATACAAATATGAACAACACTAAATGGACTCAGTAGGTGGTATTTTATATTAATAAATGTGTGTGTGTAACTATAATAATTAAAAAAAAAGAGACCGTGAATTTGAGAAGGTGTTGAAGAGAGGAGAGGGAGAGGTGTGATGATATAAAAAGTCTTCATATATGAAATGCTCAAGAACGTAAAATACTTAAAAGAGAAGTAATTGGCTCTTATGGTGGCAGAAATGGAGCAGGAAAAAGGGCTATGGAGACATCTGTAATTGGGGAGGTAGCTCACTGTAAAGTACTCGCCTCCCACGCATGAAAGCCTGGGTTTAATACTCACCACTGAAAAAGAAGAGATATGGAATGTAGTACTATACTTTCAAATTTTTAAATGTATCATTATTATGCGTGTATTCACAAGCATGATGTGTGTGTATGGAGGTCAAAGGTTATTGCATCGATCTTAGCAGCTCCCATAACATAACAATCTACTTGACTAAAGATGTACTTATCTAGAGTCAAAAATGTGCTGAGGATATGGGCATGCAAACCACGGTTCTTCTAGAAGATGCTTTCCATCCTCCCGCCTGGTGCTTCTGGGTGTGTTAGTGTGAATTAAAAAGTCACCTGTGCATTTTGTAAAACTGTGGTTTGTCTCCATAATTCAGGATGCAGAGATTCTGCATTGCTAAGGAGCTTCCCGAAGATGCCTGTGTCGGTACAGTTGGTCTGCATGAACAGCAGGCTCTGCCCACCTCTGGGCCATCACAGGAGCTATTTACTCTGCTTATCTTGTTTCCCCGACTCTTTGCTTAGCACAGTAGTTCCCATGCCTGGCGATACCTGAGAATCACCCAGGAAACGTAAAAAACAAGAGTGGAAACACAGCTCCCCAGTTTTCCACTGGGCTTCTGCAGCCTCGTGTTTGCATCTGGGGTCTAGGAACCAGAGTCTGAACGAAAACCACTTGACTGATTGTTGTGATGGCTTGGTAGAGTGACTCTGAGCATCCAGAGCCTCCCTTTGAACACCTCTTCTGGACGCAGTGAAGCTGGCTTAGCCCACCACGTTACATGTTTAGAGCACCCTGCACTTTTCCTTGAGAGACTTCTCGTGACAGACCAGGTGTGCTACAACCATTAGCACCTGTGTCTTAGTCTCAGTGTCCTCTGAGCTGTGTTTATCTTGGGAACTGTGGTATTTCTGGTGCCAAGCAAAGGCCCACTACCACATTAGTGTCACCAGGACACAGGAATGAATGAATGAGTGGACATACCGTGAGAAGCTTACAGCTGTTCTCATTCAATGTTCATGACTCTAAGAACTACAGACTGACATTTCTATCTACCATAAGAAAAAGGGCATTTGCTGTGTATATCAGTCAGGGCTCTCTAGAGAAACAGAACCTACAGAATGAACATCTTTTCGAAGGGGTTTTACTAGATTAGCTTACACAAAACTGTTTGGGTAGACCTACAGTGGTTGTCTCTACACTACAGGGGCTGAGACCCTTGTTCTGTTCCTCTGGCTTCATGATACAGAAGTCCCAGCTTTGTGCTGAAGACCTGGGGGATACCCAAGGAGCCACTGGTCTTCAGTCTGCACTGGAAGCTGGGAGAAACTGCTGTTGATGTCCCTGAAGGACAGCAGCAGCAGTGGGATTAGAGTAAAGGAACTCCCCAACAGGGTAGATGAATTGACCGAAAGATGTGAAGGCAGCGAGGCAAAAGCTTCCCCCTCAGGCCTCCTTTTTTCTGGCTGTCACAGGAAGTGCCACCTACATTTAGGGTGGGTCTTCCCAAGTAAACTCATCTAGTCAAGAAAACCCCTTTTCCTCCCACTGGGTTGCCTTGTCCAGCCTTGATATGATGGTGTGTGCCTGGTATCATTGTAGCCTAGTTTGCCATATTTGGTTGCTCTCCTTGGGAGGCCTGTTCTTTTCTGAGAGGAGACCCAGGGGATGGGGTGGCTCTGGAGGAGCAGGGAGGTGAGGGGAAGAGACTGGGGGGATGAGAGGGAGGGGAAACTGTGGTCTGGATATAATATTTGTGAGAAGAGTAAAAAAATTAAAAAAGAAGACAATCCCTGACAGGTGCACCCACCCCTGTGCTTATCTCTTAGTCTACCCTTGACCCAGTCAAGTTGATAGTCAGCCTTAACCATTTCAGACAGAGGCAGTGGCCCAGTCGATGATGACACACATGAGCCCAGCCTCGAAGCCAGCCTTCTGAATGACAGGCTCGTCCTCTCTGCTTCCGCTTCGATGCTCACTACAGCTTTTATAGAGTCCAGGCTGGGGACATTTATTTAAATGTCCCAATGTGATACTTGTTATGATTGCAGAAATTAAGAATGCCAACAGCTTGCTCCACCTGGCATCCTGGGGAGAGGCACTTAGCTTGATGAGTGCATCTTGTAGGAGTAAACAGTGGTCCCCCTAGTGACCTCCAGGTTTTTAACTTGAGCAGGGGAGAAAGTGCACCTAGCTGAATCAGCTGAAAGCCACGTTCCTCAAGCCTACTGAGGTTCAGGAGTCTGGATGATCGCAAGAACTGGAAGGCAACTATGCTTTCCACGAGGACTATAATTCCCGGGGCAGAGGCTGTACAAGTGAAAGCTTCAGTCTTGAAAAATGATAAAAGCTAGGCTGCTGTGGCTTCACCTGTTGGCAATATTATATGCGGAGTAGAAAAGACAGAGACCCTGGGCTGTAATGAAAGAATGCTTGTGGCTGGGCATGTGTGTATAATGAAGGGTTGATCTGAAAACACTTCAGTGGTTCTTCAGTTCTGTTGGCCTCAATGCCAACCACGTGTGAATAAGCATGAAACTATGCATGTAATAGGCACCCCTACCTTGAAGTAAAACATGTAGATAACATACCCTTCCCACAGTCATTAACTGAGAAAACTCAATATGGTCCATTTATTGCAGACTAGCAGGCAAATGATTTATAGTACACGTACTCTCCAAGCTGTAAATGCTCAAGCACAATTTAATGATCACTTAGGGTGTGGGTTGTTCGTGGCTCAAATGCTACTGCAACGGCTTGTGCTTGTGGGTAAAGTATTTTTCTGAGATAGTAAGCAACTGCAAATTTCCAAACTAAGGCCAGTGTGGTCTTTTCATTGATTTGCATGTTAGGTATCACATTCATTCAGCAAACACAAAATTTTAAATTGATGTATACTCTACAAAATCTCTCTCTCTCTCTCTCTCTCTCTCTCTCTCTCTCTCTCTCTCTCTCTCCCCTCCCCCGTGTGTGTGTGTGTGTGTGTGTGTGTGTGTGTGTGTGTATGTGTGTTGCAGTCACACACGACACAGGAGAGCTACCTTGCTGGTTTTGTGTGGGTTCTGAGGATCCAAACACAGGCTCTCATTCCTGTGTGGCAGGCGCTCAGCCCACTGATCCATCTCAAATTGACTTTTTTTGAAGCGCGTCACCCATCTCCTCTTGGTGTACTCCAAGAGTCGTGTTATCATTGCTGTATCTAATCTCAGAATATCTTTACCACCTGCGAAGGAAACCCATACTTCCAAGCAATCAGAACTCACTACTCCTTCCCCCAGTTGCCTGACCACCTTTGGCCTTTGTGGATTTGCTATTTTGAACATTTTACACAAATACAATAATAAATTGTGTGACCTTTTGGATCTTTCACTCATCAAAATGACCATCCAGCTCATACATGTTTAATTATGAATCAGAGATTCATTTCTTTTTATGGCTAAGGTCCATTATATGGATTTACTATATTCTGTTAGTCTATTCATTAGTTGGGATAATCTGTGTTACTTCACTTATTATTCATAATAAGATATGAGTTATTATTTGTAACACTATACTTGTGAATATTTTGCAGTTGGTGTGTGTGTGTCTGTGTCTGTGTGTGCTGTGTCCCCAGAGGCTGGAAGAGGGTGTCCTATCCCCTGGAGCTGCAGTTGCAGGTCATTGTGAGTGGCCTAATGGATGGAAGAGGTTGGGGACAAAACGCCAGTCCTCTGGAAGAACAAGTGAAGCCATCATTCTGGACCCTGGATTTCTAATTTAAAATCTCTTGGCTATTAACCAGGAGTGGAATTTTGCGTCATACGGCAATTCTGTGTTTAACACGTTGTTGAGGAACTGTCAAACTGTGCTTCAAGGCAACAGCACAATTTTACAGTTTTTCCATTTCCTCCTTAATTATATTTATTATTTAGTATTTTAATTATAATCGCCCTGGTGGGTGTGAAGCACTTTCTCATGGTGGCTGTGCCTTCCCTTTTCTTAATGACCAATGCTCTGAGTCCTCTCCCATGTGTGTCCATCTGTCACTTAACATGCGTTTTTGGGGAAATATTTATTCAAATTCTTCATCCAGGTCAAAACTGGGTGGTTTGCCATGCATTGTGTTGTTGGGTATGACCATCCATTGTGTATTTGAGATGCAGTATTCTTTTAAGATATAAGATTTGCAAATGTTTTCTTTTATTATGAGATTTGTCTTCCTACCTTTCTGATGGTTTCATTTGCAATTCAGTTTTTTTTTTTTTTAATTCTGTGCTTGTACAATTTACCCACTGTTTTCGTTGGTGGTTTAATGACCTTGCTTCTCCAATCCGGGACCATGCAGATTTACGTCTTTCTTCCAGCCTTTCTTTGTCCGGGACGGTGTGGGCGTGGCTAGGAGTGATTAGAATCCTGATTATGTTACTTCTTCAACTGCACTGTCAGGACGTCAGTAATGCGATTCAGAATGGTTGAAATGAAATAAAGCAGGGTTCAGATGGCGCTCCTGGCTCATTAAGCTGAGGACCATGGGCTTTGCAAGTTTATTAATTTGATGTTTTCCATTCTGCCTCTGTTTCATTTCAGCAGAGAGCCTTTGTGTTCAGTCTCTTCTTCCCCCTTTTCTGCCCATAGTACCTTCAGAGTCCAGCCTGGTTACCCTTTCTCAGGAGCCTTGTGCAATGCCCTGATACACAAGAACAACATCCCATCCTCAACCGTCTCTCCCTCTCCAGCCTTACTTGAAGATGCCCCTGCAGAAAGTCATCTCTCAACAGGTTGCTAAGCACTTTGGAAAATCATTGCTTGTTAGCTAATTATGGCACAGAGTTCACCACAGCAGACATTAGAAATATTGGTTGAATTAACACAATTTACTTACCTAGGCTTCAGTTTTTCCCCATGTTAGATGAAGCTACTGAATGGTATCATATTTTAGGAATGAAATTCTATCCATCTGTCTGTCCAGTTGGCTCGTGTGTGTGTGTGTGTGTGTGTGTGTGTGTGTGTGTGTGTTCGCGCCTTCAGACCCGAACTAAGATATATCTAAGTCATGATTTTCTAAGCATTTTTTAGTTTTAGTTTTTTTTGTGTTTAGGCATTTAATCTATTTGAGTTAATTTTTATGTGTATACATAGACGATTCCTAAGCCTTTCTTTGAGAAGATAAACAGCCTGTTTGCCTAATTTCAAGCAGGAAGTATCCAGCTCAAAACATTATCATTATACCACCATCATGCTATTATAATCACCTCCACCACCATCACTATTATCAACGTCATCACCACCAGCATCAGCACCAGCACAATCGTCACCATCATCACCACCGCCGGCATCATCATCACCACCAGCATCAATCCCATCACAACCATCGCCATCATCACTGCTGTCGGCATCGTCGTCAGCACCAGCATCAGCACCAGCACAACCATCGCCATCATCACTGCCGCCGCCGGCATCGTCATCACCACCAGCATCAATCCCATCACAACCATTGCCACCATCATCACCACCATCATTGCAGCTACAACACGCAGTGTGACTGAGGCTGGGGTCAAAGTCACAAGTAACACACACGCTTGCTCTCAGGCATCGTCTGGAGCCTTGCTGGTTGCATCAGGAGAAAGGATAGACCACTCTCTGGACTCCTTGCCATGTCTGTTTTGTCCTTTCTTCTGGGTCCTCAAGAGTCCCCTGAGCACCTGAGATGGAGTGAGGCATCTTCAATGTGAATCTTTTTATTAACAAACTGGTGAAGTGGTTTGGGGAAAAAAAAAAACAATGTGGCTGGATTATCACCTTACTCCTACAGTGGCCATGCGCTGCCTGGAACAAGACATTCACAGGAGAAACGCTGCTGTCCGTCTCTTAGTAGGTCCATGGCCATGTCTCTCCACGTCCTCAGTCTTTTGTTTTTCTTGTGTGTGCATTAAGGGGCTTGATATCAACTTCCTTACAGACAGGGTTGTGAGCAAATATGTAATATAAAGTCTGCAGTGCCTAGCACTAGCTCTAAAAAGTGCTAAAAGCAAAACAAAACAAAAATCCAGACCTAAAAAAAGTCCAAATCAAACTTTGTTTTAACATTTTTAGTACATTTTAAAACTGATTCATTGTGTGTGTGTGTGGGGGGGGGGGTATACACATGTGTCACTGTGAGTATGTGGATTCAGAGGACAATTTGCAGGAAGCAGTTCTCTCCTTCTATCGTATGATTGATCAAACTCGGCTCCTCAGGCTCGACAGCAGTCACTTTTACTCAGTGAGCCATCTCACTGGCCCCACTTGTTTGTCCTCGAGACATGGTGCAGCCTAGGTGGTCCCTGGATCTCACTCTGCAGCCCAGGCTGGCCTCGAACTCACAGAGATCCACCTGCCTCTGCCTCCTGTGTGCTGGGATTAAAGGTGTGCGCCACCACCACCCAACACCTTGCCCAGTTCTAATCAATCCTGTGCATTATGTAGGACTTCTTCAGGTCAGGAAGTGTTCAGCCAGCATTCCCTGATGTTAAGTTGTATAATTCTACATCAGCTCCCAGAAAGAGTGCAAGTAGAATCACCCAATTTTGTAATCTAGAGAGAGAGGTTCAATCCCATTAATGAAGATCTTAAAAGACCTGACTTTTGCAAGCATAGGGGCAGGAGGCAGCAGGATGAAGCACCGGCCCGCACAGAGCTCACACTCAGGTGTGTGTAGCCAATGTAGTAAAAATGTCGTTCAGCTGGGGGACTTGGCATGGAAGAAGTCACAGTAGTGGCTAAGAGTGGAGATCTGGTGCCTAACTTCCTCCAATCACACCCCAGCCCTGTCCTCCCCAGATCTGTGGCTGTGTCGCTTAACTGACCACATGCGAGTTTGCTGGTCTTCCTTTGTAAACTGGGATGATAATGTTTTCTGAGAAGACACTGTCTTAAGGATTAAATAAGATGATCATTGGCAAAAGCTTAGAGAATGAAGGTATGTAGCAAGAACCAGTAAATACGATTTACAGTTATTGTGGAGAGTCAAGGACACTGAATTCTAGTCCTTTGGTCCCCACTGGATGTCTTTGTGGTCTAGAGACAGACTCATGCCTCTGAACCCCACAGCAAGGAAGTGGCTGCTGTGTTGCTAACGTGACTCTGGCTGTCACAGGGAACACTGGCGTATATCACACACTGCGGGCAGAGGAGTCTGGATGCAGAAGTTTCTCGGGGTGTCTTAGCTGTTCCATGTCCCCTTTGAAACCAGTGGGAAGCTGCATGAGCAGCACCCAAGAGGACACTTGGAACTGGCCTGGTGGTGACACTGGTACCCCAGAACTTCCGAGGCAGAGGACTGATGCAAGTTGGAGGTCAGCCTGGATTACACGGTGAGGGTCAGGATGGGCAAGTCACATAGTGAGACTCCGGCAACGACAGCAACAGGGCGGTGGTGGCAGCACCAAACCACCAAACCACCAAACCACCAAAACACCAAACCCAAACAGCCGAAGAACAAGCAGAAAGGGCTGATTATCCCAAGCCCTTTTCAGACTTTAAATTTCCAGATTCTAAGTCTCCATTTTCCTTTTGGCGCTCTGTATTTTATACACTGAGGTGTCTGGGCAAATAGCCAGTTTTATTTTCATATCACCATGGTAGATTTGAGTAGCTCAGCAAGAAGATTGTGTGCCTGAAATTCAAATAGGAAACACACCCACTTCATATGAGAAATGTCAGCTGATAGTTAAACATGATGTTTTTCCCACAATGGCATTCTGCATGGAGAATTACAAAGTTGTATTTCAATAATGGGGCTTTTTTGGGGGCTGGCTGTAAATATAAGGTTATGGTATGAAATTGACTTATTTAAGCTTCTTTTTATACCTAAACAGAAGGGGTAGTAATTCCTTCCTCTTATAATAGTGCTTATCCCTGGTATAAATAGTCCTCTCTGTGTGTGGCCTTGCTCAACTGAAGGATGGGAGCTGCTGATTTCTGTGCTAGGAACTTCCAGGTCTAGTGACTATCTTGGGAGGTTTACATAGGAGTTCCATTATACAGAGAACCCACTTGTAAAATCTACAGAGTGGGGAGGGAGATGGCTCATTTGGTAAGGCACCTGCTACACAAGCATAGAACCTGGTTTTGGATTCCTAGCACCCACGTAAAAAGTCAGGCACAGGTGTGTGTGTGTGTGTGTGTGTGTGTGTGTGTGTGTGTGTGTGTGTGTGTGTGTGTGTGTGTGTTTTACCCCAGAACTGGTGAGTGGAGACAGGTGGATCTCTGAAACTCGTTGGCAAGCCAGTCTGGCTGGATGGAAGAGCTCCAGGTTCAGTGAGAGATCCTGTCTCAATGTCTAATGTGATTGAGCAACAGTCAACATCAACCTATGACTGCCACATTCACACACACATGTGTATGCACACCTACATGTACACACATCCACATGGATATATACGTACACTGTACATACATGGATTCCCACAAGTGACAGACTGCATCCTGCAGTGTATCCTTTAGAAATAAAACCCTGCAAGTTAATATGTCCCTATGGATTGCCAGTATTACTAGGCACAGAAGACCCATTTACATGATACATTAGTGATTTCAAAGGCATTTTCACCCTTCAGATTAGTTAATTTTTTGTTATTCCTTTTTCTATCCATGAATAAAGTTCCCATTAGTACTTTCATAAAAAACAAATTACTTAAAAGCATTATCCCTTGCAGTCAAACTTTACATTAGCTATCAGGGGTAATCATAGGAGCTGTAATTCTTTTCTCTTTCAAAAAGGGGATAGTTACTAAATTAAAACTGATTTCTTAATGATAGCAGCATTGTCGTCTGGGTACCAGAAAAGATGTATTTCTCTCAATCACCACAACTAATTAATTTCAGAAATACAGTGCTCCCTGTTTAAGACTTCTGGTGCTATGTAATGACTGCCATTGTTGAAAGTGTAATAAGCTAGGAAAGAACTACAGTGTTTCACCTTGATGTGCCCAATATTACATCTTTTACATTATCTTCATGTAAGCAATATTGTACACACAGAGTAATTCTTTTGCTCATTAAGTTTTTTTTCTGGCAAGTTTATGTTCAACCAAAACACTTGATAGTTTTCATTATTCAAGAAAGGGATATTAATCCACCATGTTCTAATGAAGGTCCATTCATCAAAAAAAATTACTAATTACAGTGAGTGGGTTTAACAAAAAGCAAATGTGGGCTGGCACTATGGCTCAAAAGTGTGCTCAGTGCAAGCCGGATGACCTGAGTTCAATCTTCAAGTCCTGTGATGCAGAGAGAACTGGTTCCTGAAAGTTGTCCTCTGAACCCCACGGAGTGCCACAGCATGTGTAACCCCTATAATCACACACATACAACAGTAACTAATTGCACGTGAAACAAGCAAGCAGACTGGACTGACAATTAGAGATTTTTATCTTGCTCTGCCTCCCCTTATCCTCTCGAATTTGGGAGGTCCCACTGTGGTTGGCTGAATAAGAAGGATTCTAGCCTCACACAATGTGTCCTTGTAACCAAGGGAACCAACCACTTCTTCCTGGTTCTCAGTAAGGTGTTCTTTACTGAGGGCCTCTGGGTTATTAAACCATGGAGACATGACAAGACTCCCAGATTCTCCCTGGGAAAACATTATCCCGGCACTGTTCACTGTTGCTGGAGATATGTTTCTAGGCTGGTGATGTAACTCAGTGGCAAAGAGTGCCTTGAACCCAGGGTTTAATCCTCAGCCACCCCCCCAAAAAAGTGGGGGAGAAGAAATAAGGAACATTGTCTTTGTTATACCCTCTTTAATAGTTAATATGTTGACCAAAAAATTCCTATTGATATTCTTTTTTCAACTTATTTTTTTACTTGATGCATAAAACAAATTATACCTAATCATGGGATATTGTGATATTTTAATGCATGTATACAGTGTTTAATGTTTGAATCTGATTAACTATATGTAACTCCTCAAATAGTTACCATTTACTTATAGTAAAAACATTCAACTTTTCCTTCTAGTTTTTACTTACTCTTTTTGACATTTATTTATTATTTATTATTATTGTGTATGTGCATGCTATGGTACATATGTGGAGGTCAGAGGACAACTTATGGGAGTCCGGTCTCTTCCTCCATCCTGTGGGCTCTAGGAATTGAGCCCAGGCCATCAGGCTTGGTGGAAGCTTTTACCCACTTGGCCTTCTCATTGGCTCCTCCCACATCTTTCTGAAATATGCAGTGCACTGTTTCCTATAAGCACGCTACTCAACAGCACAGCACAAATTCATACTTTCAACTCTAACTTCACACCCACTGCTCAGTGCCTCTCTCTCCTCTGTAGTCCTTCCCGGCTTCTGGAAACTACCCTCTAGCACTCAGCTTCTTAGATTTTCTTTTTCCTGAGATCAATCACGAGTCTCCATATGTGTGTGTGTGTATGTGTGTGTGTGTGTGTGTGTGTGTGTGTGTGTGTGTGTGTGTGAAAGAGAGAGAGAGAGCGAGAGCACATATGACTCATCTTTCTGTACCTGACATCTTCCACGTCACACAGTGACTTCCAGTGCAAGCTATGTTACTCCAAGTGCTGTGGGATGTCTTTCTGTATGCTGTGAATGTGTGGCTCCCATTGGTTAATAAATAAAGCTGTTTTGGCCTATGGCAAGAAAGCTTACGGCCAGGTGGGAAATCCAAACAGAGACACAGAGAGAAGAGCGGGGTCAGGAGAGACGAAGGAGCAACAAGATGCCAGCAGACCAGTAACACCATGGCCACGTGGCAACATATAGATTAATAGGAATGGGTTAATTTAAGATGACAGAGCTAGCTAGCAAGAAGCTGAAGCCATAGGCCATATAGTTTATAATTAATATAAGCCTCTGAGTGATTATTTTATAAGTGGTTGTGGGACTGCTGGTGGGAGAGATTCATCTGGACCTTGGAGTGGGGCAGGACCTGAGAAACTTCCATTTGCAGTGGACAGTGGCAGGTTGTTCTGGGTAGAGCTGCAGTGAACATGAGATGTCTCTTGGACATGTCATGCCACGCTGAGACTCTAGGTGGCTTAGAGGGAACTTTTTTTGATTGTTTAATGTAAAGAGTTCTACCAGATGTCATTCTGTCTCTTTCAACACTGTTCCATTTTAAAAAGGCATCGTGCCACACTGATGCTTCTGTAAGCAGAAGTGCTCGTTGTTACATCTTGTTTCTACCTCCCTCCTCTCTCTTGCCACTCTGTGTGCTGAATAGATTTCTACTGGGAACCTTTGCTGCACAAAAGATGTGCTTGCATTAGTTCAACAAATACCATTTCTGAGTTTGTGCATAATGCAAGCTTTTGCAAATAGATCATATTTTCACATTAAATACCACCTGCTGTCCCTGGTTTTCAGTTGCATTTATCAGGACTATTTCCAGTGTATAAGCTCCGATATCTGTCTCCATAACAGACTGTGAGCACATGATGGGTAGGATTCCAGGGGATTCCCTTTAATAAGTGAAGAACTGAATTTTGATAGTTCCAGCCCAATCTATCATTCACCTGGCCTTGTAATAGGATCTTGTGTAAAGGGTTTATGTGAGTGTGATATTCTTTTCTCTCATTTAAACACATGAGTGACAAGTATTGAATATAGCCCTTCCACTCAAATATCATCAGAGTGCCATTGAGGGGCAGGGGAATAAAAGGCAGTGAGCGTCTCTAAGCCAGCCCGAGCAGTGGGTAATCACAGGCATAGGAACAACAGGCTCTCTCTGGAGAGCAGAATTATTTCTGAGTCATTTCCAACAGTGTGAAGTGGCTTTTCCTGTTAGAAATCTGGTGTGCTGAGGACAGTTGCTGACCCTGTGGAGGAGGCCCACAGTGAATGGACCACACACTCTCAGGTTCTGGGCTGAAAGGAATAATTAGATTTGACAATCTCATTTAATACACAGGAAACAGAGGCCCAGAAGATATGCTCAGGGTCAGGCCTGGAGATTTCATTTCACAGACAAGAAAACGTATAAACCCAATGTGTGTAGGGTCACACTGCTAGATAGAGGCAGTAGTCCTAGAATTCCAGAGACAGGAATCTTCCTCTGGCTGACTGGTTTGGATCTTGTTTTATGATGGTTGTGTTTGGGCCTATACAGTCTCTGAAAACAGATCTTTGGCTTTGCCTACCAGGTTACAGGTCTTCCTCACCCTCAGACATAGTTCTGTTGTCTGAAAATTGAGGGTGATAATTCCTGCCCTGTGGGGTCATTCCCTAATTCATGTTAGTGGTATGAAACGCCTGGTACATTCTAGATTAAGACGATGGGATGGTTAGTTTAATTTCTTATCTGACACAACTTAGAAACCCCTGAGAAGAGAGTCTCAGTGAGTGATTGTCTAGATTAGGTTGGCCAAGTCCATGAGGACATTTTCTTGGTTGTTAATTGATGTGGGAAGACCAAGTCCAAGACTGTGCAGCACTGTCCTTGGTTTGGGGCCCTGGACAGTGGAAGAGTGGAGAAAGTTCGCTGATACTAAGCATGCATACATTCACTAGTTCTCTGCTCTTCACTGTGGAAATGACATGGCCAGATGTCAAGTTCCTATGCCGGTGACTTCCCCACGGTGATGGACCATGGCCTGCAACTGTGTGCTGAAATAAATCTTTGCTCCCCTAAGTTACTCTTTATCAGGGTATTTTATCACAGCAACAGGACAAAAACAAGGACAGACACCAGTGTTACTGCTATTGCTCTAGGTGACCAGGCTGCTCCTAGTGTTAATGCAACTTGTACTTTGCAAAGCACTCGCTCACGATGCACTCTTTCTCCACCTACCAGCTTTGACTTGTTTGTAGATTCAGGTTTCCATGGACCTATCTCAGGAACCAAGTGCAATGCTTTATTTGGTTTAAGGATTCCTTGCAACTCAATAATCTGTTTGTTCCTGCAGAATCTTAGATAGTCAGGAGGACACCTCTAACCTCCTTTACGTTGTGGGCAGGAGGAGAGAGAACCAGGCCGGCATAAGAAGGCAGGTGTCCAAGTACTGTGTGGGAAAGTGGGGCTGGGAGGAAGATGGAGGAAGATGCAGGAAGGCTGGGGAGACCCTGCCTGAGCAGCTGAGCAAGGAAAGGAATGAGAAGGTTCTCCAGTGCTGATGCAGATCAGGGAACAGAAGATGTCACTGTCCACTCAGAGTCTGACCCTTTCCTTGAGAATGAGGAGTCATGGTTCTTCTGACCTGCTGAATCTGAGCAGACCAAAGTTAGACAGGCCACTGTAGCAAGAGGCCTAGGGACTAGAGTGTGCATGGGTGTGTGTGCATGGGGCTCATTGCCAAGTACACTTAGAATAAGACTTGCATACATCATTCTCCTCTTTTCCTAGGAAAAGGGAGCAACAATAGTCATCTTGGTAGGATTCTAGGCAGTGAGGAAAGTTGTACAGACTATCTGGGAGCTTGCAGCTTGCTAAAGGAAAGGACATTTTTAAAATTAAAATTAAAATTTTAAAAATTAAGTCAGAAGGGAGGGGAGTTCATTTTTCCTTGCTAGTACCAGGTTGGGGCCCACTGAATGGTGATGGCTTAGCCTTCATGTCATTTTGTCCTTTGGATAACACAGGCCTCAGCTTCTTGTCTTGATGAAGCAGCCGCTTCTCTGCTATTGCTGGAAAATGAAGAAGACCTTGGAAGAGGGGGACATACCTCAGTGAGAAAGTAACAGGAAAAAACAAGAAGTGAAGAGTAGAAATGTAAATGGACGAAAGCTAGTCCATAGAAGCACGTGTTGGAACTGAGCCGAATGGCACATGGTCCAGAAAACACATCTTTAAGTTAACAATTTGCTGCTTCCCAGATGGAAAGAGCTAAGACATATGGCTGTCTTCCTGTCCTGCAGCTGGATAGTCATAGGACTAGGGAGACATAGCATCTGTAGTCCGTGAGGCCAGCCTCTCCTTACTGGAGGGCTAAGATGGGACCCCTGCCCAGTTCCACCTTTTTGATATTTTCTTGGTTCTAGGTATGCCAAGTTAATCTGTTTTTGTTTGTTTGTTTGTTTGTTTTTTTAACCCTTGCAACTCTGTTCATCCTCTCCAACTGCTTTATAAGTAAAGTGGCTCCTTAGATAAGAGAGAAAGGGGCCTCCTTGTAAAGTCAAGGAGGGAAGGGGCATGCTTTAGTGTTCTAAGGGCATTGGGGGCTCTTCTCAAACACACAGGTAAAAATGGTCCACCAATATCAGACAAAGACACAGTGGCCTCAAGTCCTACAAGACGGGATGTGTTCTTTCTCTTACACAATTTCCAATTGACTCTTCTGACCTGACCATTCCTGTGCTCTCTCCTCTGCCTCCTCCAAGACGTACCTCATTCATTCTTGTCACAGTCTGACACAACCCTCCTAGACTTACCACCTCAGTCAGAATCTAATGACCAGGAGATATGAGTTTTATTAGTTTTACAGTCATTGGGCTTGTCATGAAACACTTACCTAAATAAAACACTTGCAAGCAGCTGACTCCAAAGCAAATTCTGGCAGCATTGTACTACGGTTTATTTAAAGATAAAGCAGAGGACTGGAGAGATGGTTCAGCGTTTAAGAGCGTGTGCTGCTCTTGCAGAGGACCTGAGTTCCGTTCCAAGCACCGGTGTAGGGTGGCTCACAACAGCTCTAACTCCAGCTTCAGAGACTGTGATGCCCTCTTCTGGCCTCCACGGGCACCTGCACTTACAAGCATACATCCACACATAGTCGCACATACATGCACACAAGTAAAAATAAAATAAGTCTTTAAAAAAAGGAAATAAATACCTTGAGGTTTTTGCTTTATCACTTAAAGTGAGTCCAAACAGATGACCTTGAGTGATGTGTCACAAACGCGCTACAAGTGGGGCCTTGAATGTCCACCAGGACGTATATCATCTGATTCTTGAGTAGAGCCTGGCCTGCCCTGTGTGAGCACAGAGCTGTGCGAGCACGGGGCTGTGTGAGCTCAGGCTGGAAATGATCCTATTTTCGATTGACAGTGGCTTCCTTTTGATTTTTGTTTGTTTTTGGTCTTATGGGAGGAAAAGCTTTGATGTGCCTTGCCTGAGGAGAAAATCACCTTGAAAGTCCCAGTGTGGCTCTTGTTTACAAATTAGGCCTCCAGGCGTGGTAAGGGAAAATCCATTAGTTAATGGCTTCATGATGGTGGCCTCACATCTGATTTCTGGAAATTGGCGACAGATGGAATGGTTCGCTACTGAGAAGCGCTGGCCATTTACCCATTTATTCATGTGTACTTGTTCAAGACACTGGTGAAGTTTGATGGGGGAAATAACAAGCACATTCCTTTCACTGCCCTGCAGAGGGTCCCAGCCTTCTACTCCTGCCTTCCCTTTAAGGAAAGGCACCGCAGAAGGAATGTAATCTCTCTCCTCTCCTGTACATGTTGACTCAAATTTCTTTAGTCTTTTGCCTTGATAGTTGGTGCTAATTGTCAGCTAGGATCACTCAGGAGATGGGTCTCTGGCATGCTTGTGGAGGATTGCATTGAATATGTTAAATGATGTGGGAGAGCCATCTTAATTGGGGGGGGCACTTACTCCCCAATAGGGGAGTCCAGGACTGCACACAGTGGAGTGGGTGAACAAGCAAGCAGACATTGCGCCTCTCTGCATCTTGACTACAGAGGCTATGTCACCAGCTCCCTCCGGCTCCAGCTGACAGGACTTCCCCACCATGAGTGACTGTAATCTGAACCATGCACCACAATAAACCATTCATTTTACCACATCAACAGGAGAGGAAATGAACACTCACCCAGTGTTTTCTTGACAGTGCACTCCACCAGCAGACAAAACTTCACGGTTCTCACAAATGAAACCAAACCCCAAGTTCCTGACGGTTGGGCTTGGATACCCCTCTGCCTCCCATCTCCCACCACTGCTCATCTGCCTTCTGTGTTGAGTTATTGCTTTGCCTATAAGAAATGAGTCACTGGCGCATTTGAGTATATCCCGAGCTTCTAGAATAGCAAGTTGAGTCTAAAGACACAGTGTGCATTACTGATAGCAACGGGAAATTCTATTTTCCACAAATCCTACTTATAAGAATCTTGAACCCAAGTCTCTGCTTTGAGAGTCCTGACTTGTTTCTTAGCAGTTACAGGAGAAGAACTGAAATGCCTTCCTGATTAAGACATGACACCAAAAGCATGGACTGTGAGTGTCCACCTCCACAGATCCTGGAGGACTGGAGGACTGGGGTTTCATGTTATTTTTCCTTTTAGCAAAAATGCCATGGAGCGTGGGGCCTATTTTATCAACAGTTTGTCTCCAATGGTAGTTTCATTTTAAAAGACCATTTAATGGATGAATGAATAAATAAATGAAAAAAGAGACCATTTTTCTCCTATGTGACTGGAATCTTAGAAACAGTGTAATTTGCCCAAAGTTTCACACAAAATCTTTGGAAACCTGGGTCTGATTCTCTGCTAAGGCAGTAATAAGCTTGTAAGTTATTCTTTTTCTCATGTCATCAATGAGCTACAATAGGAGCAATCTGTTTCAGAGAGAATTCAAAGCAAGGGTGGGAAGGATAGATGGGTGGGCTGTGGCATCTGATAATGTGGCATGAATTCAACTCTAATGCATGGGCTGTGAGACCTGACCCTAGTCACTGAAACTCTCTGATACTCTATTTTGTGAATGGAAACAGCAATACTTATTTCAGAGATGAATGAGTAAATGTAAATGTAGTTGCTAAGATTATCAGAAGTATTATGACATGGCTGCTTAACTGTCCTTGACTCTAAGGACACTTCATTCTGTGCCATTGTGAAGTTTCTTGCATGAAGAGATGATGTCATAATGTTCTATTGGCTAGTGAGGTATGTATGTATGTATGTATGTATATATGTATGCATGTATGTATGTATTTAGATAAGATTTTACAGTGCAGCACTGGCTGACTTCTAATTCATAATCCTCCTGCCATAGCCTCCCAAGTGCTAGACTTCCAGGCACCATGATAGCACATAGTATTCATTTATAACTGATGGTTGGAATATACTTAGGCTAGAAGAACAGAGTATACACACTAAGATTGTACTGAAGCAAAAATGTCTAGCTTCTATTTTGATGGTTAATCTCCATAGTGGCGTATTTTAGTTGTCTATATTAGGAATTTACTTCTGGCACAGCAGTCTATACTCATTCAGATATTTTCTTCCTCTGCATTCTGACACTGGGAAGTGTGTCAAAGGCGTTGTGACTAGGACAGAATCTGAAATCAATCACAGACTGTCTGCATAGTTTATTCCTTTTTGGGATCAGGATAACTGGTCAGCACAAGAGCAAAATAAAATAGTCAGAATGGTTATTTGGCCTGTTTTAGAAGTAACAGTGTTGTCTGATTTTTTTAAAAAAACACACGAGAGTCACTTCCATCTGTATTTTGAAGATGAGTCATTACCAGCCTGGGACTGTTTTTGATATTACATTTCAAATGTCAGGGTTCCATGTGCAGGTGTCTAACAGGATAAACCTGACCCATGTTTGCTCAGAGCAAGGCCAGATCATAGCATCCTCTGAAGTGGGACACAGAGACTCAGCACCAAGTCAAGAGATGTCTCCTGGCAGGAAGCACCCCATCTCTGGGATGGCTTCTTCACGATTATCCACAAAGTTCCATTAGTTCTGAGATTGTATAGGGCAGCTTTAACTCCTAGGAAGAGAACACTGACAGCATCCGTGACACCACCCCATTTATGGTGAGATCAGCATCTAGTAATACACAAGTCAGTCTCTGGGGCTTGGCGAGCATGGCTTGATTCTGTTCTGGCAGATCACTCTCAGCAGGGCTGATTGAGACAAGTTTTTGTACATAATAAGTTTCTGAGACAATTCTGACCCTACAAAGGCCTGCCTGACAAGCTAATTTTTTTTAAAAAAAATTACCACTCTCTTTTCAATGTAATCTTTACTGAAATACAATCTAAATTTTATCTTAAAATGATTCCTTAAAAGTCATTTAGGCAGACATAAGATATTAGTTCCACAGGTCAGAAAACTTTTATTAGCATAAATTTGTATATACTAATGAAATGCATTATGCTGGTTAATTCAGGTAAAACATCTTGCTTCCAAAATAATGAAGACTCTAGAGTTGTTTTGTTTCTCATTCTTGGTCACTGCATGACTTTTAAAATTGACTCAATTACTTAACTTTTGATCTCTACTAACCTTACCATGAACTTGGAGTGAACTTTGTTGGATTCTCATGGACTCTGGCCTCTTTCTCTGTGTGTATACTATTTTGTCGTGGTCACTATCATACATGGCCTTAGTCCTATGTACCCAATACACCAGATGCATTAAGCCTTTACTTAACAGCTCCTTTGTGTGATGGATGGAGTGGTACAGAATGGTGGCTAAGAGGATGTAGCACTATGACAAAATTCTGCATGAACCTCTGGACACCATGTAGTTGGCATCAACATCCATCCTGAGAGGGGATATCACTCTGTATGCTGTGAATGTGTTGCTCTGATAGGTTAATAAATAAAGTGCTGATTGACCAGTAGCCAGGCAGGAAGTATAGGTGTGACAGAGAGAAGAGAATTCTGGGAACAGGAAGGCTGAGTCAGGAGATGCTGCCAGCTGCCGCCATGAGAAGCAAGATGTAAAGATACTGGTAAGCCATGAGCCATGTGGCAACGTATAGATTTATAGAAATGGGTTGATTTGAGATGTAGGATTTAGCTAGCAAGAAGTCTGAGCCATTAGGCCATACAGTTTTAATTAATATAAGTCTCTGTGTGTTTATTTGGGTCTGAGCGGCTGCAAGCCTGGGCAGGACTGGAGAAAACTCCAGCTACATTGGGTAATGAGAGGGAAGGGGATTTGAAACTGAGAAAATGCTGTTTTCTCTGCCTGGGCTAAAGCAGTTTGTTGCAGAGGGAAATGTGCCGTCCTAGGGGAGTAGGGTTTTAGCTATCACCCTGCTTTAACGATGAAAATGTGGGCAAATGGCTTCCCTTCTCTTGGCCTTGGTTCTTATTCCTGTAAAGTGAGTTTGTTAGCTTAAATAATTTGTATTGGACACAGGTTGGCTTACAGGCAGAAGAAAAATAGCAAGAAAGGAAAGGGAGAGTAGGAAACAAATGATCTCAGAATTCCAAGTGTGCACAGACTGACTTGACTGTGACGAGAAATCTCAGACCATAAACTCGGATAAATTATTCGAATTTAGCTGTGGCACAGATCGCACTGGAGCTCTGAAATCTGCGAGTCTGTGTCTGATGTGCTTGGGCACAGGCTATTTCATCTTTCTGAAGGCTCTCTCATCTAGAAAATGGGCTGTGATCATCAGTACGCAAGCACAGACAGCATATTATTTACAAAATCACCAGAGATTAAGATGCCGTCTGTTCAGGCTGTGCCTCCGTAATCCTTGTCAGTCTGAAGCAAAGAGGCAGAGGAGGGTATGTGAGCTGAGGCCAGAGAAGCACACCAGCATGCTGTGTGCTGCCTGTCAGCATTTCTGAAGAGAATGCTCTCATGTGGGCACAGCCAGGGACCTGATCTGTTCCAGGCTGTAGGGAAGGAAACATCTTTCTTTCTTTCTTCCTTTCCTTCTTCCTTCCTTTCTTCCTTTCCTTCTTCCTTCCTTCCTTCCTTCCTTCCTTCCTTCCTTCCTTTCTTTCTTTCTTTCTTTCTTTCTTTCTTTCTTTCTTTCTTTCTTTCTTTCCTCCTTCCTTCCTTCCTTTCCTCCCTCCCCCTCCTTCTCTCTCTCCCTCCCTCCCTTCCTTCCTTCTTTTCTTTTTCTTTTTTTCTGAGACAGGGTTTCTCTGTATAGCCCTGGCTGTCCTAGAACTCACTCTGTAGACCAGGCTGGCCTCAAACTCACAGAGATCCACCTGCCTCTGCCTCCCAAGTGCCAGGATTAAAGGTGTGCAACACCATGCCTGGCTGGAACCATATCTTAATAGCAAGCAGTGGAAAGCTTAGAGCCTCTTTGGTACTTGAAATCATTCTGTCACTGGATTATGTCAGGTGATGAGTGTGGTTCCTGACTGCACTGCAGGGCAGGTAGAGCACAGCAGCAGCAGAGGCCCAGTCCTTACACAGGAGCTAACTGTGGCTGACCGCACTTAACCCAGTGTCTCTGGATTGTAGGACCTTCAGCTGTAAACCGGGAAAGGAGCTGTCCAAGATGATTTCTGAAGTTCCTTCTCATTCTAATCCTGGACTCTGACTCTGGTGTCACTGCAAACAGGCCTTTAGACTTGGCTCCAACTGTGTCCTGAAAACTCTTATTAAAAACCCTATTCGAAGGCTAACCTCTGGGCTGCGTGAACAGGCCACCCTAGCTGCAGTCAACTCTCTCTAGACTCCTTCCGATAGGCTCTCCTACCATTCCCAAGGGTGCACCTCAGTCCACGTGTGTGCCATCGCTGTTTACATGGCTAGACTCCCCATAGTTCCCACCTCCTCAGCAGTCTTCTTTCCCACTTATCTACCCGAGAAAGCAGTACAAATCACCCGAACTTTAAAACAACTGTCATGTCTTCTGAGAAGGTGAATTCTTCTCTGGTCTCCAGAAATGCCATCATAGCGTGTATTACAGCATGTGACATGTATACCCAACTGCTGCTGTTCATGCCTGTCCCATTGTTACTGGGATCTAGAAGGAAGGGGCCCGAGGTTTGGTTTTCTAGCTAACTCCATGCATCATAAAGAAATGCCATAAACCAATATTTCTTCGGTAAACTGTAAAGAAGGTATTTTTCAGAACTACGACCTATTGTTTTGGGTCCTAAATCCAAACTTTAAATTAGACCTCACATCGTGCGAACTTATTAGGACTCTGACCCTGTTGAAACCGGAGAAGGCTTCTTGTAGAAGCTCTTAAAAGCTGATTTTATTATTTTTTGTAAAATTTCTGTTACATTTATTTGTTTTTGTATGTGTACATGTGCACTCACTTATGTTCCAGTTCACATGTGCCATGACATGTGTGTAGACTCCAGAAATCAGTTTTTTCCTTCTATAATGTGGGTCCCTGGGATTGAATTCAGGTTGTCATGAGTGGCTTCTACCCAATGAGCCATCTTGTCAGTCCTAAGGGTGATTTTAGAAACACTGATTTCTGACTTTTTTTTTTTTTTTAAACTTCTTAATAAAGTCACTGGGAGCCTGGCAAAGCTTCCGAGTTATTTTAAATACA